>NC_063213.1:91222880-91874289 GCF_020740725.1 Corvus hawaiiensis | reverse complement strand
GCTTTGGAGGGCAGCAGGAGAGCAGGACATGTGCCACCTCCTCAGAGCTGCCAGAGTGGGATGCCCCTGAGCCCGCTGCTGTCTCCCAGCACTGGTATTCCCCCCGTGCTGCAGAGATGAGGATCCACCTGGAGAGAGCCATTGTGGGAACAGGATCCATCCCCAGATGATCTCCTGGCCCCTCCTGAACAGGTGCTTCCCCACCACCAGGTGGTACAGCAGGAGGCCCAGGGACCAGATCGTCGCTGCCTCGCCGTGGTAGCGTTGGTGGTGGATCCACTCAGGTGGGCTGTAGAACAGGGGTCCTGTGGAACACAGACCAAGTCCATCAGGGGATGCTGCTGCTCCCAGAGCCTCGCCCCAGCATCCCTGGGCACATGGAGGCTGCACCAGTGGCACACAGGGTGACCCGCTGCCCTCTCACCAGCACCTGTGACTTGTGTACAAACTTGGGGTTGGAAAAGAGGCCACAGGTGTTGAAAGAGGGCAGCAGTAGCCCTGGGAAGGCCCCACCATGACATGCAAAAGAAAAACCCATCCAGGGGTGGGAAAAAAACATGCCTTCATCCTTCCCACCTGCATTGTCCCCAAGAAACATTAATTAGCCAAGGCAAACAAGGGGAGTGGAGCAGTCCAAGCCCTCCCTCGCCTGCACACCAAACCAGCCGATGCACAGTGTCTGACCCCCCTCTCTTCTACTCCCATGGTGTTGTTGGGCTGGCTGCTCCAGCTCCAGCTCCAGCCCCAGCCCAGGGCAGAGTGGTAGCTGAAGGCTGTCAGCAGGGCTGTGAGCTAGTCCCCTTCCAGCTCCACCCAAAAGCAGCTTGGCTCAAGAATTAATCCTGTGCCTGGCAGCAATAGGGGGAAGCCCCGGTGCTACACCCAGGCTGGGCCACGAGATGCCCAGCAGCATCCCCTGGGAGGGCTCACCTGCAAATTGGGTGTAGGCTGTGTCCTGGAGGACGGCGCCACAGCCAAAGTCAATCAGTTTCAGCTGCCTGGTGGCCAGGTCGACCAGGAGGTTCTCGGGCTTGATGTCCTGGTGCAGGGCCCCGCAGCTGGTGCAGTGCTGCACGGCCTCCAGCACCTGGCCGAACAGCCCCTGCGCCTCCTCCTTGGGCTGGAACCTCCGCTCCACCAGGAAACCCAACAGGTCCTGACACCGCTCCGGACACTCCAGCACCAGCAAGAAGCTGTTGGGGAACTCAACCCACTCCAGGAGCTGGATGACACCACGGAACCCAGTGGACACCTTGTCCAGCAGCACAATCTCCAGGAGCGCACAGGCGCTGTTGGGCTGCGGGAGGAGCACGGTGCCATCAGTGGGGCTGAGACCGTGCCAGGGCTCTGGGACCTCTCACCCAGCCCGGGACGCTCTGCGCCCCCCGCTCAGCCCCCGCCCGCTCTCCCTCCAGGGCTCCCGGCAGCTCCCACCCCGCCGGGCCCCGGCTCCTCGCTGCCCGGCACGCCCCGGCTCTGCCGCTGGCCCTGCTCACTCACCAGCTCGCCCCAGTGCCAGATGCAGTCCCGCAGCACGCATTTGATGGCCATCTGCAAGCAAGGGGCAGCAGCGGGCTGAGCTTGCCACCTGCCCCGCTGTGCCCCAGCCTCCTCCTCCTCCTCCTCCTCCTCCTCCTCCACCCTCTGCTGGCCTCACCACTCACCAGGGCTCCATCTGCGAGCTGCGTGATCGAGTAGATGCTGCCAAAGCCGCCGCTGCCCAGCAGTGAACCCAGCCGGTACTGCTCCTGCAGGGCCTCCTGCGCCTTCCCTGCGGGCAACACGTGGCCATCAGCGCTTGGCCCAGGGCCAGACACGGCTCCCAACCACCCCACCACTGCCCCAGCCCAGGCATCCCCACCGGGGATTTCTTTTTACTTTGCATCAGCAAATCTAGAGATTTTGCTTCTCAAACCAGTTCTTGGGAGGCAGACAAGATTCAGCAGAAATCATCTCTGCCACTGGCTAAGTATGGGCTGTACTTACCCAGCTGAGGCTATGTGATGTGCAGGGAAATGTCCCTCCAGTATGCCTGTGGCTCCATGCTTGGGACAGTGTGTGGTGCTAAATTTTCACTCACCAGATACTGAAAGATTGCATCTGTGTTTACATCCTCGCAACCTGGCTAGGAAATGTAGAAGAGATATAAATATTTTTAAAAATCCCAACAACACAAAACCATAAAAATCCAGTCCTGGAAGGGGGCCAAGTTTTGTCCATTATTTACAGGATCACAGAGTATATTAGGATTGACAGTTGTATTGACCTTGCAGAATGGAAAGAGACAAATACTGTAAAACGTCTGGAAGTACCTCAGGTTTTCTGACTGCTATCCTCAGATTAAGAAATTAGTTACATATATTTTTTCAGGTATTAGAAATAGGCTGGTTTTGTTGCAAACTGAAAACTAAAAAGTTTCAGACACTTTCATTCCAAGGTTTTAAACAATTGGTTAATTGTCTTCATTTTTAAACTAAACAGTGAAATACCCTATCCAAGAGCTTGACTATGATTCCTATCCCTGCAATGAAGATGTGTGAAAATGAGCCGATAGCTCAATATGGTTTTAATGTGTTTTGGGCCAGAAGCATAATAGCAGTAAAGCCAGGGAAGTTTGGGAAGCACAGAAATGTTTATTTATTTAAGAAAAAAAAAAAGAACCATACCTATGTCAAATTCCATACAGCTCCTGCATGCACTCCAGGGGGTGAATCTTACAATGCTCTCCGGGTTGGATCCCAAACTCCAGCTGGGGTTACATTCTCACTTCTTCTGTCCAGTGCTTTTTTAAATATAGTTGTATTTAATCTTTGGCTGCTGGTTGGCCACTCCACTACACACAAAAGAACTGAAGGGTTTGTGCTGAGTTTCTTTGAGGTCAGTAACTGAGCTTCAGCAGGTCTTCTGGTCAGTCTTTCCCTATGTCCTGCCACCAAGAAATGAAGCGCATCCCAGGCACCAGGAGAAGGGCAGTAAGTACTTGTCTCCTGTCCTCTAATTTTAGGAAATGTCACCATACTCTATGGTCCATATAGCAGTTATTTGCTATATATAGTCCTTGATATGGCTGCTGAATATTCCTCACACTGAGCACAAAAATATTTGTATTTCTTACTCCAGTCCTGAGCAAATCCAGTGAGCAAAGAGTCAGAGAGAGCCCTATGACATTGACCATTAAAGGCAGGAGCCAGTGTGTCCTGGGTTGCAGTGTATTCTATTACCAACCTCATGAGCTGTTGGAACCAGGTAGGGCAGTGTTTCCTTGCCTCCTCCCCCCAGACTATCTTTCTGTTAATGGCCCATCATTGTCCTGTTGCATGACTCAGAGATAACTCCCTCTGGACTATCCTCTGTTAATGAGCCTAATCAACACTTGGCCTCATGACTCATTACCCCATTGTGAGATGCTCCACCCAGAAGGAGGAACCAAGCATTCCATCCTGGATATAATCTGATATTCCAAACACCACAGACACCCTTTCCACTGGATTTCCAGAGGACAGGAGCTACACAGCCACCACTGGACCATCCGAGGAAGAGCAGCCCCTTCTACAGGATCACTGCTTCAACAGAACCACATCCACCACTTCAGGAGGACTGCAGCCACCATCTTACTGGACTGCTACTGCCACCCTGACGAACAGGGTGTCAGGTTGTATCCTGACTCTTTCACTTTGAAGCAGTGTTTTCTGCCTTTTTTTCTTTTTTTTTTCTTAATTTCCCTATTAAATTGTTATTCTGATTTGGTGCCTCCCACTAGTTTGTTTTCAAACTAGTACACAGTGTTTCTTTGCTTGCCATCCAGGGCATGCACACTAGTGCCAGCTTTGCCTTGCTGAGTGTTATCAAGGCAGTGATCCATACACCTTCTTGAGGGACTGTGTAATTCATGCCTGGATGTGCAGCAGCTTTATGATGGGTGATGAGGCAAACTGATGAAGACAAATAGAAATGTTCATATCTTTCTTTTTTCTTCTCCTCTCCCCTGACCAGGTAAATATCTTCAATTTTATCCCAAATTTTCAGGAAGCAGGCAAAAGACAACCCTTGTCTTTCAACAGAAACCATCCAAGGTTTCTTTTGAATGTGATTTTCAATTCAGGGATCTTTAAAACTTCTCTTTGCTTGTGTCTGTCCTTGAGGGTATTTTTTTTTTTCCCAGATGAAGCTTGGAGAATCTCGATTATCCATCTCTCTTTGGATGCAGTTTAGAGCTGATTGCCATAATCCTGGGCTTGCATCATGCCTACAAACCTAAGCCTACTTGGTCTGAGCCTACCAAGGGTTGCATGTACCTTTGGCGACAAGAGCCATCTCAAAAAAAAATTATCTTCTAGGAAAAGAGGGATGCCCAAATGCTCTTAATGCCCTTTGGGCTGCCCTGTGGACACAAGGCTGCAAACTTTGTCCTTGCTGCTTAGCCACCCAGCAAGCATTTGAGTTCTGCAAAAATCTGACCCTGGCTGTGGGCAGTATCATTAGTTAACGTTGATAATGTTGAATACTGCTAATTGATTTAATAGTCTGTGAGCACAGTGGCTTTGCCTTGCACAGTTTTCCAGCAGGCCACACATCAGTTTCAGCACTTGTGTGTCAGGTCCCTTCTGCTCTATTTGGTGACACCATGTTCACAGCTACTTGAGGCCTTTGAGCAACATCTGCCTTGTCCAACTTAGGTACAAAGTCAAAAGAACCATGTTTGGGTGCAGTGGGCTGAGTTGTCAGCTGTGCATGCAGGTCAGAAGAGCTGTTGGGCATGTGTGCACACGCCTTTGAATCACAACTTCCTGATGTTACAGGTTGATGCACACCAGCCACTGGAAAAGGTTCTGACTCTGGTATCCTGCTAATGAATGGAAGGTTCAAGTGAAGGTATCCAATCCCTCTGTTATAGTTTTCAGGTGACAGCTCGAGCTGGGTGCCTCCAGAGACACCTCTCAATTATACCTATACCATCTGATCCCCAAGTCCAATCACTTAATTCTGGTCCATGGTCACTTGAATTTTTACTGGTTTTCACTGTTGCTGGGTGTTGGGGTTTTAGGAGCTCTCTTGGGTTTTGTTTTTCTGTTAAAGGAATTTTCCCCATTTGTGTTGCTGGGGAGCAAATGGCTGGGTAGCTAAGAAAAACAAAAGAGCTGGCTAGTTTTTTGTTTCACCTGGGTGTGTGGGCTGTCAGTCTCCAGCATTTGGACAGAGAGGCAGGCTGCTTTCTTTGGCTCCTTTTCCTTCTGCTGGAGAAGCCCTGGGATCCCAAAGCCCGCCTTCCCTGCCCCGCTGGGAGCCAGGCCGTGGCCGCCCTGCCCCTGCCATTGCTTCGAGCCTTTGTTATGTTGTAGCTGTGCTCTCCCTGCCTACACAGACCTCTGGGGGGTTCCCTGTTTGGACACACCTCGTCTGCCATCCGGGATTTGTGCTCGTCCCTGCTGTTCCAGCCTGCCATTCCAGCCTGCTGTTCCCGAGGGTCCAGCCGGACACCAGGATCGGCTGCCCAGGGGGTTTGTGAAGCTTTTGTCCCATCCCTCCCCAGGATCCCAGGCCACCAGTGCCGCGTGCTCCCCGAGCTCGCTCCGGAGCGCCCCCTGCAGCCGCGGGGGAACCATCGCACCTGCCCTGCTCACCGGGAGCCGCCAGCGCCCCTGCCGGCTGTGAGCGGAACTGCACCCAAGGGGAAAGGGCCTGACAGCTGAGAAGGCTGGCACTGGGTTTGTGATTGTTTGCTGTTACTGCCAGAGTTATTGCTGTTTGTTTGACTGGTTATACACATATAGATATATATTAGTAAAGAACTGTTATTCTTATTTTCCACATCTTTGCCTAAAAGCCCCTTGATTTCAAAATTATAATAACTCAGAGGGAAGGGAGGTTGCATCTGCCATTCCAAGGGGGGGCTCCTGCCTTCCTTAGCAGACACCTGTCTTTCAAACCAAGACACTGGGCTGGCCTCCTTCAGACATTACTTCATTCTCTTGGAATTGTCTTCTTGGTCCTTATCTTCTTCATTCTGTTTGTATCTGAGGAAAAGGACCAGGGTGCTAGTCAACACCAGCTAAATAGGAGCCAGTGTAGTGCCCAGGTGGCCAAGAAGGCCAATGGAACCGGGCCTGTACGAACAATAGTGTGGCTAGCAGGCCCAAGGCAGTGACCGTCCCCCTGTATTAGGCACTGGTGAAGCCACTCCTCTAATGCTATGTTCAGTTTTGGGCCACTCACAAGAAAGACGTGCAGGTGCTGGAGTGTGTTCAGACAAGGACAATGGAGCTGAGGAAGTGTCTGGAGCACAAGTCTGATGAGGAGCAGCTGAGGGAGATAGGGAGACCTGGAGAAAAGGAGGCTCAGGGGAGACCTCATTACTCTATGCAACTGCCTAAAAGGAGGTTTTAGCCATGTGGGGGTCAGTGTCTTCTCAGAATTATAGAGGACGTGGCCTTAAGTTGTGCCAGGGGAGGTTTAGGGAGGATATTAGGAAAATTCCTTCACCAAAAGGATTGTTAAGCAATGAACAAGCTTCCCAGGGCAGTGGAGTCACGATCCCTACAGGTATTTAGAAGATGTGTATATGTGGCCCTTGAGGACTGTTTTGCCAGTGGGCAGGGTCAGCAGCAAAGACACAGACACCAACTGAAGGAATCCATGTAATTTCCTACAGTTCAAAGCAGCAAAGATTCACAGAAGGAGCAGCTCAGCAATGCCCCTAATCATCACCACAAAAGATTGCCTGCAGTGATTAACCAAGATCCAGCACCAGTTACCCTCAGACTTTACCATCACCCAGGGCCACCCATCAGCTGGGGGAAGCTGTCCCAGCCAAGGACTGGAGAGCCACACCCAGACACTGGGAATTCCTGCAGCTGCCTCCAGCCACAGCTGAGGCTCCAACCCCGCTGGGAGACGGCCCAGCTTTGGTAGCACTGAATAAACAAACTGACAGCACTTCTAGTGCGGGAACATCTGGTTTCATCCTCCTCTTGGGTTCCTCCTAAGCCTGGCCAGGGCTCAAGGAGGAATCAAGTATCTCCAAACAAGGCCAGATGTAGGATTTCATGGCCTTGCCCAGCTTCTAAATAGGGAAAGGTAAATGCGTGTTTTGCTAATGAGAGGATACATCTATCCTACTGCTAATAACACTTACTTTATGAGCAGATACATATATCATAGTGCTAATGATCCTGCATATTTTTTGTCAGTGTGTGGATACAAATATAAAGTTTAGTTGGAAGGTTCATCCAGAGGTCATGTTTGGCTCAGGGCCAGTTGCTCAGTCCTTAGTACTTCAATCAATCTTCATAACTACATGATGAACTACAACCTTCGTAACAATTCTTTCAGTCATAAAATCTTGGATTTAGGTATTAGACGTAAAGGCATTTCCTCTTGTTCTTGAATTAAGTTCATTACTCATAGCTATAATTCACATTCCTTTTGAAACATGCCTAATTAGTTGCATAAAACAGGGAATTAGACAGGGAACAAAAATTAAAACAGTGGCTGTGCAAAGGAGAAAGGAAAGCACATACTTCCCCCATGGCAGCCATGAAAATATGTCCAATTCCCAACTTTTCTACATTTGGATAGGTACATGAGCTAATTTTCTCATTTCTCTTGTTATCTGTTTTACCACTTTTCCATTTTCATCAATTTGTAGGCAACAATTAGATTAATTTATTTTTCCAAACTTATGTTCTGATTGCAATGATAACATAAAATCAGCAATATCAACAACAGTTTCATTGTTAAGTTGTCCTCTCCCACCCATGAAAACTAATCACTGTTGTCATCGGTCTTCCTATCAAGCCACATGGAGAATATCCTTTTCTAAATGGACCATTGCAGTAAACAGGTAAATGTAATCACACAGGATCTGCAAAACAATATTCTATAACATCTAGTTATTCTCACATTAACACTTGGTTGCAAGGACATATTCCCATTTTTCCTGCCCAGGTTTCATGATTTGAGCTTTGGGCAATATTTCCCTATGCCTACAATGCCACTGAATTCCTAGAAATTTCACCATTTGGGACAGTCCATAAATATTTTGATTCATTTTCCAGCCTTTCTGTTTCGTATGATCCACAACCAATTTCAGCATTTGTTGTACTTTTTCCTCCTGTTTTCCCTGAATTAGGATATCATCTAGATAATGAACCATTTGCATATGAGGAGGCAGCTATATCTTATCCAAAGGTTCAGCCACCATCCCATGGCAGAGTTGACCACCCCTGAGGCAATGGGTTGAGAGGGCACTGCTGGCCCTGCCACATGAAGGCAAATTGATCCCAATGCCCTTCTGCAACAGAGATAGTAAAAAACGCATTGGTTACATCAATCACAGCACTCCAAGTTTCTGAATGCTTCTGAATTTTTTCTATTAAAGCAACAGTATCTGGTACAGCTATCATGAGAGGTGGGGTAGTGTGCTTATTTAACACCCGAAAATCCACAGTCATTCTCTGTGACCAACCATTCTTTTTGATGGGTCATATTGGATTGTTCCAAGCTGTGGCAGTGGATTTTAAAACTCTGGTATCCAACAAATATTTAATTGTCTGTGATATTTCTTCATGCCCTCCTGAAATCGGATGTTGTTTCATATTTGTGTAGATGGGCCATTTACCCACCATGATATCCTTTTTCAGATCAGAGAGAGAGGAACCAAGATTTTTTTGTGCATATACTTTGTGATATCAGTTTATGGAAAGATAACATCAGTGGCAATGAAAGTCATTTGGGATGTGTATTGGTTGCTATTTGTCTGTCCTGGTCTGGGCTGCTACTTCTGGGGGTTTATTAATGATTGCACCAAGCTGGTTGGGGAAATAGGAGAGGATGATTTTTTCCTAGCCTTTCACTTCCTTTTCCCCCTTCAGGTCTGACAAATCACTTTTTGAGAATGTTGAATTCCCTCTGATTGTTAAAAGGTAGCAGAATATTTGAAGGAAAATTGCAGTGGCAGGTCCAGAGAAGACACTCATTTTATTGTGCTGGACCCTGGCTAGTGTTTATCTCATGCTGCTTGATATCGAATGGCAGCACCTACAGCCAGAGGGGAAGGAGGACAAATTGGCAGATGCTACGGTCACTCAGACTGCAGTTAAACCAGACGGACAGCCAAAGCCAATAGCAAGTCACTCCTGTCCAAAGGAGAAAATACAAGACCAAATCCGTTTGCCCAGTGGATTATGATGGGGAGGCAGGACCCTCACATCCAGCGAGGACTTAAAGCTGGAAATAATCACTGAATCCTTATCCTTAAAAAGTCTATGCAATCTGTGGAAAGACCTCACCTGATGAACAGATGAGTCCATATTAAGCTGGTTGATCGAAACCTTGGAAACTGCAGGCAACAGTAAAATTTTGGACAGTATTGAAGTGAAGAACTCAGCATCTTTGTCACATAATGCAGGTGATGACCAGGGGATCGTGAGGAAGCCAGAACCTCTGACCACGATTCTTAAAATAAGTGAGGGAGACATACCTTTGCCAAGAAGACCTCTTCCTGCAGCAAGGCCCTTGGAAAACCATGGAGCAATGAATCCAACACATGGGACACCTGGCTGTGCTAAAGATCATTTTCTCAAATAACAACCAAGCCACTAGAAGTCCAGACCTTGTAAAATGTACAGCACTGGTGTGGTTGAAGCTCACACGACTCAGGCCATGAGGATACTCCCACTTCCTAGACATGCTGCAATGGAACGAGGAGAACAAGACAGTGAGCGCTTGTGGCAGGGCGCCCCCCACCTCTACCACAGAAAGCTTATCTGCTCTGTCCATCAGCTGGTGCATATGGATGAGATAACAGGCCAGACAGCAGCGGGTTATCTCTGGTGCCAAGGAAGGTAAGATCATCGTGGTCTGGAGAGCAAGATGTAAAGAGAGATAAATTAGGAATTATTGACTGAAAAGACACTACTTTACGCTATAAAAGCCACACAAATTATTACCGAGACAGAAGCCTCTTACACACTCCCTCGAAAAGTGCAGGGCTTCTCCCATGAAGTTTGGATGCATCTTCATGGATACTTTTCTGGAAATTGAGAGGAAGGATTCTATGTGTTCCCCTTCAGCAACTGGAGGGTAAGATACATTAAATCCTAATCTATACTATTTCTTCACTAGCTGTTATATAGGTGATGCCTTTTCCTGGTCTTAAAATCAAGAGTCATACACGGTTAGAAGGGGAAAAGGGATTTTACCTTGGTATTTATTTTAAGGATCCTTAGGTGCACATGTCCAGGTCATATGCATCGAGATGCACCCCGCAGAGTATGTCCCCAAGGATTGGGTATAACATTAGATACCCCAATGAGAGACTCAAGTGAGCCCCCCTCCCCAAGGAACCTTCCCCTGGATGGTTCTATCTTGGTTTACGGAATGTGTTCTGGAGAGGACCTTGGAGTCTGGGGCACACTGATCCCTAGCTATGAAGCCTCTAAAATGTTTAGTGTCTCAGCTTGACAAACAAGTCCAAGAATGTAGGCAAAATGCACTAAGAATACAGAAGTTGTAAAAGCTATAACAGGGGTATAAAAGAAAAGGCAAAAAATCTTCATGGCATCATAGGTACCTCACTCTCGCACTTTATGGTTTATCTACTAGTAGTATTTATTTTGTTTATCCTGTGTAGTAAGTAATCTGTTAAAAGTCTTATGTCTGTTAAATTGTTTCTGTTAAATAAATCATTAATTTTGTAATAGACCTAATCGGCCACTATCAAGAATATGTGAGCGAGAGTGGGTTTTGGGGTGCTGGCTGTACTAGTTTGAAAACAAACCAGTGGGAGGCACCAAGTCAGAATAACAATTTAATGGGGAAATTAAAGAAAAGGAAAAACTTAAAGAAACCACTGGTTCAAACTGACAGAGTCAAGATACAACCTGACACCCTGTTAGTCAGGGTGGTGGTAGCAGTCTGGTAGAATAGTGGCTGCAGTCCTCCTGAAGTGGTGGATGTGGTTCTGTTGAAGCAGTGATCCTGTAGAAGGGGCTGCTCTTCCTCGGATGGTCCAGTGGTGGCTGTGTAGCTCCTGTCCTCTGGAAATCCAGTGGAAGTGTTGTCTCTGATGTTCAGCATCTCAGATTATATCCATGATGGGATGCTTGGTTCCTCCCTCTGGGTGGAACATCTCACAATGGGGTAATGAGTCATGAGGCCAGGCAATGATGGGCTCATTAACAGAAGATAGTCTGTGGGGAGGAGGCAAGGAAACACTGTCCCACCTGATTTCAACAGCTCATGAGGATGGTAATAGAATACACTGCAACCCGGGACACCTGACAAGTCAGATTGCAGAGCTGAAAGCTGTCCAGCTGTCTTTGGATATCACCGAGCAAGAGGAGTGACCAACACTCTACCTCTGCACTGGCTCATGCACGGTAGTATGCTTTGTGGGGATGGCTGGCATGACAGAAAAAGGCCAGTTGGCAGCCCAGAGGGAAACCCATCTGAGCTGCCCAAGTGTGGCAAGACATTGCTGCCCAGGTAGAGAAGCAGACCATGAAAGTCCATCATGTGCCTGAGTCAGGCTAACGAGGAGCATTGTAACAATGACCAGGTGGAGCTCGCTGGCAAGACTGAAGTGTCACAGGTGGATCTGTACTGGCAACACAAGGGAGAGTTATTTCTAGCTTGGTGGGCCCATGATGCCTCAGGTCATCAGGGAAGAGGTGTCATACCTATGGCCTCGTGACTGAGGGGTGGACTTAACACCAGCTGAGATGCCTCTGCAGGCCATGGTGAAGACCATGATGAAGCAGGCTGTCCCCTTTATATACAGTATATTCCGGGTAATCCATGATTGTGAGTAATGCGCTGCAATCAAGAAGGCCAATTAGATAAAGCCACTAATATAAGTGGCTGTCTAAATATAAGTAAGAGGAGGCCTGGCAGATCAATGGCATCATACTTCCACAAATCCGCCGAGGCTAGTCTTACATGCTGACAAAGGTAGAAGGCACTACTGGATAGCTGGAGACATACCCTGTGCCTCATGCCACTACCTGGAACTTCATCTTGGGCCCTCAAAAACAAGTCCTGTGGCAACACTGAAAGAACTGAGTCAGACAATGGGATTCATTTCAAATACAGCCTTATAAACACCAGGGCTAGAGAACAACGTATTGAGTGGCAAAGCGAGGGATGCCCAGGAAAGGCTAAGATATGTGGGAATGGGTAGGAAAGGCAAGGCAAGGCAAAGGAGAAGAAAGGCAAAGCAAAAGAAGGCCAGAGAAGAAAGCACTAGGTAGGTCAAGGCGGAAGATGGGCACATAGGCAACAAAAGGCAAAGGAGGGGTAGCAGAGGAAACAAAGGCAAGGGTTGGGTTTGCAAGGCAAGGCAAGTAAGAGGTAGACAAGTCAATGAGAGTCATAGGAGAAGCAGGCAAGGCAAGGCAAAGCCAGGAAAAAGGGGTAGGGAAGTCAAGATGGGGAACAGCTAAGTAAGGCAATGCAAGGAAATGGTTTGGTAGGAAGAGCAAGGAAAGACATGCAGGGGTCTGTAAGAAAAGGTATAGTTCAGATGGGAAAGACAAGGCAAGGCAAAGGAGGGGCAGGCAAGGCAAAGCAAGACCAGGTATGAAAGTCCAAGGCAAATCAAGGAGAGGGATGGGCATGCAAGGCAAGGTAATGCAAGGGAGTGGTGGGAAGGTATGGCAAGTTGAGGGCTGGTTTTGTAAGGAAAGGCATTTAGAAGTAGGCAAGTGAAGGAGAAGGTAAGGCAAAAAGCGGCAGGGAAGTGAAGGGTGGGGAGTAAGTGAGCAAGTCAATGCAAGGCAATGGAGTTGTATGGATGGGCAATGGAAGGACGGAAAGCTCAAGTAGGGCAAAGTAATGGATGGGTAAGAGTGGTAAGGATACATGGTAGTAGGGTGGCCAAGGCAAGGCAAGGCAGGGGTAGGCAAGGCAGTGAGACTCCTAAGAGAAGCAGGAAAGGCAAGGCAAGACCAGGAAGAAAGAGGCAGGGAAGTCAAGGTGGGGGATGAGTGAGCAAGGCAGTGCTAAGGAGTGTTAGAAAGGGCAAGAGAGGGACACAGAAGGGTCAGTATAGCAATGCAAGGTTGAAGTAGGAAAGGCAAGCCACGTTAATGTAGGGGTTGGACTAGCAAGGGAATGGAATGGAAGAAAGAAGTAAGCAGATGAATGTGGGAGAAGGGCATGGAAGGTAATGCAAGGCAAAGGAGGGGCAAAGCAAGTAAAGGGTTGGGTTTACAAGGCAAGTGAGAGGTAAGCAAGGCAATGAGAATACTCACAGGAGGAGTAGGCAAGGAAAGGCAGTGCTGGGAAGAAAGGGGGTAAGAAACAAGCTGAGGCAAGGCAATGCAAGGCAAGGGAGTTGTAGGATAGACAATGGAAGGGCACAGAGGTGTCAGGAAGGCAAGGGAAGGAATAGTCAGGAATGGCAAAAATATTTGGGTAGGGTAGGAAAGGCAAGGCAAGGCAAGGCAGTGATACAGGAGAAGGCAAGGCAAGGCGAGGAAAAAGGAGGCAGAGAAGTAAAGGCGGGAGATGCATGAGCTAGGCAATGCAAGGCACTGGAGTGATAGGAAGACAAGGGTAGGACATGGAGGGGTCAGGAAGGGTAATTAAGAATCAATAAGGCAAGGGAAGGGATGGTCAGGGTGGAAAGGCATGTTCACATAAGGGCAGGGTAGACAAGGCAATGATAGTCTTCGGGCAAAAGAATCAGGCAAGGCAAGGCACAGCCTGGTAAAAAGGGGTAGGGAAGTCAAGGTGGACAATGGGTAAGTAAGGCAATGCAAGGCAATGGAGTGGTAGGAAAGGCAAGGGAAGAACAAAAAGGGATCAGTAAGGCAATGCAATGTTGGAGTGGGAAAGGCAAAGCAAGTCAAAGGAGGGGCAGGCAAGGGAAGTAAAGCCAGGAAAAAAAGTCCTAGGCAGGTCAAGACAGGGATGGGCATGCAAGGTAATGCAAGGGAAAGGAGAGGTAGCAGGGCAAGGCAAGGCAAGACTTGGCTTTAAATAGCAAGGCAGGTAGGATCTAGGGAAGGAGAGTAATAGGAGGAGCAGGAAAGACAAGGAATGGCCAGGAAGAAAGCAGAACAGAAGTCAAGGTGGAGGATGGATGAGCAAGGCAATGCAAGGTAGTGAAGTGGTAGGAAGGGCAAGGGAAGGCCATGGGGGGTCATTAAGGCAATACATAGTTGGAGAAGGTGTGGAAAGGTGTGGAAAGGAGAAGGAAGGGGAGGGGAGGGGAGGGGAGGGGAGGGGAGGGGAGGGGAGGGGAGGGGAGGGGAGGGGAGGGGAGGGGAGGGGAGGGGAGGGGAGGGGAGGGGAGGGGAGGGGAGGGGAGGGAAGGGGAGGGAAGGGGAGGGAAGGGAAGGGAAGGGAAGGGAAGGGAAGGGAAGGGAAGGGAAGGGAAGGGAAGGGAAGGGAAGGGAAGGGAAGGGAAGGGAAGGGAAGGGAAGGGAAGGGAAGGGAAGGGAAGGGAAGGGAAGGGAAGGGAAGGGAAGGGAAGGGAAGGGAAGGGAAGGGAAGGGAAGGGAAGGGAAGGGAAGGGAAGGGAAGGGAAGGGAAGGGAAGGGAAGGGAAGGGAAGGGAAGGGAAGGGAAGGGAAGGGAAGGGAAGGGAAGGGAAGGGAAGGGAAGGGAAGGGAAGGGAAGGGAAGGGAAGGGAAGGCACAAGCCCCGGCGTGCCCTCGGGCAGAGGGGACGCAGCGTTAGCCTCCACAGCGTCCTCGCTGGACGGCTCAGTGGAATCGGCGTGAGATGGGTGCGTGCACTGGCTCCTCCTCAGAGGAAACATGTCGGGCAGCCGGTGGAATAGGCTCGTGTTAGCCCAGAGGCAAAGAAGGCGGGAGGGGCTTCTGGTGTGAGTTCCAACAGGTTTATTTGCAGGAGGGTCCAGGGACCAGCGAAGCCCGGAGGAGATGCGGGCTAGCCCCTTTATGGGGAGGTGGAGCAAGGCAGGGAAAGAGAAAACAACCAATGGGGTACAGGCAGAGGGGAGGATACAATTTTTCAGAACAAATGGGGAAAACAGGGAGGCAGGAGTCATAACAGGGAACCAATTAATAACTAAAAAAGGGAGAACTTTCTGGAACAGGGGGAGGTAATTTAGGATTGGGAGCCACCCAGGGGGAGGTAACCTAGACCTCAGTGATCTCGTCTGGTGACTGACATTTGATGGTTTCAGCTGAGAGCAGGCTGACCCACCCCAACATCTCCCCCTTCTTTATTACATTGAAATGAGGGGAAAGGCTTAAGGGATTTCAAAACCAAACACTTAAAAATGGGAAGGGCTAATTAAATTAACAAGTCCATAAAGAAACCCCGTACAATGTCCTTGATAATTGAAGGAATCCGGCTACTGGAGCTCCCAGTGTACAGGAGGAGCTGCAGCAGCAGGTGGGACAGCAGCATGTAGGAGGTCATCACACAGTCAAGGGTGGTAACTTTAGGAAAAGTATAACACAAATAGACTTAATACAAATACAACTAACTTAAATAACAATGGCTCCCTTGGACTCCCCCTCTTTCAAAACAAAGGGCCACTTAGGGGAGGGAAACACAGAGAAGGTGGGAAAGGGAATGTTTGTTTTTCAGGCCTGGAGGAGGAGTATTTTTTCCAGGTGGTTTTGTTTTTCTTCATTTCCAGGCTGTGGCAGCTTCTTTTCTTTGCCTGGCTTCTGCAGGTGGTTTCAAAAAGGGTTTGATCCACTTCCCAGGGATCCATCTTGGATCCTCTGGGGTGGAAACACACCCATAGCCTCTACCCTGGGTGACTAGGGGGTACGGGCCATGTATCTGTAAAGTGTCAGGGTCCTTTATTAGGACCTCAAGTCTCTCAGTCAGTTTATGTTTGGCAGAGTTTGTGAAGTGTCTCATTATGGGAAGATCAGGTTCCTCATAGGAACAGTTTAAAAAGTTCAAAGTGAACAACGCTTTGGACAGTCTTATAATGGGGGCAGCGATCTCATTGCCACCCTTTTGTTGTTCTAGCAGTCTTTTTAGTGTCTGATGTTTCCTCTCCACGATGGCTTGGCCTGTGGGCGAGTGAGGGATGCCAGTGATGTGATCCACACCCCACTCACTCATGAATCTGTTTAACTCTGCAGAGGTGTACGCAGGGCCATTGTCAGTTTTTAATTTATTTGGTGTCCCCAACACAGTGAAGGCCTGGACTAGGTGGTTGATGACATCTTTGGCCCTCTCCCCATGGTGGGCTGAGGCAAAGGTTGCACCAGAAAAGGTATCCACTGAAATGTGAATATATTTCTGCCGGCCAAATTGGGGGAAGTGGATGACATCTGTTTGCCATACCTCACAACTGCCTAGGCCTCGGGGGTTAACCCCTTGACCTAATGATGGAAGCTGATGTTTTTGGCAGTTGGGGCATGTCGCCACAATGGCTTTCGCCTGATCTCTAGTGAGGTGGAACATCCGGACGAGAGCTGGAGCATTTTGATGGAACATTGCATGGCTCAGCTGGGCTTGCTGGAATCTGTTAGGCAGATTTGCTAACTTGATGGGCATAGCTAGGGCATCTGCTCTCCTGTTCCCTTCGGCAATAAATCCCAGCAGGTCAGTGTGTGACCTCACATGCATTATGTAAAAGGGTTGCTTTTGGTGGGAGACAATTTGGATTAGCTTCGAAAGCAATTTATAGATTTTTGGATTCGCCACCTCTCTGAGCAATGCTCTTTCTGCTCTGGACACCACTCCTGCTACATATGCGGAATCTGTTACGAAATTAAAAGGTTCATTGAACCGCTCAAATGCTCTGACCACTGCGGCAAGCTCTGCAACCTGCGGTGATCCTTCGACCACCTGCACATCAGACTCCCACTTCTGAGTGCAAGGATTCCTCCAAGCGATGACAGACTTGTGAGATGCCCCAGAACCATCCGTAAAGATCGTCAGGGCATTGAGGGGTTCACGACTCTGAATTTCTTTTGGAATTAATTTAAAGGCCGAATTGAACAATTTATGTTTCTGGTTGTGAGCCGATATTTGTCCCGAATAAGTATCAAAGGCAAATTGGAGATGATTGTTGTTTTGAAGGAGATGGTCCAGTGCATTGGTTGTTAGTGGCAGGTAAACACATGTGAAATCACACCCCGCAAGGGTACGGAGGTGAGACCTAGCCTTTATCACCAACTGAGCCATGAGCTCCTGTGGTGTGGTAATACTTTTGGATGGCTGGTGCGAGAGGAAAACCCACTCAATAATCAGAAGGGGATCCCTCTGCACCTTGTCCCACTGGAAAACCAGCCCATGTCGGTATGGCATTTTCCCCAACACTATAAACTGAAAGGGCAGACCTGGGGCATAACAATGGGCTTGGCGAGATGACAGCGCCTCCTGGACTTTGATGAGGGAATTTCTTGCCTCTTCTGTCAACTGCCTCAGGGATTTGAGATCCTCATTCCCACAAAGCAGGTTGAACAGAGGGGCAAGGTCCTCAGTCGTCAGTCCCAGGAGCTGCCTCACCCAGTTGATGGACTCGCAGAGTTGATGGAGTTTCTGCAGAGTCTTGGGGTTATCATTGATCTTAATGGTTCGGGCACCACCGTCTGCTCCTCTATTTTTTGTCCTAAATATTTAAAAGGTGAGGTCTTCTGGACCTTTTTGGGATGGATTTTGAATCCATCAGCCTCTAAAGCCCTGATTACCTCCCCCAGAGTCCAGTCCAGGTACTGCTGCGTGGGTGCACACACCAAAACATTGTCCACGTAGTGTAGGATCACAGCTCTAACTGCCTTTTTCCGAATAGGGGACAGAATGCGAGCGACATACCACTGGCAGATGGTGGGCGAGTTTTTCATGCCTTGCGGCAGAACTCGCCACTGGTAGCGCTGCATGGGAGCCTCTCAGTGGAGGGAAGGCACCGAGAAGGCAAACCGGGGTGCATCGTCCAGATGCAGGGGGATATGGAAGAAGCAGTCCTTGATCTCTATGACTGCTAGCTTCCACTGCCTAGGGAGCATAGAGGGTGATGGCATTCCAGGCTGCAGGGGTCCCATGTCCTCAATGACCTCATTAATTTTCCGCAGGTCGTGAAGGAGTCTCCACTTGTCTGTCCCCGGCTTCCGGATCACAAAGACCAGGGAGTTCCAAGTGCTGTTGGAAGGCTCAATGTTCCCCTTCCCCAGCTGCTCCTCCACGAGTGCAGTGAGCACTCTCAATTGGTGTGTTTTTAAAGGCCACTGATCCACCCAGACCCTTTTATCGGTGAGCCAATTCAATTTCTGGGTGGGGCGCTCCGCAGTGGCCCCTACTAAAAATCCCAGGGTTGAGATCTCAACCCAGGCTCCCCACTGGGACATGAGATCCCTGCCCCACAATGTAAACCCAGAGTCAATAACAAATGGATGGACTGCTGCAATCTGCCCCCTGGACCCTCAATCTGGACAAGAGTCCTGCTTCTCTGGGCAGCCACGGATCCTCCCACACCTGTAACAATACCTTCTGCCGGTTGCAACCCCCAATGTGACGGCCAGGTGTTGGAGGCAATGACCATCACGTCTGCCCCCGTGTCCATCATTCCTGCTAGGCTGATGTCCGAGCCCTGGCATGAAATCTTGCAACTTAGCATCGGCTTATCCTCCCCTACCACCTCAGCCCAGAAGACAGATGGGTTGTAGTTTTCTGGTGAACTTCTGAGCACGAGGATGGCCTGGGTGAGAACCTGGCCGGCTGCAAGAAAGAAAGGCGGGTGAATACATTGGATGTTAATTGTAAAGAGTCCTTGTGATCCTACTTGGACGATCTCTGGTGTTATTGACATCTCTGGTGGTGTACGCATGCTGTCTCCCATTATAAACAAGCAGCAGTCTTTCAGTCCTTTGCAGCTCACGAGGACCCGTCGAGGTGTGATGGAGTCCATCGTGGTTGCAGTAGTGGTAGTCACAGTCTTTCTGGTTGCGGCTTCTTTATTTATGTCATCACGCGGGGCTGCAGATCCGCGCTGGGTCCTCAGTTTCCCGGCTGTACCTCCATGGGAGTGGGCGATGCTACTTGCCCTGGGGAAACAGCTCGGGAACTTCGATTAATTGAGGCTGGAGCTCTGCAGTTCCGGGCCATATGTCCTGGCTTGCCACATCTGTGACAAGTCCAGGTTCTGTTTGTCATCCTCTTGTCCTGAGGTGCCGTTGCCTCAGCGGCATCCGCAGCTCCTACCACATTCCCCCTCGTTTTTAAATTTGGTTGGCCAATTGGAACTAAGGTTGTGCAGTGTCGAATCATCTGCTTTAACGTTGGTGGATGTGAGAAAAGAGACAACTCTTAGTTAAATAAAAAATTAAAATAATTTATTGAAAACAGAAAAATTGAAAAAGTACAGAAATTAGAAAAATATAAAAATTTGGGATCCTATGGCTCAGTAGATGGTATGCCCCAGGAGCGCAGGGATCTGAGATCTTCTGGCTGAGACAGCACTGGACCTCAGGTAGAGAAAATGGACTTGCAGTGCTGAGCTGACTTTTGGCTGGTCCAAAAGTAAAAAAAGTTATTAAAGGCTCCTTAATAGGAGTAAGGCTTTTAATGCCGAGCACTGATGTCCACCACAGCTAGCCTGCAGACGACACTCTCTCCTCCCGCCTCTCTCTCTCTGAGCTTTTTGAGACCTGTCTCATTGTTTTATAGTGCCTTTGCTCTGCCCCAGCCCACCCACAGCCCGCCCACAGCCCGCCCCTTCAGTTTAAAGTGATTGGTGCTTTCCCTTTGACAGATCATCTCCGTCCACCAATAGCTCGTCGTTGTCAGAGGGGTGGTATCAGTTGAGATAAGGGTGCTAAAATGCCTTCATTAAAATTCAGGTTGCCGTGGAGCTTGCCTGCAGGGTAACAGCTATGGGGCTAAAAATAGCTGCTGGCTGTTAGAACTGGGGTTTTTGGAGTTAGCCCTTGGACCAAAGTGCAAGTAAAAACACCTAAAAAAATATTAAAATACATCCAACACATCTTAAAACACTTGTAAAAGTATACAGTAAACACAGGAAAGATAACTCTTATGGTGTACAGGTGGTTTGAAGTTTGAAAAGGGAGCTTAAGTTGGGGATTTTTAACTGGGGAATTTTTAACTGGGAAGGGTGCAACTCTCCTAATAAACTACTTTGAACAATTGAAAACACTGATAATGGAACTTGATTTTTGTACCTGGGCTGATGGGTTAATTTTAACATTCAATTTAAAAATATTTAACTCAGAATTAATTAAGTAAAGCACTTCATATGCAAAGACCAAGCACAATTAGGGATTGCATGTATGACAGTGGAGGATCAAGTGGAAGGGTCATAATCACTCTCTTACAAGGTTCATTTGCATTAGCTTTTGCTATTTGAGTGATTATGCTTTCTCTAATTCTTGTATCTTCCACTTGCGTCTCCACCACTAATTTTAATTTGCCAATAAAGTCAATAAATGGTTCATTTGGGAGTAGCCGAATTTCAGTAAAATTTAGTAGAGGCGCTGATTTAGGGGGCATCATTAAAAATGCTTGCTCCGCCGCATGTTTTACAGCATTTAAGACCGGCTCTGGGGTGTTTTGGGCCTGGTCTTGTGGCTTGGCAAGCAAACCCTTACCGGTAAGGTAGTCCATGGAAACCCCTGAGTTATTAGGGTCTTGCAACAGGATTGGGAGGGCCTCTCTTAGTTGCTTTCTCCACCCGTCATCCCACAACTCGAATTCGGCTGGAGAAAGCAAGCAGGAAAAAATGCTTTGGAGGTCTGCCGGGACCAACACTGTATTAGTGAGGGTGGCCTGCAGGAGATTCCGGAAATAGGGACTCTCCCTCCCAAACTCCTTCTGGGCTTTACAAAAAGTTCTTTGAGCCCAGCAGGGTCAAAGGGTTTCCACGTGGGGTTGCTGCCAGCTCAGTTATAAGTAACCGGAGAGGTGAAGGGACCGGAGGAGGCTCCCGGTTCCGGGTTCAAGATGGTGTCGGTTCCGGTTTCCACAGCGTGGGAACCAGAAGACGAGGCGTGGGAACCAGAAGGCTCCTCCCAGTAGGCAGGGGGTGAGGACAAAGAGGAGTGGCCACGGGAAAGGCGGGGACTCCCGACACAGGGGGCGGGACCCGACGCAAAGGAGGAGCTCACAGTCGTCACATTCGGAGGGGGCGGGGCCAGGACAGGGCGAGGAGGAGGGGGGAGAAGAGGATTTGGGGAAAAAGAAGGAAAAAAGGCGGGCTGTGTCATGCAGTCTCCTCCATTTTGGGGGAGTGCAAGAACAGCAGGGAAAGGGGACAAAACGGTGGACGAAGAAAAGCCTTTGCCGTCATTTTCAGGGCAATAAAACTGGGAACCGCTTTTTGGGAGAACAACCGGGGAAGAGGGCATAGGAGAGAGGGTTTGGGTAGAAGCCGAAACAGCCTGGCCAGGGCTACTGCGGCGGGGTGGCTGAGAGGATCGAGAAGAGTCAGGGAGATGGTGGCAGCCCTGTGCCTCTGGGCATTTTACAACTTCCAGTCTTCTCAGCAACGGGGTAGTGGGATGAGGAAGGCGAGGGGGGGAGGAGGGACTTGAGAAGAACTGGGGAGAATTCGGGGCTTTTCTTTTATTTTCCGATTAGCTTTGTGTATATCTCTCAAAGCCCAGACCATGTAGAGAAACCTCTCTCCGGAGGGATCTCCCCTTTGGTTTAATTCTAATATTTTGTCCCCCACAAATTGCCAAAATGTGGCTGACTTCAAATTAGCAGGGGACATCTGAGGGAAATAAAAGAACAGCCACTTAACAAACCTTTTCAAAACCCCTTTGATAACTTTAACTCACAATTCTTCAGGGACTTCCCAACTTGGAGATAAACCTCCCACTGAGGCTGGGAAAGCTTAGCTCCCATCTTAACCTCAGCCTCAACTTCACCCACCACCGGCAAAAAGGAGAAATTAAACGTAATTTCCCAGGGGCCGGGAAGCACAAGAATACTCACAAGAAGACACAGGCGTCCGGTCCTGGAAACAAAAACGCACGGTGGGATCCTCTGGGACAGGCTGCTCTCCTGGCAGGAGTTGGCAACCTTCTCTCAGAGCGTGGCTTTTAAAACAGAGCGCGCTGCCGCAAGAGGCGTCGGCGGCTCCGAATCGCTGACGCTCACAGCCTCCTGGCAGCAAGGATGATGCAGGAACGCACGTGTGTGTCGTCCCTGTTCGGGGGTGCCAACCTAACGCAACCGGGGGCTTGTAATCACAAGCCCCGGCGTGCCCTCGGGCAGAGGGGACGCAGCGTTAGCCTCCACAGCGTCCTCGCTGGATGGCTCAGTGGAATCGGCTTGGGATGGGTGCATGCACTGGCTCCTCCTCAGAGGAAACACGTTGGGCAGCCGGTGGAATAGGCTCGTGTTAGCCCAGAGGCAAAGAAGGCGGGAGGGGCTTCTGGTGTGAGTTCCAACAGGTTTATTTGCAGGAGGGTCCAGGGACCAGCGAAGCCCGGAGGAGATGCGGGCTAGCCCCTTTATGGGGAGGTGGAGCAAGGCAGGGAAAGAGAAAACAACCAATGGGGTACAGGCAGAGGGGAGGATACAATTTTTCAGAACAAATGGGGAAAACAGGGAGGCAGGAGTCGTAACAGGGAACCAATTAATAACTAAAAAAGGGAGAACTTTCTGGAACAGGGGGAGGTAATTTAGGATTGGGAGCCACCCAGGGGGAGGTAGCCTAGACCTCAGTGATCTCGTCTGGTGACTGACATTTGATGGTTTCAGCCCAAGAGTAGGCTGACCCACCCCAACGGGAAGGGAAGGGAAGGGAAGGGAAGGGAAGGGAAGGGAAGGGAAGGGAAGGGAAGGGAAGGGAAGGGAAGGGAAGGGAAGGGAAGGGAAGGGAAGGGAAGGGAAGGGAAGGGAAGGGAAGGGAAGGGAAGGGAAGGGAAGGGAAGGGAAGGGAAGGGAAGGGAAGGGAAGGGAAGGGAAGGGAAGGGAAGGGAAGGGAAGGGAAGGGAAGGGAAGGGAAGGGAAGGGAAGGGAAGGGAAGGGAAGGGAAGGGAAGGGAAGGGAAGGGAAGGGAAGGGAAGGGAAGGGAAGGGAAGGGAAGGGAAGGACATGCATGGCAAAATATGGCAAGGAAGGTGTAAAAATGGCAAGGCAACAGAAATACCCTATATGCCTATCCCCCACCTTGACATACCTAGATTTTTTCCCCCTGCTGTTACAAATGAAGAAAGGGGTTTTAAACAAGTTTCTGTCTTTGCCCAGGCCTTTGGCAGTAGACAGGAACTTTACTGAAGCAGCCAGCATCCCAAAACCCACTCTCATTGCAAGTTCTTAATAATGGCCAATTAGGTCTATTACAAATTGAATTATTTATTTGATAGACACAAATTTAACAGACATAATACTTTAATAGATTTTCTTACTACACAGTATAAGCAAAGAAACAGTACTAGTAGATACACAATAAAGTGCGAGAGTGAGGTACCTATATTACAGCGAGTGAAGAAATAGTATCGATGGGTATTCAATGTATCTTACTGCTGATGGAGCATACATAGGGCTCTTCCTCTCAATTTCCAGAAGAGTATCCATGAAGATGCATCAAACTTCATGGGAGAAGCCCTGCACTTTTCAAGGGAGTGTGTAAGAGGCTTCTGTCTCCATGACAATTTGTGTGGCTTTTATAGTGTAAATCAGTGTCTTTGGTCAACTATATTTAATTTTTATCTCTCTCTACATCTGCTCTCCAGACCAAGATGTTTTTTCTTAGCTGGGGGTCTCAGCCCTCGTGGCACCAGAGATAACCCCCTGTCAGGCATTTGTCCCAGCCTTTGTTATCTCATCCATATGCACCAGCTGAGGTGTTGGTAGAGGGGGGGATGACATCCTGCCACACCTGCCCTTCCATTGCCTTTCTTGCCCTTCTTTAGTCTTGCCGAGCCTTATCTACTTTTGATGAGGCTGACAGCTGGACTGACAGCCTCACAGAGTCAGACCTAAAGACAGTCAGAATTTACCTGTGAGATTTTTTACAGTGAAATTTTGCAGCTTCAGTGAAACCCACAGAGAAGGCCAAGAAGATAATCAATGAGAGAAGATGTTCTGTACACAAGGAAAAGATGTTCTTGTGTATGTTTAGTGTGTACAGGGATGTTTAGTGTGTGGAAGAACTTGCAGATAATATGTAACAACTATACTTTTGCTTGTATATCTAATTGTTTTACTGCTTAAATGGTCATTGTTGACAGCCTTGTCATTGTTTGCTAAGCAATCTCAATAAGCCACTGCAATTGTGAAGAGGTAAAAGAATAGCAGTAGAGAAAATAAAAAATCTTTTTCAGCTTTGGATTACAAGTGTGTGCTGTTATGTCTGTCTCAACAAAGCCACACCTACTCTAACATGGCATTGCCTTACTGACCCCTCCGTATCTTTTCCTTGCCCTTCCTACTATTCCTTTCCCTTCCATTGCCTTGCTTACCCATCCCCCATCTTGACTTCCCTACTTCTTTCTTCCTGGCCTTGTCTTGCCCTGCCTGCTCTTCCTGTAACATTTATTGCCTTGTTCATCTGGGCCTTGTCCTGCTCTGCCACCCCACCCCTTGCCTTGCTTTGCCATGCCTACCCCTCCATAGTCTTGCATTGCCTATCAAATCCATAGCCCATATTGACCGGCAATCCCCCCTTTCTTCCCTGGCTTTGCCTTGCCTTGCTTTCTCCTCCTTTGAGTTGTCTTGCCTTTTCTACTCCCCCCTGCCCTGTCTTAACAACCCCTCTTTGTCCTTCTCTTCTCTTTCCTTCAACTCCATTGCCTTGCATTGCCTTTCTCACCCATCCACCACCCTGAAATCCCTATCCCTTTTCTCTTGGCCTCTCCTTGCCTTCTCCTCCTTTCTGTGTGTGCTCCAATTTTGCATTGCCTTACTGATGCCTCTGTGTGCTCCTTTGCCCTTCTTAACACTCCATTGCCTTGTTTTGCCTTGTTCACCCATTCCCCACCTTGACTTCTCTACCCCTTTTTTCCTGGCCCGCCCTTACCTTGCAAACCTCTCATTTGACTTGTCTTTTCTTGCCACCCCCAACCTTGCCTTGCAAACCCACCCCAAGACTTGCCCTGCCTATCTTTCCCTTCTTCTCTTGCATTGCCTTACTACTCATCCACCACCTTGTCCTGCCTACCCCTTTCTTCCCTGTCCTTGCCTTGCCTACAACTTCTGGGCCTTCTCTTGTCTACCATTCCCTGTCCTTGCCTTACTATTCCTATCCAACCTTGACTTTCTCGGCAATTTTCCTCCCTTGCCTTGCCTCGCCTTGCCTTCCCTGCCTGTATCTTGCTTTGCATTGCCTTTCATACCCATGCCTCACCTTTATCTGCTTAGCCCTTCCTTCCCTGGCCTTGCTTTGCTGTGTCTTGCATTCCTCTCCTTTTTATTGCCTTTCCTTTCTTAGCCCTCTCTTGTGTTGCTTGCTCTAACCTATGTCCTGCCTTGCCTTCCACTTCATTTCCTTCCATTGCCTTGCCTAGGATACCTACCCTCCCCTGATTTTACTATGCCTTTCTTGCCTTGCATTGTCTTGCTGTGGCTTACCTGCTCCTCCTATGATTTTCATTGCCTTCCCTACCTTCTACTTGCCTTGCTTTGCAAACCTGCCCTTGGACATGCCTACCCTGCATTGCCTTTCACACCCATGCCCTGTCTTGCCATGCCTATTCCTTTCTTCCCAGGCTTTGCCATGCCTTCCTTCCTCACCCTTGCCTTGCCTTGCCTTTCCTATCCCTCTCTTGCTTTGCCTTGCCTTTCCAACCCTTCCATGTTCTTGCCTTGCCTTGCCTACCTGTCCATTGCTTTGCAGTGCCTTGTATACCCATTCGATGCTTTGACTTGCCTGCTCCTATTCTGCTTGGAGTTGCCTTCCCTTCCTGTCCTTGCCTAGCCTACCCATCACTGGACTTACCGTCTGTAGCGGGTTGGGTTTGTGTCCTGGGTTGCAGTGTATTCTATTACCATCCTCATGAGCTGTTGAAATCAGGTGGGGCAGTGTTTCCTTGCCTCCTCCCCCCAGACTATCTTTCTGTTAATGGCCCATCATTGTCCTGCCAAATGACTCAGAGATAACTCCCTCTGGACTATCCTCAGTTAATGAGCCTAATCAACACTTCGCCTCTTGACTCATTACCCCATTGTGAGATGCTCCACCCAGAGGGAGGAACCAAGCATCCCATCGTGGATATAATCTGAGACTGAACACCAGAAAGGATCCTTCCCACTGATTTCCAGAGGACAGGAGCTACATAGCCACCACTGGACCTTCTGAGGAGGAGCAGACCCTTTTTCTACAGGATCGCCACTTCGGGAGGACTGCAGCCACCATTCTACCGGACTGCTACCACCACCCTGACTAACAGGGACTCAGGTTGTATCTTGACTCTGTCAGTTTAACCCAGTGTTATCCGCTTTTTTTTTTCTTTTCCCCCTCCTTTTATTTCCCTATTAAATTGTTATTCTGACTTGGTGTCTCCCCCCTAGTTTGTTTTCAAACTAGTACATAATTTGGCGCCCAATGAGGGGCTGGCTGCTGAGAAAAGTCAGAATTACAATTTTGTATTGTAGAAGCCACCTACTCACTATGATGTTCAACATGCTTACATGGGTCTTGTACCTAGCTCTCTATATTTTTCCGCACATGGGGAACTATCTGCCGATTGTAATGCTCCTGTGTAGACCAGGGTATGGTATAAAATTTGCTTTATTAGTCTATTATGCCTACTGCATGATAACCTCTGAGACAATGAACATAATTCGGAATATATACTCAACTTTGTCTGCTTGTCCTACTTTAGGCTGCTACATCTGGGGCCTCAACAATCATACCCAGCCCCTGGGGGGAGGATTAAAGAATGCTTTTTTCCAGCCTTTCAGACCAGACACAGCAGTTCTTGAAAATATTGAGTTCTCTGTGGATGTTAAGGATGGCATAATCTTCTTGTCAGTTCTTTTCTCTTTTTTCTCTATGACCTGCACTGTGTACACCATGCTTAGGATCAGAGCTATGGCACAGCATCCTCAGGATGAGAGGAAAAAAAAGAGCCGAGCAACAAGCACAATGTCTACACAGACTGTCGCAAAGAAGAAAGGAACCAAAAGCACAGTGACAGCATCAATCTCTACTCAGACTGTCACAGAGGAGAAAGAACCCAGATGCAAGACCACAGCGTACATGTCCACGCAGACTGACGCAGAAGAGGAAAAAACCAAAGGAGCTGTAAGCATCTCCACACAAACTATCACTGAACCAGAACAGCCTAAACCAATTGCAGTTGCCCCCGCTCAGAAAAAGAAATCAAAAAGCAAATCAGTCCGCATAGTAACTGACAAGGATGCAGCAGGACCTTCGCACCCAGCAGAAGAGGCAGAGCCAGAGATCATCACTTGATCGCTATCCCTGGGTGAGCTGCGTGACCTGCGGAGGGAATTCACCTGCCAGACGAACGAGTCTATCCTGACCTGGCTGCTCCGCATTTGGGACGCTGCAGCCAATGACACCATTCTGGACAGAAGTGAGGCCAGACAGCTGGGATCTCTGTCCCAGGATGTGGTCATTGACCAGGAGATTGGGAGAACTCAAGAAACTCTCAGCCTCTGGCGGCGACTGCTTACAAGTCTAAGGAACAGGTACCTTTGTAAAGAAGAACTCCAGGTGCACCAAGGAAAATGGAGCACAATGGAACAAGGTATCCAGTGCCTGAGGGAATTGGCTGTGCTGGAGATCATTTTCTCAGAAGACGAGAGATTTCCTAAGAGCCCAGATGGCGTCCAGTGCACATCACAGATGTGGCTGAGGTTCGCACGCCTTGGACCAGAGATGTACTCCCGTTACCTGGCAACACTGCAATGGAGGGAAGGCGAGGACAGGGTGGGCGTCTTGGTGAACAAACTGAGGATTTACGAGGACACTGTCACAGCCCCATTTCGCACTCATGTTTCATCCGTGGAAACAAGGCTGGCTGAGCAAGTCCGGAGCTTGATCGAAGAAGGCCATCAGAAACTGAAAAAGGAACTTAAGGAAGAGATTTACCACATCCAGCCAGAACCAACAAGAGTCTCTGCCATTAGGAGCTGGCGTCTCCAAACCAGGGAGAGAGGATACACCCCACGAGGTAATCTCTGGTTTTTCCTTCAGGAACATGGAGAAGACATGAGTAAGTGGGATGGAAAACCCACCTCCTCCTTAGCAGCCAGGGTATGTGAACTAAAAAGAGGGGCAACTACCACAAGAAGCCCATCTAGAGTCAACGCTGCTCCGGTCTCTCGCACACAGAACTCCAGACGGCATAGGAATGATAATATGATCAATCCTCTTGAAGGGACCTCAGGAGCGTATTCACCAGAAGGGAGAAACATGCACCATGATCAGGAATAGAGGGGCCCTGCCTCTAGCCAGGTAGAGGAAAGGGATAATCGGGTCTTTTGGACTGTGTGGATCCGATGGCCTGGCACATCTGACCCACAGAAATACACGGCTTTGGTTGACAGCGGTGCTCAATGTACTCTGATGACATCAAGGTATGTGGGAGCAGAACCCATTTCTATTTCTGGGGTGAAAGGAGGATCCCAGCAGCTGACTGTACTGGAAGCTGAAGTGAGTTTAACTGGGAACGAGTGGAAGAAACACCCCATCGTGACTGGCCCAGAGGCCCCGTGCATTCTCGGCATAGACTATCTCAGAAATGGATATTTCAAAGACCCAAAAGGACATTGTTGGGCTTTTGGGATAGCTGCTGTGGAGACAGAAGATATCAGACAACTGAGTACCTTGCCTGGCCTCTCAGATGACCCCTCTGCCGTGGGACTGCTAAGAGTTGAAGAACAACAGGTGCCGATCGCCACAGCAACAGTGCACCATCGGCAATACTGCACTGACAGAGACTCTGTGGCTCCCGTCCATGAGATGATTCGCAAACTGGAGAGCCAAGGGGTGGTCAGCAAGGCCCGCTCACCTTTCAACAGCCCTATATGGCCAGTGTGTAAGTGCAGTGGAGAATGGAGACTGACGGTGGACTACCGTGGCCTGAATGAGGTTATGCCACCATTGAGCGCTGCTGTGCCAGATATGTTGGAACTTCAGTACGAGCTAGAAGTGGTACTCCACTATTGACATTGCCAATGCCTTCTTCTCCATTCCTTTGGCAGCAGAATGCAGGCCCCAGTTTGCTTTCACCTGGAGGGGTATGCAATACACCTGGAATCGACTGCCCCAGGGGTGGAAGCACAGTCCCACTATTTGCCATGGACTGATCCAGACTGCACTGGAAAAGTGCGAGGCCCCAGAACATCTGCAATGCATCGACGACATCATCGTGTGGGGAAACACAGCAAAGGAAGTATTTGAGAAAGGAGAGAAAATCATCCAGATTCTCCTGGAAGCCGGCTTTGCCATCAAAAGGAGCAAAGTCAAGGGACCTGCCCATAAGATCTAGTTCCTGGGAGTAAAGTGGCAAGATGGATGATGTCAGATTCCCACCGAAGTCATCAACAAGATCACAGCGATGTCTCCACCAACCAGTAAGAAGGAAACACCAGCTTTCCTAGGTGCCATAGGTTTCTGGAGAATGCACATTCCTGAGTACAACCAGATCGTGAGCCCTCTCGACCTGGTTACCCGCAAGAAGGACGATTTCCACTGGGGCCCTGAACAGCAGCAAGCCTTCGCCCAGATCAAACAGGAAATCGCTCACGCCGTAGCCCTTGGCCCAGTCAGGACAGGACCAGAGGTGAAGAACGTGCTCTACTCTGCAGCCGGGAGCCATGGTCTGTCCTGGAGCCTCTGGCAGAAGGTGCCTGGTGAGACTCGTGGCCGACCACTGGGATTCTGGAGCCGAAGCTATAGAGGATCTGAAGCCAACTACACTCCCACAGAGAAGGAAATCTTGGCCGTCTATGAAGGAGTCCAAGCTGCCTCAGAGGTAATCGGCACTGAAGCACAGTTGGTTCTGGCACCCCGACTACCGGTGCTGGGGTGGATGTTCAAGGCAAAGGTTCCTTCCACGCATCATGCCACCAACACCTCATGGAGCAAATGGATTGCTCTCATCACACAGCATGCCCGTATTGGAAACTCGAATCGCCCTGGGATTCTGGAAATTATAACAAAGTGGCCTGAAGGTGAGACTTTTGGATTATCTTCTGAAGAAGAGGAAGAGCAAGTGACTCGTGCTGAGGAAGCCCCACCATATAATGAGCTACCAGAGAGTGGAAGACGCTATGCCCTCTTCACTGACGGTTCCTGCCAAATTGTAGGTGCTAACTGGAAGTGGAAAGCTGCAGTATAGAGCCCCACACGACAAGTTGCACAAGCTACTGAGGGACAAGGTGGATCAAGTCAGGTTGCAGAGCTTAAAGCCGTCCAGCTGGCTTTGGGTATTGCTGAACGAGAGAAGTGGCCGAGGCTCTATCTCTACACTGACTCATGGATGGCAGCTAATGCTCTGTGGGGATGGCTGGATCGCTGGAGAAAGGCCAACTGGCAGCGCAGAGGGAAACCCATCTGGGCCACTGAGATTTGGCAGGACATCGCCGCCCGAGTAGAGAAGCTGACCGTGAACGTCCGACACGTGGATGCGCACGTACCCAAGCGTCGGGCTAATGAAGAACATCGCAACAACAAGCAGGTGGACTGAGCTGCCAAGGTGAAAGTATCACAGGTGGATCTGGACTGGCAGCACAAGGGCGAATTATTCCTAGCTCGTTGGGCCCATGATGCCTCTGGTCATCAGGGGAGAGATGCAACATACCGATGGGCCCGTGACCAAGGGGTGGACCTTACCATGGACAGCATCTCACAGGTCATCCACAGTTGTGAGACCTGTGCTGCAATCAAACAGGCCAAGCGGGTGAAGCCTCTGTGGTAAGGTGGACAATGGTCAAAGTACAGGTATGGGGAAGCTTGGCAAGTTGATTACATCACCCTTCCCCAAACCCGCCAAGGCAAGCGCTACGTGTTGACCATGGTTGAAGCAACCACTGGATGGCTGGAGACCTACCCTGTGCCTCATGCTACAGCCCGGAACACCATCCTGGGCCTGGAAAAGCAAGTCCTGTGGAGACATGGCACCCCTGACAGGATTGACTCAGACAACGGGACTCATTTTAAGAACAGCCTCATCAACACCTGGGCCAGAGAACACGGTATCGAATGGATGTATCATATTCCTTATCATGCACCAGCTGCCGGAAAAGTTGAATGCTGCAATGGACTACTTAAAACCACCCTAAAGGCACTTGGTGGGGGGACCTTCAAAAATTGGGAAGTGAACTTAGCAAAGGCCACCTGGATGGTCAATACCCGAGGGTCCATCAATTGAGCTGGTCCCGCCGAGTCTGAACCCTTGCACACAGTGGATGGAGATAGAGTCCCTGTGGTACACCAGAGAGGTATTTTAGGAAAGACTGTTTGGATTAATTCCACCTCAGGCAAAGGCAAACCCATCCGTGGGATTGTCTTTGCTCAAGGAACTGGTTGCACTTGGTGGGTAATGCAGAAAGATGGGGAAACCTGTTGTGTACCACAGGGAGACCTAATCTTAGGTGAGAACTGTGTGTAGGGTTTCATTGTATATATATATGTATGTGTGTGTAGAATTTAAGGAAGGTATTGATTTGGGATGATGTAGATGGTAATAGAATAAGGGGTGGATAATGTCCTGGGTTGCAGTGTATTCTATTACCATCCTCATGAGCTGTTGAAATCAGGTGGGGCAGTGTTTCCTTGCCTCCTCCCCCTAGACTATCTTTCTGTTAATGGCCCATCATTGTCCTGCCAAATGACTCAGAGATAACTCCCTCTGGACTATCTTCTGTTAATGAGCCTAATCAACACTTCGCCTCTTGACTCATTACCCCATTGTGAGATGCTCCACCCAGAGGGAGGAACCAAACATCCCATCATGGATATAATCTGAGACTGAACACCAGAGAGGATCCTTCCCACTGGATTTCCAGAGGACAGGAGCTACATAGCCACCACTGGACCTTCTGAGGAGGAGCAGACCCTTTTTCTACAGGATCGCCACTTCGGGAGGACTGCAGCCACCATTCTACCGGACTGCTACCACCACCCTGACTAACAGGGTGCCAGGTTGTATCCTAACTCTGTCAGTTTAACCCAGTGTTACCCGCTTTTTTTTTTTTTCTTTTCCCTTTCCTTTTATTTCCCTATTAAATTGTTATTCTGACTTGGTGTCTCCCCCTGGTTTGTTTTCAAACTAGTACAGTTTGTAACCGGGCAGAAACGCTGATTTAATGTAGTGGTTTTGTCCATGATACTCATTACTGTTTATCTTCTGTGAGATAAGAATTAGGAGAAACGCAAAGCAGGCACCAAACTTGAAAGAATATAAAGAAGTTTATTAACAGACCTAAAAGAAGAAAAAAAATACCACACCTTCAGAACTCTTCTTCTCCCCCCACCTTCCTCCCTTCTCCCACTGACAATGTACAAAGACAACCCTTAAGATGTTCAGTCTGTTTACCACTTCCATAATAACCTTGCTCAGTCCATTTAGGAAGAGGAGTCTCTCTTGCTCATGCTATGAACACATTATCACAATAAGACAGCCGCCCACTTCCAAATAACTTTGTTCAGTCCATTTAGGAAGAAGTCTCTCTGCTCGCATGTGAGTCCCTTCCCCCGACTTGCAGCTTTCCCCACAACTGCTTTCGAGGGTCCACTCTTGAAGTTTTTTGGGGTACAATTTTAAGGTTGAGCCATTCAGAAACAAAAGTTCTCTTCACCCATCTCTGGGAGCATTTCATCTCTAAGTACAGAGGCCCTTCTCCTTCCCTGGGAGCAAAGGGTCTTCCTCATCTTCATCGTTAGGACTATCTCTGGGAGCATCTCTAGGAACTGAGATTTTCTCCTTTCCCATTTGGAGCCAAAGTCCTCATCGCTTCCATCTCTCCCTGTCCAAACTTCTCATGAAATTACAGCTGCGTCAGCATCTGCCTATCTCAGTGCAGGTGCTTTTGCTAACAAGCACGACTTGAACACTCCACCCCCCATATCTTCATGAAATTACAATGGGTACTCTGACGTATGATAGCTTCACAACAGAATTTAAGCTTTAAGCATCTCCTCTTTCTCTTCCCTCAGGTTTTCAGCTCTTCACAGCACTAAAAGGGTTAATCTCAGCTCGGCCTTGCAGCTGGAATGTGGCTTATCGCAGTGGAGGTGGGGGGAGCCGAGCCGCTCCAGCTGCCCACATCAAGGCTGCGGGGGGGGGGAAAATTCTGCCGGTGGAACACTGCCCATCAGCTCCAGGATGGCTGTGGCCCAGCCCGGCCTGGCCCTAGCAGGGCCTGGGCCAAGCCCACTGGCCCCCACACAGGGCCCACAGCCACCTGTCCCAGCACCACGTAAAGCAACATAAACTGTCCATTGCACTCTGTACTTCTCCTCCCCTTAGCATCTACCACTGTGATCTCTGCATCTCGAAGCATAAACCTAAAGTGCAATTGTTTCCAGGGAAAGCTGGAAAGGAAATAGGTAGCAGCACAAGCAGCTGCAAGTTGAACTTTCTGGTTTCGACTGCTAACGTGAATCCGCAAACAAGCGAGTGGCAGTCATGCTTCCTCTTGCAGCCTATGCGATGTGCACACAAGCCTGGTGCTCTGCGCCTTCGTTCTTACGCTCTTCGTACCATGTCGCACTTTCATTCTGCTGGAATGGAACAGTCGTCTACTTCTTGCACAGACCACTGTGCCGGCAGTGAAACGCTCCAGCCTGCTGCTTCTGCCAAAACATGCCTGGGCTGTGCACTTACCCTCTCAGTGCTAGGTAGCACCACATTCTGTCTGCATTGTGCTCTGAATCTTAACGGAAATATTCTCAGCTATGTCTCACAAAGAGAACTGTGCCAGGACAATAGCATGTGTTTCATTACCCCTTCTCGTCCCTAGACCATGGTGCCGTATTGAAAGACTTGGACACTCAAAAGCTAATCCAGCAAGTGCTGCTCTCCTGACACATTTCTCCAAGCGAGAGCTAGATGGACAGTTTGGACACTGCGAAGCAGAAACACTATGCTTGCACGTAGCGCAGAGGAAATTCTGTGCACAGCACACTGTGGTTGACTGCAGTACACAGTCTGAAGAGAGCCAAAGCTGAATGCTTCAGTTCTGTCCAGCGCAGGTAAGGGGAAGAATGCAGAACAGAGCACCAGGCTTGCGTGGCCATCGCACAGGCTTCAAGAGGAAGCGTGTCTGCCACTCACTTTTTGCAGATTCACATTAGCAGTCGAAAACAGAAAGTTCAACTTGCAGCTACTTGTGTTGCTACCTAGTTCTCTTCCAGCTTTCCCTGGAAACAGTTGTACTTACATTTATGCTTCGAGATGCAGAGATCACAGTGGTAGATGTGGCAGAGAAGGGAAGTACAGAGTGCAGCGGACAGTTTATGTTGTTTTATGTGAGGTAAGGTGAAGGTGCAGCCCAGCAGTGGCTTTTACTTCTGGAGCCTTTTTCTTTGGTAGCAGCTGCTGCAAGTCAGCAACGGAGCTGCAAGAGTGCATAATGTGACGGCACGTCTATCTGAGAAGGAAGCTCCCAAGCCGCAGTGTGTTGTGCTCAGTTTCAAGGCTACTTGGAGGAGGGGGGTACTTGAAGAACGCCTTCTTTCTGGACGCATCCTTCTGGGTGCACTCAAGCTGCATGGACTCTGCAACACAGATGGTATAAGAAACTGCTTCAAGCCAAGTTGTGTGATGGAGTGCAATGGCTGTGCCTTACTTTCTGAAGCAGCCAGAGCATTCTCAGCTGAATCTGCTTGTGAAGCAGCTTTTGGCTGGACATTTGAAATTCGGTACACTGAGCACACTTAGCTGCGTGCCCAGCTGCTTCGTTCTTCGCCTTCCATGGTCTGGACAGAACTGAAGTCCAGTGATGGCTTTGAGCTTTGCCGCTCTTCAGTGTGTATATTACACTCATCCACAGTGTGCTGGGCATGGATTTTCCTCAGCTCGAGGTACAATAATTTTCTTTCTGTTTCACGGAGTCCAAATTGTCCGTGTAGCTTTCACTCAGGGAAATGTGTCAAGAGAGAAGCACTTGCTTGATTAGCCTTTCGCTGTCCAAGACTTTCAACAGACCACCACAATCCAGGCGACGAGGAGGAAAAAGGAGGGACATCTTTTCGTCCTGGCACATTCTTCTGTGTGAGATGTCCATCTGCGTCTTTGCTCCCTGCAAGGCTGTAAGGTGCGTGGTGGTACTTGGAACTGAAAAGGAAGGTGCAGAGAACACCGTGATCTGACGGCGCTGTGCAGGCTGTAAAGGAAAGAGGGCAGCCACTGGAATGTGGTGCAAATACAAGTTTCCACACATTGGGAGGAAGCTCTGGGGAAGCTTGTTAACCTAAAACTGTTCTCTGTGCAAGATGTAGCCAAGAATCTTTCCGTTAAGATTCAGACTACAATGCAGACAGAATGTGGTGGTACCTAGCACTGAGAGGGTAAGTGCATAGCCCAGGTGTGTTTCCACAGAAGCAGGAGGCTGGAGCGTTTTGCTGCCGGCACAGTGCTCTCTGTGCGAGAAGTAGGCGATCGTGCACCTCCAGCAGAATGAAAGCGAGACATGGGTACTAAAGAGGAGGAACGAAGGTGCCAAGCACCAGGCTCGTGTGCACAGCATACAACCTGAGAGAGGAGCGTGGCTGTCACTCACCTGCCTGCTGAATTCATGTTAGCATTGGGAAGGAGGAAGTTCAACCGCAGCCACTTACTTGTGCTCCTACCTATTCCTCTTCCAGCCCTCCCTGTAAACAATTGTGCTTACTTTTAGGCATCAAGATGCAGAAAACACAGTGGTAGATGCCGAGAAGAAGGGAAGTACAGAGTGCAGCGGGGAGTTTAGGTGGCTTTACGTGAGGGAAGGGGAAGGTGCAGCCCAGCATTGGCTTTTTCTTTTAGTTCTTTTCTTCATAAGAGCAGCTTGCAACCGAGCTGTGTGAGCCAACAATGGGATGGCATGTCTGTCAGAGAAGGAAGCTACAGAGCTGTGGACTTCTGGGCACAATATTAATACTGCTATAAAATTAGGGTACTTCTGGAATGTCTTCTATCCTGACTCTTCCATCTCTGTAACCTCTTGCTGCTTGAACTCAGCGACACTGAAGGTGTTTGAAAGTGATTGCACTGCGGGTATCAAGTCTTCCAGAGAAGAGGGAAAGTCAACAAATGCTTTGTCTCCTGGCACATCTCTCAGTCCCAACTGTGGCTAAAAACTGCGCTGTAGAGGCGGACTCTGCCAGTCTGAGAGTATGTGATGATGCTCTAGACATAGTTGTAAAGGAAAGTGCTGGTCACTTGTTACAGTGGGGATTCTGTAACACGATGTATCAAACAAGGAGGCTGTGGAAAAGAAATACATATATGGACCGATTCTCGATAGATGTTTAAGAGATGTTTATTTCTCCAGCTGCATGGCCAGGATCTGCCGAGCAACTGCTCAATCACGGGACCCGAGGGTCCTTGCCCGTGCAGGGAACACAAAACAACCAATGGGGAACGAGGCTGACCAGGGGCTAGGGAAACGCCATGCCCCTCTCCCAGGGCTACATGGCAGGGGGGATGAACCCCAACACTTCACCCCTTTATTTTTAACAAAAGGAGATTTAAAACTTAACATTGAAAACAACTGGATAAACATAACAAGAAGAGTTTTAAAACAAACAAGCCACCCTCCTGAATTTAAATGTCCAAACAGATTCTCTGGAACATCTTAAGGCTGACAGAAGGGAGACAGGACTCTCCGGGCATGCTTTGTGGGGAAACTGAGGCAGGAGCGGGTTTAATTTCTTCCCCTCCCCCTTTTCATCCCCCACTCAGCATTGGAAAGGGATCTTTGGGGAAACAATTGGCAAAGGCATGGTTTTGTGAGGGAAACTATGGGTGGAAAAACGGATTGGGAATACACGGGGGGTAATAGGATATAGGATAAAGGGAAAAGGTGAGATTAGGAAAGGGAGACTGTAGGGGGGCCTACAATGGAGATATTGTCTAACATGACTACGATTTTAGCATATATACTGCCTTTTACAGGAACACCACCAGGCCCAGTGACCTCTGATGATTGTAAGCCTCTTCTTTCCTTGCACAATTTTGAATTCCACCACCTCTCCATCTCCCAAGCTTGGGATGTATTTTTCAGGGTTATTCTTTTTAGTAGCAGTTCTATGAATTAATATGTCTTGCTGGTTGTCACATCTTGTTATAAAACCATAATTTTGTTTAACATTATACCATTTTACTATTCCTAAAACCATAGCTATGGTGATCTTTTCCTTTTTCCAAGTGGCTGCTGTTTTCTGTCTCACTGCCTTTTTGCTTTCACTTTCGCTCACTCCCGTGTTGGAATTTCCAGGGCTGCTAGTGCTGTCGGGGCGGCCGGAGCTGCTCGTGCTGGCGCGCTCTTCCCGGGGTCACATTCGGAGACGCGCGGGCCAGGCCAGGCCGTGCCACTCAGTTCTCCGTGCCTCACCTCCTCTGGTCGCAACTTCGCTGCTGCTGCCAGGCGCTGCACCCACATCTCGGCCGGGCCTCCGAGCGATGACTCTGCCGCACTCTGCTCCAGCACACGTTTCGGATAGGCGCAGCTCTGCTCTGCCGCTACCGCCACCTCTCGATTGGGCGTTCACAGGACTCCCTCCACCACACGCTGCGCGGGGCCGGGCGGGCACCGCCGGGTCGCGCTGCTCCTGCCACGCCTCGCTCCGCTGCCGACACTGCAGCTCACGTGGCTCCCAGCGGGAATTGCCTCACAGAGGGCTCGGTCCACGTAGCCTGGGTCGCACCCTGAGCCAGGCTTCCCTTCACCAGGACACAGCTGACATTGCTCAATAGTCTCTGTAATTAAATAATATTCACTAAAATATTCTTCCATTGGCATATATTTTGACTGAAAATTTTACTGTGTCCAAACGGTGTTCCAAAAGTCTTTGATAAGAATTAAATCCCAAGAAACATAGAAAAAGTTCTTAAACAACCATGCCAGGAAGTGTTTCAGTTCCTTTTGAGCTTGAATTAAGCTAAAATTTACAAACCGTTGTTCAAGAATCTTTTCAAGTTTAAGATAAATGTCCGTATGTGGCTTTGAGAGCCAAAAGTCTTTCCACAGTTCCTCCATAGTTTAGATAAAGAATAGCAAAACAAAAACAAGAAGAGGGAATCCAAAGTTTCTAGGTCTTACTCACACATCAGTTGCTTAGTGATCAGGGATCATTCTGCCCGCATTAACCACCGTTTTGTTACAGTGGGGATTTTGTAACATGATGTATCATATAAGGAGGCTGTGGAAAAGAAATATACATGGACAGATTCTTGATAGACGTTTCAGAGATGTTTATTTCTCCAGCTGCATGGCCAGGATCTGCCGAGCAACTGCTCAGTCATGGGACCTGAGGGTCCTTGCCTGCGCAGGGGAACACAAAACAACCAATGGGGAACAAGGCTGACCAGGGGCTAGGGAAACCCCGGGCCCCTCTCCCAGGGCTACATGGCAGGGGGGATGAACCCCAACAGTCACTGGTGTGTTTCACCTGGTTTACGGACTTCGGAGGGACTATGGAAGCCGGTGCTGGCTTCTTGTTCTACGACATTTTCTCTGTGCGCAGCTGCTGGATGTTTGGAAGGGCTTTGGGATCCGCAAGAAGTGGAGGGTAGGATGGTACCTAAAGCTTGAAGGAAAGTGCATCTCTCCAGGGCCTTTGATGCAGTTCAGTGGGTGCAAGTCACATGTTTAGCATGTTCATGATGGCACAGAAAAGGTTCTGAAAGAAAGAGGCTGTGCTGGAACTGCCTTTAATTTTGCCGCTTAGAAACTGCACAGCCAACAATGAAAAGATTCCTCTTGCTTCCCCGCTACATGCAGGATCACATCCTTTTATGTCTCCAAGAGGCAGGATGCACAGCCGAGCTCTTCCACCAACTGCTCGCACACGACTGGGGCCGCGCCAGCGAAGCGCTTGGCTTTTTCCCCGGCACTGTCAGCGCTCATGGAAACAACCACACGATGGCGCTGACGACTTGCAAAAGAAGGCCAAGCACCTGGCGCTGCTCGAAACCACCCCAAGGGCAGAGGCAAGTTGCAAACGTCCCTGCACTCAAATCAACGGTGTCAGGACAAAAAGATTTCCCTCATCTTCCCCTTCCAAGAGCACACTCTTCTTTACACTACATTCCAAGAGCCAGACAAACCTCTTTGGCCCAAACAAATCTTTTCCCTCTCGCAGAGTCTGCCCACCAACTTGAGGCCATCTGGCAAAAACAGAGCTCAAAACAGTGCCAGCTGAGGAAGCTCTTGCTGCCTACAACTTCAACTGCACCCCTCAAACTAGCAGCACACACGCTGTTCTCAGCACTTGCCTTCTCAGCCCTAGGTACCATCCTAAGCCTTCCCTGTCCCAGAGTCAGGATCCAAAGACAACGGCACCAGGCACTGCTCACACACTAAAGGCACCAGGACAAAAGGCTCACGAGCTTGGCCTTTGCATTCCCATTGACAGCTCAACAGCTCTAAGCCAGAGAGAGCTCTGCCTCTTGGGAAAAGCCTTTAAAATCCCTAAGAGCACCTGATGTGCACATCCAAACCTGCTTGCCTTGCCAAAGAGAGCAACTACAGGCCCATCTCCAAAGAAACGGCATCCCCTCCTCCAAAATACAACACATCCAGCCACTGATCCACCTCCAGTATTGAATATGTCCAACAATTGCCCCTACCCGCCCAGGAACCAGAAGAGAAATGTCTTGCTGGACTATTCCTCCCCATGCTACCTTAACATCTGCTCCAGCAACACTGGCACTGTGTCCTTGCCTTCCCAAGGAAAGGCACTCTGAGTCCCTTGGCCTTGCCTTGCCTTCAGTACCTTGCCTAGTTTTTCCTAACCTACCCTTGCTTTGCTTCCTTTGCCTACGTCTGCCTTGCCTCGCACTACCTACAACTTGCTGGCTTTGCTTTGCCCTGCCTACCACTCTTTACCACTGCCTTCCATGCAGGCAAGGTGCTGCAAAGCAAGTGCAGGCAATTGTGGGCAAGTCAAGGGAGAGGTAGGCAAGGCCAGAGCAGTGAGGGGAAAGCAAATGCATTGGTAGGCAAGAGAAGGCCCAGACGTTAGAGGCAAGGCTGGCCATAGGAAGGAAAGTCCACTGATGGGAAGGCCAGGCAGAAACAAGAAGGGCTCAGCAAGCCAAGGATCTGGAGGAAAGCAGAAGGCAGGTCAAGGGTGGGGCATGGCCATGCAAAGGAATGCAAGGCTCCAGAGGGCTCCAGAGGGCTAGTAGGGCAAGGCAAGGAAACTGTTGTGTTGCCAAGGCAAGGCAAGGCAAGGCCAGGCCAGGCAAGGCAGGTGAGAAGTACCTTCAAGGACTGCTGGTACACAAAAGTGGCCAGGACCAAGTGCTCTGTGTGGCCTTGATCCCGTGTGGGTCATCTCTCCTCTGCACCTCAAAGACTTGAGCTACCTGCTTTCCTTTGTATGCAAAAGAACTCTCATTCTGGTCCCCGAGCTCAAGGGCAAAATGTGAATTGCCCTTCCAAGATTCAAGACATGCAAGGACTGCTCCCAGACAAAGGCTGCCCATAGAGATGAGTGTGGCAACATGCATCCTCCCCTGGTCTTCCTCTCCTGTGATCCTGAAACACCGGAGATGCTTGAGAGCTTTGAGATTCCTAGGAGGAGCAGAAAGGGCAGGGCAAGGCCATGAAATGTCATTGAAAAGGGGTCTTGAATTCCAGGTGGGGGAGGGGTGAGCAAGGTCATGCAAGGCAAGGGAGGGGTTCAAGGGCAGGGCAAGGGAGGTGGTGGCTTTGCAAGGCAATGAGGGTCCTAGAAGGAAAAGGAAAGGTAAGGCCAGACCTAGACAACTGGGAAGGGAAGTCAGGTGGGGGATGAGTGAGCAAGGCAGTGGAGAAAAGGCAGGTTAAGGGAAAGCTACAGAGGGGGCAGCAAGGAAATGCAAGGCATGGGGAAGCATGTGAGGAGTGGGTGCTGCCAGCCGGCCGGGATGGCAGGGGCGGGGCCACTGCAAGTAGCATGGTGGGGATGTGGAGGGGGGTGTTAGTGTGCGGGAGGTGTGTGTGTGTGTGCAGCGGAGTGCAGGGTAAGTACAGGTGTGTGTGTGCGCATAGGGGGGTTTTGTGCCAGGTGCTGTGCCAGGGGGAGCCGTCCCACCTCCAAGAAGGTGTGGGAGTGAAAGGAGTAACATAGATGTGTCTTTACAAAGAGACTGTGTGAATCCGCCCTTAGACGAGGCTAGGAACTTAGGGATAGGGAAGTAACAGAAGAAAGTATTAGTTCTAGAAACTGTTACTAATCGTTAATCAGCCAAGGCCTTGTTAAATTCCTGAACCTAGAGCAAGGCAGCAAAGACTTAATAGCATTAGGAATAGTTTCATTTTCTTCCTTTTCCATTGAAAAAGGGTGGTGGATATTAGGGGGGGCATAGAGTAGGCAATTCACAAAGGCTGTACCTCCCAAGTACCTCAGACAATGGGGAAAAGGAAGAGGGTGCTATGGCCGGGAACTCAGCATAAAAAGGGGGCTGCATCCCGCAACCATTTGAGACATCCCATGGGAAAAGCCCCATGGCATCTCCCTGTAGTTGAAGAATGTTCCAGGACTCCTCTGTCTTCTTTTTGGTGGATGAAGAAACTCAGAAAGCAACACTTCTGCCAGAACTCTCCAAGATGCCCCCTTTGCTCCCAGTGACTCCATCACTGCCCGGGAAGCTGTCTTTTCTACCAGAGGAGTTGGAGACATAGTTAAAAGTCGTGTGGCAGAGAAAAAAGGCAATAATTGGTTTACAAGGGATGGCAAACAAGAGATACCAGAAGCTTTGGCCCTACCAATATTAAAAGAACTCCGTGAAGAGAGTCCTTGCACTTCCTGAGGATTGGCAGAAGCCTTCCTCATGCTGTATGTTGCTGGGGGTCTTTTTAGACTGGCAAAACGAGCTGTTGAAGGTTGCTTGAGCTGTGCTAAAGCAAACAGCCAAGTTACAAAGTAACTTGCCAGGGGAGGGAGGCCTTGGGCTGCATATCCCTTCCAAAGATGCCAGGTGGATTTTACTGAGATGCCCCAAGTGGGGAGGCTTAATATCTTCTGGTAATGGTATGTCAGCTAGCAAGGTGGCCAGAAGCATTTCCAACGCTTCAGCAACAACAGGATCAGTTATTAAAGTATTTTTGGAACAAATAATTCCAAGATACAGCATTGTAGAAGCAATAGACTCAGATAGGGGAACTCATTTCGCAGGAAAGATGCTTCAAGGGGTTATGGCTTCTTTAGGAACACAATGGAACCTCCATAGCACCCCCAGAGCTCAGCTCGGGCAGAAAACAATGAATAGAGAAATAAACAGCTTTTGAAGCTGGTAATAGAAACCAAGATGCCATGGCTAGGGCTTTGGACATTGGCTTTGGCGAGAATGAGGGCCCAACCCAGAAGAGAGATTCCGTTATCTCCCTTTCAATCGTTGTTTGGAATTACCCGGGTAAGTCTCAACCTAGTGGGGGGAGGGTAGAGGCAAGTGATGTATATTTAAAACCATCTGTGGCCAGGATACTGCTTCTTGTGAAACCCCTTCAACAGGAAGCTCAGCTGGCACAAGCCCTGCCTTTGGACTTTGCTGCTTGTAACACCCAACCAGGAGATTGAGTCCTAGTTAAGGAGTAGAAAGAAGCACCAGTGGTGGTGAAATGGCGTGGCCCATTCCAAGTGTCACTGATGACAGAAACAGCCATCAAGACAGCTGAACACTTGGGTCAAGGTCTCTGAAGCCTCAGAGATTTGGACATCTCAGTTGGAGGAGAAGGCTGGGAGGCTCTGCAGGAGTGGGCCGGAGCAGTAGGCAGTGCTTCGACATCAGAGGAAGCCCTGAGTGTCTACCCACAGACCATCTGCTGAAACAGTCTCTATTGGGCATCCCTCCTCTAGAATCTCCACTCACTGGGGCTCTAATACTTGCTGGATTATTTTATGTTAAGTGGTTTTTGTGTCTTCAATTGCCACAGGTGCTGCAGAAGACAACGGGAAAATTAGACTAGCTAATTAGATCACATTATTAAAATATTTTCCTTACTCGTTCTACTTTTATATGGTCAGCTAAGTTTAGGCCAGGAGTGGGAGAATCAATTTGCAGCCTTAGGAGAAGAAGTAGCAAAAGTTTTTAACCTTAGCAATTGCTGGCTCTGTGGAGGGCCAGGAGGATCTGAAGAGTGCCTATGGTTGGCTAGCCCAGCTGAACCTAAGTGGTGGCTCAACACCCGACATGAGGTCCATACTAGGACGGGATGTTGGGCCAAAGAAGGAAGTCCATGGCTATAGGAGAAAGTTTCACGAAGGATGTCTGGACTTCAAGCGGCTCTCTTGAAAGCTGTTTATTGCATAGGCGAAGTTACAGCAGTTCAGGGAGTGGGTATCCAGAGCCAGCCCTACAGCTGCCAGCTCCAGCTGTAGGCATACCTGAAGCCGCTTTCTGGTCAAGTTACAAAGCATTCTATACTTTTCTTTGCAGAGTATCTTAACACATAACAACCAGTAAGCACCATACACAATACCTTTACATTTGCCTGTAGCCTATCATAGCTACTACCATCACCATATTCTAGTCATTATTATCCAATCACAAGAGTAAGTAAGTTACAATTTAAGCTTACAGTGGAGAATTCTTAGACCTTTCTTCTTCTTGCTACATCAACATTTCTTGTTTGCCTGCCATATCTCTCTTTTTGGTAAAGACATGTTTTCTATTGACTTATGCTCTTCTTGAGACTTATTTACTTGGTGAAAAACATGTCTTTGTTTGTAATCACATACCTTTGTCCTGCTCCTAAAAATCTCCTTCCAACTCATCTCCAACCTTTGCCTTCTCAGTTACTCAACGATCACTGTTTCAGCAAAACATCTTTTATTCTATATCAAAACTTGCTTTCATTTCTACCTCATCCCCAGTTTCTACATTCACAGACCTTTCTGCCAAGCCTACATACCTGTGAAACTTTCTTACCAAACTTTCATCCTCCCCAACATCTCCCCCTTTCTGTTGAACTATTAAAACACTAGAAATTGTTTTATTCATTACTTTCTGCGTGCATTGAAGTACACAGGGTACTACTACTATAACCACAATTATTACTATCAAAATAATTAAGCTTATTTTATAAAGTTCCTTCAGCCAAGGTGCAAAGCTCCAACCATCAAACTGTCTAGTCAAGATGGTTCATCTGTTGTAATTTGGTTAGCTAAATCTCTTAAGTTCTGCAGCTGCTTATGAATAGAAGCAGAATGATCAGATAAGTTCATATAACACAATCCTTCAAAATCTTCACAGCCATGCCCATGTAGTAAAAGACAGTCAAGGGCAGCTCTGTTTTGTAAAGTGGCATGTTTGACAGCTTCTTCATCTGTCAGCAAGTCACTGATCATAGAAGAAGTGGCACTTACTTCTTTATTGTGCCTAAAATTTCTAGTTCTTGAAGGTCAGATTTATCAACTCTAAAATTATCAATATAAGTTATGTGTCTTACGCTGGGAGTTGGAGAAATTTGATCATCATATGGCCAGTATTTATCAAAAGTAACATTACCAAAACCTTCTGGGAAGGCACTCAACTAAATAAGTTGAGAAGGGTTTGTCAGGGCTCGGGTTGGATAAACAGATGGTGTCGGAGCCTGCAGACTTGGCTAAAGTAACCCAAACATTTGTCTTTGGTTGATTTACAGGTAAAGCTTCACTGCAAAAATAAAAACAAAAGGTTAAAAGCAACATGCATTTGCACAAATAATACTAAAACTCCATTCTTTTCTTGAGCCATTTTCTGGCAGATGATCTTCTCTCAGTGGTTCTGCCTAGTTCACATTTGGGTGCCAGCTTCTCGGCTTCCACTCGCAGGGTCACTGGCTGAAGTGGAACTGACAACGGGCTTTGATGCGTGGTACAGCTTCACGTTCTTTGCTGGAATCCACTTGGTTCCTTCACCTGTGGAGAGACATGCAAATCCCTTTCCCCACGTTATAAGATCGTATGGTCTTTCTTTTTTTCCTGATTCTAAATTCTTAATTAAAACTGGGGGGTGTTCTTTCAATTTTGCTTTTTTGTTGTTCAAGAAATATCTGTAAATGAGGGGGTCAGGCTCTTCTGCAGAGCTGTTCAAGAAATTATAAACATACAAGGCTTTATTCAACCTTCTTTGAGGTGTAGCCTGGGCTTCTCCCCCTTTCTGTTGATTTCAAATGCGTTTTAAGGTTTGATGTGTTCCTTTTAGGGTACTTTTTAGCAGTTGTTTAAGATATGGTGAGCAAATACCACTGTATCTTACAGCCCTTCTTAGTTCTTTAATTTTGAGAGTGGGGATGGGAACCCACATTTTAGGACTGTCAGGCTGTTGGCTAGCTATCACAGGCTTAGCGAATAGACTAAGACTTTCATCTTTACAGATTTGGCGTCTTATTTCATGCCAATCTGTTAATTGAGAATAATCTGAGCACTTTGGCGGATTTTTTGATTCAGAAAGTAGCGCTGACAAACTCTCGGAACTTGTTTTCTCTTTCTGGGTTGCAAGATCCCCGCCGCTCGCTGGCGGGACTCTGGGGCTCATTGCAAACAAATCTGGCTGCTTTTCAGGGTTTACCTGTGTTAGATTTAAAGCATCAGCTCTGGCAGAGCGGCTCTCCGTCTCCCCTGCCACTGGACCTGCATCGTTCCCATCCGTTCCCCCCCTGCTCGCGGCTTCTGAGGCGAGGCTGCGCTGCGCGGAGGGATGTTGCTGGGCGGCGGAGGGATACAGCTGCACGGTGCCGGGATACGGCTGCACGGTGCCGGGGGACCCCGCCGGGGGCGGCTGCAGCGCGGGGATGGGGCCCGGCGGGGGCGGCGATGGCACGGCCGATCTCCGTGGTGGCGGGCGAGGAGGCGGCGGGGCCGCGGGGGACTGGCTCCGTGACTCCGGCACGGCCGATCTCTGTGGCGGCGGGCGAGGAGGCGGCGGGGCCGCGGGGGACTGGCGCTGTGACTCCGGCGCGGCCGATCGAGGCGACGACGGGTGAGGGGGTGGGGCGGAGCTGCGCGGCGGTGGGGGGGGGGGGGGGCGCGGCGAATATTTCCACTAACGCTGCACAAGCCGGGATGAGTTTTGCGGTTCTCTTGTCCCGGCATGATATGGCATTAAGTAATTTGATTCCCACTGAATCCCAAAAGTCTCTGGTGTAGACTGCTTTAGAGTCAGCGATTGGGACATGGGTCACAGTCCATGCTATGAGATCTTTCAGTTGTTTTTTTGCCAATTTTGTTGGACTGGACTTAACTAGAGGTTTTAGGTGCTGATAGACATCATTCTGTTGGGCAGACACAGGCTGACCCATGACTGGATTACTCGGTGCTCACCTTTGCCGGCCCGTCGCGGCAGGTGTCTGTCGTTGAGGTCCGGTCCAGGCTCTGACCCGTCGCAGTGTCCGTCCGGCCTCCACACGCCTTCCTTTCAGGCGTCTCCTCTTGTTAGCAGCTGCACGCGCTTTCCTTTCAAGCGTCTTGTTTGCAGATGCTCAGGTCACTTTGTTTCAGCGTTCACCGAGAAGTCTCCTATATGCGGAAAAAATACCTTTTTGCCCCTCTATAACACTGAGCGCCAATTTATAGGAGAAAGTTTCACAAAGGATGTCTGGACTTCAGGCGGCTCTCTTGAAAGCTGTTTATTGCATAGGCGAAGTTACAGCAGTTCAGGGAGCCGGTATCCAGAGCCAGCCCTACAGCTGCCAGCTCCAGCTGTAGGCATACCTGAAGCCGCTTTCTGGTCAAGTTACAAAGCATTCTATACTTTTCTTTGCAGAGTATCTTAACACATAACAACCAGTAAGCACCATACACAATACCTTTACATTTGCCTGTAGCCTATCATAGCTACTACCATCACCATATTCTAGTCATTATTATCCAATCACAAGAGTAAGTAAGTTACAATTTAAGCTTACAGTGGAGAATTCTTAGACCTTTCTTCTTCTTGCTACATCAACATTTCTTGTTTGCCTGCCATATCTCTCTTTTTGGTAAAGACATGTTTTCTATTGACTTATGCTCTTCTTGAGACTTATTTACTTGGTGAAAAACATGTCTTTGTTTGTAATCACATACCTTTGTCCTGCTCCGAAAAATCTCCTTCCAACTCATCTCCAACCTTTGCCTTCTCAGTTACTCAGTGATCACTGTTTCAGCAAAACATCTTTTATTCTATATCAAAACTTGCTTTCATTTCTACCTCATCCCCAGTTTCTACATTCACAGATCTTTCTGCCAAGCCTACATACCTGTGAAACTTTCTTACCAAACTTTCATCCTCCCCAACACATGGCCACTTCATTCTTCTCCAACAGGCACTTATTGCCTAAACAGGACAGGGCGTGTCTATGTAGGAAAAGGCGTTTGTCAATTGACTTTCCCTCTGGCTTTAAACAATTGGCTTTGGACCCACAATTGCCCTCCTTACAATTGTTCCAAATATCAAGACAAATGCAATCAAATAGCTGTTCAGCTCACTAATGGTAGCTGCATAAGGTGTTCTTACCACACTTTACAAAAACATTTGGAAGCCTGTAAAGCAACGGGGAGGGACAAGGGGTTTTTTTGACCACCTGTTTTTAAGCTGTCCCCACAAAAATTTCACAAGTAGAAGACGTTGTTTGTGATTATCAGTGGGAATGGCAACACCGGATTGGACTCAAAGCCTTTTAGTGAGTTCTGCTCCAAATCCAACCAAGCAACTTGCAGATGTAAATGTAGATGGGAACCCTGTGTGGGAGCTTGGAAATGCAAATACTGTGACCCTTATGGTGGGGCAACTATTGTTGGAGGACCGTTAGGCCAGGGAAACCCACGGTATTTTGACCCACCAATTGATGACCAAGGGTAGGAAGGCCCCTTTGCTAATGAAACACGGGCTTTGAAAGGACATTATTGGATTTGTGGCCAACATGCTTAGCTCAGGTTACCTCCAAACTGGTCAGGGATATGGTATATCCCTGGGGTATATTAGACTGTTGTTCTTTTTGCTACTACAAATTCAGGGAAATCGCTTAGGAATCAAAATCTGTGAGGATTTAATTAGAGAAAAGCAGTCAGCTGATGCAGCCTTGGCTGCAGGGAGCACCCCAAAACGGGGAAAAGATGAATGGCCACCAGAACAAGTTACGCAACACGATGGACCAGCCCCTTGGAAACCTAAGGAATTAATCCCAGATGCCTGGGAACCCATTTATCATTTCAATGAGATAATTAGGTTACAAGCTGTCTCAGAAATAATTACCAACCAGCCAGCCACAGCTCTTGACCGTCTTGCTGAGCAACCCACTTCAATGAGGAAAGCGGTATTTTCAACATTGGATGGTATTAGATTATCTGTTAGCAGAAGAAGGAGGAGTTTGTGGGAAATTCAATGACTCGAGCTGCTGTTTGCAAGCAGAGGACAGCGGAAATGTGGTCAAACAAATAACAAAGGAAATAACCTCAGCTCATGGACCTGTCCAAGTGTTGAAAGGATGGTAATGGGACATGTTTTCCTGGCTAACTGGCCAGCTATGGGCTAAATGAATACCATTTCTCCTCTTATATGCTATAGCAACTCTAATCTTTTGACCATGCGTGACACCATGCTGGGTGCAGCTCTTTCAGCAGGTGGTCAAGGGGATGCCGCTAGCAGCCATGCCTACCTGATCCAGAAATGACTACAAAAAGACAGAAAAGGATGTCACTGCAAATAATAGCAAAAGCCAAGAAGACTCAAGAAGGAAAAATTAAATCAATGGTAATTAAGGTTTGTAAAGACAAATACAGATCAAATAAAAAGAGGAGGGATTAAAAGGAATGAGATGGATGAGTCTTTACAAACAGACCATGTGAATCGGCCTGTAGACAAGGCTAGGAACTTATGGGGAGTGAAGTAACAGAAGAAACTATTAGTTCTCTAGAACTGTTGCTAATCAACAGGGACTGTTGATTAATCAAGGCCGTGTTAAATTCCTGAACCTAGAGCAAGGCAACAAAGACTTAATAGAATTAGGAATGGTTTCTTTTTCTTTCTTTTCGATGCCAAAATGGGGGTGCATATTAGAGGGGGAGCATAGAGTAGGCAGTTCCGGAAGTCTGTATCTACCGAATACCTCAGCCAGTGGGGAAAAGGAAGAGGGTGCTGTGGCCAGGAACTTGGCATCAAAAGGGGGCTGCATCCCGCAACCGTTTGACAGACCCCATGGGAAAAACCCCATGGACTCTCCCTGTAGTCGAAGAATGTTGCAGGACTCCTCTGTCTCCTTTTCGGACATAAACCTCAGGCATTGTGGATTAATTTTTCCCTAACGGCAGCGACCTGCCGCGTGGTCTCCGTGCTCCTCCCCAGCCCCCCGGGAGGTGTAAAATAGTTGCCGGCGGCTCCCACCGCGCGTTACAGACGGCTGCGCGGCCCCGGGGCTGCTCGCCGTGCTCCCCTGCCCCGCCAGGGCTGCCCGCGGGCTGCGGAGCCACCTCGCCACCGGCGCGGCCAGGGCCGGGGCCCTTCTCGACAGCAGCCGAGGGGCTGCGGAGCGGGCGGCTGCGGGACGATCAGCCATTTTATGCCGCGCCGTGCTGCCGCCTCCATCTAGTGCTCCATCGCGCCGCCGGCCGACCCCGCCTGGCGCGCTCCCGCTCGGCCGCGCTCGCCGCCCGCCCAGCCTCGCCGGAAGCTCTCCGGCCCGGGCCGTGCCCCGGCTCCGCCTGCAGTTCGGCAGGGCCCGGCCGCACGCGTGCTGCGTGGCTCGGAGCACCCGCGTTGCGCCGTAGGCGACGGGGAAGGCGGGGTGGGCCGGCGCCATCGTGGTAGCGCGAGGAGAGGAGCGCCCGGGCGGGGCGGCGCGTGGCGCGGCGGTGAGCGCTTCTGCTTCCTGTCGCTCGGCGGCCGCCCTCGGCAGGTGCCGTGTGACCCCGCGGAGCGGCGGGGCCGGCCGGGCGGTGCGCGGCGAGGCTTTCGGCCAGCGGCGGCCGCAGCGAGAGGCTGCTGGCACTGCCCGTGCCGGTGGAGAGAGCGGGGATCCGAGGCCGGCCTTCCCAGAGCGACGAGGGGCGACCGCTTTTCCCGCGCTGCCCTCCGTGCAGCACGTGGCCGATTCCGGCGAACCCGGGGTCCCCGCAGCGGCGCGGGCGGGAGGGAGTGGGGAGCGCGCTCGGTGCCGTGCTGGCCGCTCCCGCCCAGCGCTGCGCTCCGCCGAGGCGTTTTCCCGCCCGTCCTGGGGAGGACACAAGGGACACCAAAGTTGGAGCTTAGCTGTCAGGGGGAGCAACTTCCCTCCATTGGCGACCTCCTTTTCCCTCTGATTCAGCTACCTTGTGGTAGCTGCGGTGGTGCCGAAGAAGAATGGCGGCTTGGCACAGTTGCTGTCATAGGTGGTGTGAGAACTCCACGCAAGGAGCTTTGAGTGGCATGTGTGAGGGTAGGAGGGTACGGCACCCACAGCTGAAGGCAAAAAAGGTCAGGGCATGTCATCGGCCGCAGTCGTGCTAAGTTGTTCATCTTTGCAAACAGCTTGCCAAGTTGTTCCTTTCTTAGGTAATGGGGGTTTGTATCAACCAGAACTGCATGTGGTCAGTATTTGCAGAGAAGGTTCCTTGGACTGTTGTTGAAGTGAGTGTAGCAGTTTCTATGCCATTCTGCAACAAAAGTGACAGGTGTCTCTGTGTTCCCCAATTCTTAACAAAAATGAAGTTAACAAAGCCCTGAAAAGAGGTTTTACAAAACTTCAGGGATTTTTTCCTATGAGTACTGTAGAGACAACCATAGTCACCTTGTCTTTCCAAAAGTGAAGGTTACATCTTTTTGTCCAAGAGCATCAAGTGCTTTTGATCAGCGTTTGTGTGCAAGCATTAGCCTTGTTCTTGTTCTTCCTTGGAGAACTTTTACAATACTCAGATAATCTGTGTCGGCTGCAGACTGCAGTGGTGAACTTCAAGGCTTCCAGCGGAAGAGAGATGCTGTCCACGTTTTGGATTCTCCTTAGTCTGAACCTTCAATGTCCAAGGCTTCACTTTTCAAGCAGTTGGAAGAGCTCCAAATTAAGATATGAACAGGTCTTAATTGACCTTGTCACCGCCTCAGTTAGTCAAGTAATGCTGTGCATTGGATTTAATTGCCTAGTGCAACATGTGCAAAAAATATGTAGAGTATCTCCTTGATGACCCTCTCAGAAGGGTTTGAATGGAGAACAAGGAGTTCCGAAGACAGATATTCGTTGTACGAGAAGTAGAACTTAGTTGATTGCAGGGCACTTCATGCACAAATGTCTAAGGAGGATCCATCTTTTTATGTCCCATCTATGCTTGTTCTCATTTGAAATCCTGAACATTCTGGAGGTTGGTTTTGTTAGGGTTGTGGCTGGGGAAGGGGTGGTGGTGGGGGAGGGGTGGGTGTTGTTTCTGATCTTTTTAATTTCCAGAATAGTGTACAAAGAACTTGTGCCCAAAACCAGCAGTATGAAACAACGCAGGTATAAAAGAAGGTCACCGAAATGTTGGCTAATATGAATCTGAAAGCGCTTCAGTATTTTACCCAGGAGTTTCACTCCAACAAGGTGATTGTCCTTCACAGAAATGTAGTGGCAGGCTTATGCCATGCTAGAAGTGATGACCTTTCTCTGCCCCAAATTGACCAGCAAGATATTTTGGCTCTTGATTTAAACCCCTGAGCCAGCTGTGTTTCAGGCTGCAGAAGCTGCAGGTGTTGTGGCAGACGCGGGGTGCAGCCCTGCCTGCCGGTCCCGACCTGGCGCACGCCGGTGGCAGCCGTCAGCGCCCTGGGTCCCCTGTGCCGCCCATGCCAGGGCTCTGCCTGCCTGCTTCGCACCCCTGGTAGCCTCAGGGAAACAGCGGACTACTCCATCTACTTTAAAAACAAACAAGCAAACAAAAAGCCCACTGTAAAAGTCTTGAAACTAATTCTCAGCGCTTGCTCGGCGTTTGTTGATGAAGCAAATAGATTTTGGATAATCTGGTACTGCTAGTACTACTTTTAAATTAGGTTCCTGAACTTCAGAAAGGAGAAGATGGTGGTCACATACCCCTGAGGAATGTTTGAAAAAGTAAGAGTGCTCAGTCATTTAAAGGTGGCCAGAAAATGGGTGTGGCAGTGGAGTGGACACTCTGCGAGTAGGTAGACTTAAGTCATGTAACGACATGCACTTCAGTGGGAATTTTGCATCAATACCAAGAGATCATGTCATGACATGTTGCATAACAGCAAATTGGGCCAAAATTCTGCTGACTTTGATCAAGGTGGACAGGCCACCTTCACTTAACCCAGCATAGGGACATAAATCAATGATGTTTGAAAAACAGCCATGAAACATAGCCCCTTTAGTTTATTGGACTGTTGCAAGTCTGCAAAGCTCTGTTGCCAGGTCATTGGAAGTAGCTGTTGGAATCTAACTGCAGTTGGACACTTTGTCAGTCAGCATCACCAGGAGGCTTAACGGTTTAGGTTGAGAGGTGGTGCATGTTTTTTTTCAGAGGAATGGCCCAGTGAAGAGCAGTGTTCACTGCCATGACTGCCGTTGTCGCCTTCTAGAGAAATCTTGGTTCATTCAGAGAGAACATCCTTGGTTCTGCTGGTTTGGTTTCGCAGCTGGAGCAAAGGTACAGCACTGGAAGCAATTCCTAGGGCAGAAGCGGGAGATAGCCAAAGCTCTGGACTTTGTTGTCCTCAGCACAGTGTAAGTGAGCGTAGTCTAATTGGAGGAGTGGTGAGCATCAGTGATATCAGATTTTTTACAAGTTCTTAATTCTGTCAAAACAAGAAAGAAGAAGAGTGATGAAGATGAAATCCTTTCCTCTTAAATCTGCCTACAGAGCAACTTCAGGGGTAGTTGTAATGTGTATTCACCTATTTTGAATTGCCCAAAACCAGGCCTGGAGATGCTTCAGAGACAGAGTCAGAGTAGTGGGTATTTGCTTTATTTGGCGCTGGGTGCGTGGGGGATCGCTCCTCCTAACACACACACGCAGAGCACTCCATATAGTCCAGCATTATGTGTTGTGAGAGATTGGTTACGTGAAAAGGGACATATAGATTCAGGATATACAGATTCTTTGCAGCTTACTGATCTGAGAAGCTGGCTACGTGAGAACGGGCACATAGGCCCTTGCAGCTAGCTGAGCAAGGTCTCATAAGACAATGCACCACACATCCTGTGTAACAACTGAAGTTACAGAATATTACATGTATCTTGCTCAGTAACTGAACCACCATTGAGTCTTACGGCTGAACTATGGGTTTATTTGCAGAGCCAGTAAGGTTAGGTTTTGGCGGCAAAACAATGGACATCTGTGGTTAGAAGGCCAGGGAAAAAGGCAGAAGTGCTGACCACGAAAGGGGGTCTAAGGAGGGGTTTAGAATCAGCTTAATCGACGTGAACCACTTAGAATGCGCCGTTACGAATATGCATAAAGCTTATTATTGTTAGTATATAAGGAGTTCTGGTACAATCAATAAATCGGATTCCTGCTGATCACTCATATTGAGCGTCTGGGTTTCCCCTCTATAGCGACAGGTAGGCACTCAGGGCTTCCTCCCATGTCGAAGCACTGGCTACTGCTCCGGCCCACTCCTACAGAGTGTCAGTCACGGCCTCCCGGCCTTCTCCTCCAGCTGAGATGTGCAAATCTCTGAGCCTTCAGAGACCTTGACCCAAGAGTGACGGGTCCACCTGTGTTCAGCTGTCTTGATGGCTGTTTCTGTCGTCAGTGACACTTGGAATGGGCCACGCCATTTCACAACCACTGGCGCTTCTCTCTACTCCTTAACTAGGACTCAATCTCCCTGTTGGATGTTACAAGCAGCAAAGTCCAAAGGCGGGGTTGTGCCAGCTGAGCTTCCCGTTGAAGAGGTTTCACAAGAAGCAGTATCCTGGCCACAGATGGTTTTAAATATGCATCACTTGCCTCTACCCTCCCCCCACTAGGTTGAGAATTATCAGGGTAATTCATAACAACGACTGAAAGGGAGATAACTGAATCTCTCTTCTGGGTTGGGCCCTCATTCTCGCCAAAGCCAATGTCCAAAGCCCTACCCATGGCATCTTGGTTTCTATTAGCAGCTTCAAAAGCTGTTTATTTCTCTATTCATTGTTTTCTACCTGAGCCGAGCTCTGGGGGTGCCGGGGCCTATGGAGGTTCCATTGCGTTCCTAAAGAAGCCAAAGATCCCTTGAAGGATCTTTCCTGTGAAATGAGTTCCCCTATCTGAGTCTATTGCTTCTACAATGCTGTATCTTGGAATGATTTGTTCCAAAGATGCCTTAATAACTGATCCTGTCATTGCTGAAGCAGTTGGAAATGCTTCTGGCCACCTTGCTAGCTGACATACCATTAGCAGAAGATATGAAGCCTTCCCACTTGGGGCATGTCAGGAAAATCCAGCTGGCATCTTTGGAAGGGACATGCAGCCCAAGGCCTCCCTCCCCTGGCAAGTTACTTTGTAACTTGGCTGTTTGCTTTAGCACAGCTCAAGCAACCTTCAACAGCTCGTTTTGCCAGTCTAAAAAGACCCCCAGCAACATACAGCATGAGGAAGGCTTCTGCCAATCCTCAGGAAGTGCAAGGACTCTCTTCACGGAGTTCTTTTAATATTGGTAGGGCCAAAGCTTCTGGTATCTCTTGTTTGCCATCCCTTGTAAACCAATTATTGCCTTTTTTCTCTGCCACACGACTTTTAACTATGTCTCCAACTCCTCTGGTAGAAAAGACAGCTTCCCGGGCAGTGATGGAGTCACTGGGAGCAAAGGGGGCATCTTGGAGAGTTCTGGCAGAAGTGTTGCTTTCTGAGTTTCTTCATCCACCAAAAAGAAGACAGAGGAGTCCTGGAACATTCTTCAACTACAGGGAGAGGCCATGGGGTTTTTGCCATGGAGTCTCTCAACTGATTGCGGGACGCAGCCCCCTTTTTATGCTAAGTTCCTGGCAACAGCACCCTCTGAGGTACTCGGGAATTACAGACTTCCAGAACTGCCTACTCTATGTCCCCCTCTAATATGCACCCCCCTCTTGGTATGGAGAAGGAAGAAAACAAAACTATTCCTAATGCTATTAAGTCTTTGCTGCCTTGCTCTAGGTTCAGGAATTTAATACAGCCTTTTAATTATTAAAATTAATTAATCAACAGTCTCTATTGATTAGTAACAGTTTCTAGAACTAATACTTTCTTCTGTTACTTCCCTGCCTGTAAATTCCTAGCCTTGTCTAAGGACGGATTCACATGGTCTCTTTGTAAAGACACATCTCTGTTACTCCTTTCACTCCCACACCTTCTTGGAGGTGGGACGGCTCCCCCCTGGCACAGCACTTGGCACAAAACCCCCCTATGCGCACACGCACACCTGCACTTACCCTGCACTCCGCTGCACACACACACACACCCCTCCCGCACACTAACACCCCCCTCCACATCCCCACCATGCTACTTGCAGTGGCCCCGCCCCTGCCATCCCGGCCGGCTGGCAGCACCCACTACTCACATGCTTCCCCATGCCTTGCGTTTCCTTGCTGCCCCCTCTGTAGCCTTCCGTCAACCTGCCTTTTCTCCCCTGCCTTGCATTGGCTTGCTCACCCATCCCCCACCTGACTTCCTTTCACATTCGTCTAGGTCTGGCCTCACCTTTCCTTTTCCTTCTAGGACCCTCATTGCCTTGCCTCGCCTCGCCTCGCAAAGCCACCCCTTGCCTTGCCCTGCCCTTGAAGCCCTCCCTTGCCTTGCATGACCTTGCTCACCCCTCCCCCACCTGGAATTCAAGACCCCTTTTCAATGACATTTCATGGCCTTGCCCTGCCCTTTCTGCTCCTCCTAGGAATCTCAAAGCTCTCAAGCATCTCTGGTGTTTCAGGATCACAGGAGAGGAAGACCAGGGGAGGACGCATGTTGCCACACTCATCTCTATGGGCAGCCTTTGTCTGGGAGCAGTCCTTGCATGTCTTGAATCTTGGAAGGGCAATTCACATTTTGCCCTTGAGCTCGGGGACCAGAATGAGAGTTCTTTTGCATACAAAGGAAAGCAGGTAGCTCAAGTCTTTGAGGTGCAGAGGAGAGATGACCCACACGGGATCAAGGCCACACAGAGCACTTGGTCCTGGCCACTTTTGTGTACCAGCAGTCCTTGAAGGTACTTCTCACCTGCCTTGCCTGGCCTGGCCTTGCCTTGCCTTGCCTTGGCAACACAACAGTTTCCTTGCCTTGCCCTGCTAGCCCTCTGGAGCCCTCTGGAGCCTTGCATTCCTTTGCATGGCCATGCCCCGCCCTTGACCTGCCTACTGCTTTCCTCCAGGGCCTTGGCTTGCCGAGCCCTTCTTGTTTCTGCCTGGCCTTCCCATCAGTGGACTTTCCTTCCTACAGCCAGCCTTGCCTCTAACGTCTGGGCCTTCTCTTGCCTACCACTGCGTTTGCTTTCCCCTCACTGCTCTGGCCTTGCCTACCTCTCCCTTGACTTGCCCACAATTGCCTGCACTTGCTTTGCAGCGCCTTGCCTGCATGGAAGGCAAGGGCAACTGTGGTAGGCAGGGCAAAGCAAAGCCAGCAAGTTGTAGGTAGTGCGAGGCAAGGCAGACGTAGGCAAAGGAAGCAGAGCAAGGGTAGCTTAAGAAGAACTCGACAAGGTACTGAAGGCAAGGCAAGGCCAAGGGACTCAGAGTGCCTTTCCTTGGGAAGGCAAGGACACAGTGCCAGTGTTGCTGGAGCAGATGTTAAGGTAGCATGGGGAGGAATAGTCCAGCAAGACATTTCTCTTCTGGTTCCTGGGCGGGTAGGGGCAATTGTTGGACATATTCAATACTGGAGGTGGATCAGTGGCTGGATGTGTTGTATTTTGGAGGAGGGGATGCCGTTTCTTTGGAGATGGGCTTGTAGTTGCTCTCTTTGGCAAGGCAAGCAGGTTTGGATGTGCACATCAGGTGCTCTTAGGGATTTTAAAGGCTTTTCCCAAGAGGCAGAGCTCTCTCTGGCTTAGAGCTGTTGAGCTGTCAATGGGAATGCAAAGGCCAAGCTCGTGAGCCTTTTGTCCTGGTGCCTTTAGTGTGTGAGCAGTGCCTGGTGCCGTTGTCTTTGGATCCTGACTCTGGGACAGGGAAGGCTTAGGATGGTACCTAGAGCTGAGAAGGCAAGTGCTGAGAACAGCGTGTGTGCTGCTAGTTTGAGGGGTGCAGTTGAAGTTGTAGGCAGCAAGAGCTTCCTCAGCTGGCACTGTTTTGAGCTCTGTTTTTGCCAGATGGCCTCAAGTTGGTGGGCAGAATCTGCGAGAGGGAAAAGATTTGTTTGGGCCAAAGAGGTTTGTCTGGCTCTTGGAGTATGGTGTAAAGAAGAGTGTGCTCTTGGAAGGGGAAGATGAGGGAAATCTTTTTGTCCTGATGTGCTGTTGATTGGAGTGCAGGGACGTTTGCAACTTGCCTCTGCCCTTGGGGTGGTTTCGAGCAGCGCCAGGTGCTTGGCCTTCTTTTGCAAGTCGTCAGCGCCATCGTGTGGTTGTTTCGATGAGCGCTGATGGTGCCGGGGAAAAAGCCAAGCGCTTCGCTGGCGCGGCCGCAGTCGTGTGCGAGCAGTTGGTGGAAGAGCTCCGCTGTGCATCCTGCCTCTTGGAGACATAAAAGAATGTGATGCTGCGCGTCGCGGGGAAGCAAGAGGAATCTTTTCATTGTTGGCTGTGCAGTTTCTAAGCGGCAAAATTAAAGGCAGTTCCAGCACGGCCTCTTTCTTTCAGAACCTTTTCTGTGCCATCATGCTCAACATGGAACTCGCACCCACTGAACTGCATCAAAGGCCCTGGAGAGACGCACTTTCCTTCAAGCTCTAGGTGCCATCCTACCCTCCACCTCTCGCGGATCCCAAAGCCCTTCCAAACATCCAGCAGCTGCACGCAGAGAACAAGTGCTAGAACAAGGCGTTGGCCTTCCTAGTCCCTCTAAAGTCTGTAAACTAGGCGAAACATTGCAGTGACCAGCACTTTCCTTCGCAACTCTATATAGAGCGTCATCACATTCTCTCAGAGTGGCTCAGTCCACCCTTGCAGCGCAGCGTTTCCAGCCACAGTTCGGACTGAGAGAAGGGCCAGGTGAGAAAGCATTTGTTGACTATCCCTCGTCTCTGGAAGACTTGATACTCGCAGCGCAATCACGTCCACACACCTTCAGTGTGGCCAAGTTCAAGCAGCTAGAGCTCACAGAGATGGGAGAGTCAGGAGAGAAGCCGTTCCAAAAGTACCGTGTAGTGACAGCAGCATTAAAACTCTGCACAGCAGTCTACAGCACTGTAGACTGCGGCTTCTCTGACAGACTGCCATCCCATTGTTGGCTTTCACAGCTCGGTTGCTAACTGCTCCCCTGAAGAAAAGAACTAGAAGGAAAAGCCAATGCTGGGCTGCACCTTCCCCTTGCCTCACGTAAAGCCACTTCAACTCCCCGCTGCACTCTCTACTTCCCCTTTCCTTGGCATCGATCACTGTGTTTTCTGCATCTCGGAGCCGAAAGGTAAGCGCCAGTGTTTCCAGGGATGGTTGGAAGAGGGATAAGTAGTAGCCCAAGTAGCTGTCGTTGAACTTCCTCCTTCTCAATGCTAACGTGAAGTCGGCAGGCAGGCGAGCGCCAGCCACGCTCCTTTCTCAGTTTGTACGCAGCAGACACGAGCCCGGTGCTCGGCGCCTTCGTTCGGCCCCTTTAGTAGCCATGTCGCGCTTTCATTCTGCCGGAGTCGAACCGTCGTCTACTTCTCGCCCAGAGTGCACGGTGCCGGCAGCAAAAGGCTCCAGCTGACTGCTTCTGCCAACACACGCCTGGGCTATGCACTTTGCCTCTCAGCGACATACAGCAGCACATTCAGTCTAAATGTAAAGGGAAAGATTCTCGGCTACGTCTGGCACAGAGAACAGTTTTAGGTCGACAAGCTTACCCAGAGCTTTACTCCGACGCGTGGAAACCTGTATTTGCACCACATTCCAGTGGTAGCCCTCTTTCCTTTACAGCCTGCACAGCGCCGGCAGATCGCGGTGCTCTCTGCACCTGCCTTCTCAGTTCCAAGTACCACCGCGCACATTACAGCCTTGCAGGGAGCAAAGACGCGGATAGTCGTCTCGCAGAGAAGAACGTGCCAGGACGAAAAGATGTTCTTCCTTTGTCCTCCTCGTCGCCCAGAGTGTGGTGCTGTGCTGAAACTCCTGGCCAGCGAAAAGCTACTCCAGCCAGTGGCTTCTCTCCTGACGCATTTCGCTGAGCGAGAGCTTGCGCGGACAGTTTGGACTCTGTGAAACAGCAAGAAAATGCTTGTAGTACGTCGAGCTGAGGAAAATCCATGCACAGCACACTGTGGATGCGTGCAATGTTCGCGCTGACGAGCGGCAAAGCTCAAAGGCATCGCTGAGCTTCAGTTCTGTCCAGACCGCAGAAGGCGAAGAAGGAAGCAGCTGGGCACCGGGTTCATGTACTCAGTGGAGCGAATTTCAAATGTCCAGCCAAAAGCCTCTTCACAAGCAGATTCAGCTGACAATGCTCTGGCTGCTTCAGAACAGAAGGCGCTGTGTTGCACTCCATGACACAACCTGGCCAGAAGCAGTTTCTTACACCTTCAGTGCTGCAGAGTCCATGCAGCTTGAGCGCACCCAGAAGGACGCGTCCAGAAAGAAGGCGTTTTTCAAGTACCCCCCTGCTCCAAGCAGCCTTGAAACTGAGCACAACACACTGCGGCTCGGAAGCTTCCTTCTCAGATAGACGTGCCGTCACATTCTTCACTCTCGCAGCTCCGTTGCCCACTTTCAGCAGCTGCTCCCAAAGAAAAAGGCTCCAGGAGTAAAAGCCACTGCTGGGCTGTCCTTTCCCCTTGCCTCAAGTAAAACAAAATAAACTGTCCGCTGCACTCTCTATTTCCCTTCTCCACCGCATGGCGAAGCATAAACGTAATCGCAGTTCTTTCCAGGGAAAGCTGGAAGACAAATAGGTAGCAGCACAAGTAGCTGCAAGTTGGACTTTAAGTTTCCGACTGCTAACGTGAACCTGAAAACAAGTGAGTGGCAGCCACGCTTCCTCTTGCAGCCTGGGCGATGCACACACCAGCTCGGTGCTCTGCCTTCATTCTTATGCTCTTCGTAGCAGGTCGCGCTTTCGTTTTGCTGGAGTCGAACCGTCATCTACTTGTCGCCCAGAGAGCACGGTGCCGGCAGCCAAATGCTCCAGGCTTCTGCCAAAACACGCCTGGGCTCTGCAATTTCTCTCTAGCGCTAAAGTAGCACCACATTCTGTTTGCTTTGTACCCTGATTGTCTACAGAAAGATTTTTGGCTACGTCTGGCACAGAGAACAGTTTTAGTTCAACGGGCATAGCCAGAGTTTGCCTCCGACGCGTGGGAACTTGTATTTGCACCACATTCCAGTGGCAATCTTCTTTCCTTTACAGCCTGCACAGCGCCGTCAGATCGCGGTACTCTCTGCACCTGCCTTCTCAGTTCCAAGTACCACCGCGCACATTACAGCCTTGCAGGGAGAGGACGCAGATAGTCGTCTCGCAGAGAAGAACGTGCCAGGACGAAAAGATGTTCTTCCTTGTCCTCCTCGTCGCCCATATTGCGGTGTTCTGCTGTAAGCCTTGGCCACTGAAAGGCTAATCCAGCCAGTGTTTCTCTCCTGATGCATTTCGCTGAGCGAGAGCTGAGGAAAATCCTTGCAGAGCACACTGTGGATGTGTGCAGTACACACGCTGAAGAGCGGCACGGCTAAAAGTCATCGCTGGGCTTCAGTTCTGTCCAGACCGCAGAAGGCGAAGAAGGAAGCAGCTGGGCACCAGGTTCATGTACTCAGTGGAGTGAATTTCAAATGTCCAGCCAAGAGCTGCTTCACAAGCAGATTCAGCTGACAATGCTCTGGCTGCTTCACAAAGGAAGGCGCAGCCGTTGCATTCCATGACACAACCTGGCCAGAAGCAGTTTCTTACACCTTCAGTGCTGCAGAGTCCATGCAGCTTGAGCGCACCCAGAAGGATGCGTCCAGAAAGAAGGCGTTCTTCAAGTACCCCCCTGCTCCAAGCAGCCTTGAAACTGAGCACAACACACTGCGGCTCGGAAGCTTCCTTCTCAGATAGACGTGCTGTCACATTATGCACTCTCGCAGCTCCGTTGCCCACTTGCAGCAGCTGCTCCCAAAGAAAAAGGCTCCAGAAGTAAAAGCCACTGCAGGACTGCACTTTCCCCATTGCCTCACGTAAAGCACCAGAAACTGTCTGTTGCACTCTCTATTTCCATTCTCCGCTGCATCTACCACTGTAATCTTTGCATCTCGAAGCATAAACCCCGGCACAATTCTTTCCAGGGGAAGTTGGAAGAGAACTAGGTAGCAGCACAAGTAGCTGCAAGTTGGACTTTAAGTTTCCGACTGCTAACGTGAATCCGAAAACAAGCGAGTGGCAGCCACGCTTCCTCTTGCAGCCTGGGTGATGCACACACCAGCTCGGTGCTCTGCCTTCATTCTTATGCTCTTCGTAGCAGGTGGCGCTTTCGTTTTGCTGGAGACGAACCGTCGTCTACTTTTCACCCAGAGAGCACGGTGCCGGCAGCAAAATGCTGCAGGCTGCTGCTTCTGCCGACACAAACCTGGGCTATCCCTCTCAGCGCAAGGTAGCACAACATTCTGTCTGCGTTGTGGTCTTAATCTTAAGGGAAAGATTTTTGGCTACGGCGCACACAGAGAACCGTGCCGGGACAAGACGTGTTTTATTACCCCTTCTCGCAATAAGACTATGGGGCTGCGTCACTGGCCAACAATTCCAACGCAGCCCCATAGTCTTATTGCGAGAAGGGGTAATAAAACCCGCGCTTTCAGCACAGCACCAGAATCTGGGCGACGAGGAGGAGAAAAGAAGAATATCTTTTTGTCTTTGCACGATCTTCTCTGCCACACATCTATCCGCGTCTTTGCTCCCTGCAAGGCTGTAAGGTGCGCGGTGGTACTTGGAACTGAGAAGGAAGGTGCAGAGAGCACTGAGATCTGACTGCGCTCTGCAGGCTGTAAAAGAAAGAGGGCTACCACCGGAACGTGGTGCAAATACCAATTTCCACGCATCGGGGGTAAGCGCCGGGTAAGCTTGTTGACCTAAAACTGTTCTCTGTGCCAGACATAGCCAAAAATCTTTCCCTTGACATTCAGGCTACAAAGCAAACAGAATGTGGTGCTACCAAGGGCAGCGAAGGAAAGTGCATAGCCCAGGTGGGTTTCAGAAGAATCAGCAACCTGGAGTGTTTCTCTGGAGCGTTTCTCTGCCGGTGTGCTCTCTGGGCGACAAGTAGCCGATGGTTCGACTCCGGCAGAATGAAAAGCGCGACATGGTACGAAGAGCATAAGAATGAAGGCAGAGCACCGAGCTGGTGTGTGCATCGCACAGGCTGCAATAGGAAGCCTGGCTGTCACTCGCTTCTTTGTGGATTCAAATTAGCAGTTGAAAACACAAAGTTCAACTTGCAGCTACTTGTGCTGCTACCTAGTTCTTTTCCAACTTTCCCAGGAAAGAATTGTGCCGGGGTTTATGCTTCGAGATGCAGAGATGACCGTGGTAGATGCAGTGGAGAATGGAAATACAGAGTGCAGCGGACAGTTTCTGGCGCTTTACGTGAGGCAAAGGGAAAGGGCAGTCCAGCAGTGGCTTTTATGTCTGGAGCCTTTTTCTTTGGTAGCAGCTGCTGCAAGTGGGCAACGGAGCTGCAAGAGTGCATAATGTGACGGCACGTCTATCTGAGAAGGAAGCTTCCAAGCTGCAGTGTGTTGTGCTCAGTTTTATTACCGCAGGCCTGGTTCCTACGATATATCACCGTGTCCCACAGCCATAGGGAGGAGGAGGAGGAGAAGATCCAGCAGGCAGGAATTGTGCAGCAAGATTGATTTATTTAATTATTTTACAAACTCTTTTATAGACTTTTTTCTTCATAGTCTAATTGGACAAAGGACCAGCCACCCCTTGGGGGTGACTGGCCAAAATCCTAAAACATCCATTATCAAAATATTTTCTACTATACCATAAACAAGACTTTCCAAGGCTGCAGGTGGCTTGGTTGTTTACATTCCCTGCTACCTCTTCTGTGAGAGAGAAAAGTCTCTCACGGACTTAGAAAAATAACAAGAAAATCCTCGCTAACAGCATTTTTGTACCTACAATTCCCCCTTTTTGTTTGATAAGATAACAACTCTATTATTAATCCTAAATAGAAATCTATATCAGTTATTCATTCTAAATATGTCCTTAAGGCTTTAACTATCTGACTCCATAACAAGAAATTTAAAGTTCAGTCTCTGCTTGTGGAGGGACCATCCCAGTCTCTGCTTGTAGAAGGACCATCTGCCTGATGGTTGACATCCTGGTCATCATCAGAAGAGTCATTAGGCTGATGATCTACATTCTGGTCGCCATTTGGATGGTTGGCGTTCTGGCCATCATTTGGAGGTTGCCTGTTCTGCCTCTGGTGCCGTAGGTCAGGGTGAACGCATTTTGAAGGTAGCCACCGTACCCCAGTATCTGTGGAAACGCAAGCATACCCATGACCCCAAACGATAAGCTCATGAGGGCCTTCCCACTGTTTAGTGAGTAAATTCCATACCCAGACTTTTGCCCGGGGCAGTTGTATGTCGCCTGCAGACTGCAATGAGAGAAAATGATTCAGAATAACAGGATTATTTGAATTTTGTGGTACTGTAAGGTGATTAATTGTATACAAAGCTTTTGCTAGTCGGCTCTGTGGGGTTTCTCCATGCATTCCCCTTTTCTGTTTGTCCAAAACACGCTTCAAGGTACCATGAGCGTGTTCGACAATGGCTTGGCCAGTAGGAGAATGTGGGATACCAAAGGTATGGTCTACACCCCATAGGTGTAAAAACTGCCGCGTCTTCTCCGAGGCGTAGGCAGGACCATTATCGGTTTTCACAGAAGCTGGCACGCCCAGGACTGAGAAAGCCAATTTCCAATGGGCAATGACATCACGGCCCTTCTCTCCAGTGTGAGCAGTAGCCCACATAGCCGAGGAGAAAGTGTCAATAGACACGTGCACATATTTCAGCCGACCAAATTCTGGGATATGAGTTACATCCGTTTACCAAATCTGCAAGGCTTTTAGCCCTCTGGGGTTTACCCCTGCTGGCAAAGGCACAGCGAGTCTGTGACAGTCAGCACAAGCACTGACAATGTCACACGCCTCGGTTGGCATTAAATGAAACTGCTTCTGCAGGGTATGTGCACTTTGATGGAAGAAACCGTGCGATGCCTTGGCTTGTGCAATTTTGTCAGGCTGAGGCCCTACCCACGCAGGGTTGGCCAGCATGTCAGCCCTGGCATTGCCTTCTGTTAGAAACCCTGGTAAACTGGTGTGGCTTCGAATGTGCAGAATGTAATACGGATGCACTCGAGCTTGAATCGCAGACCACAAGGTTTGCAATAGTGAAAACAGAGCCGCATTGTTCACCTCCTTCAGATGTGAACAATCTAAGCGTTGAGTGATATCTGCTACCTAAGCAGAGTCAGTAACCAAATTCAAAGGTTCCTGTGAGAATCGCTGAAAAGCCATGGTAACGGCCCTTAATTCAACTAACTGAGCAGAGCCTGACTCGGATTGGTAGGTTAATCAACCACCTCAAGGGCAGTGTAGGATACTGTGCGCCCTCACGCACAGTGACCCCTGCTAAAAATTTGTCCCAATCCGTACGCCCCAAGCTGCCAACACATCCCATCCCCAAAGGTTAAGGGAAGTGGTAGCAACATAAGGCCTAATTGTAGCTGTGTGCCCCTCTGAATTCTTCACCACCACAGTCCGTTCGCTTAAATAGCTCTGTGTGGATCCTCCTAATCCTGCGATGGCTGATCCCACCGAGGCTAAGGCCATGAGGGAGGCCATGCAGAGAAGGAGATGACAGTTACATCAGCACCAGTATCAATCAAACCTCGAAGCTGAGTCCGGGGTGGACGGGCGTTCGGCAGGATCAGGGTACATGTCATCTGTGGCCTTTGGTCAGAGATGTCTGCAGTCCAGAAGGCCTGCGGAAGTCCCGTAGATCCACTGCCGTTATCTTTGTGAGTTTGTTGCTCTATCCTGGGGACACAAGACTTAAAAGGCACTAATTTAGCAAGGCAGGTCTTTTCAGGAATAGTTACAGGGGGTTTTTGCGTGGAGACCCGAGCGCAAATCTGACCTTTAAAGTCAGCATCAATAACTCCTGAGTGCACTAAGATTCCTTGATGGGCAACATCAGGTTTTCCCACCAGCATCACACTGGATCCCTGGGCTAAGGGTCCATATGCGTCCAAGGGAACCTTATAAATACCGCTAGAGTCTAAGACGACTGCGGCTGTGGTGTGGATGTCAAAACCATCTGATCCCTGGGTGCTGTCTGATCCCTGGGTGCTGTCTCTAGGGTGGCTTGGTAGGCCTGTGCCTGTACCTGTGCCACTCTCTGGGGGAGCGACTGCATCAGAGATCAATTCCTGCTCCTTGCAGCCCAGCGGAAGTTTCCCGACAACGGCTGACCATCGGCATGAGTCCGGGATCTACAGTAGCCCGTGCAATGTCCTGGCCTGCCACACCTCTTGCACTGGGGGATCGGTGTGTTCTCTTTTTGGCTAGGCTTAGGCCGCTTCCGTTTCTTCACCTGTTTTGGTTGCTTTGGTTCACGACCAGAAGATGCGTGAACAGGCTGCAGGAACGCAGCCAAAGCAGACCTTCTCTGGTTCCCAGATCCCACCTTAGCGCAGGCTTCGACCATGTCTGTTACCTCAGGATCCCCTGGTAAGGCATCTATGATTTTTCTGCACTCCTCGTTTGCGTTATCTCTCACTAACTGCCTTAACAACAACTGTCTTAACCCGTCATCCTCAACCTGCTTCTCGAGAGAAGCAGCGACTTTCTCTACAAAAGAAAGGAATGACTCTGATTTCCCTTGAACTATTTCAGTATACCGCTTTCTAGGCACTGACAACTCTATGGTTTTCAACAGGGCAGCCATGCTGACCTGTTGTGCTTGCTGCAGGATGCTAGAGGGCAAGTTACCCTGTAGACTGGGATCAGAGAAGGGACCAGTCCCCATCAAAGCATCCATTCCTGCTTTCTGTCTAGGATCAGCAGCAGGGAGCTGCAAATTTGCTAATGCAGTCTTACCCACCAGCTTTCTCCAGGTATCTTCAAAAACTGTAAATTGTACAGGTTGAAATAGAATTTCACCTAAGTGTCTGATACCAAATGGAGAAAGCAAATCTGTATTTATCACCCTTATTATTTGCATAACCTCAGCAGAACCTAGCCCATATTGTGCCACCTTGGATTGGAGGTCCTGGGCAACTTTCCAAGCAATTACCTCATGCTTATCATGCTCTCCTGAATCTGGGAGAGCCTTATACACTGGGAAAGCTTGGATCTCTTTTGGGGAACCAGTACCATCCTGAACTTCTGGCACAGCCTGCGGATGGAATGTCACAGCTCCCCGGTTACCCCCAGAATCCTCAGATATATGTGGCATTCCAAGGATTTCTAATAACCTCCAGTCACCCTCCCCCAGTGCTTGCATCTTAAGAGACTCTAGGAAGCGATTACGATGCGTCGGACGCACTGTTACCGTGCAGTCCGGAAAGGTCCAGGGGCGAGACTGGCACAGCCTTTTCCTTCGCCGCGCAGCTACAGCCGCCTGACGACCTGGAGCCAGAACCTCATCTGCCTCACTGCCTGACGAGGAATCATCAGGCAAATTCAACTTTGGGGTGCTGGGAGTGAACAGAAATGAACGGGGAGGAGGGGCACTTTGGCTAAGTTCGCCAGAGCCAGAACAGACAGCACAGACTGCAGCTGGCTGTGCGGCAGTTTTTACAGCAGTTTCTTTACGGGAGGCTGTCTTGGCCAGTTCCAACCGAGCCGGTACTGAAGCTGCAGCCGACTCTGGGGCTACGGCTGCGCTCGGCACCGCGGCCGGCGCCGCGGCCATCTCCCGCACAGCAGCCGCGTTCGGCGCGGTCGCCGCCTCCGCCGCTTCCGCTGCTGTTTCGCGCTCCCCAGGGGCGCTCGGCGCCGCCGTCTCTGGCCAGCGCTCCACGGACGCTCCCGACGCCGCTGCTGGTCCGTTCTCTGGGGCCGTTCCCGGCGCTGCCGCTTCTGCCCGCCGCTCAGCAGCCACTGCCGCTTCCGGGTTTTCCCGCGGCAGCGCTGTTCCCGGTTTTGCTGCCCGCTGCGCCGTTTCTCGGCTCGGAGCTGCGGCTCCCGCTTCTGGCGGGGGTGGCGCAGGCGGCACTGGCGGCCCGGGCTCTGGCATTCGCCGCTCTAACAGGCTGAGCAAGTCCTCCATCCTTCGGGATAGGTTTCGTAGCTCTGCCAGAAAGGGAAAATGCTGCATAAAAAGGTCCATGGTTCGGTTCTGCGACTGCGCAGAACAGTCCAGCGCCAGGGAGGGCAGCGGGCCATAGCCAGGCAGTCCTGGGGGAGGCACGCCCGGCGCTGCACCCGCTAAGTTAGATCCAGGTGCATAGGGAAGCAAACTAGGAGGCTCTCTGGGCGTCCAAGTTGCTAAGCCGCTGATCTGCGGCCCTGGATAAGCCGTGGCCGCCGTCCAGCCAAACGGCAAGGCAGGCTGTGCACCCTGCCTCTGCCCTGACCCCCCTGCCTCTGGCGGCGCGGGGTCCCTGGGGGCTGCGGAGTCCTGAGACTGTGCAGGGTGAGGCAGCGCAGGCTCTGCCTGTGGAGCCAGGGGGGTTATTCCAAATCCACCATCACTTGCCCCGGAAGCCCAGTCAGCGGGGCCCCCCTTGGACATTCCTCCATCACTCATCACCGAGACAGGCGATCCAGCCCTGCTGTCACAGTCAAGGGCTGTCAGCAGAATGAATAACGACCGCCAGGTTTTGTATAATTCTAACGCTGCTGGCTCCACAGTCGGGAGCTCGTGTCGGACAGTGCATCCGAGCACTTGCCATAAGGCAAAGTCCAAGGCACTATCTCTGTCCATGGAAATCCCTTTTAAAGTAGCCCAGTCTAATAATTCCCGAACTGAGTTTTCAGGAATGGAGGTGCGCAATATGCTAAACACACCTTTCCAGACCAGTACGATAGCGTCGTTCTGTGAGCCGCTGTTCGCCATTTCTCAGTTCTGTCGGACCTCCCGGTCCCGGGGGGAAAAAGGAACAGCGTACCTCTACAGGAATTCAGCTTGGCTCGCAGCAGCAAGACACGTCAGAGAGTGCAAATCACGTCGGGCAGCACCAAATATTACCGCATGCCTGGTTCCTATGGTATATCACCATGTCCCGCAGCCATAGGGAGGAGGAGGAGGAGAAGATCCAGCAGGCAGGAATTGTGCAGCAAGATTGATTTATTTAATTATTTTACAAACTCTTTTATAGACTTTTTTCTTCATAGTCTAATTGGACAAAGGACCAGCCACCCCTTGGGGGTGATTGGCCAAAATCCTAAAACATCCATTATCAAAATATTTTCTACTATACCATAAACAAGACTTTCCAAGGTTGCAGGTGGCTTGGTCGTTTACATTCCCTGCTACCTCTTCTGTGAGAGAGAAAAGTCTCTCATGGACTTAGAAAAATAACAAGAAAATCCTCGCTAACAGCATCTTTGTACCTACACAGTTTCAAGGCTACTTGGAAGAGGGGGGTACTTGAAGAACGCCTTCTTTCTGGACGCGTCCTTCTGGGTGCGCTCAAGCTGCATGGACTCTGCAGCATTGAAGGCATAAGAAACTGCTTCTGGCCAGGTTGTGTGATGGAGTGCAACACAGCACCTTACTTTCTGAAGCAGCCAGAGCATTCTCAGCTGAATCTGCTTGTGAAGAGGCTCTTGTCTGGACATTTGAAATTCGGTCCACTGAGTACATGAACCCGGTGCCCAGCTGCTTCCTTCTTTGCCTTCTGTGCTCTGGAAAGAACTGAAGCCCAGCAATGCCTTTTAGCCGTGCCGCTCTTCAGCGTGTGTACTGCACGCATCCACAGTGTGCTCTGCAAGGATTTTCCTCAGCTCTCGCTCAGCAAAATGTATCAGGAGAGAAACACTGGCTGGATTAGCCTTTCACTGGCCAAGGCTTACAGTACAGCACCACACTCTGGGTGTCGAGGAGGACAAAGGAAGAACATCTTTTCATCCTGGCACGTTCCTGACACTATCCGCGTCTTCTCTCCCTGCAAGGCTGTAATGTGCGCGGTGGTACTTGGAACTGAGAAGGCAGGTGCAGAGAGCACCGCGATCTGACGGTGCTGTGCATGCTGTAAAGGAAAGAGGACTGCCTCTGGAATGTGGTGCAACTACAAGTTCCCATGCGTCGGGGGAAAGCTCTGGGTAAGCCCGTTGAACTAAAACTGTTCTCTGTGCCAGACGTAGCCGAGATGCCTTCCGTAAAGATGCTGGCTACAAAGCAAACAGAATGTGGTGCTACTTTAGCGCTAGAGAGAAATTGCAGAGCCCAGGCGTGTTTCGGCAGAAGCAGCAGCCTGCAGCATTTCGCTGCCAGCACTGTGCTCTCTGGGCGAGAAGTAGACGACGGTTCGACTCCAGCAAAACGAAAGCGTGACCTGCTACGAAGAGCATAAGAATGAAGGCAGAGCACCGAGCTGGTGTGTGCATCGCACAAGCTGCAAGAGAAAGCATGGCTGCAACTCACTTGTTTTCAGGTTCACGTTAGCAGTTGGAAACTTAAAGTCCAACTTGCAGCTACTTGTGCTGCTACCTATTTCTCTTCCAGCTTTCCCTGGAAAGAACTGTGATTACGTTTATGCTTCACCATGCGGTGGAGAAGGGAAATAGAGAGTGCAACAGACAGTTTATTTTGTTTTACTTGAGGCAAGGGGAAAGGGCAGCCCAGCAGTGGCTTTTACTTCTGGAGCCTTTTTCTTTGGCAGCAGCTTCTGCAAGTGGGCAACAGAACTGCGAGAGTGCATAATGTGACAGCACGTCTATCTGAGAAGGAAGCTTCCGAGCCGCAGTGTGTTGTGCTCAGTTTCAAGGCTGCCTGGAGGAGGGCGGTACTTGAAGAACGCCTTCTAGCTGGACGCGGCCTTCTGGGTGCGCTCAAGCTGCATGGACTCTGCAGCACTGCAGGGGTAAGAAACTGTTTCTGGCCAGCTTGTGTCATGGAATGCAACACAGCGCCTTACTTTCTGAAGCAGCCAGAGCATTGTCAGCTGAATCTGCTTGTGAAGAGGCTTTTGGCTGGACATTTGAAATTCGCTCCACTGAGTACATGAACCCGGTGCCCAGCTGCTTCCTTCTTCGCCTTCTACTCTGGACAGAACTGAAGCCCAGCGATGCCTTTGAGCTTTGCCGCTCATCAGCGCGAACATTGCACGCATCCACAGTGTGCTGTGCATGGATTTTCCTCAGCTCGACGTACCACAAGCATTTTCTTGCTGTTTCACAGAGTCCAAACTGTCCGCACAGCTCTCGCTCAGCGAAATGCGTCAGGAGAGAAGCACTTGCTGCACTAGCTTTTCGCTGGCCAGGACTTTCAGCACAGCACCACACTCTGGGCGACGAGGAGGACAAAGGAAGAACATCTTTTCGTCCTGGCACGTTCTTCTCTGCCGGACGACTATCCGCGTCTTCTCTCCCTGCAAGGCTCTAATGTGAGGGTGCTACTTGGAAGTGAGAAGGCACGTGCAGAGAGCACCGCAATCTGACGGCGATGTGCAGGCTGTAAAGGAAAGAGGGCTACCACTGGAATGTGGTGCAAATACAGGTTTCCACGCGTCGGAGTAAAGCTCTGGGTAAGCTTGTCGACCTAAAACTGTTCTCTGTGCCAGACGTAGCCGAGAATCTTTCCCTTTACATTTAGACTGAACGTGCTGCTGTATGTCGCTGAGAGGGAAAGTGCATAGCCCAGGCGTGTGTCGGCAGAAGCAGTCAGCTGGAGCATTTCGCTGCCGGCACCGTGCTCTTTGTGCGACAAGTAGACGACGGTTCGACTCCGGCAGAATGAAAGCGCGACATGGCTACTAAAGAGGCCGAACGAAGGCGCCGAGCACCGGGCTCGTGTCTGCCGCGTACAAACTGAGAAAGGAGCGTGGCTGGCACTCACCTGCCTGCCGAATTCACGTTAGCATTGAGAAGGAGGAAGTTCAACGACAGCTACTTGGGCTACTACTTATTCCTCTTCCAACCATCCCTGGAAACACTGGCGCTTACCTTTCGGCTCCGAGATGCAGAAAACACAGTGATTGATGCCAAGGAAAGGGGAAGTAGAGAGTGCAGCGGGGTGTTGAAGTGGCTTTACGTGAGGCAAGGGGAAGGTGCAGCCCAGCATTGGCTTTTCCTTCTAGTTCTTTTCTTCAGGAGAGCAGCTAGCAACCGAGCTGCGAGAGCCAACAATGGGATGGCACGTCTTGTCAGAGAAGCCACGGTCTACAGTGCTGTAGACTGCTGTGCACAGGTTTAATGCTGCTGTCACTACACGGTACTTTTGGAACGGCTTCTCTCCTGACTCTCCCATCTCTGTGAGCTCTAGCTGCTTGAACTTGGCCACACTGAAGGTGTGTGGACGTGATTGCGCTGCGAGTATCAAGTCTTCCAGAGACGAGGGATAGTCAACAAATGCTTTCTCACCTGGCCCATCTCTCAGTCCCAACTGTGGCTGGAAACGCTGCGCTGCAAGGGTGGACTGAGCCACTCTGAGAGAATGTGATGACGCTCTATATAGAGTTGCGAAGGAAAGTGCTGGTCACTGCAATGTTTCGCCTAGTTTACAGACTTTAGAGGGACTAGGAAGGCCAACGCCTTGTTCTAGCACTTGTTCTCTGCGTGCAGCTGCTGGATGTTTGGAAGGGCTTTGGGATCCGCGAGAGGTGGAGGGTAGGATGGCACCTAGAGCTTGAAGGAAAGTGCATCTCTCCAGGGCCTTTGATGCAGTTCAGTGGGTGCGAGTTCCATGTTGAGCATGATGGCACAGAAAAGGTTCTGAAAGAAAGAGGCCGTGCTGGAACTGCCTTTAATTTTGCCGCTTAGAAACTGCACAGCCAACAATGAAAAGATTCCTCTTGCTTCCCCGCTGCGTGCAGCATCACATTCTTTTATGTCTCCAAGAGGCAGGATGCACAGCCGAGCTCTTCCACCAACTGCTCGCACACAACTGCGGCCGCGCCAGCGAAGCGCTTGGCTTTTTCCCCGGCACTGTCAGCGCTCATCGAAACAACCACACGATGGCGCTGACGACTTGCAAAAGAAGGCCAAGCACCTGGCGCTGCTCGAAACCACCCCAAGGGCAGAGGCAAGTTGCAAACGTCCCTGCACTCAAATCAACGGTGTCAGGACAAAAAGATTTCCCTCATCTTCCCCTTCCAAGAGCACACTCTTCTTTACACCACACTCCAAGAGCCAGACAAACCTCTTTGGCCCAAACAAATCTTTTCCCTCTCGCAGATTCTGCCCACCAACTTGAGGCCATCTGGCAAAAACAGAGCTCAAAACAGTGCCAGCTGAGGAAGCTCTTGCTGCCTACAACTTCAACTGCACCCCTCAAACTAGCAGCACACACGCTGTTCTCAGCACTTGCCTTCTCAGCTCTAGGTACCATCCTAAGCCTTCCCTGTCCCAGAGTCAGGATCCAAAGACAACGGCACCAGGCACTGCTCACACACTAAAGGCACCAGGACAAAAGGCTCACGAGCTTGGCCTTTGCATTCCCATTGACAGCTCAACAGCTCTAAGCCAGAGAGAGCTCTGCCTCTTGGGAAAAGCCTTTAAAATCCCTAAGAGCACCTGATGTGCACATCCAAACCTGCTTGCCTTGCCAGAGAGAGCAACTACAAGCCCATCTCCAAAGAAACGGCATCCCCTCCTCCAAAATTCAACACATCCAGCCACTGATCCACCTCCAGTATTGAATATGTCCAACAATTGCCCCTACCCGCCCAGGAACCAGAAGAGAAATGTCTTGCTGGACTATTCCTCCCCATGCTACCTTAACATCTGCTCCAGCAACACTGGCACTGTGTCCTTGCCTTCCCAAGGAAAGGCACTCTGAGTCCCTTGGCCTTGCCTTGCCTTCAGTACCTTGTCGAGTTCTTCTTAAGCTACCCTTGCTCTGCTTCCTTTGCCTACGTCTGCCTTGCCTCGCACTACCTACAACTTGCTGGCTTTGCTTTGCCCTGCCTACCACAGTTGCCCTTGCCTTCCATGCAGGCAAGGCGCTGCAAAGCAAGTGCAGGCAATTGTGGGCAAGTCAAGGGAGAGGTAGGCAAGGCCAGAGCAGTGAGGGGAAAGCAAACGCAGTGGTAGGCAAGAGAAGGCCCAGACGTTAGAGGCAAGGCTGGCTGTAGGAAGGAAAGTCCACTGATGGGAAGGCCAGGCAGAAACAAGAAGGGCTCGGCAAGCCAAGGCCCTGGAGGAAAGCAGTAGGCAGGTCAAGGGCGGGGCATGGCCATGCAAAGGAATGCAAGGCTCCAGAGGGCTCCAGAGGGCTAGCAGGGCAAGGCAAGGAAACTGTTGTGTTGCCAAGGCAAGGCAAGGCAAGGCCAGGCCAGGCAAGGCAGGTGAGAAGTACCTTCAAGGACTGCTGGTACACAAAAGTGGCCAGGACCAAGTGCTCTGTGTGGCCTTGATCCCGTGTGGGTCATCTCTCCTCTGCACCTCAAAGACTTGAGCTACCTGCTTTCCTTTGTATGCAAAAGAACTCTCATTCTGGTCCCCGAGCTCAAGGGCAAAATGTGAATTGCCCTTCCAAGATTCAAGACATGCAAGGACTGCTCCCAGACAAAGGCTGCCCATAGAGATGAGTGTGGCAACATGCGTCCTCCCCTGGTCTTCCTCTCCTGTGATCCTGAAACACCGGAGATGCTTGAGAGCTTTGAGATTCCTAGGAGGAGCAGAAAGGGCAGGGCAAGGCCATGAAATGTCATTGAAAAGGGGTCTTGAATTCCAGGTGGGGGAGGGGTGAGCAAGGTCATGCAAGGCAAGGGAGGGGTTCAAGGGCAGGGCAAGGCAAGGGGTGGCTTTGCGAGGCGAGGCGAGGCAAGGCAATGAGGGTCCTAGAAGGAAAAGGAAAGGTGAGGCCAGACCTAGACGAATGTGAAAGGAAGTCAGGTGGGGGATGGGTGAGCAAGCCAATGCAAGGCAGGGGAGAAAAGGCAGGTTGATGGAAGGCTACAGAGGGGGCAGCAAGGAAACGCAAGGCATGGGGAAGCATGTGAGTAGTGGGTGCTGCCAGCCGGCCGGGATGGCAGGGGCGGGGCCACTGCAAGTAGCATGGTGGGGATGTGGAGGGGGGTGTTAGTGTGCGGGAGGGGTGTGTGTGTGTGTGTGCAGCGGAGTGCAGGGTAAGTGCAGGTGTGCGTGTGCGCATAGGGGGGTTTTGTGCCAAGTGCTGTGCCGGGGGGAGCCGTCCCACCTCCAAGAAGGTGTGGGAGTGAAAGGAGTAACAGAGATGTGTCTTTACAAAGAGACCATGTGAATCCGTCCTTAGACAAGGCTAGGAATTTACAGGCAGGGAAGTAACAGAAGAAAGTATTAGTTCTAGAAACTGTTACTAATCAATAGAGACTGTTGATTAATTAATTTTAATAATTAAAAGGCTGTATTAAATTCCTGAACCTAGAGCAAGGCAGCAAAGACTTAATAGCATTAGGAATAGTTTTGTTTTCTTCCTTCTCCATACCAAGAGGGGGGTGCATATTAGAGGGGGACATAGAGTAGGCAGTTCTGGAAGTCTGTAATTCCCGAGTACCTCAGAGGGTGCTGTTGCCAGGAACTTAGCATAAAAAGGGGGCTGCGTCCCGCAATCAGTTGAGAGACTCCATGGCAAAAACCCCATGGCCTCTCCCTGTAGTTGAAGAATGTTCCAGGACTCCTCTGTCTTCTTTTTGGTGGATGAAGAAACTCAGAAAGCAACACTTCTGCCAGAACTCTCCAAGATGCCCCCTTTGCTCCCAGTGACTCCATCACTGCCCGGGAAGCTGTCTTTTCTACCAGAGGAGTTGGAGACATAGTTAAAAGTCGTGTGGCAGAGAAAAAAGGCAATAATTGGTTTACAAGGGATGGCAAACAAGAGATACCAGAAGCTTTGGCCCTACCAATATTAAAAGAACTCCGTGAAGAGAGTCCTTGCACTTCCTGAGGATTGGCAGAAGCCTTCCTCATGCTGTATGTTGCTAGGGGTCTTTTTAGACTGGCAAAACGAGCTGTTGAAGGTTGCTTGAGCTGTGCTAAAGCAAACAGCCAAGTTACAAAGTAACTTGCCAGGGGAGGGAGGCCTTGGGCTGCATGTCCCTTCCAAAGATGCCGGGTGGATTTTCCTGACATGCCCCAAGTGGGAAGGCTTCATATCTTCTGCTAATGGTATGTCAGCTAGCAAGGTGGCCAGAGGCATTTCCAAGTGCTTCAGCAACGACAGGATCAGTTATTAAGGCCTCTTTGGAACAAATCATTCCAAGATACAGCATTGTAGAAGCAATAGACTCAGATAGGGGAACTCATTTCACAGGAAAGATCCTTCAAGGGGTTTTGGCTTCTTTAGGAACACAATGGAACTTCCATAGGCCCTGGCACCCCCAGAGCTCGGCTCGGGTAGAAAACAATGAATAGAGAAAGAAACACCTTTTGAAGCTGCTAATAGAAACCAAGATGCCATGGCTAGGGCTTTGGACATTGGCTTTGGCGAGAATGAGAGCCCGACCCAGAAGAGAGATTCCGTTATCCCCCTTTCCGTCGTTGTTATGAATTACCCGGGTAAGTCTCAACCTAGTGGGGGAGTAGAGGTAAGTGATGTATATTGAAAACCATCTGTGGCCAGGATACTGCTTCTTGTGAAACCCCTTCAACAGGAAGCTCAGCTGGCACAAGCCCCACCTTTGGACTTTGCTGCTTGTAACATCCAACCAGGAGATTGAGTCCTAGTTAAGGAGTAGAAAGAAGCGCCAGTGGCGGTGAAATGGCGTGGCCCATTCCAAGTGTCACTGACGACAGAAACAGCCATCAAGACAGCTGAACACAGGTGGACCCGTCACTCTCGGGTCAAGGTCTCTGAAGCCTCAGAGATTTGCACATCTCAGCTGGAGGAGAAGGCCGGGAGGCCGTGACTGACACTCTGCAGGAGTGGGCCGGAGCAGTAGCCAGTGCTTCGACATCAGAGGAAGCCCTGCGTGCCTACCCACAGACCATCTGCTGAAATAGTCTCTATGGGCATCCCTCCTCTAGAATCTCCACTCACTGGGGCGCTAATACTTGCAGCCATTGTTTCACGTTAAGTAGTTTCTGTGTCATCAATTGCCACAGGTGGTGCAGAAGACAACGGGAAAATTAGACTAGCTAATTAGATCACACTATTAAAACATTTTCCTTAATAATTCTACTTTTATATGGTCAGCTAAGTTTAGGCCAGGAGTGGGAGAATCAATTTGCAGCCTTAGGAGAAGAAGTAGCAAAAGTTTTGAACCTTAGCAATTGCTGGCTCTGTGGAGGGCCAGGAGGATCTGAAGAGTGCCTATGGTTGGCTAGCCCAGCTGAACCTAAGTGGTGGCTCAACACCCGACATGAGGTCCATACTAGGACCAAAGGGCCAAAGAAGGAAGTCCATGGCTATAGGAGAAGGTTTCACGAAGGATGTCTGGACTTCAGGTGGCTCTCTTGAAAGCTGTTTCTTGCATAGGCGAAGTTACAGCAGTTCAGGGAGCGGGTATCCAGAGCCAGCCCTACAGCTGCCAGCTCCAGCTGTAGGCATACCTGAAGCCGCTTTCTGGTCAAGTTACAAAGCATTCTAGACTTTTCTTTGCAGAGTATCTTAACACATAACAACCAATAAGCACCATACCCAATACCTTTACATTTGCCTATAGCCTATCATAGCTACTACCATCACCATATTCTAGTCATTATTATCCAATCACAAGAGTAAGTAAGTTACAATTTCAGCTTACAGTGGAGAATTCTTAGACCTTTCTTCTTCTTGCTACATCAACATTTCTTGTTTGCCTGCCATATCTTTCTTTTTGGTAAAGACACGTTTTCTATTTACTTATGCTCTTCTTGAGACTTACTTACTTGGTGAAAAACACGTCTTTGTTTGTAATCACATACCTTTGTCCTGCTCCTAAAAATCTCCTTCCAACTCATCTCCAACCTTTGCCTTCTCAGTTACTCAGCGATCACTGTTTCAGCAAAACATCTTTTATTCTATATCAAAACTTGCTTCCATTTCTACCTCATCCCCAGCTTCTACATTCACAGACATTTCTGCCAAGCCTACATACCTGTGAAACTTTCTTACCAAACTTTCATCCTCCCCAACACAAGGCCACTTCATTCTTCTCCAACAGGCACTTATTGCCTAAACAGGACAGGGCGGGTCTATGTAGGAAAAGGCGTTTGTCAATTGACTTTCCCTCTGGCTTTAAACAATTGGCTTTGGACCCACAATTGCCCTCCTTACAATTGTTCCAAATATCAAGACAAATGCAATCAAATAGCTGTTCAGCTCACTAATGGTAGCTGCGTAAGGTGTTCTTACCACACTTACCAAAAACATTTGGAAGCCTGTAAAGCAATGGGGAGGGACAAGGGGTTTTTTTGACCACCTATTTTTAAGCTGTCCCCACAAAAATTCCACAAGTAGAAGACATGTTGTTTGTGATTATCAGTGGGAATGGCAACACCGGATTGGAACTCAAAGCCTTTTAGTGAGTTCTGCTCCAAATCCAACCAAACAGCTTGCAGATGTAAATGTAGATGGCAACCCTGTGTGGGAGCTTGGAAATGCAAATACTGTGACCCTTATGGTGGGGCAGCTATTGTTGGAGGACCGTTAGGCCCGGGAATCCTGCTGTATTTTGACCCGCCAATTGATGACCAAGGGTAGGAAGGCCCCTTTGCTAATGGAACACGGGCTTTGAAAGGACATTATTGGATTTGTGGCCAACATGCTTAGCTCAGGTTACCTCCAAACTGGTCAGGGATATGGTATAGCCCTGGGGTATATTAGACCATTGTTCTTTTTGCTACTACAAATTCAGGGAAATCACTTAGGAACCAAAATCTGTGAGGATTTAATTAGAGAAAAGCAGTCAGCTGATGCAGCCTTGGCTGCAGGGAGCACCCCAAAACGGGGAAAAGATGAATGGCCACCAGAACAAGTTACGCAACACGATGGACCAGCCCCTTGGAAACCTAAGGAATTAATCCCAGATGCCTGGGAACCCATTTATCATTTCAATGAGATAATTAGGTTACAAGCTGTCTCAGAAATAATTACCAACCAGCCAGCCACAGCTCTTGACCGTCTTGCTGAGCAACCCACTTCAATGAGGAAAGCGGTATTTTCAACATTGGACGGTATTAGATTATCTGTTAGCAGAAGAAGGAGGAGTTTGTGGGAAATTCAATGACTCGAGCTGCTGTTTGCAAGCAGAGGACAGCGGAAATGTGGTCAAACAAATAACAAAGGAAATAACCTCAGCTCATGGACCTGTCCAAGTGTTGAAAGGATGGTAATGGGACATGTTTTCCTGGCTAACTGGCCAGCTATGGGCTAAATTGTTACAGCAGGGATTACTGTAACACGCCTATATCAAACCAGGAATCCCGTGGAAAAGAAGTATATGTGGACAGATTGGTGGTAGATGTTTCAGAGGTCTTTATTTCTCCAGCCGCATGGCCGGGGCTCTGCTCAGGAACTCCCCCAGTCACGGGACCCGAGGGTCCTTGGCCACACCGGGGAACACAAACCAACCAATGGGGAATGAAGCTGACCAGGGGCAGGGAAACCCCGTGTCTCTCGCCCAGGGCCCATCTCCCAGGGCTCCATGGCAGGGGGGGAGACGCCAACACTAAATGAATACCATTTCTCCTCTTATATGCTATAGCAACTCTAATCTTTTGAGCATGCGTGACACCATGCTGGGTGCAGCTCTTTCAGCAGGTGGTCAAGGGGATGCCGCTAGCAGCCATGCCTACCTGATCCAGAAAGGACTACAAAAGGACAGAAAAGGATGTCACTGCAAATAATAGCAAAAGCCAAGAAGACTCAAGAAGAAAAAATTAAATCAATGGTAATTAAGGTTTGTAAAGACAAATACAGATCAAATAAAAAGAGGAGGGATTAAAAGGAAGGAGCTGGATGAGTCTTTACAAACAGACCGTGTGAATTGGCCTGTAGACAAGGCTAGGAACTTATGGGGAGTGAAGTAACAGAAGAAACTATTAGTTCTCTAGAACTGTTACTAATCATCAGAGACTGTTGATTAATCCAGGGCGTGTTAAATTCCTGAACCTAGAGCAAGGCAACAAAGACTTAATAGAATTAGGAATGGTTTCTTTTTCTTCCTTTTCGATGCCAAAAGGGGGGGTGCATATTAGAGGAGGGCATAGAGTAGGCAGTTCCGGAAGTCTGTATCTGCCGAATACCTCAGCCAGTGGGGAAAAGGAAGAGGGCCTTGTGGCCAGGAACTTGGCATAAAAAAGGGGCTGCATCCCGCAACCGTTTGACAGACCCCAGGGGAAAAGCCCCATGGACTCTCCCTGTAGTCGAAGAATGTTGCAGGACTCCTCTGTCTCCTTTTCGGACATCAACCTCAGGCACCGTGGATTAATTTTCCCTAACGGCAGCGACCTGCTGCGTGCTCTCCGTGCTCCTCCCCAGCCCCCCGGCAGGTGTAAAATAGTTCCCGGCGGCTCCCACCGCGCGTTACAGACGGCTGCATGGTCCCGGGGCTGCTCGCAGTGCTCCCCTGCTCCGCAAGGGCTGCCCGCGGGCTGCGGAGCCACCTCGCCACCGGCGCGGCCACGGCCGCGGCCCTTCTCGACAGCAGCCGAGGGGCTGCGGAGCGGGCGGCTGCGGGACGATCAGCCATTTTATGCCGCGCGGTGCTGCCGCCTCCATCTAGTGCTCCATCGCGCCGCCGGCCGACCCCCGCCTGGCGCGTTCACGCTCGGCCGCGCTCGCCGCCCGCCCAGCCTCGCCGGAAGCTCTCCCGCCCGGGCCGTGCCCCGGCTCCGCCTGCGGTTCGGCAGGGCCCGGCCGCACGCGTGCTGCGTGGCTCGGAGCACCCGCGTTGCGCCGCAGGCCACGGGGAAGGCGGGGCGGGGCGGGCCGGCGCCATGGTGGTAGCGCGAGGAGAGGAGCGCCCGGGCGGGGCGGCGCGTGGCGCGGCGGTGAGCGCTTCTGCTTCCTGTCGCTCGGCGGCCGCCCTCGGCAGGTGCCGTGTGACCCCGCGGAGCGGCGGGGCCGGCCGGGCGGTGCGCGGCGAGGCTTTCGGCCAGCGGCGGCCGCAGCGAGAGGCTGCTGGCACTGCCCGTGCCGGTGGAGAGAGCGGGGATCCGAGGCCGGCCTTCCTAGGGTAACGAGGGGCGACCGCCTTTGCCGCGCTGCCCTCCGTGCAGCACGTGGCCGATTCCGGTGAACCCGAGGTCTCCGCAGCGGCGCGGGCGGGAGGGAGTGGGGAGCGCGCTCGGTGCTCTGCCGGCCGCTCCCGCCCAGCGCTGCGCTCCGCCGAGGCGTTTTGCCGCCCGTCCTGGGGAGGACACAAGGGACACCAAAGTTGGAGCTTAGCTGTCAGGGGGAGCAACTTGCCTCCATTGGCGACGTCCTTTTCCCTCTGATTCAGCTACCTTGTAGTAGGTGCGATGGTGCTGAAGAAGGGTGGCGGCTTGGCACAGTTGCTGGCATAGGTGGTGCAAGAGCTCCACGCAAGGAGCTTTGAGTGGCATGTGTGAGGGTAGGAGGGTACGGCACCCACAGCTGAAGGCAGAAAAGGTCAGGGCATGTCATCAGCCGCAATCGTGCTAAGTTGTTCATCTTTGCAAACAGCTTGCCGAGTTGTTCCTTTTCTTAGGTAATGGGGGTTAGTATCAACCAGAACTGCATATGGTCAGTATTTGCAGAGAAGGTTATTTGGACTGTTGTTGAGGTGAGTGTAGCAGTTTCTATGGCATTTTGCAAAAAAGTGACAGGTCTCTCTGCGTTCCCCAATTCTTAACAAAAATGAAGTTAACAAAGCCCTGAAAAGAGGTTTTACAAAACTTGAGGGATTTTTTCCTACTCGTACTGTAGAGACAACCATAGTCACCTTGTCTTTCCAAAAGTGAAGGTTACATCTTTTTGTCCAAGAGCATCAAGTGCTTTTGGTCAGCGTTTGTGTGCAAGCATTAGCCTTGTTCTTGTTCTTCCCTGGAGAACTTTTACAGTACTCAGATGATCTGTGTAGGCTGCAGAGTGCAGTGGTGAACTTCAAGGCTTCCAGCAGAAGGGAGATGCTGTCCACGTTTTGGATTCTCCTTAGTCTGAACCTTCAGTGTCCAAGGCTTCACTTTTCAAGCAGTTGGAAGAGCTCCAAATTAAGATATGAACAGGTCTTAATTGACCTTGTCACCGCCTCAGTTAGTCAAGTAATGCTGTGCACTGGATTTAATTGCCTAGTGCAACATGTGCTAAAGATATGTAGAGTATCTCCTCGATTACCCTCCCAGAAGGGTTTGAAGGGAGAACAAGGAGTTCCGAAGACAGGTATTTGGTGTACGAGAAGTAGAACTTAGTTGCTTGCAGGGCACTGCATGCACAAATGTCTAAGGAGGATCCTTCTTTTTTTGTCCCATCTATGCTTGTTCTCATTTGAAATCCTGAACATTCTGGAGGCTGGTTTTGTTAGGGTTGTGGCTGGGGAAGGGGTGGTGGTGGGGGAGGGGTGGGTGTTGTTTCTGATTTTTTTAATTTCCAGGATAGTGTACAAAGAACTTGTGCCCAAAACCAGCAGTATGAAGCAACGCAAGTATAAAAGAAGGTCACCGAAATGTCGGCTAATATGAATCTGAAAGCGCTTCAGTATTTTACCCAGGAGTTTCACTCCTTGTCCTTCACAGAAATGTAGTGGCAGGCTTATGCCATGCTAGAAGTGATGACCTTTCTCTGCCCCAAATTGACCAGCAAGATATTTTGGCTCTTGATTTAAACCCCTGAGCCAGCTGTGTTTCAGGCTGCAGAAGCTGCAGGTGTTGTGGCAGACGCGGGGCGCAGCCTTGCCTGCCGGTCCCGACCTGGCGCACGCCGGTGGCAGCCGTCAGCTCCTGGGGTCCCCTGTGCCGCCCACGCCAGGGCTCTGCCTGCCTGCTTGCACCCCCGGTAGCCTCAGGGAAACAGCGGACTACTCCATCTACTTTAAAAACAAAGAAGCAAACAAAAAGCCCACTGTAAAAATATGTAAAAGTCTTGAAACTAATTCTCAGCGCTTGCTCGGAGTTTGTTGATGGCGCAAATGGATTTTGGATAAACTGGTATTGCTAGTACTACTTTTAAATTAGGTTCCTGAACTTCAGAAAGGAGAAGATGGTGGTCACATACCCCTGAGGAATGTTTGAAAAAGTAAGAGTGCCCAGTCATTTAAAGGTGGCCAGAAAATGGGTGTGGCAGTGGAGTGGACACTCTGCGAGTAGGTAGCCTTAAGTCATGCAGCGACTGGCACTTCAGTGGGAATTTTGCATCAACACCAAGAGATCGTTCCATGATGTGTTGCATAACAGCAAATTGGGCCAAAATTCTGCTGACTTTGATCAAGGTGGACGGGCCACCTTCACTTAACCCAGCATAGGGACATAAATCAATGATGTTTGAAAAACAGCCATGAAACATAGCCCCTTTAGTTTATTGGACTGTTGCAAGTCTGCAAAGCTCTGTTGCCAGGTCATTGGAAGTAGCTGTTGGAATCTAACTGCAGTTGGACACTTTGTCAGTCAGCATCACCAGGAGGCTTAACGGTTTAGGTTGAGAGGTGGTGCATGTTTTTTTTCAGAGGAATGGCCCAGTGAAGAGCAGTGTTCACTGCCATGACTGCCGTTGTCGCCTTCTAGAGAAATCTTGGTTCATTCAGAGAGAACTTCCTTGGTTCTGCTGGTTTGGTTTTGCAGCTGGAGCAAAGGTACAGCACTGGAAGCAATTCCTAGGGCAGAAGCGGGAGATAGCCAAAGCTCTGGACTTTGTTGTCCTCAGCACAGTGTAAGTGAGCGTAGTCTAATTGGAGGAGTGGTGAGCATCAGTGATATCAGATTTTTTACAAGTTCTTAATTCTGTCAAAACAAGAAAGAAGAAGAGTGATGAAGATGAAATCCTTTCCTCTTAAATCTGCCTACAGAGCAACTTCAGGGGTAGTTGTAATGTGTATTCACCTATTTTGAATTGCCCAAAACCAGGCCTAGAGATGCTTCAGAGACAGAGTCAGAGAAGCGGGTATTTGCTTTATTTGGCGCTGGGTGCGTGGGGGATCGCTCCTCCTAACACACCCACGCAGAGCACTCCATACAGTCCAGCATTATGTGTAAAATTTTTGAATATTCATCCCATTCCTTGGGATAGGAGTAGTTCTAGAAATTACTTCTCGGAAGTCATTGATATCATTAGCAGATGTGCCACGCATGCGCTGTGTAGCCAGGTGGTCGCACTGAGGAAGGCTCCTCTTCTTCCTCGGGGGTCTTTCTGATAAAGATCAGTAGTCTCCGTCACAATGCACTTTTTACCTTTCTTTCTGGAGCATGCACAGTTCTTCACCGGATGATTCAGCGATCTCTGTGCTGGTTTTCAAAAGATCCTGTTCCTCTTATCTTGACAAGATTAAGGCAAGTGCTGCTGCTTAGGTTTTGTGATTAACATTTGCCGTCTCTTAGTAGTTCACTCGTGTTTACATGAGTAAACTATGGATCAACCCCCTTCTCAATTTTAGCACTGAAGGGATATCAGAGTCATTTAAAGAGGTGTCTCCTATGGAGTACTATAAAACTGCCATCATGGTAACACGTTTTCATACAGTCGTTTTAGCACAGAAGTAATAGATGTACAATCTTGGATGTTTCAACCTGCTGACTCAAGAGCCAGTGTTGAGCTTTTCTCTTTTAAATCCAGTCTTAGAGCTCTGCAGGGATCACTACAGCATGACGTTGTGACAAGGGGATGCTGATTCATGCATAAACCTTTGATGCTTTCCTTCTATCTTCAAGCAGCTTTGAAAACCAGTGATGATCTGGCATGTTGCAACTTGAGAGTCATGGTAAAGGTTTCACCAAACACTTTGTAATATCATGCTGCAGCTTTCATTCCTAAGGAAATAGCATTGAGCATATGGCTGGCAAAATGCCAAAAGAATGAGCCAAACCCAATATCCTTTAATGGGAAAGATGGAAAACATTGAGATGTGTTTATTTGAACTAAAATTCCTGTGGACCAAGCCTAAATGTATTTCACACTAAATTCTTAGAACTGATTTTAAGGGAAGATGTGAGAAAGATGAATTCACAAGCGGAATTTTCAGCAGCATAATATTGAACATTTGTTAGTAGAACAAAGGCATATCACAGCGCGGGAGCACTTAGCAATATTGCTAGAGGCGTGGCTCCATTCATGTTACTGTGAACTTAAGTACTTTTTAAACATAGTCCTTAAGCCCAGAAAGTAATTTACACTTCACTCAACTTTTCCCCCCCCTCCTGTCTCTGCCCCCTTGTGCCAGCGCACGCCAGCACGCTGCCGCCTCGGTCCTCTGGATAGCTCCAGAATTGAAGGCAGGCACCCCGCTCCGGTGCCTCCTCAGTCTCCAACCTAATTTGTAGTTGACAGATTCTTTGGGAGGTGTGAGTTTTGATGAGATAACAGACTTCCTGGGATGCATGCGGTTCATCTTCTTTGTTTCTTTAAGATGTCTTGGTTTCTACCTCTGTCATTTCTCAACTTAAAGGACATTTATTATCACGTGTTTATTACCACGTTTCCCAACATGTTACCACTCTTTCGAAGTTACAATTTACTCTAGTCTTGTTTTTACTTAACTATATTTTACCTGTTTCTACATTGTACATGATCACTTCTAAATGTTAAAATCATATATGGGAAAGACAAGATTTATCGTTCACTCATTTATCACAGGAGGAATGTGTTAGCTGCTCGTGTTGCAGTTCACTTGTAATGCTGGTCTATTACCGCAGGCCTGGGCCCTAGGCTATATCACCATGTCGCGCAGCCATAGGGAGGAGGAGGAGAGAAGATCCAGCAGGCAGGAATTGTGCAGCAAGATTTATTCATTTAATTATTTTACAAACTCTTTTACAGACTTTCTTCTTCATAATCTATTTGGACAAAGGATCAGCCACCCCTTGGGGTGATTGGCTAAAATCCTAAAACATCCATTGTCAGAATATTTTTCTACTATACCATAAACAAGACTTTTCAAGGTTGCAGGTGGCTTGGTCGTTTCCATACTCTGCTACCTCTTCTGTGAGAGAGAAAAGTCTCTCACGGACTTAGAAAATAGCAAGAAAATCCTCGCTAGCAGCATTTTTGTATCTACACTGGTCCTTCTCATTTCCTTTTCTCTAGAACACATTTCTCAGGCTCAGTGAGCAGATGTGCGTGCAAGTGGTTTGGTGTGTCCTTGGAATTCAAATAGTCAGGATCAGATGGGTTTCTGCAGTGAAAGGATACAAGGAAACGGGGATATAGCCTACAGTGGGAACTCCTGTGATTTTGCTCCTCTCCAAACATTTCTCCTCTCCAAATGGATCTCTGTAGGAAACTTGACACATTCTTCTACTCCTGGGAGTCATTAATAAAGAAACCTGGGGTGTTTATTAGGTGACAGTGCTGTTCCTGCTGTGCACCTTTGCACCTGGCTCACAGACCATTTTCACACAGCCGTGGTCCAGAATGCGGGCAGACAAAATCCCAGCAGTTTTCTCTTGCCTACTTGACTTTTCAAATTCTTATTATGTGATGATTATCGCATTGTTTTGTCCATAATATCTGAAATAATTTGCCATGCAGTTTTGAATCCAGTGCAAATACGTATTTTACCCTTAGAAATTTGAAAGTGAGTTACATTTAATAGTAGTTTGTGAGTAGTATGGCAATCAGGCCTTAAATGCGCCAATCAGGCTTGTAAATAAACCCATATTATCAGTCAATCTCTTCAATCTATTCATGTGTTTATATGGGATTTTATTCCTGTAGAATAGAAAACTCGGAGCAGTGGCAAAGAAGGGGGGGGGTGGGGTGAGGCAGCAGCGGCCCTGCTCTGAGCGGGGCAGGGAAAGGCAGGCTCGGGATGCCGGGGTTTCTCACCTGAGGCACCCGAGCAGATGGTGAAGAGTCCCTCTTTTAGTGAAGGTAGACTGTTAAGAAGGTTCCAATGCAACGGCCGCTCTTACGAACAGAGCTGCACTCACGGTAGAAGAAAGGCAGCAGGAGACGGAATCCTGCAGTGGTGACCAATTCTCCCCGCAGCCACCGCAGCCTCTCTCCCCTCCGAATGCTTGAGAGAACAAGAGCTGGGGGCTGCATGCAACCCCGTTTTGCCAGTCCAAAGTTCACTGTATCTCTGCCCTCACAAGACACCTCAGCGAAAGGGAGTAGCCAGCTGCATCCCTCCCCTGAGCGGTGACAACTTCTTTTGTCTCTCTTAAGTGTCCAGTCGTTATTGTCTCCTAGCGTATAGGGGAAAGCTCCTTAAGAGAAAAAAACCCAAAAAAAATAAAAGGAGAACTACTAAAACCCCAACATACGGGTGATTCTCACTTTCCTTCTCTGTCCTGTGGTGGTCGGCGATGGAAGAGACGGGGCAGATTGCTCGGATGCAAGAAGCCGATTTTATTGATACAGAGCTGAGTATACCTTTTCAGCAGTAACTAAAAATAGATTCTTATATAAGCAGCAGTCACTATAACAACCATATCTATGTTTCTCAATAACATTGCAAAACTACAAGCTAGCATTAACCGACAGCAAGCATGCCGTTCCCTTATACTAGCTATTTCCTGGTAGGCCGTACTGCCTGCCATGGTTTGCGGCCTAGCAGCGTTAGCGCGTCCACTTCTGACATGAGTTTAGCAGTGCTCTCACTTCTGCTTTCTAGCTGTATCTCCACACTTCTCAGCTCCATGTAAAAGCACATGCTCTCAGTGTCGTAGAGTCCTTAGGGAAAGCAAACAGCGGTTCCGCTTCACACTGCTAAATGTGCCAGGACAGAAAGCTTTCACTGACCTTGCCTTGCCTTTTCCTTGCAGCCTTTCCTCTTCAGAGTGAAAGATAGATTTAGAAGAACTATAAAGATTTTAGTTATAGGCTAGCTGTGTTGAGATTAGTTAGAGTAGGAAGGAATTTGGGCCCAGTGAGAGTTAACGAAAATAGTTAAGAGAGCTGGACCTGAAAGGGGTTTTAAGATGTGATTACCAAATAACTGATGATCTGTCATTTGCATGTTTGCTTAGCTGTGCTTAGAAGGAGGAATAGAAACTTTGATAAGTTGGTGTAGGGAACAAGGACAATTACCAATTTCCTCCCTTGGTGGGAACCCGTTCAAAAGTCACGCAAGAGGAAACTTAAGAGGTCACTAAAGTAATTCGGATTGTTAAAGTTCAAAAAGGCAAAAAGGCCAAAATGAGGAAGATGAGTTACTTCATCTTTCTTGGGACCACTGACCCAATTCAAGACCACTGACTCCATTCAGGACACACACTATGCATGCTTAATGACATTTAAGCTCATTTCCATATGAAGCGGAGAATGGGAGGTGTTAATGTTACGAATATGCATTTGTATTTTGGATATTCCTAATATGTGGAAATAAAAAGTGTCGTGTTTGCTTGGATCGGGGCCCTGCGTCTTAGGCAGCGCGGCAAAGGCGGCCACCCCTCGTCGCTCTGGGAAGGCCGGCCTCGGATCCCCGCTCTCTCCACCGGCACGGGCAGTGCCAGCAGCCTCTCGCTGCGGCCGCCGCTGGCCGAAAGCCTCGCCGCGCACCGCCCGGCCGGCCCCGCCGCTCCGCGGGGTCACACGGCACCTGCCGAGGGCGGCCGCCGAGCGACAGGAAGCAGAAGCGCTCACCGCCGCGCCACGCGCCGCCCCGCCCGGGCGCTCCTCTCCTCGCGCTACCACGATGGCGCCGGCCCGCCCCGCCCCGCCTTCCCCGTGGCCTGCGGCGCAACGCGGGTGCTCCGAGCCACGCAGCACGCGTGCGGCCGGGCCCTGCCGAACCGCAGGCGGAGCCGGGGCACGGCCCGGGCCGGAGAGCTTCCGGCGAGGCTGGGCGGGCGGCGAGCGCGGCCGAGCGGGAGCGCGCCAGGCGGGGGTCGGCCGGCGGCGCGATGGAGCACTAGATGGAGGCGGCAGCACCGCGCGGCATAAAATGGCTGATCGTCCCGCAGCCGCCCGCTCCGCAGCCCCTCGGCTGCTGTCGAGAAGGGCCCCGGCCGTGGCCGCGCCGGTGGCGAGGTGGCTCCGCAGCCCGCGGGCAGCCCTTGCGGGGCAGGGGAGCACTGCGAGCAGCCCCGGGACCATGCAGCCGTCTATAACGCGCGGTGGGAGCCGCCGGGAACTATTTTACACCTGCCGGGGGGCTGGGGAGGAGCACGGAGAGCACGCAGCAGGTCGCTGCCGTTAGGGAAAATTAATCCACGATGCCTGAGGTTTATGTCCGAAAAGGAGACAGAGGAGTCCTGCAACATTCTTCGACTACAGGGAGAGTCCATGGGGCTTTTCCCCTGGGGTCTGTCAAACGGTTGCGGGATGCAGCCCCCTTTTGCTGTCAAGTTCCTGGCCAGAGCACCCTCTTCCTTTTCCCCACTGGCTGAGGTATTCGGGAGATACAGATTTCCGGAACTGCCTACTCTAAGTCCCCCTCTAATATGCACCCCCCCTTTTGGCATCGAAAAGGAAGAAAAAAACCCCATTTCTAATTCTATTAAGTCTTTGTTGCCTTGCTCTAGGTTCAGGAATTTAACACGCCCTGGATTAATCAACAGTCTCTGATGATTAGTAACAGTTCTAGAGAACTAATAGTTTCTTCTGTTACTTCACTCCCCATAAGTTCCTAGCCTTGTCTACAGGCCAATTCACACGGTCTGTTTGTAAAGACTCATCCACCTCCTTCCTTTTAATCCCTCCTCTTTTTATTTGATCTGTATTTGTCTTTACAAACCTTAATTACCATTGATTTAATTTTTTCTTCTTGAGTCTTCTTGGCTTTTGCTATTATTTGCAGTGACATCCTTTTCTGTCCTTTTGTAGTCTTTTCTGGATCAGGTAGGCATGGCTGCTAGCAGCATCCCCTTGACCACCTGCTGAAAGAGCTGCACCCAGCATGGTGTCACGCATGCTCAAAAGATTAGAGTTGCTATAGCATATAAGAGGAGAAATGGTATTCATTTAGCCCATAGCTGGCCAGTTAACCATGAAAACATGTCCCATTACCATCCTTTCAACACTTGGACAGGTCCATGAGCTGAGGTTATTTCCTTTGTTATTTGTTTGACCACATTTCCGCTGTCCTCTGCTTGCAAACAGCAGCTCGAGTCATTGAATTTCCCACAAACTCCTCCTTCTTCTGCTAACAGATAATCTAATACCATCCAATGTTGAAAATACCGCTTTCCTCATTGAAGTGGGTTGCTCAGCAAGACGGTCAAGAGCTGTGGCTGGCTGGTTGGTAATTATTTCTGAGACAGCTTGTAACCTAATTATCTCATTGAAATGATAAATGGGTTCCCAGGCATCTGGGATTAATTCCTTAGGTTTCCAAGGGGCTGGTCCATCGTGTTGCGTAACTTGTTCTGGTGGCCATTCATCTTTTCCCCGTTTTGGGGTGCTCCCTGCAGCCAAGGCTGCCTCAGCTGACTGCTTTTCTCTAATTAAATCCTCACAGATTTTGATTCCTAAGCAATTTCCCTGAATTTGTAGTAGCAAAAAGAACAATGGTCTAATATACCCCAGGGATATACCATATCCCTGACCAGTTTGGAGGTAACCTGAGCTAAGCATGTTGGCCACAAATCCAATAATGTCCTTTCAAAGCCCGTGTTCCATTAGCAAAGGGGCCTTCCTACCCTTGGTCATCAATTGGCGGGTCAAAATACAGCAGGATTCCCGGGCCTAACGGTCCTCCAACAATAGCTGCCCCACCATAAGGGTCACAGTATTTGCATTTCCAAGCTCCCACACAGGGTTCCCATCAACATTTACATCTGCAAGTTGCTTGGTTGGATTTGGAGCAGAACTCACTAAAAGGCTTTGAGTTCCAATCCGGTGTTGCCATTCCCACTGATAATCACAAACAACATGTCTTCTACTTGTGGAATTTTTGTGGGGACAGCTTAAAAATAGGTGGTCAAAAAAACCCCTTGTCCCTCCCCATTGCTTTACAGGCTTCCAAATATTTTTCGTAAGAACACCTTACACAGCTACCATTAGTGAGCTGAACAGCTATTTGATTGCAATTGTTTTGATATTTGGAACAATTGTAAAGAGGGCAATTGGAGGGCCAAACCCAATTGTTTAAAGCCAGAGAGAAAGTCAATTGACAAACGCCTTTTCCTACATAGACCCGCCCTGTCCTGTTTAGGCAATAAGTGCCTGTTGGAGAAGAATGAAGTGGCCATGGACTTCCTTCTTTGGCCCCAAATCCCATGCCATTGTGGCCCTCCCATTGACCCACCATTTAGGTTCAGCTGGGCTAGCCAACCATGGCCACTCTTCAGATCCTCCTGGCCCTCCACAGAGCCAGCAATTGCTAAGGTTCAAAACTTTTGCTACTTCTTCTCCTAAGGCTGCAAATTGATTCTCCCACTCCTGGCCTAAACTTAGCTGACCATATAAAAGTAGAATTATTAAGGAAAATGTTTTAATAGTGTGATCTAATTAGCTAGTCTAATTTTCCCGTTGTCTTCTGCACCACCTGTGGCAATTGACGACACAGAAACTACTTAACGTGAAACAATGGCCGCAAGTATTAGCACCCCAGTGAGTGGAGATTCGAGAGGAGGGATGCCCATAGAGACTATTTCAGCAGATGGTCTGTGGGTAGGCACGCAGGGCTTCCTCTGATGTCGAAGCACTGGCTACTGCTCCGGCCCACTCCTGCAGAGTGTCAGTCACGGCCTCCCGGCCTTCTCCTCCAGCTGAGATGTGCAAATCTCTGAGGCTTCAGAGACCTTGACCCGAGAGTGACGGGTCCACCTGTGTTCAGCTGTCTTGATGGCTGTTTCTGTCGTCAGTGACACTTGGAATGGGCCACGCCATTTCACCGCCACTGGCGCTTCTTTCTACTCCTTAACTAGGACTCAATCTCCTGGTTGGAGGTTACAAGCAGCAAAGTCCAAAGGTGGGGCTTGTGCCAGCTGAGCTTCCTGTTGAAGGGGTTTCACAAGAAGCAGTATCCTGGCCACAGATGGTTTTCAATATACATCACTTACCTCTACTCCCCCACTAGGTTGAGACTTACCCGGGTAATTCATAACAACGACGGAAAGGGGGATAACGGAATCTCTCTTCTGGGTCGGGCTCTCATTCTCGCCAAAGCCAATGTCCAAAGCCTTAGCCATGGCATCTTGGTTTCTATTAGCAGCTTCAAAAGGTGTTTCTTTCTCTATTCATTGTTTTCTACCCGAGCCGAGCTCTGGGGGTGCCAGGGCCTATGGAGGTTCCATTGTGTTCCTAAAGAAGCCAAAACCCCTTGAAGGATCTTTCCTGTAAAATGAGTTCCCCTATCTGAGTCTATTGCTTCTACAATGCTGTATCTTGGAATGATTTGTTCCAAAGAGGCCTTAATAACTGATCTTGTTGTTGCTGAAGCACTTGGAAATGCCTCTGGCCACCTTGCTAGCTGACATACCATTAGCAGAAGATATGAAGCCTTCCCACTTGGGGCATGTCAGGAAAATCCCCCCGGCATCTTTGGAAGGGACATGCAGCCCAAGGCCTCCCTCCCCTGGCAAGTTACTTTGTAACTTGGCTGTTTGCTTTAGCACAGCTCAAGCAACCTTCAACAGCTCGTTTTGCCAGTCTAAAAAGACCCCCAGCAACATACAGCATGAGGAAGGCTTCTGCCAATCCTCAGGAAGTGCAAGGACTCTCTTCACGGAGTTCTTTTAATATTGGTAGGGCCAAAGCTTCTGGTATCTCTTGTTTGCCATCCCTTGTAAACCAATTATTGTCTTTTTTCTCTGCCACGCGGCTTTTTACTGTATCTCGAACTCCTCTGGTAGAAAAGACAGCTTCCCGGGCAGTGATGGAGTCGCTGGGAGCAAAGGAGGCATCTTGGAGAGTTCTGGCAGAAGTGTTGCTTTCTGAATTTCTTCATCCACCAAAAAGGAGACAGAGGAGTCCTGGAACATTCTTCAACTACAGGGAGAGGCCATGGGGCTTTTGCCATGGAGTGTCTCAACTGATTGCGGGACGCAGCCCCCTTTTTATGCTAAGTTCCTGGCAACAGCACCCTCTGAGGTACTCGGGAATTACAGACTTCCGGAACCGCCTACTCTATGCTCCCCTCTAATAGGCACCCCCCTCTTGGTATGGAAAAGGAAGAAAACGAAACTATTCCTAATGCTATTAAGTCTTTGTTGCCTTGCTCTAGGTTCAGGAATTTAACACGGCCTTGGCTGAGCAACAGTCTCTGTCGATTAGTAACAGTTTCTAGAACTAACACTTTCTTCTGTTACTCCCCTACCAGTAAATTCCTAGCCTTGTCTAAGGACGGATTCACACGGTCTCTTTGTAAAGACACATCCATGTTACTCCTTTCACTCCCACACCTTCTTGGAGGTGGGACGGCTCCCCCTGGCACAGCACCTGGCACGAAACCCCCCTATGCGCACACGCACACCTGCACTTACCCTGCACTCCGCTGCACACACACACACACACACCTCCCGCACACTAACACCCCCCTCCACATCCCCACCATGCTACTTGCAGTGGCCCCGCCCCTGCCATCCCGGCCGGCTGGCAGCACCCACTCCTCACATGCTTCCCCATGCCTTGCGTTTCCTTGCTGCCCCCTCTGTAGCCTTCCCTCAACCTGCCTTTTCTCCCCTGCCTTGCATTGGCTTGCTCACCCATCCCCCACCTGACTTCCTTTCACATTCGTCTAGGTCTGGCCTCACCTTTCCTTTTCCTTCTAGGACCCTCATTGCCTTGCCTGGCCTCGCCTCACAAAGCCACCACTTGCCTTGCCCTGCCCTTGAAGCCCTCCCTTGCCTTGCATGACCTTGCTCACCCCTCCCCCACCTGGAATTCAAGACCCCTTTTCAATGACATTTCATGGCCTTGCCCTGCCCTTTCTGCTCCTCCTAGGAATCTCAAAGCTCTCAAGCATCTCCGGTGTTTCAGGATCACAGGAGAGGAAGACCAGGGGCGGACGCATGTTGCCACACTCATCTCCATGGGCAGCCTTTGTCTGGGAGCAATCCTTGCATGTCTTGAATCTTGGAAGGGCAATTCACATTTTGCCCTTGAGCTCGGGGACCAGAATGAGAGTTCTTTTGCATACAAAGGAAAGCAGGTAGCTCAAGTCTTTTAGGTGCAGAGGAGACATGACCCACGCGGGATCAAGGCCACACAAAGCACTTGGTCCTGGCCACTTTTGTGTACCAGCAGTCCTTGAATGTACTTCTCACCTGCCTTGCCTGGCCTTGCCTTGGCAACACAACAGTTTCCTTGCCTTGCCCTGCTAGCCCTCTGGAGCCCGCTGGAGCCTTGCATTCCTTTGCATGGCCATGCCCCGCCCTTGACCTGCCTACTGCTTTCCTCCAGGGCCTTGACTTGCCAAGCACTTCCTGTTTCTGCCTGGCCTGCCCATCAGTGGACTTTCCTTCCTACGGCCAGCCTTGCCTCTAACGTCTGGGCCTTCTCTTGCCTACCACTCCATTTGCTTTCCCCTCACTGCTCTGGTCTTGCTTAGCTCTCCCTTGACTTGCCCACAATTGCCTGCACTTGCTTTGCAGCGCCTTGCCTGCATGGAAGGCAAGGGCAAGAGTGGTAGGCAGGGCAAAGCAAAGCCAGCAAGTTGTAGGTAGTGCGAGGCAAGGCAGACGTAGGCAAAGGAAGCAGAGCAAGGGTAGCTTAAGAAGAACTCGACAAGGTACTGAAGGCAAAGGCAAGAAGGCCAAGAGACTCGGAGTGCCTTTCCTTGGGAAGGCAAGGACATAGTGCCAGTGTTGCTGGAGCAGATGTTAAGGTGGCATGGAGAGGAATAGAAAGTGCTGAGAACAGCGTGTGTGCTGCTAGTTTGAGGGGTGCAGTTGAAGTTGTAGGCAGCAAGATCTTCCTCAGCTGGCACTGTTTTGAGCTCTGTTTTTGCCAGATGGTTTCAAGTTGGTGGGCAGAATCTGCGAGAGGGAAAAGATTTGTTTGGGCCAAAGAGGTTTGTCTGGCTCTTGGAGTGTGGTGTAAAGAAGAGGCTGCTCTTGGAAGGGGAAGATGAGGGAAATCTTTTTGTCCTGATGTGCTGTTGATTGGAGTGCAGGGACGTTTGCAACTTGCCTCTGCCCTTGGGGCGGTTTCGAGCAGCGCCAGGTGCTTGGCCTTCTTTTGCAAGTCGTCAGCGCCATCGTGTGGTTGTTTCCATGAGCGCTGACAGTGCCGGGGACAAAGCCAAGCGCTTCGCTGGCGCGGCCGCAGTCGTGTGCGAGCAGTTGGTGGAAGAGCTCCGCTGTGCATCCTGCCTCTTGGAGACACAAAAGAATGTGATCCTGCGCGTCGCGGGGAAGCAAGAGGAATCTTTTCATTGTTGGCTGTGCAGTTTCGAAGCGGCAAAAGTCAAGGCAGTTCCAGCACGGCCTCTTTCTTTCAGAACCTTTTCTGTGCCATCTTGAACATGCTCAACATGGAACTCGCACCCACTGGACTGCATCAAAGGTCCTGGAGAGACGCACTTTCCTTCAAGCTCTAGCTACCATCCTACCCTCCACCTCTCGCGGATCCCAAAGCCCTTCCAAACATCCAGCAGCTGCACGCAGAGAACAAGTGCTAGAACAAGGCGTTGGCCTTCCTAGTCCCTCTAAAGTCTGTAAACTAGGCGAAACATTGCAGTGACCAGCACTTTCCTTCGCAACTATCTATAGAGCGTCATCACATTCTCTCAGAGTGGCTAAGTCCACCCTTGCAGCGCAGCATTTCCAGCCACAGTTGGGACTGAGAGATGGGCCAGGTGAGAAAGCATTTGTTGACTATCCCTCGTCTCTGGAAGACTTGATACTCGCAGCGCAATCACGTCCACACACCTTCAGTGTGGCCAAGTTCAAGCAGCTAGAGCTCACAGAGATGGGAGAGTCAGGAGAGAAGCCGTTCCAAAAGTACCGTGTAGTGACAGCAGCATTAAACCTGTGCACAGCAGTCTACAGCACTGTAGACCGTGGCTTCTCTGACAAGACGTGCCATCCCATTGTTGGCTCTCGCAGCTCGGTTGCTAGCTGCTCTCCTGAAGAAAAGAACTAGAAGGAAAAGCCAATGCTGGGCTGCACCTTCCCCTTGCCTCACGTAAAAGCCACTTCAACTCCCCGCTGCACTCTCTACTTCCCCTCTCCTTGGCATCGACCACTGTGTTTTCAGCATCTCGGAGCCGAAAGGTAAGCGCCAGTGTTCCCAGGGATGGTTGGAAGAGGGATAAGTAGTAGCACAAGTAGCTGTCGTTGAACTTCCTCCTTCTCAATGCTAACGTGAACTCGGCAGGCAGGCGAGCGCCAGCCACCCTCCTTTCTCAGTTTGTACGCTGCGGACGCGAGCCCGGTGCTCGGCGCCTTCGTTCGGCCTCTTTAGTACCCATGTGGCGCTTTCGTTCTGCCGGAGTCGAAGCGTCGTCTACTTCTCGCCCAGAGAGCACGGTGCCGGCAGCGAAATGCTCCAGCCCACTGCTTGTGCCGACACACGCCTGGGCTATGCACTTTGCCTCTCAGCGACATACAGCAGCACATTCGGTCTAAATGAAAAGGGAAAGATTCTCGGCTACGTCTGGCACAGAGAACAGCTGTAGTTCAACGGGCTTACCCAGAGCATGCCCCCGACGCGTGGGAACTTGTATTTGCACCACATTCCAGTGGCAGTCCTCTTTCCTTTACAGGCTGCACAGCGCCGTCAGATCGCGGTGCTCTCTGCACGTGCCTTCTCACTTCCAAGTAGCACCGCGCACATTAGAGCCTTGCAGGGAGAGAAGACGCGGATAGTCGTCTCGCACAGAAGAACGTGGCAGGGCGAAAAGGTGTTCTTCTTTTGTCCTCCTCGTCGCCCAGAGTGTGGTGCTGTGTTGAAAGTCTTGGCCAGCGAAAAGCTAATCCAGCCAGTGTTTCTCTCCTGATGCATTTCGCTGAGCGAGAGCTACGCGGACAGTTTGGACTCTGTGAAGCAGCAAGAAAATGATTGTCCGTCGAGCTGAGGAAAATCCTTGCACAGCACACTGTGGCCGCGTGCAGTGTTGGCGCTGAAGAGCGGCAAAGCTCAAAGGCATCGCTGGGCTTCAGTTCTGTCCCGACCGCAGAAGGCGAAGAACGAAGCAGCTGAGCACCGGCTGCATGTACTCAGTGGAGCGAATTTCAAATGTCCAGTCAAAAGCCTCTTCACAAGCAGATTCAGCTGAGAATGCTCTGGCTGCTTCACAAAGGAAGGCGCTGTGTTGCACTTCCTGGACACTACCTGGTCAGAAGCAGGTTCTTACACCTTCAATGCTGCAGAGTCCATGCAGCTGGAGCACAGCCAGAAGGACGCGTCCAGAAAGAAGGCGTTCTTCAAGTATCCCCCTCTTCCAAGCAGCCTTGAAACTGAGCACAACACACTGCGGCTCAGGAGGTTTTTTCTCAGATAGACGTGCCGTCACATTCTTCACTCTCGCAGCTCTGTTGCCCACTTGCAGCAGCTGCTCCCCAAGGAAAAAGGCTCCAGAAGTAAAAGCCACTGCTGGACTGCACTTTCCCCTTGCCTCACGTCAAGCACCAGAAACTGTCCGCTGCACTCTCTATTTCCCTTCTCCGCCGCATGACGAAGCATAAACGTAATCGCAATTGTTTCCAGGGGAAAGCTGGAAGAGAAATAGGTAGCAGCACAAGTAGCTGCAAGTTGGACTTTAAGTTTCGAGCTGCTAATGTGAATCCGAAAACAAGCGAGTGGCAGCCACGCCTCCTCTTGCAGCCTGTGCGATGCACACACCAGCTCGGTGCTCTGCCTTCATTCTTATGCTCTTCGTAGCAGGTGGCGCTTTCGTTTTGCTGGAGACGAACCGTCGTCTACTTGTCGCCCAGAGAGCACGGTGCCGGCAGCGAAATGCTGCAGGCTGCTGCTTCTGCCGAAACACGCCTGGGCTATGCAATTTCTCTAGCGCTGAAGTAGCGCCACATTCTGTTTGCTTTGTAGCCAGCATCTTTACGGAAAGCTTCTCGGCTACGACTGGCACAGAGAACAGCTTTAGTTCAACGGGCTTAGCCGGAGCTTGTCCCCGACGCGTGGAACTTGTATTTGCACCACATTCCAGTGGCAGTCCTCTTTCCTTTACAGGCTGCACAGCGCCGTCAGATCGCGGTGCTCTCTGCACGTGCCTTCTCACTTCCAAGTAGCACCGCGCACATTAGAGCCTTGCAGGGAGAGAAGACGCGGATAGTCGTCTCACACAGAAGAACGTGCCAGGATGAAAAGATGTTCTTCCTTTGTCCTGTTTCTTGCCCGAATTGTGTTGCAGTGTTGAAAGTCTTGGCCAGCGAAAAGCTAATCCAGCCAGTGTTTCTCTCCTGACGCATTTCGCTGAGCGAGAGCTACGCGGACAGTTTGGACTCTGTGAAGCAGCAAGAAAATGATTGTCCGTCGAGCTGAGGAAAATCCTTGCACAGCGCACTGTGGCCGCGTGCAGTGTTGGCGCTGAAGAGCGGCAAAGCTCAAAGGCATCGCTGGGCTTCAGTTCTGTCCCGACCGCAGAAGGCGAAGAACGAAGCAGCTGAGCACCGGCTGCATGTACTCAGTGGAGCGAATTCCAAATGTCCAGCCAAGAACTGCTTCACAAGCAGATTCAGCTGAGAATGCTCTGGCTGCTTCACAAAGGAAGGCGCAGCCGTGGCACTCCTGGACACAACCTGGTCAGAAGCAGGTTCTTACACCTTCAATGCTGCAGAGTCCATGCAGCTAGAGCACACTCAGAAGGACGCGTCCAGAAAGAAGGCGTTCTTCAAGTACCCCCTCTTCCAAGTAGCCTTGAAACTGAGCACAACACACTGCGGCTCAGGAGGTTCCTTCTCAGATAGACGTGCCGTCACATTATGCAGCTCGCATACTGTGGGCTCGCAGAGCTCGCAGCTCTGTTGCCCACTTGCAGCAGCTGCTCCCAAAGAAAAAGGCTCCAGAAGTAAAAGCCTTTTACTGCTGGACTGCCCTTTCCCCTTGCCTCATGTCAAGCACCAGAAACTGTCCGCTGCACTCTCTATTTCCATTCTCCGTCGCATCTACCACTGTAATCTCTGCATCTCGAAGAATAAACCCCGGCCCAATTCTTTCCGTCGTCATCTTGTCTCACAGAGGGCACGCCGGCAGAGAAACGCTCCAGTTTGCTGATTCTTCCGAAACACACCTGGGCTGTGCATTTTCCTTCGCTGCCCTTGGTAGCACCACATTCTGTTTGCTTTGTAGCCTGAATATCAAGGGAAAGATTCTCAGCTACGTCTGGCACAGAGAACAGCTTTAGTTCAACGGGCTTACCCGGCGCTTACCCCGACGCATGGGAACTTGTATTTGCACCACATTCCGGGGGTAGTCTTCTTTCCTTTACAGGCTGCACAGCGCCGTCAGATCGCAGTGCTTCTCTGCACGTGCCTTCTCACTTCCAAGTAGCACCGCGCACATTAGAGCCTTGCAGGGAGCAAAGACGTGGATAGATGTGTGGCAGAGAAAATCGTGCAAAGACGAAAAGGTGTTCTTCTTTTGTCCTCCTCGTCGCCCAGATTGTGGTGCTGTGCTGAAAGCGTGGGTATTATTACCCCTTCTCGCAGTGAGACTATGTGCTGCGTTGGAACTGTTGGCCAGTGAAAGGCTAATCCAGCAAGTGCTTCCCTCCTGATGCATTTTGCTGAGCGAGAGCTGAGGAAAATCCGTGCACTGCACACTGTGGATGCATGCAGTATACACGCAGAAGAGCGGCGAAGCTCATAGTCATCGCACACACCAGCCCAGTGGCCTGGGGCTGCGTTCTTCTCCCTTACCGGCGCTGGCCAGAACTGAAGCATTCAGCTGTGGCTCTCTTCAGTGTGTGTACTGCACGCATCCACAGTGCTCTTTGCACGGATTTTCCTCAGCGCTACGTGACACTACAGCCGTTCTGCTTCGCAGAGCCCAACTGTCCGCACAAGGTCTCGCTCAGAGAAATGTGTCAGGAGAGAAGCACTTGCTGGATTAGCCTTTCACTGGCCAACAGTTCCAACGCAGCACCACAGTCTTATTGCGAGAAGGGGTAATAAAACACATGTATTGTCCCGGAACACTTCTCTGTGCGAGCCGTAGCCGAGAATCTTTCCCTTAAGATAAGGACCACCAGGCAGACAGAAGGTTGTGCTACCTAGCGCTAGAGAGAAATTGCATAGCCCGGGCGTGTTTCGGCAGAAGCAGCGGGCTGGAGCATTTCGCTGCCGGCACCGTGCTCTCTGGGCGACAAGTAGACGACGGTTCGTCTCCAGCAAAACGAAAGCGCCACCCGCTACGAAGAGCATAAGAACGAAGGCAGAGCACCGAGTTGGTGTGTGCATCGCACAGGCTGCAAGAGGAAGCGTGGCTGCCACTCGCTTGTTTTCGGATTCACATTAGCAGCTCGAAACTTGCAGCTACTTGTACTGCTACCTAGTTCTCTTCCAGCTTTCCCAGGAAAGAATTGTGCCGGGGTTTATGCTTCGAGATGCAGAGATTACAGTGGTAGATGCGGCGGAGAATGGAAATAGAGTGCAGCGGACAGTTTCTGGTGCTTGACGTGAGGCAAGGGGAAAGTGCAGTCCAGCAGTGGCTTTTACTTCTGGAGCCTTTTTCTTTGGCAGCAGCTGCTGCAAGTGGGCAACGGCGCTGCGAGAGTGCATAATGTGACGGCACGTCTATCTGAGAAGGAACCTCCTGAGCCGCAGTGTGTTGTGCTCAGTTTCAAGGCTGCTTGGAAGAGGGGGTACTTGAAGAACGCCTTCTAGCTGGACGCGTCCTTCTGAGTGTGCTCCAGCTGCATGGACTCTGCAGCATTGAAGGTGTAAGAACCTGCTTCTGACCAGGTAGTGTCCAGGAGTGCAACACAGCGCCTTCCTTTGTGAAGCAGCCAGAGCATTCTCAGCTGAATCTGCTTGTGAAGAGGCTTTTGACTGGACATTTGAAATTCGCTCCACTGAGTACATGCAGCCGGTGCTCAGCTGCTTAGTTCTTCACCTTCTGCGGTCGGGACAGAACTGAAGCCCAGCGATGACTTTTAGCCGTGCCGCTCTTCTGCGTGTGTACTGCACGCATCCACAGTGTGCTGTGCAAGGATTTTCCTCAGCTCTCGCTCAGCGAAATGCATCAGGAGAGAAACACTGGCTGGATTAGCTTTTCGCTGGCCAAGACTTTCAACACAGCACTACACTCTGGGCGACGAGGAGGACAAAAGAAGAACACCTTTTCGCCCTGCCACGTTCTTCTCTGCGATACGACCATCCGCGTCTTCTCTCCCTGCAAGGCTCTAATGTGCGCGGTGCTACTTGGAAGTGAGAAGGCACGTGCAGAGAGCACCGCGATCGGACGGCGCTGTGCAGCCTGTAAAGGAAAGAGGACTGCCACTGGAATGTGGTGCAAATACAAGTTCCACGCGTCGGAGACAAGCTCCGTGTAAGCCGGTTAAAATAAAGCTGTTCTCTGTGCCAGACGTAGCCGAGAAGCTTTCCGTAAAGATGCTGGCTACAAAGCAAACAGAATGTGGCGCTACTTCAGCGCTAGAGAGAAATTGCATAGCCCAGGCGTGTTTCGGCAGAAGCAGCAGCCTGCAGCATTTGGCTGCCGGCACCGTGCTCTCTGGGCGACAAGTAGACGACGGTTCGTCTCCAGCAAAACGAAGGCGCGACCTGCTACGAAGAGCATAAGAATGAAGGCAGAGCACCGAGCTGGTGTGTGCATCGCACAGGCTGCAAGAGGAAGCGTGGCTGCCACTCGCTTGTTTTCGGATTCACATTAGCAGCTCGAAACTTAAAGTCCAACTTGCAGCTACTTGTGCTGCTTCCTAATTCTCTTCCAGCTTTCCCCTGGAAACAATTGCGATTACGTTTATGCTTCGCCATGCGGCGGAGAATGGAAATAGAGAGTGCAGCGGACAGTTTCTGGTGCTTGACGTGAGGCAAGGGGAAAGGGCAGTCCAGCAGTAAAAGGCTTTTACTTCTGGAGCCTTTTCCTTTGGGAGCAGCTGCTGCAAGTGGGCAACAGAGCAGCGAGAGTGAAGAATGTGACGGCATGTCTATCTGAGAAGGAACCTCCTGAGCCGCAGTGTGTTGTGCTCAGTTTCAAGGCTACTTGGAAGAGGGAGATACTTGAAGAACGCCTTCTAGCTGGACGCGTCCTTCTGGCTGTGCTCCAGCTGCATGGACTCTGCAGCATTGAAGGTGTAAGAAACTGCTTCTGACCAGGTAGTGTCCAGGAGTGCAACACAGCGCCTTCCTTTGTGAAGCAGCCAGAGCATTCTCAGCTGAATCTGCTAGTGAAGAGGCTTTTGACTGGACATTTGAAATTCGCTCCACTGAGTACATGCAGCCGGTGCTCAGCTGCTTCGTTCTTCGCCTTCTGCGGTCTGGACAGAACTGAAGCCCAGCGATGCCTTTTAGCCGTGCCGCTCTTCAGCGCCAACACTGCACGCGGCCACAGTGTGCTGTGCACGGATTTTCCTCAGCTCGACGGACAATCATTTTCTTGCTGCTTCACAGAGTCCAAACTGTCCGCGTAGCTCTCGCTCAGCGAAATGCATCAGGAGAGAAGCACTTGCTGGATTAGCTTTTCGCTGGCCAAGACTTTCAACACAGCACTACACTCTGGGCGACGAGGAGGACAAAAGAAGAACACCTTTTCGCCCTGCCACGTTCTTCTCTGCGACACGACTATCCGCGTCTTCTCTCCCTGCAAGGCTCTAATGTGCGCGATGCTACTTGGAAGTGAGAAGGCACGTGCAGAGAGCACCGCGATCTGACGGCGCTGTGCTGCCTGTAAAGGAAAGAGGACTGCCACTGGAATGTGGTGCAAATACAAGTTCCCACGCGTCGGGAGTAAGCTCCGGCTAAGCCCGTTGAACTAAAGCTGTTCTCTGTGCCAGACGTAGCCGAGAATCTTTCCCTTTTCATTTAGACCGAATGTGCTGCTGTATGTCGCTGAGAGGCAAAGTGCATAGCCCAGGCGTGTGTCGGCACAAGCAGTGGGCTGGAGCATTTCGCTGCCGGCACCGTGCTCTCTGGGCGAGAAGTAGACGACGCTTCGACTCCGGCAGAACGAAAGCGCCACATGGGTACTAAAGAGGCCGAACGAAGGCGCCGAGCACCGGGCTCGCGTCCGCAGCGTACAAACTGAGAAAGGAGGGTGGCTGGCGCTCGCCTGCCTGCCGAGTTCACGTTAGCATTGAGAAGGAGGAAGTTCAACGACAGCTACTTGTGCTACTACTTATCCCTCTTCCAACCATCCCTGGGAACACTGGCGCTTACCTTTCGGCTCCGAGATGCTGAAAACACAGTGGTCGATGCCAAGGAGAGGGGAAGTAGAGAGTGCAGCGGGGAGTTGAAGTGGCTTTTACGTGAGGCAAGGGGAAGGTGCAGCCCAGCATTGGCTTTTCCTTCTAGTTCTTTTCTTCAGGAGAGCAGCTAGCAACCGAGCTGCGAGAGCCAACAATGGGATGGCACGTCTTGTCAGAGAAGCCACGGTCTACAGTGCTGTAGACTACTGTGCACAGGTTTAATGCTGCTGTAAGTACACGGTACTTTTGGAACGGCTTCTCTCCTGACTCTCCCATCTCTGTGAGCTCTAGCTGCTTGAACTTGGCCACACTGAAGGTGTGTGGACGTGATTGCGCTGCGAGTATCAAGTCTTCCAGAGACGAGGGATAGTCAACAAATGCTTTCTCACCTGGCCCATCTCTCAGTCCCAACTGTGGATGGAAATGCTGCGCTGCAAGGGTGGACTTAGCCACTCTGAGAGAATGTGATGACGCTCTATAGATAGTTGCGAAGGAAAGTGCTGGTCACTGCAATGTTTCGCCTAGTTTACAGACTTTAGAGGGACTAGGAAGGCCAACGCCTTGTTCTAGCACTTGTTCTCTGCGTGCAGCTGCTGGATGTTTGGAAGGGCTTTGGGATCCGCGAGAGGTGGAGGGTAGGATGGTAGCTAGAGCTTGAAGGAAAGTGCGTCTCTCCAGGACCTTTGATGGAGTCCAGTGGGTGCGAGTTCCATGTTGAGCATGTTCAAGATGGCACAGAAAAGGTTCTGAAAGAAAGAGGCCGTGCTGGAACTGCCTTGACTTTTGCCGCTTCGAAACTGTACAGCCAACAATGAAAAGATTCCTCTTGCTTCCCCGCGACGCGCAGGATCACATTCTTTTGTGTCTCCAAGAAGCAGGATGCACAGCGGAGCTCTTCCACCAACTGCTCGCACACGACTGCGGCCGCGCCAGCGAAGCGCTTGGCTTTTTCCCCGGCACTGTCAGCGCTCATCGAAACAACCGCACGATGGCGCTGACGACTTGCAAAAGAAGGCCAAGCACCTGGCGCTGCTCGAAACCGCCCCAAGGGCAGAGGCAAGTTGCAAACGTCCCTGCACTCCAATCAACAGCACATCAGGACAAAAAGATTTCCCTCATCTTCCCCTTCCAAGAGCAGCCTCTTCTTTACACCACACTCCAAGAGCCAGACAAACCTCTTTGGCCCAAACAAATCTTTTCCCTCTCGCAGATTCTGCCTACCATCTTGAAACCATCTGGCAAAAACAGAGCTCAAAACAGTGCCAGCTGAGGAAGATCTTACTGCCTGCAACTTCAACTGCACCCCTCAAACTAGCAGCACACACGCTGTTCTCAGCACTTTCCTTCTCAGCTCTAGCTACCATCCTAAGCCTTCCCTCTCCTAGAGTCAGGATCCAAAGACAACGGCACCACGGACTGCTCACACACTAAAGGCATCAGGACAAAAGGCTCACAAGCTTGGCCTTTGCATTCCCACGGACAGCTCAACAGCTCTAACCCAGAGAGAGCTCTGCCTCTTGGGAAAAGCCCTTAAAATCCCTAAGAGCACCTGATGTGCACATCCAAACCTGCTTTCCTTGCCAAAGAGAGCAACTACAAGCCCATCTCCAAAGAAACGGCATCCCCTCCTCCAAAATACAACACATCCAGCCACTGATCCACCTCCAGTATTGAATGTATCCAACAATTGCCCCTACACGCCCAGGGGCCAGAAGAGAAATGTCTTGCTGGACTATTCCTCCCCATGCTACCTTAACATCTGCTCCAGCAACACTGGCACTCCAAGTCTCTTGGCCTTGCCTTGCCTTCAGTACCTTGTCGAGTTCTTCTTAAGCTACCCTTGCTCTGCTTCCTTTGCCTACGTCTGCCTTGCCTCGCACTACCTACAACTTGCTGGCTTTGCTTTGCCCTGCTTACCACTCTTGGCCTTGCCTTCCATGCAGGCAAGGCGCTGCAAAGCAAGTGCAGGCAATTGTGGGCAAGTCAAGGGAGAGCTAAGCAAGGCCAGAGCAGTGAGGGGAAAGCAAATGGAGTGGTAGGCAAGAGAAGGCCCAGACGTTAGAGGCAAGGCTGGCCGTAGGAAGGAAAGTCCACTGATGGGTAGGCCAGGCAGAAACAAGAAGGGCTCGGCAAGCCAAGGCCCTGGAGGAAAGCAGTAGGCAGGTCAAGGGCGGGGCATGGACGTGCAAAGGAATGCAAGGCTCCAGAGAGCTAGCAGGGCAAGGCAAGGAAACTGTTGTGTTGCCAAGGCAAGGCAAGGATAGGCAAGGCAGGTGAGAAGTACATTCGAGGACTGCTGGTACACAAAAGTGGCCAGGACCAACTGCCTTGCTTGGCGAGGCGAGGTAGGGCAATGAGGGTCCTAGAAGGAAAAGGAAAGGTGAGGCCAGACCTAGACGAATGTGAAAGGAAGTCAGGTGGGGGATGGGTGAGCAAGTCAATGTAAGGCAGGGGAGAAAAGGCAGGTTGACAGAAGGCTACAGAGGGGGCAGCAAGGAAACGCAAGGCATGGGGAAGCATGTGAGGAGTGGGTGCTGCCAGCCGGCCGGGATGGCAGGGGCGGGGCCACTGCAAGTAGCATGGTGGGGATGTGGAGGGGGGTGTTAGTGTGCGGGAGGGGTGTGTGTGTGTGTGTGCAGCGGAGTGCAGGGTAAGTGCAGGTGTGCGTGTGCGCATAGGGGGGTTTTGTGCCAGGTGCTGTGCCAGGGGGAGCCGTCCCACCTCCAAGAAGGTGTGGGAGTGAAAGGAGTAACATGGATGTGTCTTTACAAAGAGACCGTGTGAATCCGTCCTTAGACAAGGCTAGGAATTTACTGGTAGGGGAGTAACAGAAGAAAGTGTTAGTTCTAGAAACTGTTACTAATCGACAGAGACTGTTGCTCAGCCAAGGCCGTGTTAAATTCCTGAACCTAGAGCAAGGCAACAAAGACTTAATAGCATTAGGAATAGTTTCGTTTTCTTCCTTTTCCATACCAAGAGGGGGGTGCATATTAGAGGGGAGCATAGAGTAGGCAGTTCCAGAAGTCTGTAATTCCCGAGTACCTCAGAGGGTGCTGTTGCCAGGAACTTAGCATAAAAAGGGGGCTGCGTCCCGCAATCAGTTGAGAGACTCCATGGCAAAAGCCCCATGGCCTCTCCCTGTAGTTGAAGAATGTTCCAGGACTCCTCTGTCTCCTTTTTGGTGGATGAAGAAATTCAGAAAGCAACACTTCTGCCAGAACTCTCCAAGATGCCTCCTTTGCTCCCAGCGACTCCATCACTGCCCGGGAAGCTGTCTTTTCTACCAGAGGAGTTCGAGATACAGTAAAAAGCCGCGTGGCAGAGAAAAAAGACAATAATTGGTTTACAAGGGATGGCAAACAAGAGATACCAGAAGCTTTGGCCCTACCAATATTAAAAGAACTCCGTGAAGAGAGTCCTTGCACTTCTTGAGGATTGGCAGAAGCCTTCCTCATGCTGTATGTTGCTGGGGGTCTTTTTAGACTGGCAAAACGAGCTGTTGAAGGTTGCTTGAGCTGTGCTAAAGCAAACAGCCAAGTTACAAAGTAACTTGCCAGGGGAGGGAGGCCTTGGGCTGCATGTCCCTTCCAAAGATGCCGGGGGGATTTTCCTGAGATGCCCCAAGTGGGAAGGCTTCATATCTTCTGCTAATGGTATGTCAGCTAGCAAGGTGGCCAGAGGCATTTCCAACTGCTTCAGCAACGACAGGATCAGTTATTAAGGCATCTTTGGAACAAATCATTCCAAGATACAGCATTGTAGAAGCAATAGACTCAGATAGGGGAACTCATTTTACAGGAAAGATCCTTCAAGGGGTTTTGGCTTCTTTAGGAACACAATGGAACCTCCATAGGCCCTGGCACCCCCAGAGCTCGGCTCGGGTAGAAAACAATGAATAGAGAAAGAAACACCTTTTGAAGCTGCTAATAGAAACCAAGATGCCATGGCTAAGGCTTTGGACATTGGCTTTGGCGAGAATGAGAGCCCGACCCAGAAGAGAGATTCCGTTATCCCCCTTTCCGTCGTTGTTATGAATTACCCGGGTAAGTCTCAACCTAGTGGGGGAGTAGAGGTAAGTGATGTATATTGAAAACCATCTGTGGCCAGGATACTGCTTCTTGTGAAACCCCTTCAACAGGAAGCTCAGCTGGCACAAGCCTCACCTTTGGACTTTGCTGCTTGTAACATCCAACCAGGAGATTGAGTCCTAGTTAAGGAGTAGAAAGAAGCGCCAGTGGCGGTGAAATGGCGTGGCCCATTCCAAGTGTCACTGACGACAGAAACAGCCATCAAGACAGCTGAACACAGGTGGACCCGTCACTCTCGGGTCAAGGTCTCTGAAGCCTCAGAGATTTGCACATCTCAGCTGGAGGAGAAGGCCGGGAGGCCGTGACTGACACTCTGCAGGAGTGGGCCGGAGCAGTAGCCAGTGCTTCGACATCAGAGGAAGCCCTGCGTGCCTACCCACAGACCATCTGCTGAAATAGTCTCTATGGGCATCCCTCCTCTAGAATCTCCACTCACTGGGGCGCTAATACTTGCAGCCATTGTTTCACGTTAAGTAGTTTCTGTGTCATCAATTGCCACAGGTGGTGCAGAAGACAACGGGAAAATTAGACTAGCTAATTAGATCACATTATTAAAACATTTTCCTTAATAATTCTACTTTTATATGGTCAGCTAAGTTTAGGCCAGGAGTGGGAGAATCAATTTGCAGCCTTAGGAGAAGAAGTAGCAAAAGTTTTGAACCTTAGCAATTGCTGGCTCTGTGGAGGGCCAGGAGGATCTGAAGAGTGCCTATGGTTGGCTAGCCCAGCTGAACCTAAGTGGTGGCTCAACACCCGACATGAGGTCCATACTAGGACCAAAGGGCCAAAGAAGGAAGTCCATGGCTATAGGAGAAGGTTTCACGAAGGATATCTGGACTTCAGGTGGCTCTCTTGAAAGCTGTTTCTTGCATAGGCGAAGTTACAGCAGTTCAGGGAGCGGGTATCCAGAGCCAGCCCTACAGCTGCCAGCTCCAGCTGTAGGCATACCTGAAGCCGCTTTCTGGTCAAGTTACAAAGCATTCTAGACTTTTCTTTGCAGAGTATCTTAACACATAACAACCAATAAGCACCATACCCAATACCTTTACATTTGCCTATAGCCTATCATAGCTACTACCATCACCATATTCTAGTCATTATTATCCAATCACAAGAGTAAGTAAGTTACAATTTCAGCTTACAGTGGAGAATTCTTAGACCTTTCTTCTTCTTGCTACATCAACATTTCTTGTTTGCCTGCCATATCTTTCTTTTTGGTAAAGACACGTTTTCTATTTACTTATGCTCTTCTTGAGACTTACTTACTTGGTGAAAAACACGTCTTTGTTTGTAATCACATACCTTTGTCCTGCTCCTAAAAATCTCCTTCCAACTCATCTCCAACCTTTGCCTTCTCAGTTACTCAGCGATCACTGTTTCAGCAAAACATCTTTTATTCTATATCAAAACTTGCTTCCATTTCTACCTCATCCCCAGCTTCTACATTCACAGACCTTTCTGCCAAGCCTACATACCTGTGAAACTTTCTTACCAAACTTTCATCCTCCCCAACACATGGCCACTTCATTCTTCTCCAACAGGCACTTATTGCCTAAACAGGACAGGGCGGGTCTATGTAGGAAAAGGCGTTTGTCAATTGACTTTCCCTCTGGCTTTAAACAATTGGCTTTGGACCCACAATTGCCCTCCTTACAATTGTTCCAAATATCAAGACAAATGCAATCAAATAGCTGTTCAGCTCACTAATGGTAGCTGCGTAAGGTGTTCTTACCACACTTACCAAAAACATTTGGAAGCCTGTAAAGCAATGGGGAGGGACAAGGGGTTTTTTTGACCACCTATTTTTAAGCTGTCCCCACAAAAATTCCACAAGTAGAAGACATGTTGTTTGTGATTATCAGTGGGAATGGCAACACCGGATTGGAACTCAAAGCCTTTTAGTGAGTTCTGCTCCAAATCCAACCAAACAGCTTGCAGATGTAAATGTAGATGGCAACCCTGTGTGGGAGCTTGGAAATGCAAATACTGTGACCCTTATGGTGGGGCAGCTATTGTTGGAGGACCGTTAGGCCCGGGAATCCTGCTGTATTTTGACCCGCCAATTGATGACCAAGGGTAGGAAGGCCCCTTTGCTAATGGAACACGGGCTTTGAAAGGACATTATTGGATTTGTGGCCAACATGCTTAGCTCAGGTTACCTCCAAACTGGTCAGGGATATAGTGTATATCTTAGACCATTGTTCTTTTTGCTACTACAAATTCAGGGAAATCGCTTAGGAATCAAAATCTGTGAGGATTTAATTAGAGAAAAGCAGTCAGCTGAGGCAGCCTTGGCTGCAGGGAGCACCCCAAAACGGGGAAAAGATGAATGGCCACCAGAACAAGTTACGCAACACGATGGACCAGCCCCTTGGAAACCTAAGGAATTAATCCCAGATGCCTGGGAACCCATTTATCATTTCAATGAGATAATTAGGTTACAAGCTGTCTCAGAAATAATTACCAACCAGCCAGCCACAGCTCTTGACCGTCTTGCTGAGCAACCCACTTCAATGAGGAAAGCGGTATTTTCAACATTGGATGGTATTAGATTATCTGTTAGCAGAAGAAGGAGGAGTTTGTGGGAAATTCAATGACTCGAGCTGCTGTTTGCAAGCAGAGGACAGCGGAAATGTGGTCAAACAAATAACAAAGGAAATAACCTCAGCTCATGGACCTGTCCAAGTGTTAAAAGGATGGTAATGGGACATGTTTTCCTGGCTAACTGGCCAGCTATGGGCTAAATTGTTACAGCAGGGATTACTGTAACACGCCTATATCAAACCAGGAATCCCGTGGAAAAGAAGTATATATGGACAGATTGGTGGTAGATGTTTCGGAGGTCTTTATTTCTCCAGCCGCATGGCCGGGGCTCTGCTCAGGAACTCCCCCAGTCACGGGACCCGAGGGTCCTTGGCCACACCGGGGAACACAAACCAACCAATGGGGAATGAAGCTGACCAGGGGCAGGGAAACCCCGTGTCTCTCGCCCAGGGCCCATCTCCCAGGGCTCCATGGCAGGGGGGGAGACCCCAACACTAAATGAATACCATTTCTCCTCTTATATGCTATAGCAACTCTAATCTTTTGAGCATGCGTGACACCATGCTGGGTGCAGCTCTTTCAGCAGGTGGTCAAGGGGATGCCGCTAGCAGCCATGCCTACCTGATCCAGAAAGGACTACAAAAGGACAGAAAAGGATGTCACTGCAAATAATAGCAAAAGCCAAGAAGACTCAAGAAGAAAAAATTAAATCAATGGTAATTAAGGTTTGTAAAGACAAATACAGATCAAATAAAAAGAGGAGGGATTAAAAGGAAGGAGGTGGATGAGTCTTTACAAACAGACCGTGTGAATTGGCCTGTAGACAAGGCTACGAACTTATGGGGAGTGAAGTAACAGAAGAAACTATTAGTTCTCTAGAACTGTTACTAATCATCAGAGACTGTTGATTAATCCAGGGCGTGTTAAATTCCTGAACCTAGAGCAAGGCAACAAAGACTTAATAGAATTAGGAATGGTTTCTTTTTCTTCCTTTTCGATGCCAAAAGGGGGGGTGCATATTAGAGGAGGGCATCGAGTAGGCAGTTCCGGAAGTCTGTATCTGCCGAATACCTCAGCCAGTGGGGAAAAGGAAGAGGGCCTTGTGGCCAGGAACTTGGCATAAAAAAGGGGCTGCATCCCGCAACCGTTTGACAGACCCCAGGGGAAAAGCCCCATGGACTCTCCCTGTAGTCGAAGAATGTTGCAGGACTCCTCTGTCTCCTTTTCGGACATCAACCTCAGGCACCGTGGATTAATTTTCCTTAACGGCAGCGACCTGCTGCGTGCTCTCCGTGCTCCTCCCCAGCCCCCCGGCAGGTGTAAAATAGTTCCCGGCGGCTCCCACCGCGCGTTACAGACGGCTGCGCGGCCCCGGGACTGCTCGCAGTGCTCCCCTGCTCCGCAAGGGCTGCCCGCGGGCTGCGGAGCCACCTCGCCACCGGCGCGGCCACGGCCGGGGCCCTTCTCGACAGCAGCCGAGGGGCTGCGGAGCGGGCGGCTGCGGGACGATCAGCCATTTTATGCCGCGCGGTGCTGCCGCCTCCATCTAGTGCTCCATCGCGCCGCCGGCCGACCCCCGCCTGGCGCGTTCACGCTCGGCCGCGCTCGCCGCCCGCCCAGCCTCGCCGGAAGCTCTCCCGCCCGGGCCGTGCCCCGGCTCCGCCTGCGGTTCGGCAGGGCCAGGCCGCACGCGTGTTGCGTGGCTCGGAGCACCCGCGTTGCGCCGCAGGCCACGGGGAAGGCGGGGCGGGGCGGGCCGGCGCCATGGTGGTAGCGCGAGGAGAGGAGCGCCCGGGCGGGGCGGCGCGTGGCGCGGCGGTGAGCGCTTCTGCTTCCTGTCGCTCGGCGGCCGCCCTCGGCAGGTGCCGTGTGACCCCGCGGAGCGGCGGGGCCGGCCGGGCGGTGCGCGGCGAGGCTTTCGGCCAGCGGCGGCCGCAGCGAGAGGCTGCTGGCACTGCCCGTGCCGGTGGAGAGAGCGGGGATCCGAGGCCGGCCTTCCTAGGGTAACGAGGGGCGACCGCCTTTGCCGCGCTGCCCTCCGTGCAGCACGTGGCCGATTCCGGTGAACCCGAGGTCTCCGCAGCGGCGCGGGCGGGAGGGAGTGGGGAGCGCGCTCGGTGCTCTGCCGGCCGCTCCCGCCCAGCGCTGCGCTCCGCCGAGGCGTTTTGCCGCCCGTCCTGGGGAGGACACAAGGGACACCAAAGTTGGAGCTTAGCTGTCAGGGGGAGCAACTTGCCTCCATTGGCGACGTCCTTTTCCCTCTGATTCAGCTACCTTGTAGTAGGTGCGATGGTGCTGAAGAAGGGTGGCGGCTTGGCACAGTTGCTGGCATAGGTGGTGCAAGAGCTCCACGCAAGGAGCTTTGAGTGGCATGTGTGAGGGTAGGAGGGTACGGCACCCACAGCTGAAGGCAGAAAAGGTCAGGGCATGTCATCAGCCGCAATCGTGCTAAGTTGTTCATCTTTGCAAACAGCTTGCCGAGTTGTTCCTTTTCTTAGGTAATGGGGGTTAGTATCAACCAGAACTGCATATGGTCAGTATTTGCAGAGAAGGTTATTTGGACTGTTGTTGAGGTGAGTGTAGCAGTTTCTATGGCATTTTGCAAAAAAGTGACAGGTCTCTCTGCGTTCCCCAATTCTTAACAAAAATGAAGTTAACAAAGCCCTGAAAAGAGGTTTTACAAAACTTGAGGGATTTTTTCCTACTCGTACTGTAGAGACAACCATAGTCACCTTGTCTTTCCAAAAGTGAAGGTTACATCTTTTTGTCCAAGAGCATCAAGTGCTTTTGGTCAGCGTTTGTGTGCAAGCATTAGCCTTGTTCTTGTTCTTCCCTGGAGAACTTTTACAGTACTCAGATGATCTGTGTAGGCTGCAGAGTGCAGTGGTGAACTTCAAGGCTTCCAGCAGAAGGGAGATGCTGTCCACGTTTTGGATTCTCCTTAGTCTGAACCTTCAGTGTCCAAGGCTTCACTTTTCAAGCAGTTGGAAGAGCTCCAAATTAAGATATGAACAGGTCTTAATTGACCTTGTCACCGCCTCAGTTAGTCAAGTAATGCTGTGCACTGGATTTAATTGCCTAGTGCAACATGTGCTAAAGATATGTAGAGTATCTCCTCGATTACCCTCCCAGAAGGGTTTGAAGGGAGAACAAGGAGTTCCGAAGACAGGTATTTGGTGTACGAGAAGTAGAACTTAGTTGCTTGCAGGGCACTGCATGCACAAATGTCTAAGGAGGATCCTTCTTTTTTTGTCCCATCTATGCTTGTTCTCATTTGAAATCCTGAACATTCTGGAGGCTGGTTTTGTTAGGGTTGTGGCTGGGGAAGGGGTGGTGGTGGGGGAGGGGTGGGTGTTGTTTCTGATTTTTTTAATTTCCAGGATAGTGTACAAAGAACTTGTGCCCAAAACCAGCAGTATGAAGCAACGCAGGTATAAAAGAAGGTCACCGAAATGTCGGCTAATATGAATCTGAAAGCGCTTCAGTATTTTACCCAGGAGTTTCACTCCAACAAGGTGATTGTCCTTCACAGAAATGTAGTGGCAGGCTTATGCCATGCTAGAAGTGATGACCTTTCTCTGCCCCAAATTGACCAGCAAGATATTTTGGCTCTTGATTTAAACCCCTGAGCCAGCTGTGTTTCAGGCTGCAGAAGCTGCAGGTGTTGTGGCAGACGCGGGGCGCAGCCTTGCCTGCCGGTCCCGACCTGGCGCACGCCGGTGGCAGCCGTCAGCTCCTGGGGTCCCCTGTGCCGCCCACGCCAGGGCTCTGCCTGCCTGCTTGCACCCCCGGTAGCCTCAGGGAAACAGCGGACTACTCCATCTACTTTAAAAACAAAGAAGCAAACAAAAAGCCCACTGTAAAAATATGTAAAAGTCTTGAAACTAATTCTCAGCGCTTGCTCGGAGTTTGTTGATGGCGCAAATGGATTTTGGATAAACTGGTATTGCTAGTACTACTTTTAAATTAGGTTCCTGAACTTCAGAAAGGAGAAGATGGTGGTCACATACCCCTGAGGAATGTTTGAAAAAGTAAGAGTGCCCAGTCATTTAAAGGTGGCCAGAAAATGGGTGTGGCAGTGGAGTGGACACTCTGCGAGTAGGTAGCCTTAAGTCATGCAGCGACTGGCACTTCAGTGGGAATTTTGCATCAACACCAAGAGATCGTTCCATGATGTGTTGCATAACAGCAAATTGGGCCAAAATTCTGCTGACTTTGATCAAGGTGGACGAGCCACCTTCACTTAACCCAGCATAGGGACATAAATCAATGATGTTTGAAAAACAGCCATGAAACATAGCCCCTTTAGTTTATTGGACTGTTGCAAGTCTGCAAAGCTCTGTTGCCAGGTCATTGGAAGTAGCTGTTGGAATCTAACTGCAGTTGGACACTTTGTCAGTCAGCATCACCAGGAGGCTTAACGGTTTAGGTTGAGAGGTGGTGCATGTTTTTTTTCAGAGGAATGGCCCAGTGAAGAGCAGTGTTCACTGCCATGACTGCCGTTGTCGCCTTCTAGAGAAATCTTGGTTCATTCAGAGAGAACTTCCTTGGTTCTGCTGGTTTGGTTTTGCAGCTGGAGCAAAGGTACAGCACTGGAAGCAATTCCTAGGGCAGAAGCGGGAGATAGCCAAAGCTCTGGACTTTGTTGTCCTCAGCACAGTGTAAGTGAGCGTAGTCTAATTGGAGGAGTGGTGAGCATCAGTGATATCAGATTTTTTACAAGTTCTTAATTCTGTCAAAACAAGAAAGAAGGAGAGTGATGAAGATGAAATCCTTTCCTCTTAAATCTGCCTACAGAGCAACTTCAGGGGTAGTTGTAATGTGTATTCACCTATTTTGAATTGCCCAAAACCAGGCCTAGAGATGCTTCAGAGACAGAGTCAGAGAAGCGGGTATTTGCTTTATTTGGCGCTGGGTGCGTGGGGGATCGCTCCTCCTAACACACCCACGCAGAGCACTCCATACAGTCCAGCATTATGTGTAAAATTTTTGAATATTCATCCCATTCCTTGGGATAGGAGTAGTTCTAGAAATTACTTCTCGGAAGTCATTGATATCATTAGCAGATGTGCCACGCATGCGCTGTGTACCCAGGTGGTCGCACTGAGGAAGGCTCCTCTTCTTCCTCGGGGGTCTTTCTGATAAAGATCAGTAGTCTCCGTCACAATGCACTTTTTACCTTTCTTTCTGGAGCATGCACAGTTCTTCACCGGATGATTCAGCGATCTCTGTGCTGGTTTTCAAAAGATCCTGTTCCTCTTATCTTGACAAGATTAAGGCAAGTGCTGCTGCTTAGGTTTTGTGATTAACATTTGCCGTCTCTTAGTAGTTCACTCGTGTTTACATGAGTAAACTATGGATCAACCCCCTTCTCAATTTTAGCACTGAAGGGATATCAGAGTCATTTAAAGAGGTGTCTCCTATGGAGTACTATAAAACTGCCATCATGGTAACACGTTTTCATACAGTCGTTTTAGCACAGAAGTAATAGATGTACAATCTTGGATGTTTCAACCTGCTGACTCAAGAGCCAGTGTTGAGCTTTTCTCTTTTAAATCCAGTCTTAGAGCTCTGCAGGGATCACTACAGCATGACGTTGTGACAAGGGGATGCTGATTCATGCATAAACCTTTGATGCTTTCCTTCTATCTTCAAGCAGCTTTGAAAACCAGTGATGATCTGGCATGTTGCAACTTGAGAGTCATGGTAAAGGTTTCACCAAACACTTTGTAATATCATGCTGCAGCTTTCATTCCTAAGGAAATAGCATTGAGCATATGGCTGGCAAAATGCCAAAAGAATGAGCCAAACCCAATATCCTTTAATGGGAAAGATGGAAAACATTGAGATGTGTTTATTTGAACTAAAATTCCTGTGGACCAAGCCTAAATGTATTTCACACTAAATTCTTAGAACTGATTTTAAGGGAAGATGTGAGAAAGATGAATTCACAAGCGGAATTTTCAGCAGCATAATATTGAACATTTGTTAGTAGAACAAAGGCATATCACAGCGCGGGAGCACTTAGCAATATTGCTAGAGGCGTGGCTCCATTCATGTACTGTGAACTTAAGTACTTTTTAAACATAGTCCTTAAGCCCAGAAAGTAATTTACACTTCACTCAACTTTTCCCCCCCCTCCTGTCTCTGCCCCCTTGTGCCAGCGCACGCCAGCACGCTGCCGCCTCGGTCCTCTGGATAGCTCCAGAATTGAAGGCAGGCACCCCGCTCCGGTGCCTCCTCAGTCTCCAACCTAATTTGTAGTTGACAGATTCTTTGGGAGGTGTGAGTTTTGATGAGATAACAGACTTCCTGGGATGCATGCGGTTCATCTTCTTTGTTTCTTTAAGATGTCTTGGTTTCTACCTCTGTCATTTCTCAACTTAAAGGACATTTATTATCAGGTGTTTATTACCACGTTTCCCAACATGTTACCACTCTTTCGAAGTTACAATTTACTCTAGTCTTGTTTTTACTTAACTATATTTTACCTGTTTCTACGTAGTACATGATCACTTCTAAATGTTAAAATCATATATGGGAAAGACAAGATTTATCGTTCACTCATTTATCACAGGAGGAATGTGTTAGCTGCTCGTGTTGCAGTTCACTTGTAATGCTGGTCTATTACCGCAGGCCTGGGCCCTAGGCTATATCACCATGTCGCGCAGCCATAGGGAGGAGGAGGAGAGAAGATCCAGCAGGCAGGAATTGTGCAGCAAGATTTATTCATTTAATTATTTTACAAACTCTTTTACAGACTTTCTTCTTCATAATCTATTTGGACAAAGGATCAGCCACCCCTTGGGGTGATTGGCTAAAATCCTAAAACATCCATTGTCAGAATATTTTTCTACTATACCATAAACAAGACTTTTCAAGGTTGCAGGTGGCTTGGTCGTTTCCATACTCTGCTACCTCTTCTGTGAGAGAGAAAAGTCTCTCACGGACTTAGAAAATAGCAAGAAAATCCTCGCTAGCAGCATTTTTGTATCTACACTGGTCCTTCTCATTTCCTTTTCTCTAGAACACATTTCTCAGGCTCAGTGAGCAGATGTGCGTGCAAGTGGTTTGGTGTGTCCTTGGAATTCAAATAGTCAGGATCAGATGGGTTTCTGCAGTGAAAGGATACAAGGAAACGGGGATATAGCCTACAGTGGGAACTCCTGTGATTTTGCTCCTCTCCAAACATTTCTCCTCTCCAAATGGATCTCTGTAGGAAACTTGACACATTCTTCTACTCCTGGGAGTCATTAATAAAGAAACCTGGGGTGTTTATTAGGTGACAGTGCTGTTCCTGCTGTGCACCTTTGCACCTGGCTCACAGACCATTTTCACACAGCCGTGGTCCAGAATGCGGGCAGACAAAATCCCAGCAGTTTTCTCTTGCCTACTTGACTTTTCAAATTCTTATTATGTGATGATTATCGCATTGTTTTGTCCATAATATCTGAAATAATTTGCCATGCAGTTTTGAATCCAGTGCAAATACGTATTTTACCCTTAGAAATTTGAAAGTGAGTTACATTTAATAGTAGTTTGTGAGTAGTATGGCAATCAGGCCTTAAATGCGCCAATCAGGCTTGTAAATAAACCCATATTATCAGTCAATCTCTTCAATCTATTCATGTGTTTATATGGGATTTTATTCCTGTAGAATAGAAAACTCGGAGCAGTGGCAAAGAAGGGGGGGGGGTGGGGTGGGGCAGCAGCGGCCCTGCTCTGAGCGGGGCAGGGAAAGGCAGGCTCGGGATGCCGGGGTTTCTCACCTGAGGCACCCGAGCAGATGGTGAAGAGTCCCTCTTTTAGTGAAGGTAGACTGTTAAGAAGGTTCCAATGCAACGGCCGCTCTTACGAACAGAGCTGCACTCACGGTAGAAGAAAGGCAGCAGGAGACGGAATCCTGCAGTGGTGACCAATTCTCCCCGCAGCCACCGCAGCCTCTCTCCCCTCCGAATGCTTGAGAGAACAAGAGCTGGGGGCTGCATGCAACCCCGTTTTGCCAGTCCAAAGTTCACTGTATCTCTGCCCTCACAAGACACCTCAGCGAAAGGGAGTAGCCAGCTGCATCCCTCCCCTGAGCGGTGACAACTTCTTTTGTCTCTCTTAAGTGTCCAGTCGTTATTGTCTCCTAGCGTATAGGGGAAAGCTCCTTAAGAGAAAATAAAACCTCAAAAAATAAAAGGAGAACTACTAAAACCCCAACATACGGGTGATTCTCACTTTCCTTCTCTGTCCTGTGGTGGTCGGCGATGGAAGAGACGGGGCAGATTGCTCGGATGCAAGAAGCCGATTTTATTGATACAGAGCTGAGTATACCTTTTCAGCAGTAACTAAAAATAGATTCTTATATAAGCAGCAGTCACTATAACAACCATATCTATGTTTCTCAATAACATTGCAAAACTACAAGCTAGCATTAACCGACAGCAAGCATGCCGTTCCCTTATACTAGCTATTTCCTGGTAGGCCGTACTGCCTGCCATGGTTTGCGGCCTAGCAGCGTTAGCGCGTCCACTTCTGACATGAGTTTAGCAGTGCTCTCACTTCTGCTTTCTAGCTGTATCTCCACACTTCTCAGCTCCATGTAAAAGCACATGCTCTCAGTGTCGTAGAGTCCTTAGGGAAAGCAAACAGCGGTTCCGCTTCACACTGCTAAATGTGCCAGGACAGAAAGCTTTCACTGACCTTGCCTTGCCTTTTCCTTGCAGCCTTTCCTCTTCAGAGTGAAAGATAGATTTAGAAGAACTATAAAGATTTTAGTTATAGGCTAGCTGTGTTGAGATTAGTTAGAGTAGGAAGGAATTTGGGCCCAGTGAGAGTTAACGAAAATAGTTAAGAGAGCTGGACCTGAAAGGGGTTTTAAGATGTGATTACCAAATAACTGATGATCTGTCATTTGCATGTTTGCTTAGCTGTGCTTAGAAGGAGGAATAGAAACTTTGATAAGTTGGTGTAGGGAACAAGGACAATTACCAATTTCCTCCCTTGGTGGGAACCCGTTCAAAAGTCACGCAAGAGGAAACTTAAGAGGTCACTAAAGTAATTCGGATTGTTAAAGTTCAAAAAGGCAAAAAGGCCAAAATGAGGAAGATGAGTTACTTCATCTTTCTTGGGACCACTGACCCAATTCAAGACCACTGACTCCATTCAGGACACACACTATGCATGCTTAATGACATTTAAGCTCATTTCCATATGAAGCGGAGAATGGGAGGTGTTAATGTTACGACTATGCATTTGTATTTTGGATATTCCTAATATGTGGAAATAAAAAGTGTCGTGTTTGCTTGGATCGGGGCCCTGCGTCTTAGGCAGCGCGGCAAAGGCGGCCACCCCTCGTCGCTCTGGGAAGGCCGGCCTCGGATCCCCGCTCTCTCCACCGGCACGGGCAGTGCCAGCAGCCTCTCGCTGCGGCCGCCGCTGGCCGAAAGCCTCGCCGCGCACCGCCCGGCCGGCCCCGCCGCTCCGCGGGGTCACACGGCACCTGCCGAGGGCGGCCGCCGAGCGACAGGAAGCAGAAGCGCTCACCGCCGCGCCACGCGCCGCCCCGCCCGGGCGCTCCTCTCCTCGCGCTACCACCATGGCGCCGGCCCGCCCCGCCCCGCCTTCCCCGTGGCCTGCGGCGCAACGCGGGTGCTCCGAGCCACGCAGCACGCGTGCGGCCGGGCCCTGCCGAACCGCAGGCGGAGCCGGGGCACGGCCCGGGCCGGAGAGCTTCCGGCGAGGCTGGGCGGGCGGCGAGCGCGGCCGAGCGGGAGCGCGCCAGGCGGGGTCGGCCGGCGGCGCGATGGAGCACTAGATGGAGGCGGCAGCACCGCGCGGCATAAAATGGCTGATCGTCCCGCAGCCGCCCGCTCCGCAGCCCCTCGGCTGCTGTCGAGAAGGGCCCTGGCCGTGGCCGCGCCGGTGGCGAGGTGGCTCCGCAGCCCGCGGGCAGCCCTTGCGGAGCAGGGGAGCACTGCGAGCAGTCCCGGGGCCGCGCAGCCGTCTGTAACGCGCGGTGGGAGCCGCCGGGAACTATTTTACACCTGCCGGGGGGCTGGGGAGGAGCACGGAGAGCACGCAGCAGGTCGCTGCCGTTAGGGAAAATTAATGCACGATGCCTGAGGTTGATGTCCGAAAAGGAGACAGAGGAGTCCTGCAACATTCTTCGACTACAGGGAGAGTCCATGGGGCTTTTCCCCTGGGGTCTGTCAAACGGTTGCGGGATGCAGCCCCCTTTTGCTGTCAAGTTCCTGGCCAGAGCACCCTCTTCCTTTTCCCCACTGGCTGAGGTATTCGGGAGATACAGATTTCCGGAACTGCCTACTCTAAGTCCCCCTCTAATATGCACCCCCCCTTTTGGCATCGAAAAGGAAGAAAAAAACCCCATTTCTAATTCTATTAAGTCTTTGTTGCCTTGCTCTAGGTTCAGGAATTTAACACGCCCTGGATTAATCAACAGTCTCTGATGATTAGTAACAGTTCTAGAGAACTAATAGTTTCTTCTGTTACTTCACTCCCCATAAGTTCCTAGCCTTGTCTACAGGCCAATTCACACGGTCTGTTTGTAAAGACTCATCCAGCTCCTTCCTTTTAATCCTTCCTCTTTTTATTTGATCTGTATTTGTCTTTACAAACCTTAATTACCATTGATTTAATTTTTTCTTCTTGAGTCTTCTTGGCTTTTGCTATTATTTGCAGTGACATCCTTTTCTGTCCTTTTGTAGTCTTTTCTGGATCAGGTAGGCATGGCTGCTAGCAGCATCCCCTTGACCACCTGCTGAAAGAGCTGCACCCAGCATGGTGTCACGCATGCTCAAAAGATTAGAGTTGCTATAGCATATAAGAGGAGAAATGGTATTCATTTAGCCCATAGCTGGCCAGTTAACCATGAAAACATGTCCCATTACCATCCTTTCAACACTTGGACAGGTCCATGAGCTGAGGTTATTTCCTTTGTTATTTGTTTGACCACATTTCCGCTGTCCTCTGCTTGCAAACAGCAGCTCGAGTCATTGAATTTCCCACAAACTCCTCCTTCTTCTGCTAACAGATAATCTAATACCATCCAATGTTGAAAATACCGCTTTCCTCATTGAAGTGGGTTGCTCAGCAAGACGGTCAAGAGCTGTGGCTGGCTGGTTGGTAATTATTTCTGAGACAGCTTGTAACCTAATTATCTCATTGAAATGATAAATGGGTTCCCAGGCATCTGGGATTAATTCCTTAGGTTTCCAAGGGGCTGGTCCATCGTGTTGCGTAACTTGTTCTGGTGGCCATTCATCTTTTCCCCGTTTTGGGGTGCTCCCTGCAGCCAAGGCTGCCTCAGCTGACTGCTTTTCTCTAATTAAATCCTCACAGATTTTGATTCCTAAGCAATTTCCCTGAATTTGTAGTAGCAAAAAGAACAATGGTCTAATATACCCCAGGGATATACCATATCCCTGACCAGTTTGGAGGTAACCTGAGCTAAGCATGTTGGCCACAAATCCAATAATGTCCTTTCAAAGCCCGTGTTCCATTAGCAAAGGGGCCTTCCTACCCTTGGTCATCAATTGGCGGGTCAAAATACAGCAGGATTCCCGGGCCTAACGGTCCTCCAACAATAGCTGCCCCACCATAAGGGTCACAGTATTTGCATTTCCAAGCTCCCACACAGGGTTCCCATCAACATTTACATCTGCAAGTTGCTTGGTTGGATTTGGAGCAGAACTCACTAAAAGGCTTTGAGTTCCAATCCGGTGTTGCCATTCCCACTGATAATCACAAACAACATGTCTTCTACTTGTGGAATTTTTGTGGGGACAGCTTAAAAATAGGTGGTCAAAAAAACCCCTTGTCCCTCCCCATTGCTTTACAGGCTTCCAAATATTTTTCGTAAGAACACCTTACGCAGCTACCATTAGTGAGCTGAACAGCTATTTGATTGCAATTGTTTTGATATTTGGAACAATTGTAAAGAGGGCAATTGGAGGGCCAAACCCAATTGTTTAAAGCCAGAGAGAAAGTCAATTGACAAACGCCTTTTCCTACATAGACCCGCCCTGTCCTGTTTAGGCAATAAGTGCCTGTTGGAGAAGAATGAAGTGGCCATGGACTTCCTTCTTTGGCCCCAAATCCCATGCCATTGTGGCCCTCCCATTGACCCACCATTTAGGTTCAGCTGGGCTAGCCAACCATGGCCACTCTTCAGATCCTCCTGGCCCTCCACAGAGCCAGCAATTGCTAAGGTTCAAAACTTTTGCTACTTCTTCTCCTAAGGCTGCAAATTGATTCTCCCACTCCTGGCCTAAACTTAGCTGACCATATAAAAGTAGAATTATTAAGGAAAATGTTTTAATAGTGTGATCTAATTAGCTAGTCTAATTTTCCCGTTGTCTTCTGCACCACCTGTGGCAATTGACGACACAGAAACTACTTAACGTGAAACAATGGCCGCAAGTATTAGCACCCCAGTGAGTGGAGATTCGAGAGGAGGGATGCCCATAGAGACTATTTCAGCAGATGGTCTGTGGGTAGGCACGCAGGGCTTCCTCTGATGTCGAAGCACTGGCTACTGCTCCGGCCCACTCCTGCAGAGTGTCAGTCACGGCCTCCCGGCCTTCTCCTCCAGCTGAGATGTGCAAATCTCTGAGGCTTCAGAGACCTTGACCCGAGAGTGACGAGTCCACCTGTGTTCAGCTGTCTTGATGGCTGTTTCTGTCGTCAGTGACACTTGGAATGGGCCACGCCATTTCACCGCCACTGGCGCTTCTTTCTACTCCTTAACTAGGACTCAATCTCCTGGTTGGAGGTTACAAGCAGCAAAGTCCAAAGGTGGGGCTTGTGCCAGCTGAGCTTCCTGTTGAAGGGGTTTCACAAGAAGCAGTATCCTGGCCACAGATGGTTTTCAATATACATCACTTACCTCTACTCCCCCACTAGGTTGAGACTTACCCGGGTAATTCATAACAACGACGGAAAGGGGGATAACGGAATCTCTCTTCTGGGTCGGGCTCTCATTCTCGCCAAAGCCAATGTCCAAAGCCTTAGCCATGGCATCTTGGTTTCTATTAGCAGCTTCAAAAGGTGTTTCTTTCTCTATTCATTGTTTTCTACCCGAGCCGAGCTCTGGGGGTGCCAGGGCCTATGGAGGTTCCATTGTGTTCCTAAAGAAGCCAAAACCCCTTGAAGGATCTTTCCTGTAAAATGAGTTCCCCTATCTGAGTCTATTGCTTCTACAATGCTGTATCTTGGAATGATTTGTTCCAAAGAGGCCTTAATAACTGATCTTGTTGTTGCTGAAGCACTTGGAAATGCCTCTGGCCACCTTGCTAGCTGACATACCATTAGCAGAAGATATGAAGCCTTCCCACTTGGGGCATGTCAGGAAAATCCCCCCGGCATCTTTGGAAGGGACATGCAGCCCAAGGCCTCCCTCCCCTGGCAAGTTACTTTGTAACTTGGCTGTTTGCTTTAGCACAGCTCAAGCAACCTTCAACAGCTCGTTTTGCCAGTCTAAAAAGACCCCCAGCAACATACAGCATGAGGAAGGCTTCTGCCAATCCTCAGGAAGTGCAAGGACTCTCTTCACGGAGTTCTTTTAATATTGGTAGGGCCAAAGCTTCTGGTATCTCTTGTTTGCCATCCCTTGTAAACCAATTATTGTCTTTTTTCTCTGCCACGCGGCTTTTTACTGTATCTCGAACTCCTCTGGTAGAAAAGACAGCTTCCCGGGCAGTGATGGAGTCGCTGGGAGCAAAGGAGGCATCTTGGAGAGTTCTGGCAGAAGTGTTGCTTTCTGAATTTCTTCATCCACCAAAAAGGAGACAGAGGAGTCCTGGAACATTCTTCAACTACAGGGAGAGGCCATGGGGCTTTTGCCATGGAGTGTCTCAACTGATTGCGGGACGCAGCCCCCTTTTTATGCTAAGTTCCTGGCAACAGCACCCTCTGAGGTACTCGGGAATTACAGACTTCCGGAACCGCCTACTCTATGCTCCCCTCTAATAGGCACCCCCCTCTTGGTATGGAAAAGGAAGAAAACGAAACTATTCCTAATGCTATTAAGTCTTTGTTGCCTTGCTCTAGGTTCAGGAATTTAACACGGCCTTGGCTGAGCAACAGTCTCTGTCGATTAGTAACAGTTTCTAGAACTAACACTTTCTTCTGTTACTCCCCTACCAGTAAATTCCTAGCCTTGTCTAAGGACGGATTCACACGGTCTCTTTGTAAAGACACATCCATGTTACTCCTTTCACTCCCACACCTTCTTGGAGGTGGGACGGCTCCCCCTGGCACAGCACCTGGCACAAAACCCCCCTATGCGCACACGCACACCTGCACTTACCCTGCACTCCGCTGCACACACACACACACACCCCTCCCGCACACTAACACCCCCCTCCACATCCCCACCATGCTACTTGCAGTGGCCCCGCCCCTGCCATCCCGGCCGGCTGGCAGCACCCACTCCTCACATGCTTCCCCATGCCTTGCGTTTCCTTGCTGCCCCCTCTGTAGCCTTCCGTCAACCTGCCTTTTCTCCCCTGCCTTGCATTGGCTTGCTCACCCATCCCCCACCTGACTTCCTTTCACATTCGTCTAGGTCTGGCCTCACCTTTCCTTTTCCTTCTAGGACCCTCATTGCCTTGCCTGGCCTCGCCTCACAAAGCCACCACTTGCCTTGCCCTGCCCTTGAAGCCCTCCCTTGCCTTGCATGACCTTGCTCACCCCTCCCCCACCTGGAATTCAAGACCCCTTTTCAATGACATTTCATGGCCTTGCCCTGCCCTTTCTGCTCCTCCTAGGAATCTCAAAGCTCTCAAGCATCTCCGGTGTTTCAGGATCACAGGAGAGGAAGACCAGGGGCGGACGCATGTTGCCACACTCATCTCCATGGGCAGCCTTTGTCTGGGAGCAATCCTTGCATGTCTTGAATCTTGGAAGGGCAATTCACATTTTGCCCTTGAGCTCGGGGACCAGAATGAGAGTTCTTTTGCATACAAAGGAAAGCAGGTAGCTCAAGTCTTTTAGGTGCAGAGGAGACATGACCCACGCGGGATCAAGGCCACACAAAGCACTTGGTCCTGGCCACTTTTGTGTACCAGCAGTCCTTGAATGTACTTCTCACCTGCCTTGCCTGGCCTTGCCTTGGCAACACAACAGTTTCCTTGTCTTGCCCTGCTAGCCCTCTGGAGCCCGCTGGAGCCTTGCATTCCTTTGCATGGCCATGCCCCATCCTTGACCTGCCTACTGCTTTCCTCCAGGGCCTTGACTTGCCAAGCACTTCCTGTTTCTGCCTGGCCTGCCCATCAGTGGACTTTCCTTCCTACGGCCAGCCTTGCCTCTAACGTCTGGGCCTTCTCTTGCCTACCACTCCATTTGCTTTCCCCTCACTGCTCTGGTCTTGCTTAGCTCTCCCTTGACTTGCCCACAATTGCCTGCACTTGCTTTGCAGCGCCTTGCCTGCATGGAAGGCAAGGGCAAGAGTGGTAGGCAGGGCAAAGCAAAGCCAGCAAGTTGTAGGTAGTGCGAGGCAAGGCAGACGTAGGCAAAGGAAGCAGAGCAAGGGTAGCTTAAGAAGAACTCGACAAGGTACTGAAGGCAAAGGCAAGAAGGCCAAGAGACTCGGAGTGCCTTTCCTTGGGAAGGCAAGGACATAGTGCCAGTGTTGCTGGAGCAGATGTTAAGGTGGCATGGAGAGGAATAGAAAGTGCTGAGAACAGCGTGTGTGCTGCTAGTTTGAGGGGTGCAGTTGAAGTTGTAGGCAGCAAGATCTTCCTCAGCTGGCACTGTTTTGAGCTCTGTTTTTGCCAGATGGTTTCAAGTTGGTGGGCAGAATCTGCGAGAGGGAAAAGATTTGTTTGGGCCAAAGAGGTTTGTCTGGCTCTTGGAGTGTGGTGTAAAGAAGAGGCTGCTCTTGGAAGGGGAAGATGAGGGAAATCTTTTTGTCCTGATGTGCTGTTGATTGGAGTGCAGGGACGTTTGCAACTTGCCTCTGCCCTTGGGGCGGTTTCGAGCAGCGCCAGGTGCTTGGCCTTCTTTTGCAAGTCGTCAGCGCCATCGTGTGGTTGTTTCCATGAGCGCTGACAGTGCCGGGGACAAAGCCAAGCGCTTCGCTGGCGCGGCCGCAGTCGTGTGCGAGCAGTTGGTGGAAGAGCTCCGCTGTGCATCCTGCCTCTTGGAGACACAAAAGAATGTGATCCTGCGCGTCGCGGGGAAGCAAGAGGAATCTTTTCATTGTTGGCTGTGCAGTTTCGAAGCGGCAAAAGTCAAGGCAGTTCCAGCACGGCCTCTTTCTTTCAGAACCTTTTCTGTGCCATCTTGAACATGCTCAACATGGAACTCGCACCCACTGGACTCCATCAAAGGTCCTGGAGAGACGCACTTTCCTTCAAGCTCTAGCTACCATCCTACCCTCCACCTCTCGCGGATCCCAAAGCCCTTCCAAACATCCAGCAGCTGCACGCAGAGAACAAGTGCTAGAACAAGGCGTTGGCCTTCCTAGTCCCTCTAAAGTCTGTAAACTAGGCGAAACATTGCAGTGACCAGCACTTTCCTTCGCAACTATCTATAGAGCGTCATCACATTCTCTCAGAGTGGCTAAGTCCACCCTTGCAGCGCAGCATTTCCAGCCACAGTTGGGACTGAGAGATGGGCCAGGTGAGAAAGCATTTGTTGACTATCCCTCGTCTCTGGAAGACTTGATACTCGCAGCGCAATCACGTCCACACACCTTCAGTGTGGCCAAGTTCAAGCAGCTAGAGCTCACAGAGATGGGAGAGTCAGGAGAGAAGCCGTTCCAAAAGTACCGTGTAGTGACAGCAGCATTAAACCTGTGCACAGCAGTCTACAGCACTGTAGACCGTGGCTTCTCTGACAAGACGTGCCATCCCATTGTTGGCTCTCGCAGCTCGGTTGCTAGCTGCTCTCCTGAAGAAAAGAACTAGAAGGAAAAGCCAATGCTGGGCTGCACCTTCCCCTTGCCTCACGTAAAAGCCACTTCAACTCCCCGCTGCACTCTCTACTTCCCCTCTCCTTGGCATCGACCACTGTGTTTTCAGCATCTCGGAGCCGAAAGGTAAGCGCCAGTGTTCCCAGGGATGGTTGGAAGAGGGATAAGTAGTAGCACAAGTAGCTGTCGTTGAACTTCCTCCTTCTCAATGCTAACGTGAACTCGGCAGGCAGGCGAGCGCCAGCCACCCTCCTTTCTCAGTTTGTACGCTGCGGACGCGAGCCCGGTGCTCGGCGCCTTCGTTCGGCCTCTTTAGTACCCATGTGGCGCTTTCGTTCTGCCGGAGTCGAAGCGTCGTCTACTTCTCGCCCAGAGAGCACGGTGCCGGCAGCGAAATGCTCCAGCCCACTGCTTGTGCCGACACACGCCTGGGCTTATGCACTTTGCCTCTCAGCGACATACAGCAGCACATTCGGTCTAAATGAAAAGGGAAAGATTCTCGGCTACGTCTGGCACAGAGAACAGCTGTAGTTCAACGGGCTTACCCAGAGCATGCCCCCGACGCGTGGGAACTTGTATTTGCACCACATTCCAGTGGCAGTCCTCTTTCCTTTACAGGCTGCACAGCGCCGTCAGATCGCGGTGCTCTCTGCACGTGCCTTCTCACTTCCAAGTAGCACCGCGCACATTAGAGCCTTGCAGGGAGAGAAGACGCGGATAGTCGTCTCGCACAGAAGAACGTGGCAGGGCGAAAAGGTGTTCTTCTTTTGTCCTCCTCGTCGCCCAGAGTGTGGTGCTGTGTTGAAAGTCTTGGCCAGCGAAAAGCTAATCCAGCCAGTGTTTCTCTCCTGATGCATTTCGCTGAGCGAGAGCTACGCGGACAGTTTGGACTCTGTGAAGCAGCAAGAAAATGATTGTCCGTCGAGCTGAGGAAAATCCTTGCACAGCACACTGTGGCCGCGTGCAGTGTTGGCGCTGAAGAGCGGCACGGCTAAAAGTCATCGCTGGGCTTCAGTTCTGTCCCGACCGCAGAAGGCGAAGAACGAAGCAGCTGAGCACCGGCTGCATGTACTCAGTGGAGCGAATTTCAAATGTCCAGTCAAAAGCCTCTTCACAAGCAGATTCAGCTGAGAATGCTCTGGCTGCTTCACAAAGGAAGGCGCTGTGTTGCACTTCCTGGACACTACCTGGTCAGAAGCAGGTTCTTACACCTTCAATGCTGCAGAGTCCATGCAGCTGGAGCACAGCCAGAAGGACGCGTCCAGAAAGAAGGCGTTCTTCAAGTATCCCCCTCTTCCAAGCAGCCTTGAAACTGAGCACAACACACTGCGGCTCAGGAGGTTTTTTCTCAGATAGACGTGCCGTCACATTCTTCACTCTCGCAGCTCTGTTGCCCACTTGCAGCAGCTGCTCCCCAAGGAAAAAGGCTCCAGAAGTAAAAGCCACTGCTGGACTGCACTTTCCCCTTGCCTCACGTCAAGCACCAGAAACTGTCCGCTGCACTCTCTATTTCCCTTCTCCGCCGCATGACGAAGCATAAACGTAATCGCAATTGTTTCCAGGGGAAAGCTGGAAGAGAAATAGGTAGCAGCACAAGTAGCTGCAAGTTGGACTTTAAGTTTCGAGCTGCTAATGTGAATCCGAAAACAAGCGAGTGGCAGCCACGCCTCCTCTTGCAGCCTGTGCGATGCACACACCAGCTCGGTGCTCTGCCTTCATTCTTATGCTCTTCGTAGCAGGTGGCGCTTTCGTTTTGCTGGAGACGAACCGTCGTCTACTTGTCGCCCAGAGAGCACGGTGCCGGCAGCGAAATGCTGCAGGCTGCTGCTTCTGCCGAAACACGCCTGGGCTATGCAATTTCTCTAGCGCTGAAGTAGCGCCACATTCTGTTTGCTTTGTAGCCAGCATCTTTACGGAAAGCTTCTCGGCTACGACTGGCACAGAGAACAGCTTTAGTTCAACGGGCTTAGCCGGAGCTTGTCCCCGACGCGTGGAACTTGTATTTGCACCACATTCCAGTGGCAGTCCTCTTTCCTTTACAGGCTGCACAGCGCCGTCAGATCGCGGTGCTCTCTGCACGTGCCTTCTCACTTCCAAGTAGCACCGCGCACATTAGAGCCTTGCAGGGAGAGAAGACGCGGATAGTCGTCTCACACAGAAGAACGTGCCAGGATGAAAAGATGTTCTTCCTTTGTCCTGTTTCTTGCCCGAATTGTGTTGCAGTGTTGAAAGTCTTGGCCAGCGAAAAGCTAATCCAGCCAGTGTTTCTCTCCTGACGCATTTCGCTGAGCGAGAGCTACGCGGACAGTTTGGACTCTGTGAAGCAGCAAGAAAATGATTGTACGTCGAGCTGAGGAAAATCCTTGCACAGCGCACTGTGGCCGCGTGCAGTGTTGGCGCTGAAGAGCGGCAAAGCTCAAAGGCATCGCTGGGCTTCAGTTCTGTCCCGACCGCAGAAGGCGAAGAACGAAGCAGCTGAGCACCGGCTGCATGTACTCAGTGGAGCGAATTCCAAATGTCCAGCCAAGAACTGCTTCACAAGCAGATTCAGCTGAGAATGCTCTGGCTGCTTCACAAAGGAAGGCGCAGCCGTGGCACTCCTGGACACAACCTGGTCAGAAGCAGTTTCTTACACCTTCAATGCTGCAGAGTCCATGCAGCTAGAGCACACTCAGAAGGACGCGTCCAGAAAGAAGGCGTTCTTCAAGTACCCCCTCTTCCAAGTAGCCTTGAAACTGAGCACAACACACTGCGGCTCAGGAGGTTCCTTCTCAGATAGACGTGCCGTCACATTATGCAGCTCGCATACTGTGGGCTCGCAGAGCTCGCAGCTCTGTTGCCCACTTGCAGCAGCTGCTCCCAAAGAAAAAGGCTCCAGAAGTAAAAGCCTTTTACTGCTGGACTGCCCTTTCCCCTTGCCTCATGTCAAGCACCAGAAACTGTCCGCTGCACTCTCTATTTCCATTCTCCGTCGCATCTACCACTGTAATCTCTGCATCTCGAAGAATAAACCCCGGCCCAATTCTTTCCGTCGTCATCTTGTCTCACAGAGGGCACGCCGGCAGAGAAACGCTCCAGTTTGCTGATTCTTCCGAAACACACCTGGGCTGTGCATTTTCCTTCGCTGCCCTTGGTAGCACCACATTCTGTTTGCTTTGTAGCCTGAATATCAAGGGAAAGATTCTCAGCTACGTCTGGCACAGAGAACAGCTTTAGTTCAACGGGCTTACCCGGCGCTTACCCCGACGCATGGGAACTTGTATTTGCACCACATTCCGGGGGTAGTCTTCTTTCCTTTTCAGGCTGCACAGCGCCGTCAGATCGCAGTGCTTCTCTGCACGTGCCTTCTCACTTCCAAGTAGCACCGCGCACATTAGAGCCTTGCAGGGAGCAAAGACGTGGATAGATGTGTGGCAGAGAAAATCGTGCAAAGACGAAAAGGTGTTCTTCTTTTGTCCTCCTCGTCGCCCAGATTGTGGTGCTGTGCTGAAAGCGTGGGTATTATTACCCCTTCTCGCAGTGAGACTATGTGCTGCGTTGGAACTGTTGGCCAGTGAAAGGCTAATCCAGCAAGTGCTTCCCTCCTGATGCATTTTGCTGAGCGAGAGCTGAGGAAAATCCGTGCACTGCACACTGTGGATGCATGCAGTATACACGCAGAAGAGCGGCGAAGCTCATAGTCATCGCACACACCAGCCCAGTGGCCTGGGGCTGCGTTCTTCTCCCTTACCGGCGCTGGCCAGAACTGAAGCATTCAGCTGTGGCTCTCTTCAGTGTGTGTACTGCACGCATCCACAGTGCTCTTTGCACGGATTTTCCTCAGCGCTACGTGACACTACAGCCGTTCTGCTTCGCAGAGCCCAACTGTCCGCACAAGGTCTCGCTCAGAGAAATGTGTCAGGAGAGAAGCACTTGCTGGATTAGCCTTTCACTGGCCAACAGTTCCAACGCAGCACCACAGTCTTATTGCGAGAAGGGGTAATAAAACACATGTATTGTCCCGGAACACTTCTCTGTGCGAGCCGTAGCCGAGAATCTTTCCCTTAAGATAAGGACCACCAGGCAGACAGAAGGTTGTGCTACCTAGCGCTAGAGAGAAATTGCATAGCCCGGGCGTGTTTCGGCAGAAGCAGCGGGCTGGAGCATTTCGCTGCCGGCACCGTGCTCTCTGGGCGACAAGTAGACGACGCTTCGTCTCCAGCAAAACGAAAGCGCCACCCGCTACGAAGAGCATAAGAACGAAGGCAGAGCACCGAGTTGGTGTGTGCATCGCACAGGCTGCAAGAGGAAGCGTGGCTGCCACTCGCTTGTTTTCGGATTCACATTAGCAGCTCGAAACTTGCAGCTACTTGTACTGCTACCTAGTTCTCTTCCAGCTTTCCCAGGAAAGAATTGTGCCGGGGTTTATGCTTCGAGATGCAGAGATTACAGTGGTAGATGCGGCGGAGAATGGAAATAGAGTGCAGCGGACAGTTTCTGGTGCTTGACGTGAGGCAAGGGGAAAGTGCAGTCCAGCAGTGGCTTTTACTTCTGGAGCCTTTTTCTTTGGCAGCAGCTGCTGCAAGTGGGCAACGGCGCTGCGAGAGTGCATAATGTGACGGCACGTCTATCTGAGAAGGAACCTCCTGAGCCGCAGTGTGTTGTGCTCAGTTTCAAGGCTGCTTGGAAGAGGGGGTACTTGAAGAACGCCTTCTAGCTGGACGCGTCCTTCTGAGTGTGCTCCAGCTGCATGGACTCTGCAGCATTGAAGGTGTAAGAACCTGCTTCTGACCAGGTAGTGTCCAGGAGTGCAACACAGCGCCTTCCTTTGTGAAGCAGCCAGAGCATTCTCAGCTGAATCTGCTTGTGAAGAGGCTTTTGACTGGACATTTGAAATTCGCTCCACTGAGTACATGCAGCCGGTGCTCAGCTGCTTAGTTCTTCACCTTCTGCGGTCGGGACAGAACTGAAGCCCAGCGATGACTTTTAGCCGTGCCGCTCTTCTGCGTGTGTACTGCACGCATCCACAGTGTGCTGTGCAAGGATTTTCCTCAGCTCTCGCTCAGCGAAATGCATCAGGAGAGAAACACTGGCTGGATTAGCTTTTCGCTGGCCAAGACTTTCAACACAGCACTACACTCTGGGCGACGAGGAGGACAAAAGAAGAACACCTTTTCGCCCTGCCACGTTCTTCTCTGCGATACGACCATCCGCGTCTTCTCTCCCTGCAAGGCTCTAATGTGCGCGGTGCTACTTGGAAGTGAGAAGGCACGTGCAGAGAGCACCGCGATCGGACGGCGCTGTGCAGCCTGTAAAGGAAAGAGGACTGCCACTGGAATGTGGTGCAAATACAAGTTCCACGCGTCGGGGACAAGCTCCGTGTAAGCCGGTTAAAATAAAGCTGTTCTCTGTGCCAGACGTAGCCGAGAAGCTTTCCGTAAAGATGCTGGCTACAAAGCAAACAGAATGTGGCGCTACTTCAGCGCTAGAGAGAAATTGCATAGCCCAGGCGTGTTTCGGCAGAAGCAGCAGCCTGCAGCATTTGGCTGCCGGCACCGTGCTCTCTGGGCGACAAGTAGACGACGGTTCGTCTCCAGCAAAACGAAGGCGCGACCTGCTACGAAGAGCATAAGAATGAAGGCAGAGCACCGAGCTGGTGTGTGCATCGCACAGGCTGCAAGAGGAAGCGTGGCTGCCACTCGCTTGTTTTCGGATTCACATTAGCAGCTCGAAACTTAAAGTCCAACTTGCAGCTACTTGTGCTGCTTCCTAATTCTCTTCCAGCTTTCCCCTGGAAACAATTGCGATTACGTTTATGCTTCGCCATGCGGCGGAGAATGGAAATAGAGAGTGCAGCGGACAGTTTCTGGTGCTTGACGTGAGGCAAGGGGAAAGGGCAGTCCAGCAGTAAAAGGCTTTTACTTCTGGAGCCTTTTCCTTTGGGAGCAGCTGCTGCAAGTGGGCAACAGAGCAGCGAGAGTGAAGAATGTGACGGCACGTCTATCTGAGAAGGAACCTCCTGAGCCGCAGTGTGTTGTGCTCAGTTTCAAGGCTACTTGGAAGAGGGAGATACTTGAAGAACGCCTTCTAGCTGGACGCGTCCTTCTGGCTGTGCTCCAGCTGCATGGACTCTGCAGCATTGAAGGTGTAAGAAACTGCTTCTGACCAGGTAGTGTCCAGGAGTGCAACACAGCGCCTTCCTTTGTGAAGCAGCCAGAGCATTCTCAGCTGAATCTGCTAGTGAAGAGGCTTTTGACTGGACATTTGAAATTCGCTCCACTGAGTACATGCAGCCGGTGCTCAGCTGCTTCGTTCTTCGCCTTCTGCGGTCTGGACAGAACTGAAGCCCAGCGATGCCTTTTAGCCGTGCCGCTCTTCAGCGCCAACACTGCACGCGGCCACAGTGTGCTGTGCACGGATTTTCCTCAGCCCGACGTACAATCATTTTCTTGCTGCTTCACAGAGTCCAAACTGTCCGCGTAGCTCTCGCTCAGCGAAATGCATCAGGAGAGAAGCACTTGCTGGATTAGCTTTTCGCTGGCCAAGACTTTCAACACAGCACTACACTCTGGGCGACGAGGAGGACAAAAGAAGAACACCTTTTCGCCCTGCCACGTTCTTCTCTGCGACACGACTATCCGCGTCTTCTCTCCCTGCAAGGCTCTAATGTGCGCGATGCTACTTGGAAGTGAGAAGGCACGTGCAGAGAGCACCGCGATCTGACGGCGCTGTGCTGCCTGTAAAGGAAAGAGGACTGCCACTGGAATGTGGTGCAAATACAAGTTCCCACGCGTCGGGAGTAAGCTCCGGCTAAGCCCGTTGAACTACAGCTGTTCTCTGTGCCAGACGTAGCCGAGAATCTTTCCCTTTTCATTTAGACCGAATGTGCTGCTGTATGTCGCTGAGAGGCAAAGTGCATAGCCCAGGCGTGTGTCGGCACAAGCAGTGGGCTGGAGCATTTCGCTGCCGGCACCGTGCTCTCTGGGCGAGAAGTAGACGACGCTTCGACTCCGGCAGAACGAAAGCGCCACATGGGTACTAAAGAGGCCGAACGAAGGCGCCGAGCACCGGGCTCGCGTCCGCAGCGTACAAACTGAGAAAGGAGGGTGGCTGGCGCTCGCCTGCCTGCCGAGTTCACGTTAGCATTGAGAAGGAGGAAGTTCAACGACAGCTACTTGTGCTACTACTTATCCCTCTTCCAACCATCCCTGGGAACACTGGCGCTTACCTTTCGGCTCCGAGATGCTGAAAACACAGTGGTCGATGCCAAGGAGAGGGGAAGTAGAGAGTGCAGCGGGGAGTTGAAGTGGCTTTTACGTGAGGCAAGGGGAAGGTGCAGCCCAGCATTGGCTTTTCCTTCTAGTTCTTTTCTTCAGGAGAGCAGCTAGCAACCGAGCTGCGAGAGCCAACAATGGGATGGCACGTCTTGTCAGAGAAGCCACGGTCTACAGTGCTGTAGACTACTGTGCACAGGTTTAATGCTGCTGTAAGTACACGGTACTTTTGGAACGGCTTCTCTCCTGACTCTCCCATCTCTGTGAGCTCTAGCTGCTTGAACTTGGCCACACTGAAGGTGTGTGGACGTGATTGCGCTGCGAGTATCAAGTCTTCCAGAGACGAGGGATAGTCAACAAATGCTTTCTCACCTGGCCCATCTCTCAGTCCCAACTGTGGATGGAAATGCTGCGCTGCAAGGGTGGACTTAGCCACTCTGAGAGAATGTGATGACGCTCTATAGATAGTTGCGAAGGAAAGTGCTGGTCACTGCAATGTTTCGCCTAGTTTACAGACTTTAGAGGGACTAGGAAGGCCAACGCCTTGTTCTAGCACTTGTTCTCTGCGTGCAGCTGCTGGATGTTTGGAAGGGCTTTGGGATCCGCGAGAGGTGGAGGGTAGGATGGTAGCTAGAGCTTGAAGGAAAGTGCGTCTCTCCAGGACCTTTGATGGAGTCCAGTGGGTGCGAGTTCCATGTTGAGCATGTTCAAGATGGCACAGAAAAGGTTCTGAAAGAAAGAGGCCGTGCTGGAACTGCCTTGACTTTTGCCGCTTCGAAACTGCACAGCCAACAATGAAAAGATTCCTCTTGCTTCCCCGCGACGCGCAGCATCACATTCTTTTGTGTCTCCAAGAAGCAGGATGCACAGCGGAGCTCTTCCACCAACTGCTCGCACACGACTGCGGCCGCGCCAGCGAAGCGCTTGGCTTTTTCCCCGGCACTGTCAGCGCTCATCGAAACAACCGCACGATGGCGCTGACGACTTGCAAAAGAAGGCCAAGCACCTGGCGCTGCTCGAAACCGCCCCAAGGGCAGAGGCAAGTTGCAAACGTCCCTGCACTCCAATCAACAGCACATCAGGACAAAAAGATTTCCCTCATCTTCCCCTTCCAAGAGCAGCCTCTTCTTTACACCACACTCCAAGAGCCAGACAAACCTCTTTGGCCCAAACAAATCTTTTCCCTCTCGCAGATTCTGCCCACCATCTTGAAACCATCTGGCAAAAACAGAGCTCAAAACAGTGCCAGCTGAGGAAGATCTTACTGCCTGCAACTTCAACTGCACCCCTCAAACTAGCAGCACACACGCTGTTCTCAGCACTTTCCTTCTCAGCTCTAGCTACCATCCTAAGCCTTCCCTCTCCTAGAGTCAGGATCCAAAGACAACGGCACCACGGACTGCTCACACACTAAAGGCATCAGGACAAAAGGCTCACAAGCTTGGCCTTTGCATTCCCACGGACAGCTCAACAGCTCTAACCCAGAGAGAGCTCTGCCTCTTGGGAAAAGCCCTTAAAATCCCTAAGAGCACCTGATGTGCACATCCAAACCTGCTTTCCTTGCCAAAGAGAGCAACTACAAGCCCATCTCCAAAGAAACGGCATCCCCTCCTCCAAAATACAACACATCCAGCCACTGATCCACCTCCAGTATTGAATGTATCCAACAATTGCCCCTACACGCCCAGGGGCCAGAAGAGAAATGTCTTGCTGGACTATTCCTCCCCATGCTACCTTAACATCTGCTCCAGCAACACTGGCACTCCAAGTCTCTTGGCCTTGCCTTGCCTTCAGTACCTTGTCGAGTTCTTCTTAAGCTACCCTTGCTCTGCTTCCTTTGCCTACGTCTGCCTTGCCTCGCACTACCTACAACTTGCTGGCTTTGCTTTGCCCTGCCTACCACTCTTGCCCTTGCCTTCCATGCAGGCAAGGCGCTGCAAAGCAAGTGCAGGCAATTGTGGGCAAGTCAAGGGAGAGCTAAGCAAGACCAGAGCAGTGAGGGGAAAGCAAATGGAGTGGTAGGCAAGAGAAGGCCCAGACGTTAGAGGCAAGGCTGGCCGTAGGAAGGAAAGTCCACTGATGGGTAGGCCAGGCAGAAACAAGAAGGGCTCGGCAAGCCAAGGCCCTGGAGGAAAGCAGTAGGCAGGTCAAGGGCGGGGCATGGACGTGCAAAGGAATGCAAGGCTCCAGAGAGCTAGCAGGGCAAGGCAAGGAAACTGTTGTGTTGCCAAGGCAAGGCAAGGATAGGCAAGGCAGGTGAGAAGTACATTCGAGGACTGCTGGTACACAAAAGTGGCCAGGACCAACTGCCTTGCTTGGCGAGGCGAGGTAGGGCAATGAGGGTCCTAGAAGGAAAAGGAAAGGTGAGGCCAGACCTAGACGAATGTGAAAGGAAGTCAGGTGGGGGATGGGTGAGCAAGTCAATGTAAGGCAGGGGAGAAAAGGCAGGTTGACAGAAGGCTACAGAGGGGGCAGCAAGGAAACGCAAGGCATGGGGAAGCATGTGAGGAGTGGGTGCTGCCAGCCGGCCGGGATGGCAGGGGCGGGGCCACTGCAAGTAGCATGGTGGGGATGTGGAGGGGGGTGTTAGTGTGCGGGAGGGGTGTGTGTGTGTGTGTGCAGCGGAGTGCAGGGTAAGTGCAGGTGTGCGTGTGCGCATAGGGGGGTTTTGTGCCAGGTGCTGTGCCAGGGGGAGCCGTCCCACCTCCAAGAAGGTGTGGGAGTGAAAGGAGTAACATGGATGTGTCTTTACAAAGAGACCGTGTGAATCCGTCCTTAGACAAGGCTAGGAATTTACTGGTAGGGGAGTAACAGAAGAAAGTGTTAGTTCTAGAAACTGTTACTAATCGACAGAGACTGTTGCTCAGCCAAGGCCGTGTTAAATTCCTGAACCTAGAGCAAGGCAACAAAGACTTAATAGCATTAGGAATAGTTTCGTTTTCTTCCTTTTCCATACCAAGAGGGGGGTGCATATTAGAGGGGAGCATAGAGTAGGCAGTTCCAGAAGTCTGTAATTCCCGAGTACCTCAGAGGGTGCTGTTGCCAGGAACTTAGCATAAAAAGGGGGCTGCGTCCCGCAATCAGTTGAGAGACTCCATGGCAAAAGCCCCATGGCCTCTCCCTGTAGTTGAAGAATGTTCCAGGACTCCTCTGTCTCCTTTTTGGTGGATGAAGAAATTCAGAAAGCAACACTTCTGCCAGAACTCTCCAAGATGCCTCCTTTGCTCCCAGCGACTCCATCACTGCCCGGGAAGCTGTCTTTTCTACCAGAGGAGTTCGAGATACAGTAAAAAGCCGCGTGGCAGAGAAAAAAGACAATAATTGGTTTACAAGGGATGGCAAACAAGAGATACCAGAAGCTTTGGCCCTACCAATATTAAAAGAACTCCGTGAAGAGAGTCCTTGCACTTCCTGAGGATTGGCAGAAGCCTTCCTCATGCTGTATGTTGCTGGGGGTCTTTTTAGACTGGCAAAACGAGCTGTTGAAGGTTGCTTGAGCTGTGCTAAAGCAAACAGCCAAGTTACAAAGTAACTTGCCAGGGGAGGGAGGCCTTGGGCTGCATGTCCCTTCCAAAGATGCCGGGGGGATTTTCCTGAGATGCCCCAAGTGGGAAGGCTTCATATCTTCTGCTAATGGTATGTCAGCTAGCAAGGTGGCCAGAGGCATTTCCAACTGCTTCAGCAACGACAGGATCAGTTATTAAGGCCTCTTTGGAACAAATCATTCCAAGATACAGCATTGTAGAAGCAATAGACTCAGATAGGGGAACTCATTTTACAGGAAAGATCCTTCAAGGGGTTTTGGCTTCTTTAGGAACACAATGGAACCTCCATAGGCCCTGGCACCCCCAGAGCTCGGCTCGGGTAGAAAACAATGAATAGAGAAAGAAACACCTTTTGAAGCTGCTAATAGAAACCAAGATGCCATGGCTAAGGCTTTGGACATTGGCTTTGGCGAGAATGAGAGCCCGACCCAGAAGAGAGATTCCGTTATCCCCCTTTCCGTCGTTGTTATGAATTACCCGGGTAAGTCTCAACCTAGTGGGGGAGTAGAGGTAAGTGATGTATATTGAAAACCATCTGTGGCCAGGATACTGCTTCTTGTGAAACCCCTTCAACAGGAAGCTCAGCTGGCACAAGCCCCACCTTTGGACTTTGCTGCTTGTAACCTCCAACCAGGAGATTGAGTCCTAGTTAAGGAGTAGAAAGAAGCGCCAGTGGCGGTGAAATGGCGTGGCCCATTCCAAGTGTCACTGACGACAGAAACAGCCATCAAGACAGCTGAACACAGGTGGACCCGTCACTCTCGGGTCAAGGTCTCTGAAGCCTCAGAGATTTGCACATCTCAGCTGGAGGAGAAGGCCGGGAGGCCGTGACTGACACTCTGCAGGAGTGGGCCGGAGCAGTAGCCAGTGCTTCGACATCAGAGGAAGCCCTGCGTGCCTACCCACAGACCATCTGCTGAAATAGTCTCTATGGGCATCCCTCCTCTAGAATCTCCACTCACTGGGGCGCTAATACTTGCAGCCATTGTTTCACGTTAAGTAGTTTCTGTGTCATCAATTGCCACAGGTGGTGCAGAAGACAACGGGAAAATTAGACTAGCTAATTAGATCACATTATTAAAACATTTTCCTTAATAATTCTACTTTTATATGGTCAGCTAAGTTTAGGCCAGGAGTGGGAGAATCAATTGGCAGCCTTAGGAGAAGAAGTAGCAAAAGTTTTGAACCTTAGCAATTGCTGGCTCTGTGGAGGGCCAGGAGGATCTGAAGAGTGCCTATGGTTGGCTAGCCCAGCTGAACCTAAGTGGTGGCTCAACACCCGACATGAGGTCCATACTAGGACCAAAGGGCCAAAGAAGGAAGTCCATGGCTATAGGAGAAGGTTTCACGAAGGATGTCTGGACTTCAGGTGGCTCTCTTGAAAGCTGTTTCTTGCATAGGCGAAGTTACAGCAGTTCAGGGAGCGGGTATCCAGAGCCAGCCCTACAGCTGCCAGCTCCAGCTGTAGGCATACCTGAAGCCGCTTTCTGGTCAAGTTACAAAGCATTCTAGACTTTTCTTTGCAGAGTATCTTAACACATAACAACCAATAAGCACCATACCCAATACCTTTACATTTGCCTATAGCCTATCATAGCTACTACCATCACCATATTCTAGTCATTATTATCCAATCACAAGAGTAAGTAAGTTACAATTTCAGCTTACAGTGGAGAATTCTTAGACCTTTCTTCTTCTTGCTACATCAACATTTCTTGTTTGCCTGCCATATCTTTCTTTTTGGTAAAGACACGTTTTCTATTGACTTATGCTCTTCTTGAGACTTACTTACTTGGTGAAAAACACGTCTTTGTTTGTAATCACATACCTTTGTCCTGCTCCTAAAAATCTCCTTCCAACTCATCTCCAACCTTTGCCTTCTCAGTTACTCAGCGATCACTGTTTCAGCAAAACATCTTTTATTCTATATCAAAACTTGCTTCCATTTCTACCTCATCCCCAGCTTCTACATTCACAGACCTTTCTGCCAAGCCTACATACCTGTGAAACTTTCTTACCAAACTTTCATCCTCCCCAACACATGGCCACTTCATTCTTCTCCAACAGGCACTTATTGCCTAAACAGGACAGGGCGGGTCTATGTAGGAAAAGGCGTTTGTCAATTGACTTTCCCTCTGGCTTTAAACAATTGGCTTTGGACCCACAATTGCCCTCCTTACAATTGTTCCAAATATCAAGACAAATGCAATCAAATAGCTGTTCAGCTCACTAATGGTAGCTGCGTAAGGTGTTCTTACCACACTTACCAAAAACATTTGGAAGCCTGTAAAGCAATGGGGAGGGACAAGGGGTTTTTTTGACCACCTATTTTTAAGCTGTCCCCACAAAAATTCCACAAGTAGAAGACATGTTGTTTGTGATTATCAGTGGGAATGGCAACACCGGATTGGAACTCAAAGCCTTTTAGTGAGTTCTGCTCCAAATCCAACCAAACAGCTTGCAGATGTAAATGTAGATGGCAACCCTGTGTGGGAGCTTGGAAATGCAAATACTGTGACCCTTATGGTGGGGCAGCTATTGTTGGAGGACCGTTAGGCCCGGGAATCCTGCTGTATTTTGACCCGCCAATTGATGACCAAGGGTAGGAAGGCCCCTTTGCTAATGGAACACGGGCTTTGAAAGGACATTATTGGATTTGTGGCCAACATGCTTAGCTCAGGTTACCTCCAAACTGGTCAGGGATATAGTGTATATCTTAGACCATTGTTCTTTTTGCTACTACAAATTCAGGGAAATCGCTTAGGAATCAAAATCTGTGAGGATTTAATTAGAGAAAAGCAGTCAGCTGATGCAGCCTTGGCTGCAGGGAGCACCCCAAAACGGGGAAAAGATGAATGGCCACCAGAACAAGTTACGCAACACGATGGACCAGCCCCTTGGAAACCTAAGGAATTAATCCCAGATGCCTGGGAACCCATTTATCATTTCAATGAGATAATTAGGTTACAAGCTGTCTCAGAAATAATTACCAACCAGCCAGCCACAGCTCTTGACCGTCTTGCTGAGCAACCCACTTCAATGAGGAAAGCGGTATTTTCAACATTGGATGGTATTAGATTATCTGTTAGCAGAAGAAGGAGGAGTTTGTGGGAAATTCAATGACTCGAGCTGCTGTTTGCAAGCAGAGGACAGCGGAAATGTGGTCAAACAAATAACAAAGGAAATAACCTCAGCTCATGGACCTGTCCAAGTGTTAAAAGGATGGTAATGGGACATGTTTTCCTGGCTAACTGGCCAGCTATGGGCTAAATTGTTACAGCAGGGATTACTGTAACACGCCTATATCAAACCAGGAATCCCGTGGAAAAGAAGTATATATGGACAGATTGGTGGTAGATGTTTCGGAGGTCTTTATTTCTCCAGCCGCATGGCCGGGGCTCTGCTCAGGAACTCCCCCAGTCACGGGACCCGAGGGTCCTTGGCCACACCGGGGAACACAAACCAACCAATGGGGAATGAAGCTGACCAGGGGCAGGGAAACCCCGTGTCTCTCGCCCAGGGCCCATCTCCCAGGGCTCCATGGCAAGGGGGGAGACCCCAACACTAAATGAATACCATTTCTCCTCTTATATGCTATAGCAACTCTAATCTTTTGAGCATGCGTGACACCATGCTGGGTGCAGCTCTTTCAGCAGGTGGTCAAGGGGATGCCGCTAGCAGCCATGCCTACCTGATCCAGAAAGGACTACAAAAGGACAGAAAAGGATGTCACTGCAAATAATAGCAAAAGCCAAGAAGACTCAAGAAGAAAAAATTAAATCAATGGTAATTAAGGTTTGTAAAGACAAATACAGATCAAATAAAAAGAGGAGGGATTAAAAGGAAGGAGCTGGATGAGTCTTTACAAACAGACCGTGTGAATTGGCCTGTAGACAAGGCTAGGAACTTATGGGGAGTGAAGTAACAGAAGAAACTATTAGTTCTCTAGAACTGTTACTAATCATCAGAGACTGTTGATTAATCCAGGGCGTGTTAAATTCCTGAACCTAGAGCAAGGCAACAAAGACTTAATAGAATTAGGAATGGTTTCTTTTTCTTCCTTTTCGATGCCAAAAGGGGGGGTGCATATTAGAGGAGGGCATCGAGTAGGCAGTTCCGGAAGTCTGTATCTGCCGAATACCTCAGCCAGTGGGGAAAAGGAAGAGGGCCTTGTGGCCAGGAACTTGGCATAAAAAAGGGGCTGCATCCCGCAACCGTTTGACAGACCCCAGGGGAAAAGCCCCATGGACTCTCCCTGTAGTCGAAGAATGTTGCAGGACTCCTCTGTCTCCTTTTCGGACATCAACCTCAGGCACCGTGGATTAATTTTCCTTAACGGCAGCGACCTGCTGCGTGCTCTCCGTGCTCCTCCCCAGCCCCCCGGCAGGTGTAAAATAGTTCCCGGCGGCTCCCACCGCGCGTTACAGACGGCTGCGCGGCCCCGGGACTGCTCGCAGTGCTCCCCTGCTCCGCAAGGGCTGCCCGCGGGCTGCGGAGCCACCTCGCCACCGGCGCGGCCACGGCCGGGGCCCTTCTCGACAGCAGCCGAGGGGCTGCGGAGCGGGCGGCTGCGGGACGATCAGCCATTTTATGCCGCGCGGTGCTGCCGCCTCCATCTAGTGCTCCATCGCGCCGCCGGCCGACCCCGCCTGGCGCGCTCCCGCTCGGCCGCGCTCGCCGCCCGCCCAGCCTCGCCGGAAGCTCTCCCGCCCGGGCCGTGCCCCGGCTCCGCCTGCGGTTCGGCAGGGCCAGGCCGCACGCGTGCTGCGTGGCTCGGAGCACCCGCGTTGCGCCGCAGGCCACGGGGAAGGCGGGGCGGGGCGGGCCGGCGCCATGGTGGTAGCGCGAGGAGAGGAGCGCCCGGGCGGGGCGGCGCGTGGCGCGGCGGTGAGCGCTTCTGCTTCCTGTCGCTCGGCGGCCGCCCTCGGCAGGTGCCGTGTGACCCCGCGGAGCGGCGGGGCCGGCCGGGCGGTGCGCGGCGAGGCTTTCGGCCAGCGGCGGCCGCAGCGAGAGGCTGCTGGCACTGCCCGTGCCGGTGGAGAGAGCGGGGATCCGAGGCCGGCCTTCCTAGGGTAACGAGGGGCGACCGCCTTTGCCGCGCTGCCCTCCGTGCAGCACGTGGCCGATTCCGGTGAACCCGAGGTCTCCGCAGCGGCGCGGGCGGGAGGGAGTGGGGAGCGCGCTCGGTGCTCTGCCGGCCGCTCCCGCCCAGCGCTGCGCTCCGCCGAGGCGTTTTCCCGCCCGTCCTGGGGAGGACACAAGGGACACCAAAGTTGGAGCTTAGCTGTCAGGGGGAGCAACTTGCCTCCATTGGCGACGTCCTTTTCCCTCTGATTCAGCTACCTTGTAGTAGGTGCGATGGTGCTGAAGAAGGGTGGCGGCTTGGCACAGTTGCTGGCATAGGTGGTGCAAGAGCTCCACGCAAGGAGCTTTGAGTGGCATGTGTGAGGGTAGGAGGGTACGGCACCCACAGCTGAAGGCAGAAAAGGTCAGGGCATGTCATCAGCCGCAATCGTGCTAAGTTGTTCATCTTTGCAAACAGCTTGCCGAGTTGTTCCTTTTCTTAGGTAATGGGGGTTTGTATCAACCAGAACTGCATATGGTCAGTATTTGCAGAGAAGGTTATTTGGACTGTTGTTGAGGTGAGTGTAGCAGTTTCTATGGCATTTTGCAAAAAAGTGACAGGTCTCTCTGCGTTCCCCAATTCTTAACAAAAATGAAGTTAACAAAGCCCTGAAAAGAGGTTTTACAAAACTTGAGGGATTTTTTCCTACTCGTACTGTAGAGACAACCATAGTCACCTTGTCTTTCCAAAAGTGAAGGTTACATCTTTTTGTCCAAGAGCATCAAGTGCTTTTGGTCAGCGTTTGTGTGCAAGCATTAGCCTTGTTCTTGTTCTTCCCTGGAGAACTTTTACAGTACTCAGATGATCTGTGTAGGCTGCAGAGTGCAGTGGTGAACTTCAAGGCTTCCAGCAGAAGGGAGATGCTGTCCACGTTTTGGATTCTCCTTAGTCTGAACCTTCAATGTCCAAGGCTTCACTTTTCAAGCAGTTGGAAGAGCTCCAAATTAAGATATGAACAGGTCTTAATTGACCTTGTCACCGCCTCAGTTAGTCAAGTAATGCTGTGCACTGGATTTAATTGCCTAGTGCAACATGTGCTAAAGATATGTAGAGTATCTCCTCGATTACCCTCCCAGAAGGGTTTGAAGGGAGAACAAGGAGTTCCGAAGACAGGTATTTGGTGTACGAGAAGTAGAACTTAGTTGCTTGCAGGGCACTGCATGCACAAATGTCTAAGGAGGATCCTTCTTTTTTTGTCCCATCTATGCTTGTTCTCATTTGAAATCCTGAACATTCTGGAGGCTGGTTTTGTTAGGGTTGTGGCTGGGGAAGGGGTGGTGGTGGGGGAGGGGTGGGTGTTGTTTCTGATTTTTTTAATTTCCAGGATAGTGTACAAAGAACTTGTGCCCAAAACCAGCAGTATGAAGCAACGCAGGTATAAAAGAAGGTCACCGAAATGTCGGCTAATATGAATCTGAAAGCGCTTCAGTATTTTACCCAGGAGTTTCACTCCAACAAGGTGATTGTCCTTCACAGAAATGTAGTGGCAGGCTTATGCCATGCTAGAAGTGATGACCTTTCTCTGCCCCAAATTGACCAGCAAGATATTTTGGCTCTTGATTTAAACCCCTGAGCCAGCTGTGTTTCAGGCTGCAGAAGCTGCAGGTGTTGTGGCAGACGCGGGGTGCAGCCTTGCCTGCCGGTCCCGACCTGGCGCACGCCGGTGGCAGCCGTCAGCGCCTGGGGTCCCCTGTGCCGCCCACGCCAGGGCTCTGCCTGCCTGCTTGCACCCCCGGTAGCCTCAGGGAAACAGCGGACTACTCCATCTACTTTAAAAACAAAGAAGCAAACAAAAAGCCCACTGTAAAAATATGTAGAAGTCTTGAAACTAATTCTCAGCGCTTGCTCGGAGTTTGTTGATGGCGCAAATGGATTTTGGATAAACTGGTATTGCTAGTACTACTTTTAAATTAGGCTCCTGAACTTCAGAAAGGAGAAGATGGTGGTCACATACCCCTGAGGAATGTTTGAAAAAGTAAGAGTGCTCAGTCATTTAAAGGTGGCCAGAAAATGGGTGTGGCAGTGGAGTGGACACTCTGCGAGTAGGTAGCCTTAAGTCATGCAGCGACTGGCACTTCAGTGGGAATTTTGCATCAACACCAAGAGATCGTTCCATGATGTGTTGCATAACAGCAAATTGGGCCAAAATTCTGCTGACTTTGATCAAGGTGGACGGGCCACCTTCACTTAACCCAGCATAGGGACATAAATCAATGATGTTTGAAAAACAGCCATGAAACATAGCCCCTTTAGTTTATTGCACTGTTGCAAGTCTGCAAAGCTCTGTTGCCAGGTCATTGGAAGTAGCTGTTGGAATCTAACTGCATTTGGACACTTTGTCAGTCAGCATCACCAGGAGGCTTAACGGTTTAGGTTGAGAGGTGGTGCATGTTTTTTTTCAGAGGAATGGCCCAGTGAAGAGCAGTGTTCACTGCCATGACTGCCGTTGTCGCCTTCTAGAGAAATCTTGGTTCATTCAGAGAGAACTTCCTTGGTTCTGCTGGTTTGGTTTCGCAGCTGGAGCAAAGGTACAGCACTGGAAGCAATTCCTAGGGCAGAAGCGGGAGATATCCAAAGCTCTGCACTTTGTTGTCCTCAGCACAGTGTAAGTGAGCGTAGTCTAATTGGAGGAGTGGTGAGCATCAGTGATATCAGATTTTTTACAAGTTCTTAATTCTGTCAAAACAAGAAAGAAGGAGAGTGATGAAGATGAAATCCTTTCCTCTTAAATCTGCCTACAGAGCAACTTCAGGGGTAGTTGTAATGTGTATTCACCTATTTTGAATTGCCCAAAACCAGGCCTAGAGATGCTTCAGAGACAGAGTCAGAGAAGCGGGTATTTGCTTTATTTGGCGCTGGGTGCGTGGGGGATCGCTCCTCCTAACACACCCATGCAGAGCACTCCATACAGTCCAGCATTATGTGTAAAATTTTTGAATATTCATCCCATTCCTTGGGATAGGAGTAGTTCTAGAAATTACTTCTCGGAAGTCATTGATATCATTAGCAGATGTGCCACGCATGCGCTGTGTAGCCAGGTGGTCGCACTGAGGAAGGCTCCTCTTCTTCCTCGGGGGTCTTTCTGATAAAGATCAGTAGTCTCCGTCACAATGCACTTTTTACCTTTCTTTCTGGAGCATGCACAGTTCTTCACTGGATGATTCAGCGATCTCTGTGCTGGTTTTCAAAAGATCCTGTTCCTCTTATCTTGACAAGATTAAGGCAAGTGCTGCTGCTTAGGTTTTGTGATTAACATTTGCCGTCTCTTAGTAGTTCCCTCGTGTTTACATGAGTAAACTATGGATCAACCCCCTTCTCAATTTTAGCACTGAAAGGATATCAGAGTCATTTAAAGAGCTGTCTCCTATGGAGTACTATAAAACTGCCATCATGGTAACACGTTTTCATACAGTCGTTTTAGCACAGAAGTAATAGATGTACAATCTTGGATGTTTCAACCTGCTGACTCAAGAGCCAGTGTTGAGCTTTTCTCTTTTAAATCCAGTCTTAGAGCTCTGCAGGGATCACTACAGCATGACGTTGTGACAAGGGGATGCTGATTCATGCATAAACCTTTGATGCTTTCCTTCTATCTTCAAGCAGCTTTGAAAACCAGTGATGATCTGGCATGTTGCGACTTGAGAGTCATGGTAAAGGTTTCACCAAACACTTTGTAATATCATGCTGCAGCTTTCATTCCTAAGGAAATAGCATTGAGCATATGGCTGGCAAAATGCCAAAAGAATGAGCCAAAACCAATATCCTTTAATGGGAAAGATGGAAAACATTGAGATGTGTTTATTTGAACTAAAATTCCTGTGGACCAAGCCTAAATGTATTTCACACTAAATTCTTAGAACTGATTTTAAGGGAAGATGTGAGAAAGATGAATTCACAAGCGGAATTTTCAGCAGCATAATATTGAACATTTGTTAGTAGAACAAAGGCATATCACAGCGCGGGAGCACTTAGCAATATTGCTAGAGGCGTGGCTCCATTCATGTTACTGTGAACTTAAGTACTTTTTAAACATAGTCCTTAAGCCCAGAAAGTAATTTACACTTCACTCAACTTTTCCCCCCCCTCCTGTCTCTGCCCCCTTGTGCCAGCGCACGCCAGCACGCTGCCGCCTCGGTCCTCTGGATAGCTCCAGAATTGAAGGCTGGCACCCCGCTCCGGTGCCTCCTCAGTCTCCAACCTAATTTGTAGTTGACAGATTCTTTGGGAGGTGTGAGTTTTGATGAGATAACAGACTTCCTGGGATGCATGCGGTTCATCTTCTTTGTTTCTTTAAGATGTCTTGGTTTCTACCTCTGTCATTTCTCAACTTAAAGGACATTTATTATCACGTGTTTATTACCACGTTTCCCAACATGTTACCACTCTTTCGAAGTTACAATTTACTCTAGTCTTGTTTTTACTTAACTATATTTTACCTGTTTCTACGTAGTACATGATCACTTCTAAATGTTAAAATCATATATGGGAAAGACAAGATTTATCGTTCACTCATTTATCACAGGAGGAATGTGTTAGCTGCTCGTGTTGCAGTTCACTTGTAATGCTGGTCTATTACCGCAGGCCTGGGCCCTAGGCTATATCACCATGTCCCGCAGCCATAGGGAGGAGGAGGAGGAGAGAAGATCCAGCAGGCAGGAATTGTGCAGCAAGATTTATTCATTTAATTATTTTACAAACTCTTTTACAGACTTTCTTCTTCATAATCTATTTGGACAAAGGATCAGCCACCCCTTGGGGTGATTGGCTAAAATCCTAAAACATCCATTGTCAAAATATTTTTCTACTATACCATAAACAAGACTTTTCAAGGTTGCAGGTGGCTTGGTCGTTTCCATACTCTGCTACCTCTTCTGTGAGAGAGAAAAGTCTCTCACGGACTTAGAAAATAGCAAGAAAATCCTCGCTAGCAGCATTTTTGTATCTACACTGGTCCTTCTCATTTCCTTTTCTCTAGAACACATTTCTCAGGCTCAGTGAGCAGATGTGCGTGCAAGTGGTTTGGTGTGTCCTTGGAATTCAACTAGTCAGGGTCAGATGGGTTTCTGCAGTGAAAGGATACAAGGAAACGGGGATATAGCCTACAGTGGGAACTCCTGTGATTTTGCTCCTCTCCAAACATTTCTCCTCTCAAAATGGATCTCTGTAGGAAATGGCAATCAGGCCTTAAATGCGCCAATCAGGCTTGTAAATAAACCCATATTATCAGTCAATCTCTTCAATCTATTCATGTGTTTATATGGGATTTTATTCCTATAGAATAGAAAACTCGGAGCAGTGGCAAAGAAGGGGGGGGGGTGGGGGTGGGGCAGCAGCGGCCCTGCTCTGAGCGGGGCAGGGAAAGGCAGGCTCGGGATGCCGGGGTTTCTCACCTGAGGCACCCGAGCAGATGGTGAAGAGTCCCTCTTTTAGTGAAGGTAGACTGTTAAGAAGGTTCCAATGCAACGGCCGCTCTTACGAACAGAGCTGCACTCACGGTAGAAGAAAGGCAGCAGGAGACGGAATCCTGCAGTGGTGACCAATTCTCCCCGCAGCCACCGCAGCCTCTCTCCCCTCCGAATGCTTGAGAGAACAAGAGCTGGGGGCTGCATGCAACCCCGTTTTGCCAGTCCAAAGTTCACTGTATCTCTGCCCTCACAAGACACCTCAGCTAAAGGGAGTAGCCAGCTGCATCCCTCCCCTGAGCAGTGACAACTTCTTTTGTCTCTCTTAAGTGTCCAGTCGTTATTGTCTCCTAGCGTATAGGGGAAAGCTCCTTAAGAGAAAATAAAACCTCAAAAAATAAAAGGAGAACTACTAAAACCCCAACATACGGGTGATTCTCACTTTCCTTTACTGTCCTGTGGTGGTCGGCGATGGAAGAGACGGGGCAGATTGCTCGGATGCAAGAAGCCGATTTTATTGATACAGAGCTGAGTATTTATACCTTTTCAGCAGTAACTAAAAATAGATTCTTATATAAGCAGCAATCACTATAACAACCATATCTATGTTTCTTAATAACATTGCAAAACTACAAGCTAGCATTAACCGACAGCAAGCATGCCGTTCCCTTACACTAGCTATTTCCTGGTAGGCCGTACTGCCTGCCATGGTTTGCGGCCTAGCAGCGTTAGCGCGTCCACTTCTGACATGAGTTTAGCAGTGCTCTCACTTCTGCTTTCTAGCTGTATCTCCACACTTCTCAGCTCCATGTAAAAGCACATGCTCTCAGTGTCGTAGAGTCCTTAGGGAAAGCAAACAGCGGTTCCGCTTCACACTGCTAAATGTGCCAGGACAGAAAGCTTTCACTGACCTTGCCTTGCCTTTTCCTTGCAGCCTTTCCTCTTCAGAGTGAAAGATAGATTTAGAAGAACTATAAAGATTTTAGTTATAGGCTAGCTGTGTTGAGATTAGTTAGAGTAGGAAGGAATTTGGGCCCAGTGAGAGTTAACGAAAATAGTTAAGAGAGCTGGACCTGAAAGGGGTTTTAAGATGTGATTACCAAAAAACTGATGATCTGTCATTTGCATGTTTGCTTAGCTGTGCTTAGAAGGAGGAATAGAAACTTTGATAAGTTGGTGTAGGGAACAAGGACAATTACCAATTTCCTCCCTTGGTGGGAACCCGTTCAAAAGTCACGCAAGAGGAAACTTAAGAGGTCACTAAAGTAATTCGGATTGTTAAAGTTCAAAAAGGCAAAAAGGCCAAAATGAGGAAGATGAGTTACTTCATCTTTCTTGGGACCACTGACCCAATTCAAGACCACTGACTCCATTCAGGACACACACTATGCATGCTTAATGACATTTAAGCTCATTTCCATATGAAGCGGAGAATGGGAGGTGTTAATGTTACGAATATGCATTTGTATTTTGGATATTCCTAATATGTGGAAATAAAAAGTGTCGTGTTTGCTTGGATCGGGGCCCTGCGTCTTAGGCAGCGCGGCAAAGGCGGCCACCCCTCGTCGCTCTGGGAAGGCCGGCCTCGGATCCCCGCTCTCTCCACCGGCACGGGCAGTGCCAGCAGCCTCTCGCTGCGGCCGCCGCTGGCCGAAAGCCTCGCCGCGCACCGCCCGGCCGGCCCCGCCGCTCCGCGGGGTCACACGGCACCTGCCGAGGGCGGCCGCCGAGCGACAGGAAGCAGAAGCGCTCACCGCCGCGCCACGCGCCGCCCCGCCCGGGCGCTCCTCTCCTCGCGCTACCACCATGGCGCCGGCCCGCCCCGCCCCGCCTTCCCCGTGGCCTGCGGCGCAACGCGGGTGCTCCGAGCCACGCAGCACGCGTGCGGCCGGGCCCTGCCGAACCGCAGGCGGAGCCGGGGCACGGCCCGGGCGGGAGAGCTTCCGGCGAGGCTGGGCGGGCGGCGAGCGCGGCCGAGCGTGAACGCGCCAGGCGGGGGTCGGCCGGCGGCGCGATGGAGAGCTAGATGGAGGCGGCAGCACCGCGCGGCATAAAATGGCTGATCGTCCCGCAGCCGCCCGCTCCGCAGCCCCTCGGCTGCTGTCGAGAAGGGCCCCGGCCCTGGCCGCGCCGGTGGCGAGGTGGCTCCGCAGCCCGCGGGCAGCCCTGGCGGGGCAGGGGAGCACTGCGAGCAGTCCCGGGACCATGCAGCCGTCTGTAACGCGCGGTGGGAGCCGCCGGGAACTATTTTACACCTGCCGGGGGGCTGGGGAGGAGCACGGAGAGCACGCAGCAGGTCGCTGCCGTTAGGGAAAATTAATGCACGATGCCTGAGGTTGATGTCCGAAAAGGAGACAGAGGAGTCCTGCAACATTCTTCGACTACAGGGAGAGTCCATGGGGCTTTTCCCCTGGGGTCTGTCAAACGGTTGCGGGATGCAGCCCCCTTTTGCTGTCAAGTTCCTGGCCAGAGCACCCTCTTCCTTTTCCCCACTGGCTGAGGTATTCGGGAGATACAGATTTCCAGAACTGCCTACTCTAAGTCCCCCTCTAATATGCACCCCCCCTTTTGGCATCGAAAAGGAAGAAAAAAACCCCATTTCTAATTCTATTAAGTCTTTGTTGCCTTGCTCTAGGTTCAGGAATTTAACACGCCCTGGATTAATCAACAGTCTCTGATGATTAGTAACAGTTCTAGAGAACTAATAGTTTCTTCTGTTACTTCACTCCCCATAAGTTCGTAGCCTTGTCTACAGGCCAATTCACACGGTCTGTTTGTAAAGACTCATCCACCTCCTTCCTTTTAATCCCTCCTCTTTTTATTTGATCTGTATTTGTCTTTACAAACCTTAATTACCATTGATTTAATTTTTTCTTCTTGAGTCTTCTTGGCTTTTGCTATTATTTGCAGTGACATCCTTTTCTGTCCTTTTGTAGTCCTTTCTGGATCAGGTAGGCATGGCTGCTAGCGGCATCCCCTTGACCACCTGCTGAAAGAGCTGCACCCAGCATGGTGTCACGCATGCTCAAAAGATTAGAGTTGCTATAGCATATAAGAGGAGAAATGGTATTCATTTAGCCCATAGCTGGCCAGTTAACCATGAAAACATGTCCCATTACCATCCTTTCAACACTTGGACAGGTCCATGAGCTGAGGTTATTTCCTTTGTTATTTGTTTGACCACATTTCCGCTGTCCTCTGCTTGCAAACAGCAGCTCGAGTCATTGAATTTCCCACAAACTCCTCCTTCTTCTGCTAACAGATAATCTAATACCATCCAATGTTGAAAATACCGCTTTCCTCATTGAAGTGGGTTGCTCAGCAAGACGGTCAAGAGCTGTGGCTGGCTGGTTGGTAATTATTTCTGAGACAGCTTGTAACCTAATTATCTCATTGAAATGATAAATGGGTTCCCAGGCATCTGGGATTAATTCCTTAGGTTTCCAAGGGGCTGGTCCATCGTGTTGCGTAACTTGTTCTGGTGGCCATTCATCTTTTCCCCGTTTTGGGGTGCTCCCTGCAGCCAAGGCTGCCTCAGCTGACTGCTTTTCTCTAATTAAATCCTCACAGATTTTGGTTCCTAAGTGATTTCCCTGAATTTGTAGTAGCAAAAAGAACAATGGTCTAATATACCCCAGGGCTATACCATATCCCTGACCAGTTTGGAGGTAACCTGAGCTAAGCATGTTGGCCACAAATCCAATAATGTCCTTTCAAAGCCCGTGTTCCATTAGCAAAGGGGCCTTCCTACCCTTGGTCATCAATTGGCAGGTCAAAATACAGCAGGATTCCCGGGCCTAACGGTCCTCCAACAATAGCTGCCCCACCATAAGGGTCACAGTATTTGCATTTCCAAGCTCCCACACAGGGTTGCCATCTACATTTACATCTGCAAGCTGTTTGGTTGGATTTGGAGCAGAACTCACTAAAAGGCTTTGAGTTCCAATCCGGTGTTGCCATTCCCACTGATAATCACAAACAACATGTCTTCTACTTGTGGAATTTTTGTGGGGACAGCTTAAAAATAGGTGGTCAAAAAAACCCCTTGTCCCTCCCCATTGCTTTACAGGCTTCCAAATGTTTTTGGTAAGTGTGGTAAGAACACCTTACGCAGCTACCATTAGTGAGCTGAACAGGTATTTGATTGCAATTGTTTTGATATTTGGAACAATTGTAAGGAGGGCAATTGGAGGGCCAAAGCCAATTGCTTAAAGCCAGAGAGAAAGTCAATTGACAAACGCCTTTTCCTACATAGACCCGCCCTGTCCTGTTTAGGCAATAAGTGCCTGTTGGAGAAGAATGAAGTGGCCATGGACTTCCTTCTTTGGCCCCAAATCCCATGCCATTGTGGCCCTCCCATTGACCCACCATTTAGGTTCAGCTGGGCTAGCCAACCATGGCCACTCTTCAGATCCTCCTGGCCCTCCACAGAGCCAGCAATTGCTAAGGTTCAAAACTTTTGCTACTTCTTCTCCTAAGGCTGCCAATTGATTCTCCCACTCCTGGCCTAAACTTAGCTGACCATATAAAAGTAGAATTATTAAGGAAAATGTTTTAATAGTGTGATCTAATTAGCTAGTCTAATTTTCCCGTTGTCTTCTGCACCACCTGTGGCAATTGACGACACAGAAACTACTTAACGTGAAACAATGGCTGCAAGTATTAGCCCCCCAGTGAGTGGAGATTCTAGAGGAGGGATACCCATAGAGACTATTTCAGCAGATGGTCTGTGGGTAGGCACGCAGGGCTTCCTCTGATGTCGAAGCACTGGCTACTGCTCCGGCCCACTCCTGCAGAGTGTCAGTCACGGCCTCCCGGCCTTCTCCTCCAGCTGAGATGTGCAAATCTCTGAGGCTTCAGAGACCTTGACCCGAGAGTGACGGGTCCACCTGTGTTCAGCTGTCTTGATGGCTGTTTCTGTCGTCAGTTGTAGGTTATGGGGGTTCTGGGGGTCCAGTCGGGACGGCCGGACGTAGACGGTGACGGATGGAGACGAGAGATCTCTATAGGCAGGTCTTGGGACACAGCCGGTTTATTGTAAAGGGCGTGGGTATTGGGGCACTGCTCAGAGCTGGTAGACTCAGCTCTGAGCAGGCCCAAGAGAGCAAGAGAGTGAACGGGTGAGAGAGAGAGAGAGAGAGAGTAGGAGCATGGGTGGAAGTGGAAGAGAGAGAATGAGAATGAGAATGAGTAGAAGAGAGAGAGTGAGAATGAGAATGAGAATGAGAATGAATAGAAGAGAGAGAATGAGAATGTCTGAAGTCCTGGTTACAATACAATAAATCATCTTCTGTACTGAATATTCTAATTGTCACTAACCAATCTAATACAAGATACAAATCCTATAGCATTTACATACAGCCTATAAGAGTTCTTATATTACCATAGAGTGTTACATCTTAACTTCTAAAAACTACTCTTTGGACCCCTTCTGCTGAGCTAGTAGGGTCTGCTCTGACCCTTGGACCTGTTTGCAAGCAGAGGGTATTGTTCCATCAAGAGGGGATTACTTCAGTCGGCCATACCATTGTTTTCTAGTTGTTCAGTAACTAAGACCTGGTATTTCAAAAGTGGCTTTCATTTCGATGTTGCCTGTAGTTTTCATATTCCCAAAATCTTTTGTCAGGCAATCATATTTCCAAGGCTTTCCTGTTTCATCTTCCCCAACATCTTCCCCAACATCTCCCCCTTTTCGATGGACAATTAAGATATTAGACATAGTCTTACTCGTCATTTTTTGCACACACTGAAGTATACAAGGTACTGCTACTAAAACTATAATTATTACTACTAGAATAATCAAGCCTATTTTACAGAGTTCCCTTAGCCAGGGTGCAAAGCTCCAACCATCAAACAAACTGTCTAGCCAAGACGAGTTATCTGTTGTAATTTGGTTAGCTAGGTCCCTTAGGTTTTGTAACTGTTTGTGAATGGAAACAGAATGATCGGATAAGTTCATACAGCATAATCCTTCAAAATCTTCACAGCCATGCCCATGTGCTAATAAAAGATAATCAATGGCAGCTCTATTTTGTAAAGTGGCATGTCTGACTGCCTCTTCATCAGTTAACAAATCACTGATCATAGTAGAGGTGGCATTTACCTCCTTGCTGAGCCAACATCCCAACTTGTTTAACTGTTTTAGTGCAATTGAGGAACTTAACTGAGGAAGAAAAATGCTCGCAACAATTGATTTTTCAGAGTTCCAAGGATGAAAGTCACTATCACAGTCGCTCTCATACTGATGTCCCCAGGAAGATCTAATTTTTCTGTTTTTCTTTTTGATTACTTCTTTGACACTGGGAGCAATAATTGTAAGTTGTCCCAGAGCACAAGGGCCACCATCTATTTTTGAAGGTATACCTTGCCAGGCTCTGTCTCCACAGATGAGCCAAATTCCTCTAGGGAATCGAATAGGAAGTTTGTTAAAACGATCTGCATGAGGTTCATCATATATAAGAAGCTTAGCTTGGTTGCACCAAGAAGTTACATTGCTATAAGCTGGGTGATATGGGGTAACATTTAAATGAGGACCGTTTTCTCCTAGAAAGTGAAAGAAATAGCAGGTATCCATAGTTAACGAGCCTAGGATTTCTAGCTCTTGAAGGTCAGATTTATCAATTTTAGAATTATCAATATAAGTTTGGTGTTTATGGCTGGTAGTTGGAGAAATGTGATCATCGTATGGCCAGTACTTATCAAGAGTAACATTATCAAAACCTTCTGGTAAAGGTATTCCAACTAAACAAGTTGAAAAAGGTTTGTCAGGGCTTGTGTCAGATAGACAGATGGTATCGGAGCCTGCAGATTTGGCTAAAGCAACCCAGACATTTGTCTTTGGTTGATTTACAGGTAAAGCTTCACTATAAAAACTAAAACATAGGAATAAAAGCAACATGCACGCGCGCAGATGAGAAAGCTCCATTATTTTCTTGAGCTGTTTTTGGCAGATCGCTTTCTTCTGGTGATTCTGCGCACTTTAGGTTTGGGTGCTTGCTTCCTGGCTTCCACTTGCAGGGTCACTGGCTGGTGTGGAACAGACAGTGGGCTTTGATGCGTGGTACAGCTTCACGTTCTTTGCTGGAATCCACTTGGTTCCTTCACCTGTGGAGAGACATGCAAATCCCTTTCCCCACATTATAAGATCATAAGGTCTTTCTATTTTTCCTGATGCTAAATTCTTGATTAAAACTAGGGGGTGCTCTTTCAGTTTTGCTTTTTTGTTGTTTAAGAAATGTCTGAAGATGGGGGGATCAGGCTCTTCTGCAGAGCTGTTCAAGAAATTAAAAACATACAATGCTTTATTCAACCTTCTTTGAGGTGTAGCCTGGGCTTTTCCCCTTTTCTGTTGATTTAAAATGCGTTTTAAAGTTTGATGTGTTCCTTTTAGGGTACTTTTTGGCAGTTGTTTAAAGTATGGAGAGCAGATACCACTGTCCTTTATTGCTTTCCGCAATTCTTTAATCTCATGGTGTGGGATAGCTTGCCATGTTCTGGGACCACCAGCTTGCTGGCTGAATAGTACAGGCATAGCTAAAGGATTTAGATTTTCCTCTTTGCAAATTTGGCGTCTGATTTCATGCCAGTCTGTAAATTGAAAATTATTGAAACATTTTTGGGGGTTGTCTACTTTTGGGATTAATGCAGGCGAATCTTCAGGGTTTAGTGTCTCTTTCTGAGTTGAGAAGTCTGTCCCAAACACTGGGGGGACACCAGAGCTGTTTGGGTTGGTTCCGGGAAGCGGCGGCGGAGGCAGGGAGGCAGGCGGCGGAGGCAGGGAGGCAGGCGGCGGAGTCGCGGGAAGATGCGCGGATGGTTCCGGGAGCGGTGCTGAGGTTGGAGAAGTCTGAGCGGACTGATACCACTGGTCCGGGAGTTGCAGCAATTGCGCATGCGTATGTTGCGTCATCAGGTCCGCGCGGTAGGCTGTAAGGGCAGCAGTCCGTGTGGCGGGCGGTTCGGGCGGAGCGAAAGATGGCAGGACTGCAGAACCAGGGGCTGGGGCTGCGGTCGCGGGAGGCAGGAGGGCTGGTGGCTGGACCGCGGCGTGCTGCTGCTGGAAGCTTGTAGGCTGGGCTGGGGTGGGTGGTGGTGCCGCGGGAGACGGGGCTGCAGTGCCGGGAGACGTAGCTGGAGCAGGGGCAGGTACGGGGGAGACTGCAGACATCCGTGCAGGCAGCGCGGGCACCGGCATCAAGTGGCTCGCGGAGCTGGGGCGCTCCCAGCGCAAGCGATGGTGTGCCGGGATTGGGGAACCGCACAGAAACGGCAGGAGGAGCGGGAGTAGACACAGGCGGCTGCTGTGCCGCCACGGGGCCGGGGGACCGCTCGGGGCGTGCTGTGCGCGCTTGAACGGCAGGGTGGGGGGGTAGGGTTCCTGCGGTAACGTGCAGAGGGGGTGCCGGAGACAGCAGGACAGCCGTGGCCGGCGCTGTAGGCACTAGTGTTTCGGGAGCGGCAGGGGACTGTGAAGACGCAGCAGCGGCGGACGGGGATGGAACAATGGCTATCATCGGCGCCGTGTGGGGGGGGGGGGACCTGGGGGGCTGGAAGAAGGGTCGCCGCTTGGCTTTGGGGGGGGCCGGCTATAATGGCAGCCATGGCCATAACCGGCGCGGCTGGGGGAGGGGTAACACCCGTAGGTAGCAGGGGGGTAGGCGCTGGCCCCGCCGGGGGTACCGCCGGGGGGCGGGGCCATCATGATGTCAGCAGCGGGGGGTGGGGTAGCAATGACGGCAGCAGGGGGGGGTGGAGCCGCGGTGACGGAACCGGGGGGGGGGGCACGGAGGGGCAGGGGCAAGGGGCGGGGCCGCGGAGACGCTGGCACTGAAGGCGGGGGCCGCGGGGGATGGGGCAGCGGGGGCCGCGGGGGATGGGGCAGCGGGGGCTGCGGGGGATGGGGCAGCGGGGAGGAACGGGATGGCGGGAGGGGCCGTAGGGTCCGGTGGGGTGGCTGGGGCCGGGGTAACGGGCGCGGGGGCCGCGAGCGCGGGGGGCGGGGCGGCGCGCGTCAGCCGGACCGCGGGTATCGGAGCCACGGGGTCCGGCGGAGGGGCGGGGGCCGTGCTCCGCTGCGGGCTCGCCACGGCAAGGGGCGGACTCGCAGCTGGAACCAGGCTCGGCGGGGTGACTGCTGCGGGCGGCGCCACTGCAGCAAACAGCTCTACCAGCGCTCTGCAAGCTGGGAGCAGCTGTGCAGCTGCCATATCCCGGTAGGAGATATTATTAAAGAGCTTAACTCCAACTGTGTCCCAAAAGTCTCTTGTAAAGACGGCTGAACGGTCAGCATTTGGGAAATTAAGTCGGGTCCATTCTAAAAGATTTTTTAGCTCGTGTTTAGGCAACTGACTAGGACCAGAGCTTATAAGCAAATGCTTAAGTTGCTTATAGAGATCTCTGTCATGGGCAGAGTGGGTTTGTCCCATTTTTTAGACCAGTATGATACTCACTTAGGTGATGTCGCAGGAGCAGCGTCCTTACTCAGATGTCTGTCGTGCGGGGCTGGCCAGGCACTCCACTCAGCACTCAGGACGCCGCTTTTCGGTCCTTTCCCAGAGCTCCGGTTTCAGGCGTCGCTTGGCAACGGCTTTCCGTGCTCAGGACCTCACGGGTGGGTCCGCACTGAGCTCCAGCGCGGGCGGTGCTCAGCACTACTCGCCTGTGCTCGGGGCGTGCGGCAGATTTCCCTCCGCAGAGCTCCGGTCAGTACTGCTTAGCAGCGTGTCCGTGCTCGAGGGGTGATACGGCAGACCTCCTCAAAGAGCTCCAGGGGGCCGCTGCGCAGCAGTGGCGGCCCGTGCTCGAGGACTGCCAGGCAATTCCCTCCAAGAGCTCCAGGTAAACCCCGTGCTCGAAGGCTGCCTCAGCAGAATTACAGAGCTCCAGCTATTACGATGCGCAGCATCGGTATGCCGTGCTCACGACACGTTCTAGGTGGCTATAACTGGTCTTTTAGTTACCGTCCATGGAGAAAAGTCCTACAGATGGAGAAGGCTGAACCGGGCGTTCAATCACGTTGTGTGCCAGGCTGCAGGTGCTGGGTGTGGGCTCGGCAATCACGGTGGGCGCCAGACTGTAGGTTATGGGGGTTCTGGGGGTCCAGTCGGGACGGCCGGACGTAGACGGTGACGGATGGAGACGAGAGATCTCTATAGGCAGGTCTTGGGACACAGCCGGTTTATTGTAAAGGGCGTGGGTATTGGGGCACTGCTCAGAGCTGGTAGACTCAGCTCTGAGCAGGCCCAAGAGAGCAAGAGAGTGAACGGGTGAGAGAGAGAGAGAGAGAGAGTAGGAGCATGGGTGGAAGTGGAAGAGAGAGAATGAGAATGAGAATGAGTAGAAGAGAGAGAGTGAGAATGAGAATGAGAATGAGAATGAATAGAAGAGAGAGAATGAGAATGTCTGAAGTCCTGGTTACAATACAATAAATCATCTTCTGTACTGAATATTCTAATTGTCACTAACCAATCTAATACAAGATACAAATCCTATAGCATTTACATACAGCCTATAAGAGTTCTTATATTACCATAGAGTGTTACATCTTAACTTCTAAAAACTACTCTTTGGACCCCTTCTGCTGAGCTAGTAGGGTCTGCTCTGACCCTTGGACCTGTTTGCAAGCAGAGGGTATTGTTCCATCAAGAGGGGATTACTTCAGTCGGCCATACCATTGTTTTCTAGTTGTTCAGTAACTAAGACCTGGTATTTCAAAAGTGGCTTTCATTTCGATGTTGCCTGTAGTTTTCATATTCCCAAAATCTTTTGTCAGGCAATCATATTTCCAAGGCTTTCCTGTTTCATCTTCCCCAACATCTTCCCCAACAGTCAGTGACACTTGGAATGGGCCACGCCATTTCACCGCCACTGGCGCTTCTTTCTACTCCTTAACTAGGACTCAATCTCCTGGTTGGATGTTACAAGCAGCAAAGTCCAAAGGTGGGGCTTGTGCCAGCTGAGCTTCCTGTTGAAGGGGTTTCACAAGAAGCAGTATCCTGGCCACAGATGGTTTTCAATATACATCACTTACCTCTACTCCCCCACTAGGTTGAGACTTAGCCGGGTAATTCGTAACAACGACGGAAAGGGGGATAACGGAATCTCTCTTCTGGGTCGGGCTCTCATTCTCGCCAAAGCCAATGTCCAAAGCCTTAGCCATGGCATCTTGGTTTCTATTCGCAGCTTCAAAAGGTGTTTCTTTCTCTATTCATTGTTTTCTACCCGAGCCGAGCTCTGGGGGTGCCAGGGCCTATGGAGGTTCCATTGTGTTCCTAAAGAAGCCAAAACCCCTTGAAGGATCTTTCCTGTAAAATGAGTTCCCCTATCTGAGTCTATTGCTTCTACAATGCTGTATCTTGGAATGATTTGTTCCAAAGATGCCTTAATAACTGATCCTGTCGTTGCTGAAGCAGTTGGAAATGCCTCTGGCCACCTTGCTAGCTGACATACCATTAGCAGAAGATATGAAGCCTTCCCACTTGGGGCATCTCAGGAAAATCCCCCCGGCATCTTTGGAAGGGACATGCAGCCCAAGGCCTCCCTCCCCTGGCAAGTTACTTTGTAACTTGGCTGTTTGCTTTAGCACAGATCAAGCAACCTTCAACAGCTCGTTTTGCCAGTCTAAAAAGACCCCCAGCAACATACAGCATGAGGAAGGCTTCTGCCAATCCTCAGGAAGTGCAAGGACTCTCTTCACGGAGTTCTTTTAATATTGGTAGGGCCAAAGCTTCTGGTATCTCTTGTTTGCCATCCCTTGTAAACCAATTATTGTCTTTTTTCTCTGCCACACGGCTTTTTACTGTATCTCGAACTCCTCTGGCAGAAAAGACAGCTTCCCGGGCAGTGATGGAGTCGCTGGGAGCAAAGGAGGCATCTTGGAGAGTTCTGGCAGAAGTGTTGCTTTCTGAATTTCTTCATCCACCAAAAAGGAGACAGAGGAGTCCTGGAACATTCTTCAACTACAGGGAGAGGCCATGGGGCTTTTGCCATGGGGTCTCTCAACTGATTGCGGGACGCAGCCCCCTTTTTATGCTAAGTTCCTGGCAACAGCACCCTCTGAGGTACTCGGGAATTACAGACTTCCGGAACCGCCTACTCTATGCTCCCCTCTAATAGGCACCCCCCTCTTGGTATGGAAAAGGAAGAAAACGAAACTACTCCTAATGCTATTAAGTCTTTGTTGCCTTGCTCTAGGTTCAGGAATTTAACACGGCCTTGGCTGAGCAACAGTCTCTGTCGATTAGTAACAGTTTCTAGAACTAACACTTTCTTCTGTTACTCCCCTACCAGTAAATTCCTAGCCTTGTCTAAGGACGGATTCACACGGTCTCTTTGTAAAGACACATCCATGTTACTCCTTTCACTCCCACACCTTCTTGGAGGTGGGACGGCTCCCCCTGGCACAGCACCTGGCACAAAACCCCCCTATGCGCACACGCACACCTGCACTTACCCTGCACTCCGCTGCACACACACACACACACACCGCCCGCACACTAACACCCCCCTCCACATCCCCACCATGCTACTTGCAGTGGCCCCGCCCCTGCCATCCCGGCCGGCTGGCAGCACCCACTCCTCACATGCTTCCCCATGCCTTGCGTTTCCTTGCTGCCCCCTCTGTAGCCTTCTGTCAACCTGCCTTTTCTCCCCTGCCTTGCATTGGCTTGCTCACCCATCCCCCACCTGACTTCCTTTCACATTCGTCTAGGTCTGGCCTCACCTTTCCTTTTCCTTCTAGGACCCTCATTGCCTTGCCTCGCCTCGCCTCGCAAAGCCACCACTTGCCTTGCCCTGCCCTTGAAGCCCTCCCTTGCCTTGCATGACCTTGCTCACCCCTCCCCCACCTGGAATTCAAGACCCCTTTTCAATGACATTTCATGGCCTTGCCCTGCCCCTTCTGCTCCTCCTAGGAATCTCAAAGCTCTCAAGCATCTCCGGTGTTTCAGGATCACAGGAGAGGAAGACCAGGGGAGGACGCATGTTGCCACGCTCATCTCCATGGGCAGCCTTTGTCTGGGAGCAATCCTTGCATGTCTTGAATCTTGGAAGGGCAATTCACATTTTGCCCTTGAGCTCGGGGACCAGAATGAGAGTTCTTTTGCATACAAAGGAAAGCAGGTAGCTCAAGTCTTTTAGGTGCAGAGGAGACATGACCCACGCGGGATCAAGGCCACACAAAGCACTTGGTCCTGGCCACTTTTGTGTACCAGCAGTCCTTGAATGTACTTCTCACCTGCCTTGCCTGGCCTTGCCTTGGCAACACAACAGTTTCCTTGTCTTGCCCTGCTAGCCCTCTGGAGCCCGCTGGAGCCTTGCATTCCTTTGCATGGCCATGCCCCATCCTTGACCTGCCTACTGCTTTCCTCCAGGGCCTTGACTTGCCAAGCACTTCCTGTTTCTGCCTGGCCTACCCATCAGTGGACTTTCCTTCCTACGGCCAGCCTTGCCTCTAACGTCTGGGCCTTCTCTTGCCTACCACTCCATTTGCTTTCCCCTCACTGCTCTGGCCTTGCTTACCTCTCCCTTGACTTGCCCACAATTGCCTGCACTTGCCTTGCAGCACCTTGCCTGCATAGAAGGCAAGGTAAAGAATGGTAAGCAGGGCAAAGCAAAGCCAGCAAGTTGTAGGTAGTGCGAGGCAAGGCAGACGTAGGCAAAGGAAGCAGAGCAAGGGTAGCTTAAGAAGAACTCGACAAGGTACTGAAGGCAAGGCAAGGCCAAGAGACTCGGAGTGCCTTTCCTTGGGAAGGCAAGGACATAGTGCCAGTGTTGCTGCAGCAGATGTTAAGGTGGCATGGGGAGGAATAGAAAGTGCTGAGAACAGCGTGTGTGCTGCTAGTTTGAGGGGTGCAGTTGAAGTTGTAGGCAGCAAGATCTTCCTCAGCTGGCACTGTTTTGAGCTCTGTTTTTGCCAGATGGTTTCAAGTTGGTGGGCAGAATCTGCGAGAGGGAAAAGATTTGTTTGGGCCAAAGAGGTTTGTCTGGCTCTTGGAGTGTGGTGTAAAGAAGAGTGTGCTCTTGGAAGGGGAAGATGAGGGAAATCTTTTTGTCCTGATGTGCTGTTGATTGGAGTGCAGGGACGTTTGCAACTTGCCTCTGCCCTTGGGGCGGTTTCGAGCAGCGCCAGGTGCTTGGCCTTCTTTTGCAAGTCGTCAGCGCCATCGTGCGGTTGTTTCGATGAGCGCTGACAGTGCCGGGGAAAAAGCCAAGCGCTTCGCTGGCGCGGCCGCAGTCGTGTGCGAGCAGTTGGTGGAAGAGCTCCGCTGTGCATCCTGCCTCTTGGAGACACAAAAGAATGTGATCCTGCGCGTCGCGGGGAAGCAAGAGGAATCTTTTCATTGTTGGCTGTGCAGTTTCGAAGCGGCAAAAGTCAAGGCAGTTCCAGCACGGCCTCTTTCTTTCAGAACCTTTTCTGTGCCATCTTGAACATGCTCAACATGGAACTCGCACCCACTGAACTGCATCAAAGGTCCTGGAGAGACGCACTTTCCTTCAAGCTCTAGCTACCATCCTACCCTCCACCTCTCGCGGATCCCAAAGCCCTTCCAAACATCCAGCAGCTGCACGCAGAGAACAAGTGCTAGAACAAGGCGTTGGCCTTCCTAGTCCCTCTAAAGTCTGTAAACTAGGCGAAACATTGCAGTGACCAGCACTTTCCTTCGCAACTATCTATAGAGCGTCATCACATTCTCTCAGAGTGGCTAAGTCCACCCTTGCAGCGCAGCATTTCCAGCCACAGTTGGGACTGAGAGATGGGCCAGGTGAGAAAGCATTTGTTGACTATCCCTCGTCTCTGGAAGACTTGATACTCGCAGCGCAATCACGTCCACACACCTTCAGTGTGGCCAAGTTCAAGCAGCTAGAGCTCACAGAGATGGGAGAGTCAGGAGAGAAGCCGTTCCAAAAGTACCGTGTAGTGACAGCAGCATTAAACCTGTGCACAGCAGTCTACAGCACTGTAGACCGTGGCTTCTCTGACAAGACGTGCCATCCCATTGTTGGCTCTCGCAGCTCGGTTGCTAGCTGCTCTCCTGAAGAAAAGAACTAGAAGGAAAAGCCAATGCTGGGCTGCACCTTCCCCTTGCCTCACGTAAAAGCCACTTCAACTCCCCGCTGCACTCTCTACTTCCCCTCTCCTTGGCATCGACCACTGTGTTTTCAGCATCTCGGAGCCGAAAGGTAAGCGCCAGTGTTCCCAGGGATGGTTGGAAGAGGGATAAGTAGTAGCACAAGTAGCTGTCGTTGAACTTCCTCCTTCTCAATGCTAACGTGAACTCGGCAGGCAGGCGAGCGCCAGCCACCCTCCTTTCTCAGTTTGTACGCTGCGGACGCGAGCCCGGTGCTCGGCGCCTTCGTTCGGCCTCTTTAGTACCCATGTGGCGCTTTCGTTCTGCCGGAGTCGAAGCGTCGTCTACTTCTCGCCCAGAGAGCACGGTGCCGGCAGCGAAATGCTCCAGCCCACTGCTTGTGCCGACACACGCCTGGGCTATGCACTTTGCCTCTCAGCGACATACAGCAGCACATTCGGTCTAAATGAAAAGGGAAAGATTCTCGGCTACGTCTGGCACAGAGAACAGCTGTAGTTCAACGGGCTTACCCAGAGCATGCCCCCGACGCGTGGGAACTTGTATTTGCACCACATTCCAGTGGCAGTCCTCTTTCCTTTACAGGCTGCACAGCGCCGTCAGATCGCGGTGCTCTCTGCACGTGCCTTCTCACTTCCAAGTAGCACCGCGCACATTAGAGCCTTGCAGGGAGAGAAGACGCGGATAGTCGTGTCGCAGAGAAGAACGTGGCAGGGCGAAAAGGTGTTCTTCTTTTGTCCTCCTCGTCGCCCAGAGTGTGGTGCTGTGTTGAAAGTCTTGGCCAGCGAAAAGCTAATCCAGCCAGTGTTTCTCTCCTGATGCATTTCGCTGAGCGAGAGCTACGCGGACAGTTTGGACTCTGTGAAGCAGCAAGAAAATGATTGTCCGTCGAGCTGAGGAAAATCCGTGCACAGCACACTGTGGCCGCGTGCAGTGTTGGCGCTGAAGAGCGGCAAAGCTCAAAGGCATCGCTGGGCTTCAGTTCTGTCCCGACCGCAGAAGGCGAAGAACGAAGCAGCTGAGCACCGGCTGCATGTACTCAGTGGAGCGAATTTCAAATGTCCAGTCAAAAGCCTCTTCACAAGCAGATTCAGCTGAGAATGCTCTGGCTGCTTCACAAAGGAAGGCGCTGTGTTGCACTTCCTGGACACTACCTGGTCAGAAGCAGGTTCTTACACCTTCAATGCTGCAGAGTCCATGCAGCTGGAGCACAGCCAGAAGGACGCGTCCAGAAAGAAGGCGTTCTTCAAGTATCCCCCTCTTCCAAGCAGCCTTGAAACTGAGCACAACACACTGCGGCTCAGGAGGTTTTTTCTCAGATAGACGTGCCGTCACATTCTTCACTCTCGCAGCTCTGTTGCCCACTTGCAGCAGCTGCTCCCCAAGGAAAAAGGCTCCAGAAGTAAAAGCCACTGCTGGACTGCACTTTCCCCTTGCCTCACGTCAAGCACCAGAAACTGTCCGCTGCACTCTCTATTTCCCTTCTCCGCCGCATGACGAAGCATAAACGTAATCGCAATTGTTTCCAGGGGAAAGCTGGAAGAGAAATAGGTAGCAGCACAAGTAGCTGCAAGTTGGACTTTAAGTTTCGAGCTGCTAATGTGAATCCGAAAACAAGCGAGTGGCAGCCACGCCTCCTCTTGCAGCCTGTGCGATGCACACACCAGCTCGGTGCTCTGCCTTCATTCTTATGCTCTTCGTAGCAGGTGGCGCTTTCGTTTTGCTGGAGACGAACCGTCGTCTACTTGTCGCCCAGAGAGCACGGTGCCGGCAGCGAAATGCTGCAGGCTGCTGCTTCTGCCGAAACACGCCTGGGCTATGCAATTTCTCTAGCGCTGAAGTAGCGCCACATTCTGTTTGCTTTGTAGCCAGCATCTTTACGGAAAGCTTCTCGGCTACGACTGGCACAGAGAACAGCTTTAGTTCAACGGGCTTACACGGAGCTTGTCCCCGACGCGTGGAACTTGTATTTGCACCACATTCCAGTGGCAGTCCTCTTTCCTTTACAGGCTGCACAGCGCCGTCCGATCGCGGTGCTCTCTGCACGTGCCTTCTCACTTCCAAGTAGCACCGCGCACATTAGAGCCTTGCAGGGAGAGAAGACGCGGATAGTCGTCTCACACAGAAGAACGTGCCAGGATGAAAAGATGTTCTTCCTTTGTCCTGTTTCTTGCCCGAATTGTGTTGCAGTGTTGAAAGTCTTGGCCAGCGAAAAGCTAATCCAGCCAGTGTTTCTCTCCTGACGCATTTCGCTGAGCGAGAGCTACGCGGACAGTTTGGACTCTGTGAAGCAGCAAGAAAATGATTGTAGGTCGAGCTGAGGAAAATCCGTGCACAGCACACTGTGGCCGCGTGCAGTGTTGGCGCTGAAGAGCGGCAAAGCTCAAAGGCATCGCTGGGCTTCAGTTCTGTCCCGACCGCAGAAGGCGAAGAACGAAGCAGCTGAGCACCGGCTGCATGTACTCAGTGGAGCGAATTCCAAATGTCCAGCCAAGAACTGCTTCACAAGCAGATTCAGCTGAGAATGCTCTGGCTGCTTCACAAAGGAAAGCGCCGCCGTGGCACTCCTGGACACAACCTGGTCAGAAGCAGTTTCTTACACCTTCAATGCTGCAGAGTCCATGCAGCTAGAGCACACTCAGAAGGACGCGTCCAGAAAGAAGGCGTTCTTCAAGTACCCCCTCTTCCAAGTAGCCTTGAAACTGAGCACAACACACTGCGGCTCAGGAGGTTCCTTCTCAGATAGACGTGCCGTCACATTATGCAGCTCGCATACTGTGGGCTCGCAGAGCTCGCAGCTCTGTTGCCCACTTGCAGCAGCTGCTCCCAAAGAAAAAGGCTCCAGAAGTAAAAGCCTTTTACTGCTGGACTGCCCTTTCCCCTTGCCTCATGTCAAGCACCAGAAACTGTCCGCTGCACTCTCTATTTCCATTCTCCGTCGCATCTACCACTGTAATCTCTGCATCTCGAAGAATAAACCCCGGCCCAATTCTTTCCGTCGTCATCTTGTCTCACAGAGGGCACGCCGGCAGAGAAACGCTCCAGGTTGCTGATTCTTCCGAAACACACCTGGGCTGTGCATTTTCCTTCGCTGCCCTTGGTAGCACCACATTCTGTTTGCTTTGTAGCCTGAATATCAAGGGAAAGATTCTCAGCTACGTCTGGCACAGAGAACAGCTTTAGTTCAACGGGCTTACCCGGCGCTTACCCCGACGCGTGGGAACTTGTATTTGCACCACATTCCGGGGGTAGTCTTCCTTCCTTTACAGGCTGCACAGCGCCGTCAGATCGCAGTGCTTCTCTGCACGTGCCTTCTCACTTCCAAGTAGCACCGCGCACATTAGAGCCTTGCAGGGAGCAAAGACGTGGATAGATGTGTGGCAGAGAAAATCGTGCAAAGACGAAAAGGTGTTCTTCTTTTGTCCTCCTCGTCGCCCAGATTGTGGTGCTGTGCTGAAAGCGTGGGTATTATTACCCCTTCTCGCAGTGAGACTATGTGCTGCGTTGGAACTGTTGGCCAGTGAAAGGCTAATCCAGCAAGTGCTTCCCTCCTGATGCATTTTGCTGAGCGAGAGCTGAGGAAAATCCGTGCACTGCACACTGTGGATGCATGCAGTATACACGCAGAAGAGCGGCGAAGCTCATAGTCATCGCACACACCAGCCCAGTGGCCTGGGGCTGCGTTCTTCTCCCTTACCGGCGCTGGACAGAACTGAAGCATTCAGCTGTGGCTCTCTTTTTGTGGAACTGTGGACAGTTTCTGGTGCTTGACGAGAGGCAAGGGGAAAGTGCAGTCCAGCAGTGGCTTTTACTTCTGGAGCCTTTTTCTTTGGGAGCAGCTGCTGCAAGTGGGCAACAGAGCTGCGAGAGTGAAGAATGTGACGGCACGTCTATCTGAGAAGGAACCTCCTGAGCCGCAGTGTGTTGTGCTCAGTTTCAAGGCTGCTTGGAAGAGGGGGATACTTGAAGAACGCCTTCTTTCTGGACGCGTCCTTCTGAGTGTGCTCTAGCTGCATGGACTCTGCAGCATTGAAGGTGTAAGAACCTGCTTCTGACCAGGTAGTATCCAGGAGTGCAACACAGCGCCTTCCTTTGTGAAGCAGCCAGAGCATTCTCAGCTGAATCTGCTAGTGAAGAGGCTTTTGACTGGACATTTGAAATTCGCTCCACTGAGTACATGCAGCCGGTGCTCAGCTGCTTCGTTCTTCGCCTTCTGCGGTCTGGACAGAACTGAAGCCCAGCGATGACTTTTAGCCGTGCCGCTCTTCAGCGCCAACACTGCACGCGGCCACAGTGCGCTGTGCACGGATTTTCCTCAGCTCGACGGACAATCATTTTCTTGCTGCTTCACAGAGTCCAAACTGTCCGCGTAGCTCTCGCTCAGCGAAATGCGTCAGGAGAGAAACACTGGCTGGATTAGCTTTTCGCTGGCCAAGACTTTCAACACAGCGCTACACTCTGGGCAACGAGGAGGACAAAAGAAGAACACCTTTTCGCCCTGCCACGTTCTTCTCTGCGACACGACTATCCGCGTCTTCTCTCCCTGCAAGGCTCTAATGTGCGCGGTGCTACTTGGAAGTGAGAAGGCACGTGCAGAGAGCACCGCGATCTGACGGCGCTGTGCTGCCTGTAAAGGAAAGAGGACTGCCACTGGAATGTGGTGCAAATACAAGTTCCCACGCGTCGGGGGCATGCTCTGGGTAAGCCCGTTGAACTACAGCTGTTCTCTGTGCCAGACGTAGCCGAGAATCTTTCCCTTTTCATTTAGACCGAATGTGCTGCTGTATGTCGCTGAGAGGCAAAGTGCATAGCCTAGGCGTGTGTCGGCACAAGCAGTGGGCTGGAGCATTTCGCTGCCGGCACCGTGCTCTCTGGGCGAGAAGTAGACGACGCTTCGACTCCGGCAGAATGAAAGCGCCACATGGGTACTAAAGAGGCCGAACGAAGGCGCCGAGCACGGGGCTCGCGTCCGCAGCGTACAAACTGAGAAAGGAGGGTGGCTGGCGCTCGCCTGCCTGCCGAATTCACGTTAGCATTGAGAAGGAGGAAGTTCAACGACAGCTACTTGTGCTACTACTTATCCCTCTTCCAACCATCCCTGGGAACACTGGCGCTTACCTTTCGGCTCCGAGATGCTGAAAACACAGTGGTCGATGCCAAGGAGAGGGGAAGTAGAGAGTGCAGCGGGGAGTTGAAGTGGCTTTTACGTGAGGCAAGGGGAAGGTGCAGCCCAGCATTGGCTTTTCCTTCTAGTTCTTTTCTTCAGGAGAGCAGCTAGCAACCGAAAGTGCTGGTCACTGCAATGTTTCGCCTAGTTTACAGACTTTAGAGGGACTAGGAAGGCCAACGCCTTGTTCTAGCACTTGTTCTCTGCGTGCAGCTGCTGGATGTTTGGAAGGGCTTTGGGATCCGCGAGAGGTGGAGGGTAGGATGGTAGCTAGAGCTTGAAGGAAAGTGCGTCTCTCCAGGACCTTTGATGGAGTCCAGTGGGTGCGAGTTCCATGTTGAGCATGTTCAAGATGGCACAGAAAAGGTTCTGAAAGAAAGAGGCCGTGCTGGAACTGCCTTGACTTTTGCCGCTTCGAAACTGCACAGCCAACAATGAAAAGATTCCTCTTGCTTCCCCGCGACGCGCAGGATCACATTCTTTTGTGTCTCCAAGAAGCAGGATGCACAGCGGAGCTCTTCCACCAACTGCTCGCACACGACTGCGGCCGCGCCAGCGAAGCGCTTGGCTTTTTCCCCGGCACTGTCAGCGCTCATCGAAACAACCGCACGATGGCGCTGACGACTTGCAAAAGAAGGCCAAGCACCTGGCGCTGCTCGAAACCGCCCCAAGGGCAGAGGCAAGTTGCAAACGTCCCTGCACTCCAATCAACAGCACATCAGGACAAACAGATTTCCCTCATCTTCCCCTTCCAAGAGCAGCCTCTTCTTTACACCACACTCCAAGAGCCAGACAAACCTCTTTGGCCCAAACAAATCTTTTCCCTCTCGCAGATTCTGCCTACCATCTTGAAACCATCTGGCAAAAACAGAGCTCAAAACAGTGCCAGCTGAGGAAGATCTTACTGCCTGCAACTTCAACTGCACCCCTCAAACTAGCAGCACACACGTTGTTCTCAGCACTTTCCTTCTCAGCTCTAGCTACCATCCTAAGCCTTCCCTCTCCTAGAGTCAGGATCCAAAGACAACGGCACCACGGACTGCTCACACACTAAAGGCATCAGGACAAAAGGCTCACAAGCTTGGCCTTTGCATTCCCACGGACAGCTCAACAGCTCTAACCCAGAGAGAGCTCTGCCTCTTGGGAAAAGCCCTTAAAATCCCTAAGAGCACCTGATGTGCACATCCAAACCTGCTTTCCTTGCCAAAGAGAGCAACTACAAGCCCATCTCCAAAGAAACGGCATCCCCTCCTCCAAAATACAACACATCCAGCCACTGATCCACCTCCAGTATTGAATGTATCCAACAATTGCCCCTACACGCCCAGGGGCCAGAAGAGAAATGTCTTGCTGGACTATTCCTCCCCATGCTACCTTAACATCTGCTCCAGCAACACTGGCACTCCAAGTCTCTTGGCCTTGCCTTGCCTTCAGTACCTTGTCGAGTTCTTCTTAAGCTACCCTTGCTCTGCTTCCTTTGCCTACGTCTGCCTTGCCTCGCACTACCTACAACTTGCTGGCTTTGCTTTGCCCTGCTTACCACTCTTGGCCTTGCCTTCCATGCAGGCAAGGCGCTGCAAAGCAAGTGCAGGCAATTGTGGGCAAGTCAAGGGAGAGCTAAGCAAGGCCAGAGCAGTGAGGGGAAAGCAAATGGAGTGGTAGGCAAGAGAAGGCCCAGACGTTAGAGGCAAGGCTGGCCGTAGGAAGGAAAGTCCACTGATGGGTAGGCCAGGCAGAAACAAGAAGGGCTCGGCAAGCCAAGGCCCTGGAGGAAAGCAGTAGGCAGGTCAAGGGCGGGGCATGGACGTGCAAAGGAATGCAAGGCTCCAGAGAGCTAGCAGGGCAAGGCAAGGAAACTGTTGTGTTGCCAAGGCAAGGCAAGGATAGGCAAGGCAGGTGAGAAGTACATTCGAGGACTGCTGGTACACAAAAGTGGCCAGGACCAACTGCCTTGCTTGGCGAGGCGAGGCAGGGCAATGAGGGTCCTAGAAGGAAAAGGAAAGGTGAGGCCAGACCTAGACGAATGTGAAAGGAAGTCAGGTGGGGGATGGGTGAGCAAGTCAATGTAAGGCAGGGGAGAAAAGGCAGGTTGACAGAAGGCTACAGAGGGGGCAGCAAGGAAACGCAAGGCATGGGGAAGCATGTGAGGAGTGGGTGCTGCCAGCCGGCCGGGATGGCAGGGGCGGGGCCACTGCAAGTAGCATGGTGGGGATGTGGAGGGGGGTGTTAGTGTGCGGGAGGGGTGTGTGTGTGTGTGTGCAGCGGAGTGCAGGGTAAGTGCAGGTGTGCGTGTGCGCATAGGGGGGTTTTGTGCCAGGTGCTGTGCCAGGGGGAGCCGTCCCACCTCCAAGAAGGTGTGGGAGTGAAAGGAGTAACATGGATGTGTCTTTACAAAGAGACCGTGTGAATCCGTCCTTAGACAAGGCTAGGAATTTACTGGTAGGGGAGTAACAGAAGAAAGTGTTAGTTCTAGAAACTGTTACTAATCGACAGAGACTGTTGCTCAGCCAAGGCCGTGTTAAATTCCTGAACCTAGAGCAAGGCAACAAAGACTTAATAGCATTAGGAATAGTTTCGTTTTCTTCCTTTTCCATACCAGGAGGGGGGTGCATATTAGAGGGGAGCATAGAGTAGGCAGTTCCAGAAGTCTGTAATTCCCGAGTACCTCAGAGGGTGCTGTTGCCAGGAACTTAGCATAAAAAGGGGGCTGTGTCCCGCAATCAGTTGAGAGACTCCATGGCAAAAGCCCCATGGCCTCTCCCTGTAGTTGAAGAATGTTCCAGGACTCCTCTGTCTCCTTTTTGGTGGATGAAGAAATTCAGAAAGCAACACTTCTGCCAGAACTCTCCAAGATGCCTCCTTTGCTCCCAGCGACTCCATCACTGCTCGGGAAGCTGTCTTTTCTACCAGAAGAGTTCGAGATACAGTAAAAAGCCGCGTGGCAGAGAAAAAAGACAATAATTGGTTTACAAGGGATGGCAAACAAGAGATACCAGAAGCTTTGGCCCTACCAATATTAAAAGAACTCCGTGAAGAGAGTCCTTGCACTTCCTGAGGATTGGCAGAAGCCTTCCTCATGCTGTATGTTGCTGGGGGTCTTTTTAGACTGGCAAAACGAGCTGTTGAAGGTTGCTTGAGCTGTGCTAAAGCAAACAGCCAAGTTACGAAGTAACTTGCCAGGGGAGGGAGGCCTTGGGCTGCATGTCCCTTCCAAAGATGCCGGGGGGATTTTCCTGAGATGCCCCAAGTGGGAAGGCTTCATATCTTCTGCTAATGGTATGTCAGCTAGCAAGGTGGCCAGAGGCATTTCCAACTGCTTCAGCAACGACAGGATCAGTTATTAAGGCCTCTTTGGAACAAATCATTCCAAGATACAGCATTGTAGAAGCAATAGACTCAGATAGGGGAACTCATTTTACAGGAAAGATCCTTCAAGGGGTTTTGGCTTCTTTAGGAACACAATGGAACCTCCATAGGCCCTGGCACCCCCAGAGCTCGGCTCGGGTAGAAAACAATGAATAGAGAAAGAAACACCTTTTGAAGCTGCTAATAGAAACCAAGATTCCATGGCTAAGGCTTTGGACATTGGCTTTGGCGAGAATGAGAGTCCGACCCAGAAGAGAGATTCCGTTATCCCCCTTTCCGTCGTTGTTATGAATTACCCGGGTAAGTCTCAACCTAGTGGGGGAGTAGAGGTAAGTGATGTATATTGAAAACCATCTGTGGCCAGGATACTGCTTCTTGTGAAACCCCTTCAACAGGAAGCTCAGCTGGCACAAGCCCCACCTTTGGACTTTGCTGCTTGTAACATCCAACCAGGAGATTGAGTCCTAGTTAAGGAGTAGAAAGAAGCGCCAGTGGCGGTGAAATGGCGTGGCCCATTCCAAGTGTCACTGACGACAGAAACAGCCATCAAGACAGCTGAACACAGGTGGACCCGTCACTCTCGGGTCAAGGTCTCTGAAGCCTCAGAGATTTGCACATCTCAGCTGGAGGAGAAGGCCGGGAGGCCGTGACTGACACTCTGCAGGAGTGGGCCGGAGCAGTAGCCAGTGCTTCGACATCAGAGGAAGCCCTGCGTGCCTACCCACAGACCATCTGCTGAAATAGTCTCTATGGGCATCCCTCCTCTAGAATCTCCACTCACTGGGGTGCTAATACTTGCAGCCATTGTTTCACGTTAAGTAGTTTCTGTGTCATCAATTGCCACAGGTGGTGCAGAAGACAACGGGAAAATTAGACTAGCTAATTAGATCACATTATTAAAACATTTTCCTTAATAATTCTACTTTTATATGGTCAGCTAAGTTTAGGCCAGGAGTGGGAGAATCAATTTGCAGCCTTAGGAGAAGAAGTAGCAAAAGTTTTGAACCTTAGCAATTGCTGGCTCTGTGGAGGGCCAGGAGGATCTGAAGAGTGCCTATGGTTGGCTAGCCCAGCTGAACCTAAGTGGTGGCTCAACACCCGACATGAGGTCCATACTAGGACCAAAGGGCCAAAGAAGGAAGTCCATGGCTATAGGAGAAGGTTTCACGAAGGATGTCTGGACTTCAGGTGGCTCTCTTGAAAGCTGTTTCTTGCATAGGCGAAGTTACAGCAGTTCAGGGAGCGGGTATCCAGAGCCAGCCCTACAGCTGCCAGCTCCAGCTGTAGGCATACCTGAAGCCGCTTTCTGGTCAAGTTACAAAGCATTCTAGACTTTTCTTTGCAGAGTATCTTAACACATAACAACCAATAAGCACCATACCCAATACCTTTACATTTGCCTATAGCCTATCATAGCTACTACCATCACCATATTCTAGTCATTATTATCCAATCACAAGAGTAAGTAAGTTACAATTTCAGCTTACAGTGGAGAATTCTTAGACCTTTCTTCTTCTTGCTACATCAACATTTCTTGTTTGCCTGCCATATCTTTCTTTTTGGTAAAGACACGTTTTCTATTGACTTATGCTCTTCTTGAGACTTACTTACTTGGTGAAAAACACGTCTTTGTTTGTAATCACATACCTTTGTCCTGCTCCTAAAAATCTCCTTCCAACTCATCTCCAACCTTTGCCTTCTCAGTTACTCAGCGATCACTGTTTCAGCAAAACATCTTTTATTCTATATCAAAACTTGCTTCCATTTCTACCTCATCCCCAGCTTCTACATTCACAGACCTTTCTGCCAAGCCTACATACCTGTGAAACTTTCTTACCAAACTTTCATCCTCCCCAACACATGGCCACTTCATTCTTCTCCAACAGGCACTTATTGCCTAAACAGGACAGGGCGGGTCTATGTAGGAAAAGGCGTTTGTCAATTGACTTTCTCTCTGGCTTTAAGCAATTGGCTTTGGCCCTCCAATTGCCCTCCTTACAATTGTTCCAAATATCAAGACAAATGCAATCAAATAGCTGTTCAGCTCACTAATGGTAGCTGCGTAAGGTGTTCTTACCACACTTACCAAAAACATTTGGAAGCCTGTAAAGCAATGGGGAGGGACAAGGGGTTTTTTTGACCACCTATTTTTAAGCTGTCCCCACAAAAATTCCACAAGTAGAAGACATGTTGTTTGTGATTATCAGTGGGAATGGCAACACCGGATTGGAACTCAAAGCCTTTTAGTGAGTTCTGCTCCAAATCCAACCAAACAGCTTGCAGATGTAAATGTAGATGGCAACCCTGTGTGGGAGCTTGGAAATGCAAATACTGTGACCCTTATGGTGGGGCAGCTATTGTTGGAGGACCGTTAGGCCCGGGAATCCTGCTGTATTTTGACCCGCCAATTGATGACCAAGGGTAGGAAGGCCCCTTTGCTAATGGAACACGGGCTTTGAAAGGACATTATTGGATTTGTGGCCAACATGCTTAGCTCAGGTTACCTCCAAACTGGTCAGGGATATAGTGTATATCTTAGACCATTGTTCTTTTTGCTACTACAAATTCAGGGAAATCGCTTAGGAATCAAAATCTGTGAGGATTTAATTAGAGAAAAGCAGTCAGCTGAGGCAGCCTTGGCTGCAGGGAGCACCCCAAAACGGGGAAAAGATGAATGGCCACCAGAACAAGTTACGCAACACGATGGACCAGCCCCTTGGAAACCTAAGGAATTAATCCCAGATGCCTGGGAACCCATTTATCATTTCAATGAGATAATTAGGTTACAAGCTGTCTCAGAAATAATTACCAACCAGCCAGCCACAGCTCTTGACCGTCTTGCTGAGCAACCCACTTCAATGAGGAAAGCGGTATTTTCAACATTGGATGGTATTAGATTATCTGTTAGCAGAAGAAGGAGGAGTTTGTGGGAAATTCAATGACTCGAGCTGCTGTTTGCAAGCAGAGGACAGCGGAAATGTGGTCAAACAAATAACAAAGGAAATAACCTCAGCTCATGGACCTGTCCAAGTGTTAAAAGGATGGTAATGGGACATGTTTTCCTGGCTAACTGGCCAGCTATGGGCTAAATTGTTACAGCAGGGATTACTGTAACACGCCTATATCAAACCAGGAATCCCGTGGAAAAGAAGTATATATGGACAGATTGGTGGTAGATGTTTCGGAGGTCTTTATTTCTCCAGCCGCATGGCCGGGGCTCTGCTCAGGAACTCCCCCAGTCACGGGACCCGAGGGTCCTTGGCCACACCGGGGAACACAAACCAACCAATGGGGAATGAAGCTGACCAGGGGCAGGGAAACCCCGTGTCTCTCGCCCAGGGCCCATCTCCCAGGGCTCCATGGCAGGGGGGGAGACCCCAACACTAAATGAATACCATTTCTCCTCTTATATGCTATAGCAACTCTAATCTTTTGAGCATGCGTGACACCATGCTGGGTGCAGCTCTTTCAGCAGGTGGTCAAGGGGATGCCGCTAGCAGCCATGCCTACCTGATCCAGAAAGGACTACAAAAGGACAGAAAAGGATGTCACTGCAAATAATAGCAAAAGCCAAGAAGACTCAAGAAGAAAAAATTAAATCAATGGTAATTAAGGTTTGTAAAGACAAATACAGATCAAATAAAAAGAGGAGGGATTAAAAGGAAGGAGGTGGATGAGTCTTTACAAACAGACCGTGTGAATTGGCCTGTAGACAAGGCTACGAACTTATGGGGAGTGAAGTAACAGAAGAAACTATTAGTTCTCTAGAACTGTTACTAATCATCAGAGACTGTTGATTAATCCAGGGCGTGTTAAATTCCTGAACCTAGAGCAAGGCAACAAAGACTTAATAGAATTAGGAATGGTTTCTTTTTCTTCCTTTTCGATGCCAAAAGGGGGGGTGCATATTAGAGGAGGGCATAGAGTAGGCAGTTCCGGAAGTCTGTATCTGCCGAATACCTCAGCCAGTGGGGAAAAGGAAGAGGGCCTTGTGGCCAGGAACTTGGCATAAAAAAGGGGCTGCATCCCGCAACCGTTTGACAGACCCCAGGGGAAAAGCCCCATGGACTCTCCCTGTAGTCGAAGAATGTTGCAGGACTCCTCTGTCTCCTTTTCGGACATCAACCTCAGGCACCGTGGATTAATTTTCCTTAACGGCAGCGACCTGCTGCGTGCTCTCCGTGCTCCTCCCCAGCCCCCCGGCAGGTGTAAAATAGTTCCCGGCGGCTCCCACCGCGCGTTACAGACGGCTGCGCGGCCCCGGGACTGCTCGCAGTGCTCCCCTGCTCCGCAAGGGCTGCCCGCGGGCTGCGGAGCCACCTCGCCACCGGCGCGGCCACGGCCGGGGCCCTTCTCGACAGCAGCCGAGGGGCTGCGGAGCGGGCGGCTGCGGGACGATCAGCCATTTTATGCCGCGCGGTGCTGCCGCCTCCATCTAGTGCTCCATCGCGCCGCCGGCCGACCCCGCCTGGCGCGCTCCCGCTCGGCCGCGCTCGCCGCCCGCCCAGCCTCGCCGGAAGCTCTCCCGCCCGGGCCGTGCCCCGGCTCCGCCTGCGGTTCGGCAGGGCCCGGCCGCACGCGTGCTGCGTGGCTCGGAGCACCCGCGTTGCGCCGCAGGCCACGGGGAAGGCGGGGCGGGGCGGGCCGGCGCCATGGTGGTAGCGCGAGGAGAGGAGCGCCCGGGCGGGGCGGCGCGTGGCGCGGCGGTGAGCGCTTCTGCTTCCTGTCGCTCGGCGGCCGCCCTCGGCAGGTGCCGTGTGACCCCGCGGAGCGGCGGGGCCGGCCGGGCGGTGCGCGGCGAGGCTTTCGGCCAGCGGCGGCCGCAGCGAGAGGCTGCTGGCACTGCCCGTGCCGGTGGAGAGAGCGGGGATCCGAGGCCGGCCTTCCTAGGGTAACGAGGGGCGACCGCCTTTGCCGCGCTGCCCTCCGTGCAGCACGTGGCCGATTCCGGTGAACCCGAGGTCTCCGCAGCGGCGCGGGCGGGAGGGAGTGGGGAGCGCGCTCGGTGCTCTGCCGGCCGCTCCCGCCCAGCGCTGCGCTCCGCCGAGGCGTTTTCCCGCCCGTCCTGGGGAGGACACAAGGGACACCAAAGTTGGAGCTTAGCTGTCAGGGGGAGCAACTTGCCTCCATTGGCGACGTCCTTTTCCCTCTGATTCAGCTACCTTGTAGTAGGTGCGATGGTGCTGAAGAAGGGTGGCGGCTTGGCACAGTTGCTGGCATAGGTGGTGCAAGAGCTCCACGCAAGGAGCTTTGAGTGGCATGTGTGAGGGTAGGAGGGTACGGCACCCACAGCTGAAGGCAGAAAAGGTCAGGGCATGTCATCAGCCGCAATCGTGCTAAGTTGTTCATCTTTGCAAACAGCTTGCCGAGTTGTTCCTTTTCTTAGGTAATGGGGGTTTGTATCAACCAGAACTGCATATGGTCAGTATTTGCAGAGAAGGTTATTTGGACTGTTGTTGAGGTGAGTGTAGCAGTTTCTATGGCATTTTGCAAAAAAGTGACAGGTCTCTCTGCGTTCCCCAATTCTTAACAAAAATGAAGTTAACAAAGCCCTGAAAAGAGGTTTTACAAAACTTGAGGGATTTTTTCCTACTCGTACTGTAGAGACAACCATAGTCACCTTGTCTTTCCAAAAGTGAAGGTTACATCTTTTTGTCCAAGAGCATCAAGTGCTTTTGGTCAGCGTTTGTGTGCAAGCATTAGCCTTGTTCTTGTTCTTCCCTGGAGAACTTTTACAGTACTCAGATGATCTGTGTAGGCTGCAGAGTGCAGTGGTGAACTTCAAGGCTTCCAGCAGAAGGGAGATGCTGTCCACGTTTTGGATTCTCCTTAGTCTGAACCTTCAATGTCCAAGGCTTCACTTTTCAAGCAGTTGGAAGAGCTCCAAATTAAGATATGAACAGGTCTTAATTGACCTTGTCACCGCCTCAGTTAGTCAAGTAATGCTGTGCACTGGATTTAATTGCCTAGTGCAACATGTGCTAAAGATATGTAGAGTATCTCCTCGATTACCCTCCCAGAAGGGTTTGAAGGGAGAACAAGGAGTTCCGAAGACAGGTATTTGGTGTACGAGAAGTAGAACTTAGTTGCTTGCAGGGCACTGCATGCACAAATGTCTAAGGAGGATCCTTCTTTTTTTGTCCCATCTATGCTTGTTCTCATTTGAAATCCTGAACATTCTGGAGGCTGGTTTTGTTAGGGTTGTGGCTGGGGAAGGGGTGGTGGTGGGGGAGGGGTGGGTGTTGTTTCTGATTTTTTTAATTTCCAGGATAGTGTACAAAGAACTTGTGCCCAAAACCAGCAGTATGAAGCAAGGCAGGTATAAAAGAAGGTCACCGAAATGTCGGCTAATATGAATCTGAAAGCGCTTCAGTATTTTACCCAGGAGTTTCACTCCAACAAGGTGATTGTCCTTCACAGAAATGTAGTGGCAGGCTTATGCCATGCTAGAAGTGATGACCTTTCTCTGCCCCAAATTGACCAGCAAGATATTTTGGCTCTTGATTTAAACCCCTGAGCCAGCTGTGTTTCAGGCTGCAGAAGCTGCAGGTGTTGTGGCAGACGCGGGGTGCAGCCTTGCCTGCCGGTCCCGACCTGGCGCACGCCGGTGGCAGCCGTCAGCGCCTGGGGTCCCCTGTGCCGCCCACGCCAGGGCTCTGCCTGCCTGCTTGCACCCCCGGTAGCCTCAGGGAAACAGCGGACTACTCCATCTACTTTAAAAACAAAGAAGCAAACAAAAAGCCCACTGTAAAAATATGTAGAAGTCTTGAAACTAATTCTCAGCGCTTGCTCGGAGTTTGTTGATGGCGCAAATGGATTTTGGATAAACTGGTATTGCTAGTACTACTTTTAAATTAGGCTCCTGAACTTCAGAAAGGAGAAGATGGTGGTCACATACCCCTGAGGAATGTTTGAAAAAGTAAGAGTGCTCAGTCATTTAAAGGTGGCCAGAAAATGGGTGTGGCAGTGGAGTGGACACTCTGCGAGTAGGTAGCCTTAAGTCATGCAGCGACTGGCACTTCAGTGGGAATTTTGCATCAACACCAAGAGATCGTTCCATGATGTGTTGCATAACAGCAAATTGGGCCAAAATTCTGCTGACTTTGATCAAGGTGGACGGGCCACCTTCACTTAACCCAGCATAGGGACATAAATCAATGATGTTTGAAAAACAGCCATGAAACATAGCCCCTTTAGTTTATTGCACTGTTGCAAGTCTGCAAAGCTCTGTTGCCAGGTCATTGGAAGTAGCTGTTGGAATCTAACTGCATTTGGACACTTTGTCAGTCAGCATCACCAGGAGGCTTAACGGTTTAGGTTGAGAGGTGGTGCATGTTTTTTTTCAGAGGAATGGCCCAGTGAAGAGCAGTGTTCACTGCCATGACTGCCGTTGTCGCCTTCTAGAGAAATCTTGGTTCATTCAGAGAGAACTTCCTTGGTTCTGCTGGTTTGGTTTCGCAGCTGGAGCAAAGGTACAGCACTGGAAGCAATTCCTAGGGCAGAAGCGGGAGATATCCAAAGCTCTGCACTTTGTTGTCCTCAGCACAGTGTAAGTGAGCGTAGTCTAATTGGAGGAGTGGTGAGCATCAGTGATATCAGATTTTTTACAAGTTCTTAATTCTGTCAAAACAAGAAAGAAGGAGAGTGATGAAGATGAAATCCTTTCCTCTTAAATCTGCCTACAGAGCAACTTCAGGGGTAGTTGTAATGTGTATTCACCTATTTTGAATTGCCCAAAACCAGGCCTAGAGATGCTTCAGAGACAGAGTCAGAGAAGCGGGTATTTGCTTTATTTGGCGCTGGGTGCGTGGGGGATCGCTCCTCCTAACACACCCACGCAGAGCACTCCATACAGTCCAGCATTATGTGTAAAATTTTTGAATATTCATCCCATTCCTTGGGATAGGAGTAGTTCTAGAAATTACTTCTCGGAAGTCATTGATATCATTAGCAGATGTGCCACGCATGTGCTGTGTAGCCAGGTGGTCGCACTGAGGAAGGCTCCTCTTCTTCCTCGGGGGTCTTTCTGATAAAGATCAGTAGTCTCCGTCACAATGCACTTTTTACCTTTCTTTCTGGAGCATGCACAGTTCTTCACTGGATGATTCAGCGATCTCTGTGCTGGTTTTCAAAAGATCCTGTTCCTCTTATCTTGACAAGATTAAGGCAAGTGCTGCTGCTTAGGTTTTGTGATTAACATTTGCCGTCTCTTAGTAGTTCCCTCGTGTTTACATGAGTAAACTATGGATCAACCCCCTTCTCAATTTTAGCACTGAAAGGATATCAGAGTCATTTAAAGAGCTGTCTCCTATGGAGTACTATAAAACTGCCATCATGGTAACACGTTTTCATACAGTCGTTTTAGCACAGAAGTAATAGATGTACAATCTTGGATGTTTCAACCTGCTGACTCAAGAGCCAGTGTTGAGCTTTTCTCTTTTAAATCCAGTCTTAGAGCTCTGCAGGGATCACTACAGCATGACGTTGTGACAAGGGGATGCTGATTCATGCATAAACCTTTGATGCTTTCCTTCTATCTTCAAGCAGCTTTGCAAACCAGTGATGATCTGGCATGTTGCAACTTGAGAGTCATGGTAAAGGTTTCACCAAACACTTTGTAATATCATGCTGCAGCTTTCATTCCTAAGGAAATAGCATTGAGCATATGGCTGGCAAAATGCCAAAAGAATGAGCCAAACCCAATATCCTTTAATGGGAAAGATGGAAAACATTGAGATGTGTTTATTTGAACTAAAATTCCTGTGGACCAAGCCTAAATGTATTTCACACTAAATTCTTAGAACTGATTTTAAGGGAAGATGTGAGAAAGATGAATTCACAAGCGGAATTTTCAGCAGCATAATATTGAACATTTGTTAGTAGAACAAAGGCATATCACAGCGCGGGAGCACTTAGCAATATTGCTAGAGGCGTGGCTCCATTCATGTTACTGTGAACTTAAGTACTTTTTAAACATAGTCCTTAAGCCCAGAAAGTAATTTACACTTCACTCAACTTTTCCCCCCCCTCCTGTCTCTGCCCCCTTGTGCCAGCGCATGCCAGCACGCTGCCGCCTCGGTCCTCTGGATAGCTCCAGAATTGAAGGCTGGCACCCCGCTCCGGTGCCTCCTCAGTCTCCAACCTAATTTGTAGTTGACAGATTCTTTGGGAGGTGTGAGTTTTGATGAGATAACAGACTTCCTGGGATGCATGCGGTTCATCTTCTTTGTTTCTTTAAGATGTCTTGGTTTCTACCTCTGTCATTTCTCAACTTAAAGGACATTTATTATCAGGTGTTTATTACCACGTTTCCCAACATGTTACCACTCTTTCGAAGTTACAATTTACTCTAGTCTTGTTTTTACTTAACTATATTTTACCTGTTTCTACGTAGTACATGATCACTTCTAAATGTTAAAATCATATATGGGAAAGACAAGATTTATCTTTCACTCATTTATCACAGGAGGAATGTGTTAGCTGCTCGTGTTGCAGTTCACTTGTAATGCTGGTCTATTACCGCAGGCCTGGGCCCTAGGCTATATCACCATGTCCCGCAGCCATAGGGAGGAGGAGGAGGAGAGAAGATCCAGCAGGCAGGAATTGTGCAGCAAGATTTATTCATTTAATTATTTTACAAACTCTTTTACAGACTTTCTTCTTCATAATCTATTTGGACAAAGGATCAGCCACCCCTTGGGGTGATTGGCTAAAATCCTAAAACATCCATTGTCAAAATATTTTTCTACTATACCATAAACAAGACTTTTCAAGGTTGCAGGTGGCTTGGTCGTTTCCATACTCTGCTACCTCTTCTGTGAGAGAGAAAAGTCTCTCACGGACTTAGAAAATAGCAAGAAAATCCTCGCTAGCAGCATTTTTGTATCTACACTGGTCCTTCTCATTTCCTTTTCTCTAGAACACATTTCTCAGGCTCAGTGAGCAGATGTGCGTGCAAGTGGTTTGGTGTGTCCTTGGAATTCAACTAGTCAGGGTCAGATGGGTTTCTGCAGTGAAAGGATACAAGGAAACGGGGATATAGCCTACAGTGGGAACTCCTGTGATTTTGCTCCTCTCCAAACATTTCTCCTCTCAAAATGGATCTCTGTAGGAAATGGCAATCAGGCCTTAAATGCGCCAATCAGGCTTGTAAATAAACCCATATTATCAGTCAATCTCTTCAATCTATTCATGTGTTTATATGGGATTTTATTCCTATAGAATAGAAAACTCGGAGCAGTGGCAAAGAAGGGGGGGGGGGTGGGGGTGGGGCAGCAGCGGCCCTGCTCTGAGCGGGGCAGGGAAAGGCAGGCTCGGGATGCCGGGGTTTCTCACCTGAGGCACCCGAGCAGATGGTGAAGAGTCCCTCTTTTAGTGAAGGTAGACTGTTAAGAAGGTTCCAATGCAACGGCCGCTCTTACGAACAGAGCTGCACTCACGGTAGAAGAAAGGCAGCAGGAGACGGAATCCTGCAGTGGTGACCAATTCTCCCCGCAGCCACCGTAGCCTCTCTCCCCTCCGAATGCTTGAGAGAACAAGAGCTGGGGGCTGCATGCAACCCCGTTTTGCCAGTCCAAAGTTCACTGTATCTCTGCCCTCACAAGACACCTCAGCTAAAGGGAGTAGCCAGCTGCATCCCTCTCCTGAGCAGTGACAACTTCTTTTGTCTCTCTTAAGTGTCCAGTCGTTATTGTCTCCTAGCGTATAGGGGAAAGCTCCTTAAGAGAAAATAAAACCTCAAAAAATAAAAGGAGAACTACTAAAACCCCAACATACGGGTGATTCTCACTTTCCTTTACTGTCCTGTGGTGGTCGGCGATGGAAGAGACGGGGCAGATTGCTCGGATGCAAGAAGCCGATTTTATTGATACAGAGCTGAGTATTTATACCTTTTCAGCAGTAACTAAAAATAGATTCTTATATAAGCAGCAATCACTATAACAACCATATCTATGTTTCTTAATAACATTGCAAAACTACAAACTAGCATTAACCGACAGTAAGCATGCCGTTCCCTTACACTAGCTATTTCCTGGTAGGCCGTACTGCCTGCCATGGTTTGCGGCCTAGCAGCGTTAGCGCGTCCACTTCTGACATGAGTTTAGCAGTGCTCTCACTTCTGCTTTCTAGCTGTATCTCCACACTTCTCAGCTCCATGTAAAAGCACATGCTCTCAGTGTCGTAGAGTCCTTAGGGAAAGCAAACAGCGGTTCCGCTTCACACTGCTAAATGTGCCAGGACAGAAAGCTTTCACTGACCTTGCCTTGCCTTTTCCTTGCAGCCTTTCCTCTTCAGAGTGAAAGATAGATTTAGAAGAACTATAAAGATTTTAGTTATAGGCTAGCTGTGTTGAGATTAGTTAGAGTAGGAAGGAATTTGGGCCCAGTGAGAGTTAACGAAAATAGTTAAGAGAGCTGGACCTGAAAGGGGTTTTAAGATGTGATTACCAAATAACTGATGATCTGTCATTTGCATGTTTGCTTAGCTGTGCTTAGAAGGAGGAATAGAAACTTTGATAAGTTGGTGTAGGGAACAAGGACAATTACCAATTTCCTCCCTTGGTGGGAACCCGTTCAAAAGTCACGCAAGAGGAAACTTAAGAGGTCACTAAAGTAATTCGGATTGTTAAAGTTCAAAAAGGCAAAAAGGCCAAAATGAGGAAGATGAGTTACTTCATCTTTCTTGGGACCACTGACCCAATTCAAGACCACTGACTCCATTCAGGACACACACTATGCATGCTTAATGACATTTAAGCTCATTTCCATATGAAGCGGAGAATGGGAGGTGTTAATGTTACGAATATGCATTTGTATTTTGGATATTCCTAATATGTGGAAATAAAGAGTGTCGTGTTTGCTTGGATCGGGGCCCTGCGTCTTAGGCAGCGCGGCAAAGGCGGCCACCCCTCGTTACCCTAGGAAGGCCGGCCTCGGATCCCCGCTCTCTCCACCGGCACGGGCAGTGCCAGCAGCCTCTCGCTGCGGCCGCCGCTGGCCGAAAGCCTCGCCGCGCACCGCCCGGCCGGCCCCGCCGCTCCGCGGGGTCACACGGCACCTGCCGAGGGCGGCCGCCGAGCGACAGGAAGCAGAAGCGCTCACCGCCGCGCCACGCGCCGCCCCGCCCGGGCGCTCCTCTCCTCGCGCTACCACCATGGCGCCGGCCCGCCCCGCCCCGCCTTCCCCGTGGCCTGCGGCGCAACGCGGGTGCTCCGAGCCACGCAGCACGCGTGCGGCCGGGCCCTGCCGAACCGCAGGCGGAGCCGGGGCACGGCCCGGGCGGGAGAGCTTCCGGCGAGGCTGGGCGGGCGGCGAGCGCGGCCGAGCGTGAACGCGCCAGGCGGGGGTCGGCCGGCGGCGCGATGGAGAGCTAGATGGAGGCGGCAGCACCGCGCGGCATAAAATGGCTGATCGTCCCGCAGCCGCCCGCTCCGCAGCCCCTCGGCTGCTGTCGAGAAGGGCCCCGGCCCTGGCCGCGCCGGTGGCGAGGTGGCTCCGCAGCCCGCGGGCAGCCCTGGCGGGGCAGGGGAGCACTGCGAGCAGTCCCGGGACCATGCAGCCGTCTGTAACGCGCGGTGGGAGCCGCCGGGAACTATTTTACACCTGCCGGGGGGCTGGGGAGGAGCACGGAGAGCACGCAGCAGGTCGCTGCCGTTAGGGAAAATTAATGCACGATGCCTGAGGTTGATGTCCGAAAAGGAGACACAGGAGTCCTGCAACATTCTTCGACTACAGGGAGAGTCCATGGGGCTTTTCCCCTGGGGTCTGTCAAACGGTTGCGGGATGCAGCCCCCTTTTGCTGTCAAGTTCCTGGCCAGAGCACCCTCTTCCTTTTCCCCACTGGCTGAGGTATTCGGGAGATACAGATTTCCAGAACTGCCTACTCTAAGTCCCCCTCTAATATGCACCCCCCCTTTTGGCATCGAAAAGGAAGAAAAAAACCCCATTTCTAATTCTATTAAGTCTTTGTTGCCTTGCTCTAGGTTCAGGAATTTAACACGCCCTGGATTAATCAACAGTCTCTGATGATTAGTAACAGTTCTAGAGAACTAATAGTTTCTTCTGTTACTTCACTCCCCATAAGTTCGTAGCCTTGTCTACAGGCCAATTCACACGGTCTGTTTGTAAAGACTCATCCACCTCCTTCCTTTTAATCCCTCCTCTTTTTATTTGATCTGTATTTGTCTTTACAAACCTTAATTACCATTGATTTAATTTTTTCTTCTTGAGTCTTCTTGGCTTTTGCTATTATTTGCAGTGACATCCTTTTCTGTCCTTTTGTAGTCCTTTCTGGATCAGGTAGGCATGGCTGCTAGCGGCATCCCCTTGACCACCTGCTGAAAGAGCTGCACCCAGCATGGTGTCACGCATGCTCAAAAGATTAGAGTTGCTATAGCATATAAGAGGAGAAATGGTATTCATTTAGCCCATAGCTGGCCAGTTAACCATGAAAACATGTCCCATTACCATCCTTTCAACACTTGGACAGGTCCATGAGCTGAGGTTATTTCCTTTGTTATTTGTTTGACCACATTTCCGCTGTCCTCTGCTTGCAAACAGCAGCTCGAGTCATTGAATTTCCCACAAACTCCTCCTTCTTCTGCTAACAGATAATCTAATACCATCCAATGTTGAAAATACCGCTTTCCTCATTGAAGTGGGTTGCTCAGCAAGACGGTCAAGAGCTGTGGCTGGCTGGTTGGTAATTATTTCTGAGACAGCTTGTAACCTAATTATCTCATTGAAATGATAAATGGGTTCCCAGGCATCTGGGATTAATTCCTTAGGTTTCCAAGGGGCTGGTCCATCGTGTTGCGTAACTTGTTCTGGTGGCCATTCATCTTTTCCCCGTTTTGGGGTGCTCCCTGCAGCCAAGGCTGCCTCAGCTGACTGCTTTTCTCTAATTAAATCCTCACAGATTTTGGTTCCTAAGTGATTTCCCTGAATTTGTAGTAGCAAAAAGAACAATGGTCTAATATACCCCAGGGCTATACCATATCCCTGACCAGTTTGGAGGTAACCTGAGCTAAGCATGTTGGCCACAAATCCAATAATGTCCTTTCAAAGCCCGTGTTCCATTAGCAAAGGGGCCTTCCTACCCTTGGTCATCAATTGGCGGGTCAAAATACAGCAGGATTCCCGGGCCTAACGGTCCTCCAACAATAGCTGCCCCACCATAAGGGTCACAGTATTTGCATTTCCAAGCTCCCACACAGGGTTACCATCTACATTTACATCTGCAAGCTGTTTGGTTGGATTTGGAGCAGAACTCACTAAAAGGCTTTGAGTTCCAATCCGGTGTTGCCATTCCCACTGATAATCACAAACAACATGTCTTCTACTTGTGGAATTTTTGTGGGGACAGCTTAAAAATAGGTGGTCAAAAAAACCCCTTGTCCCTCCCCATTGCTTTACAGGCTTCCAAATGTTTTTGGTAAGTGTGGTAAGAACACCTTACGCAGCTACCATTAGTGAGCTGAACAGCTATTTGATTGCATTTGTCTTGATATTTGGAACAATTGTAAGGAGGGCAATTGGAGGGCCAAAGCCAATTGCTTAAAGCCAGAGAGAAAGTCAATTGACAAACGCCTTTTCCTACATAGACCCGCCCTGTCCTGTTTAGGCAATAAGTGCCTGTTGGAGAAGAATGAAGTGGCCATGGACTTCCTTCTTTGGCCCCAAATCCCATGCCATTGTGGCCCTCCCATTGACCCACCATTTAGGTTCAGCTGGGCTAGCCAACCATGGCCACTCTTCAGATCCTCCTGGCCCTCCACAGAGCCAGCAATTGCTAAGGTTCAAAACTTTTGCTACTTCTTCTCCTAAGGCTGCCAATTGATTCTCCCACTCCTGGCCTAAACTTAGCTGACCATATAAAAGTAGAATTATTAAGGAAAATGTTTTAATAGTGTGATCTAATTAGCTAGTCTAATTTTCCCGTTGTCTTCTGCACCACCTGTGGCAATTGACGACACAGAAACTACTTAACGTGAAACAATGGCTGCAAGTATTAGCCCCCCAGTGAGTGGAGATTCTAGAGGAGGGATGCCCATAGAGACTATTTCAGCAGATGGTCTGTGGGTAGGCACGCAGGGCTTCCTCTGATGTCGAAGCACTGGCTACTGCTCCGGCCCACTCCTGCAGAGTGTCAGTCACGGCCTCCCGGCCTTCTCCTCCAGCTGAGATGTGCAAATCTCTGAGGCTTCAGAGACCTTGACCCGAGAGTGACGGGTCCACCTGTGTTCAGCTGTCTTGATGGCTGTTTCTGTCGTCAGTGACACTTGGAATGGGCCACGCCATTTCACCGCCACTGGCGCTTCTTTCTACTCCTTAACTAGGACTCAATCTCCTGGTTGGATGTTACAAGCAGCAAAGTCCAAAGGTGGGGCTTGTGCCAGCTGAGCTTCCTGTTGAAGGGGTTTCACAAGAAGCAGTATCCTGGCCACAGATGGTTTTCAATATACATCACTTACCTCTACTCCCCCACTAGGTTGAGACTTAGCCGGGTAATTCATAACAACGACGGAAAGGGGGATAACGGAATCTCTCTTCTGGGTCGGGCTCTCATTCTCGCCAAAGCCAATGTCCAAAGCCTTAGCCATGGCATCTTGGTTTCTATTCGCAGCTTCAAAAGGTGTTTCTTTCTCTATTCATTGTTTTCTACCCGAGCCGAGCTCTGGGGGTGCCAGGGCCTATGGAGGTTCCATTGTGTTCCTAAAGAAGCCAAAACCCCTTGAAGGATCTTTCCTGTAAAATGAGTTCCCCTATCTGAGTCTATTGCTTCTACAATGCTGTATCTTGGAATGATTTGTTCCAAAGATGCCTTAATAACTGATCCTGTCGTTGCTGAAGCAGTTGGAAATGCCTCTGGCCACCTTGCTAGCTGACATACCATTAGCAGAAGATATGAAGCCTTCCCACTTGGGGCATCTCAGGAAAATCCCCCCGGCATCTTTGGAAGGGACATGCAGCCCAAGGCCTCCCTCCCCTGGCAAGTTACTTTGTAACTTGGCTGTTTGCTTTAGCACAGATCAAGCAACCTTCAACAGCTCGTTTTGCCAGTCTAAAAAGACCCCCAGCAACATACAGCATGAGGAAGGCTTCTGCCAATCCTCAGGAAGTGCAAGGACTCTCTTCACGGAGTTCTTTTAATATTGGTAGGGCCAAAGCTTCTGGTATCTCTTGTTTGCCATCCCTTGTAAACCAATTATTGTCTTTTTTCTCTGCCACACGGTTTTTTACTGTATCTCGAACTCCTCTGGCAGAAAAGACAGCTTCCCGGGCAGTGATGGAGTCGCTGGGAGCAAAGGAGGCATCTTGGAGAGTTCTGGCAGAAGTGTTGCTTTCTGAATTTCTTCATCCACCAAAAAGGAGACAGAGGAGTCCTGGAACATTCTTCAACTACAGGGAGAGGCCATGGGGCTTTTGCCATGGGGTCTCTCAACTGATTGCGGGACGCAGCCCCCTTTTTATGCTAAGTTCCTGGCAACAGCACCCTCTGAGGTACTCGGGAATTACAGACTTCCGGAACCGCCTACTCTATGCTCCCCTCTAATAGGCACCCCCCTCTTGCTATGGAAAAGGAAGAAAACGAAACTACTCCTAATGCTATTAAGTCTTTGTTGCCTTGCTCTAGGTTCAGGAATTTAACACGGCCTTGGCTGAGCAACAGTCTCTGTCGATTAGTAACAGTTTCTAGAACTAACACTTTCTTCTGTTACTCCCCTACCAGTAAATTCCTAGCCTTGTCTAAGGACGGATTCACACGGTCTCTTTGTAAAGACACATCCATGTTACTCCTTTCACTCCCACACCTTCTTGGAGGTGGGACGGCTCCCCCTGGCACAGCACCTGGCACAAAACCCCCCTATGCGCACACGCACACCTGCACTTACCCTGCACTCCGCTGCACACACACACACACACACCGCCCGCACACTAACACCCCCCTCCACATCCCCACCATGCTACTTGCAGTGGCCCCGCCCCTGCCATCCCGGCCGGCTGGCAGCACCCACTCCTCACATGCTTCCCCATGCCTTGCGTTTCCTTGCTGCCCCCTCTGTAGCCTTCTGTCAACCTGCCTTTTCTCCCCTGCCTTGCATTGGCTTGCTCACCCATCCCCCACCTGACTTCCTTTCACATTCGTCTAGGTCTGGCCTCACCTTTCCTTTTCCTTCTAGGACCCTCATTGCCTTGCCTCGCCTCGCCTCGCAAAGCCACCACTTGCCTTGCCCTGCCCTTGAAGCCCTCCCTTGCCTTGCATGACCTTGCTCACCCCTCCCCCACCTGGAATTCAAGACCCCTTTTCAATGACATTTCATGGCCTTGCCCTGCCCCTTCTGCTCCTCCTAGGAATCTCAAAGCTCTCAAGCATCTCCGGTGTTTCAGGATCACAGGAGAGGAAGACCAGGGGAGGACGCATGTTGCCACGCTCATCTCCATGGGCAGCCTTTGTCTGGGAGCAATCCTTGCATGTCTTGAATCTTGGAAGGGCAATTCACATTTTGCCCTTGAGCTCGGGGACCAGAATGAGAGTTCTTTTGCATACAAAGGAAAGCAGGTAGCTCAAGTCTTTTAGGTGCAGAGGAGACATGACCCACGCGGGATCAAGGCCACACAAAGCACTTGGTCCTGGCCACTTTTGTGTACCAGCAGTCCTTGAATGTACTTCTCACCTGCCTTGCCTGGCCTTGCCTTGGCAACACAACAGTTTCCTTGTCTTGCCCTGCTAGCCCTCTGGAGCCCGCTGGAGCCTTGCATTCCTTTGCATGGCCATGCCCCATCCTTGACCTGCCTACTGCTTTCCTCCAGGGCCTTGACTTGCCAAGCACTTCCTGTTTCTGCCTGGCCTACCCATCAGTGGACTTTCCTTCCTACGGCCAGCCTTGCCTCTAACGTCTGGGCCTTCTCTTGCCTACCACTCCATTTGCTTTCCCCTCACTGCTCTGGCCTTGCTTACCTCTCCCTTGACTTGCCCACAATTGCCTGCACTTGCCTTGCAGCACCTTGCCTGCATAGAAGGCAAGGTAAAGAATGGTAAGCAGGGCAAAGCAAAGCCAGCAAGTTGTAGGTAGTGCGAGGCAAGGCAGACGTAGGCAAAGGAAGCAGAGCAAGGGTAGCTTAAGAAGAACTCGACAAGGTACTGAAGGCAAGGCAAGGCCAAGAGACTCGGAGTGCCTTTCCTTGGGAAGGCAAGGACATAGTGCCAGTGTTGCTGCAGCAGATGTTAAGGTGGCATGGGGAGGAATAGAAAGTGCTGAGAACAGCGTGTGTGCTGCTAGTTTGAGGGGCGCAGTTGAAGTTGTAGGCAGCAAGATCTTCCTCAGCTGGCACTGTTTTGAGCTCTGTTTTTGCCAGATGGTTTCAAGTTGGTGGGCAGAATCTGCGAGAGGGAAAAGATTTGTTTGGGCCAAAGAGGTTTGTCTGGCTCTTGGAGTGTGGTGTAAAGAAGAGGCTGCTCTTGGAAGGGGAAGATGAGGGAAATCTTTTTGTCCTGATGTGCTGTTGATTGGAGTGCAGGGACGTTTGCAACTTGCCTCTGCCCTTGGGGCGGTTTCGAGCAGCGCCAGGTGCTTGGCCTTCTTTTGCAAGTCGTCAGCGCCATCGTGCGGTTGTTTCGATGAGCGCTGACAGTGCCGGGGAAAAAGCCAAGCGCTTCGCTGGCGCGGCCGCAGTCGTGTGCGAGCAGTTGGTGGAAGAGCTCCGCTGTGCATCCTGCCTCTTGGAGACACAAAAGAATGTGATCCTGCGCGTCGCGGGGAAGCAAGAGGAATCTTTTCATTGTTGGCTGTGCAGTTTCGAAGCGGCAAAAGTCAAGGCAGTTCCAGCACGGCCTCTTTCTTTCAGAACCTTTTCTGTGCCATCTTGAACATGCTCAACATGGAACTCGCACCCACTGAACTGCATCAAAGGTCCTGGAGAGACGCACTTTCCTTCAAGCTCTAGCTACCATCCTACCCTCCACCTCTCGCGGATCCCAAAGCCCTTCCAAACATCCAGCAGCTGCACGCAGAGAACAAGTGCTAGAACAAGGCGTTGGCCTTCGTAGTCCCTCTAAAGTCTGTAAACTAGGCGAAACATTGCAGTGACCAGCACTTTCCTTCGCAACTATCTATAGAGCGTCATCACATTCTCTCAGAGTGGCTAAGTCCACCCTTGCAGCGCAGCATTTCCAGCCACAGTTGGGACTGAGAGATGGGCCAGGTGAGAAAGCATTTGTTGACTATCCCTCGTCTCTGGAAGACTTGATACTCGCAGCGCAATCACGTCCACACACCTTCAGTGTGGCCAAGTTCAAGCAGCTAGAGCTCACAGAGATGGGAGAGTCAGGAGAGAAGCCGTTCCAAAAGTACCGTGTAGTGACAGCAGCATTAAACCTGTGCACAGCAGTCTACAGCACTGTAGACCGTGGCTTCTCTGACAAGACGTGCCATCCCATTGTTGGCTCTCGCAGCTCGGTTGCTAGCTGCTCTCCTGAAGAAAAGAACTAGAAGGAAAAGCCAATGCTGGGCTGCACCTTCCCCTTGCCTCACGTAAAAGCCACTTCAACTCCCCGCTGCACTCTCTACTTCCCCTCTCCTTGGCATCGACCACTGTGTTTTCAGCATCTCGGAGCCGAAAGGTAAGCGCCAGTGTTCCCAGGGATGGTTGGAAGAGGGATAAGTAGTAGCACAAGTAGCTGTCGTTGAACTTCCTCCTTCGCAATGCTAACGTGAACTCGGCAGGCAGGCGAGCGCCAGCCACCCTCCTTTCTCAGTTTGTACGCTGCGGACGCGAGCCCGGTGCTCGGCGCCTTCGTTCGGCCTCTTTAGTACCCATGTGGCGCTTTCGTTCTGCCGGAGTCGAAGCGTCGTCTACTTCTCGCCCAGAGAGCACGGTGCCGGCAGCGAAATGCTCCAGCCCACTGCTTGTGCCGACACACGCCTGGGCTATGCACTTTGCCTCTCAGCGACATACAGCAGCACATTCGGTCTAAATGAAAAGGGAAAGATTCTCGGCTACGTCTGGCACAGAGAACAGCTGTAGTTCAACGGGCTTACCCAGAGCATGCCCCCGACGCGTGGGAACTTGTATTTGCACCACATTCCAGTGGCAGTCCTCTTTCCTTTACAGGCTGCACAGCGCCGTCAGATCGCGGTGCTCTCTGCACGTGCCTTCTCACTTCCAAGTAGCACCGCGCACATTAGAGCCTTGCAGGGAGAGAAGACGCGGATAGTCGTGTCGCAGAGAAGAACGTGGCAGGGCGAAAAGGTGTTCTTCTTTTGTCCTCCTCGTCGCCCAGAGTGTGGTGCTGTGTTGAAAGTCTTGGCCAGCGAAAAGCTAATCCAGCCAGTGTTTCTCTCCTGACGCATTTCGCTGAGCGAGAGCTACGCGGACAGTTTGGACTCTGTGAAGCAGCAAGAAAATGATTGTCCGTCGAGCTGAGGAAAATCCGTGCACAGCGCACTGTGGCCGCGTGCAGTGTTGGCGCTGAAGAGCGGCAAAGCTCAAAGGCATCGCTGGGCTTCAGTTCTGTCCCGACCGCAGAAGGCGAAGAACGAAGCAGCTGAGCACCGGCTGCATGTACTCAGTGGAGCGAATTCCAAATGTCCAGCCAAGAACTGCTTCACAAGCAGATTCAGCTGAGAATGCTCTGGCTGCTTCACAAAGGAAGGTGCTGTGTTGCACTTCCTGGACACTACCTGGTCAGAAGCAGTTTCTTACACCTTCAATGCTGCAGAGTCCATGCAGCTAGAGCACACTCAGAAGGACGCGTCCAGAAAGAAGGCGTTCTTCAAGTATCCCCCTCTTCCAAGCAGCCTTGAAACTGAGCACAACACACTGCGGCTCAGGAGGTTCCTTCTCAGATAGACGTGCCGTCACATTCTTCACTCTCGCAGCTCTGTTGCCCACTTGCAGCAGCTGCTGCCAAAGAAAAAGGCTCCAGAAGTAAAAGCCACTGCTGGACTGCACTTTCCCCTTGCCTCACGTCAAGCACCAGAAACTGTCCGCTGCACTCTCTATTTCCCTTCTCCGCCGCATGGCGAAGCATAAACGTAATCGCAATTGTTTCCAGGGGAAAGCTGGAAGAGAAATAGGTAGCAGCACAAGTAGCTGCAAGTTGGACTTTAAGTTTCGAGCTGCTAATGTGAACCCGAAAACAAGCGAGTGGCAGCCACGCCTCCTCTTGCAGCCTGTGCGATGCACACACCAGCTCGGTGCTCTGCCTTCATTCTTATGCTCTTCGTAGCAGGTGGCGCTTTCGTTTTGCTGGAGACGAACCGTCGTCTACTTGTCGCCCAGAGAGCACGGTGCCGGCAGCCAAATGCTGCAGGCTGCTGCTTCTGCCGAAACACGCCTGGGCTATGCAATTTCTCTCTAGCGCTGAAGTAGCGCCACATTCTGTTTGCTTTGTAGCCAGCATCTTTACGGAAAGCTTCTCGGCTACGTCTGGCACAGAGAACAGCTTTAGTTCAACGGGCTTACACGGAGCTTGTCCCCGACGCGTGGAACTTGTATTTGCACCACATTCCAGTGGCAGTCCTCTTTCCTTTACAGGCTGCACAGCGCCGTCCGATCGCGGTGCTCTCTGCACGTGCCTTCTCACTTCCAAGTAGCACCGCGCACATTAGAGCCTTGCAGGGAGAGAAGACGCGGATAGTCGTCTCACACAGAAGAACGTGCCAGGATGAAAAGATGTTCTTCCTTTGTCCTGTTTCTTGCCCGAATTGTGTTGCAGTGTTGAAAGTCTTGGCCAGCGAAAAGCTAATCCAGCCAGTGTTTCTCTCCTGACGCATTTCGCTGAGCGAGAGCTACGCGGACAGTTTGGACTCTGTGAAGCAGCAAGAAAATGATTGTCCGTCGAGCTGAGGAAAATCCGTGCACAGCACACTGTGGCCGCGTGCAGTGTTGGCGCTGAAGAGCGGCAAAGCTCAAAGGCATCGCTGGGCTTCAGTTCTGTCCCGACCGCAGAAGGCGAAGAACGAAGCAGCTGAGCACCGGCTGCATGTACTCAGTGGAGCGAATTCCAAATGTCCAGCCAAGAACTGCTTCACAAGCAGATTCAGCTGAGAATGCTCTGGCTGCTTCACAAAGGAAAGCGCCGCCGTGGCACTCCTGGACACAACCTGGTCAGAAGCAGTTTCTTACACCTTCAATGCTGCAGAGTCCATGCAGCTAGAGCACACTCAGAAGGACGCGTCCAGAAAGAAGGCGTTCTTCAAGTATCCCCCTCTTCCAAGCAGCCTTGAAACTGAGCACAACACACTGCGGCTCAGGAGGTTCCTTCTCAGATAGACGTGCCGTCACATTATGCAGCTCGCATACTGTGGGCTCGCAGAGCTCGCAGCTCTGTTGCCCACTTGCAGCAGCTGCTGCCAAAGAAAAAGGCTCCAGAAGTAAAAGCCTTTTACTGCTGGACTGCCCTTTCCCCTTGCGTCATGTCAAGCACCAGAAACTGTCCGCTGCACTCTCTATTTCCATTCTCCGTCGCATCTACCACTGTAATCTCTGCATCTCGAAGAATAAACCCCGGCCCAATTCTTTCTGTCGTCATCTTGTCTCACAGAGGGCACGCCGGCAGAGAAACGCTCCAGGTTGCTGATTCTTCCGAAACACACCTGGGCTGTGCATTTTCCTTCGCTGCCCTTGGTAGCACCACATTCTGTTTGCTTTGTAGCCTGAATATCAAGGGAAAGATTCTCAGCTACGTCTGGCACAGAGAACAGCTTTAGTTCAACGGGCTTACCCGGCGCTTACCCCGACGCGTGGGAACTTGTATTTGCACCACATTCCGGGGGTAGTCTTCCTTCCTTTACAGGCTGCACAGCGCCGTCAGATCGCAGTGCTTCTCTGCACGTGCCTTCTCACTTCCAAGTAGCACCGCGCACATTAGAGCCTTGCAGGGAGCAAAGACGTGGATAGATGTGTGGCAGAGAAAATCGTGCAAAGACGAAAAGGTGTTCTTCTTTTGTCCTCCTCGTCGCCCAGATTGTGGTGCTGTGCTGAAAGCGTGGGTATTATTACCCCTTCTCGCAGTGAGACTATGTGCTGCGTTGGAACTGTTGGCCAGTGAAAGGCTAATCCAGCAAGTGCTTCCCTCCTGATGCATTTTGCTGAGCGAGAGCTGAGGAAAATCCGTGCACTGCACACTGTGGATGCATGCAGTATACACGCAGAAGAGCGGCGAAGCTCATAGTCATCGCACACACCAGCCCAGTGGCCTGGGGCTGCGTTCTTCTCCCTTACCGGCGCTGGACAGAACTGAAGCATTCAGCTGTGGCTCTCTTTTTGTGGAACTGTGGACAGTTTCTGGTGCTTGACGAGAGGCAAGGGGAAAGTGCAGTCCAGCAGTGGCTTTTACTTCTGGAGCCTTTTTCTTTGGGAGCAGCTGCTGCAAGTGGGCAACAGAGCTGCGAGAGTGAAGAATGTGACGGCACGTCTATCTGAGAAGGAACCTCCTGAGCCGCAGTGTGTTGTGCTCAGTTTCAAGGCTGCTTGGAAGAGGGGGATACTTGAAGAACGCCTTCTTTCTGGACGCGTCCTTCTGAGTGTGCTCTAGCTGCATGGACTCTGCAGCATTGAAGGTGTAAGAACCTGCTTCTGACCAGGTAGTATCCAGGAGTGCAACACAGCGCCTTCCTTTGTGAAGCAGCCAGAGCATTCTCAGCTGAATCTGCTAGTGAAGAGGCTTTTGACTGGACATTTGAAATTCGCTCCACTGAGTACATGCAGCCGGTGCTCAGCTGCTTCGTTCTTCGCCTTCTGCGGTCTGGACAGAACTGAAGCCCAGCGATGACTTTTAGCCGTGCCGCTCTTCAGCGCCAACACTGCACGCGGCCACAGTGCGCTGTGCACGGATTTTCCTCAGCTCGACGGACAATCATTTTCTTGCTGCTTCACAGAGTCCAAACTGTCCGCGTAGCTCTCGCTCAGCGAAATGCATCAGGAGAGAAACACTGGCTGGATTAGCTTTTCGCTGGCCAAGACTTTCAACACAGCGCTACACTCTGGGCAACGAGGAGGACAAAAGAAGAACACCTTTTCGCCCTGCCACGTTCTTCTCTGCGACACGACTATCCGCGTCTTCTCTCCCTGCAAGGCTCTAATGTGCGCGGTGCTACTTGGAAGTGAGAAGGCACGTGCAGAGAGCACCGCGATCTGACGGCGCTGTGCTGCCTGTAAAGGAAAGAGGACTGCCACTGGAATGTGGTGCAAATACAAGTTCCCACGCGTCGGGGGTAAGCTCCGGCTAAGCCCGTTGAACTACAGCTGTTCTCTGTGCCAGACGTAGCCGAGAATCTTTCCCTTTTCATTTAGACCGAATGTGCTGCTGTATGTCGCTGAGAGGCAAAGTGCATAGCCTAGGCGTGTGTCGGCACAAGCAGTGGGCTGGAGCATTTCGCTGCCGGCACCGTGCTCTCTGGGCGAGAAGTAGACGACGCTTCGACTCCGGCAGAACGAAAGCGCCACATGGGTACTAAAGAGGCCGAACGAAGGCGCCGAGCACGGGGCTCGCGTCCGCAGCGTACAAACTGAGAAAGGAGGGTGGCTGGCGCTCGCCTGCCTGCCGAATTCACGTTAGCATTGAGAAGGAGGAAGTTCAACGACAGCTACTTGTGCTACTACTTATCCCTCTTCCAACCATCCCTGGGAACACTGGCGCTTACCTTTCGGCTCCGAGATGCTGAAAACACAGTGGTCGATGCCAAGGAGAGGGGAAGTAGAGAGTGCAGCGGGGAGTTGAAGTGGCTTTTACGTGAGGCAAGGGGAAGGTGCAGCCCAGCATTGGCTTTTCCTTCTAGTTCTTTTCTTCAGGAGAGCAGCTAGCAACCGAAAGTGCTGGTCACTGCAATGTTTCGCCTAGTTTACAGACTTTAGAGGGACTAGGAAGGCCAACGCCTTGTTCTAGCACTTGTTCTCTGCGTGCAGCTGCTGGATGTTTGGAAGGGCTTTGGGATCCGCGAGAGGTGGAGGGTAGGATGGTAGCTAGAGCTTGAAGGAAAGTGCGTCTCTCCAGGACCTTTGATGCAGTTCAGTGGGTGCGAGTTCCATGTTGAGCATGTTCAAGATGGCACAGAAAAGGTTCTGAAAGAAAGAGGCCGTGCTGGAACTGCCTTGACTTTTGCCGCTTCGAAACTGCACAGCCAACAATGAAAAGATTCCTCTTGCTTCCCCGCGACGCGCAGGATCACATTCTTTTGTGTCTCCAAGAAGCAGGATGCACAGCGGAGCTCTTCCACCAACTGCTCGCACACGACTGCGGCCGCGCCAGCGAAGCGCTTGGCTTTTTCCCCGGCACTGTCAGCGCTCATCGAAACAACCGCACGATGGCGCTGACGACTTGCAAAAGAAGGCCAAGCACCTGGCGCTGCTCGAAACCGCCCCAAGGGCAGAGGCAAGTTGCAAACGTCCCTGCACTCCAATCAACAGCACATCAGGACAAAAAGATTTCCCTCATCTTCCCCTTCCAAGAGCAGCCTCTTCTTTACACCACACTCCAAGAGCCAGACAAACCTCTTTGGCCCAAACAAATCTTTTCCCTCTCGCAGATTCTGCCTACCATCTTGAAACCATCTGGCAAAAACAGAGCTCAAAACAGTGCCAGCTGAGGAAGATCTTACTGCCTGCAACTTCAACTGCACCCCTCAAACTAGCAGCACACACGTTGTTCTCAGCACTTTCCTTCTCAGCTCTAGCTACCATCCTAAGCCTTCCCTCTCCTAGAGTCAGGATCCAAAGACAACGGCACCACGGACTGCTCACACACTAAAGGCATCAGGACAAAAGGCTCACAAGCTTGGCCTTTGCATTCCCACGGACAGCTCAACAGCTCTAACCCAGAGAGAGCTCTGCCTCTTGGGAAAAGCCCTTAAAATCCCTAAGAGCACCTGATGTGCACATCCAAACCTGCTTTCCTTGCCAAAGAGAGCAACTACAAGCCCATCTCCAAAGAAACGGCATCCCCTCCTCCAAAATACAACACATCCAGCCACTGATCCACCTCCAGTATTGAATGTATCCAACAATTGCCCCTACACGCCCAGGGGCCAGAAGAGAAATGTCTTGCTGGACTATTCCTCCCCATGCTACCTTAACATCTGCTCCAGCAACACTGGCACTCCAAGTCTCTTGGCCTTGCCTTGCCTTCAGTACCTTGTCGAGTTCTTCTTAAGCTACCCTTGCTCTGCTTCCTTTGCCTACGTCTGCCTTGCCTCGCACTACCTACAACTTGCTGGCTTTGCTTTGCCCTGCTTACCACTCTTGGCCTTGCCTTCCATGCAGGCAAGGCGCTGCAAAGCAAGTGCAGGCAATTGTGGGCAAGTCAAGGGAGAGCTAAGCAAGGCCAGAGCAGTGAGGGGAAAGCAAATGGAGTGGTAGGCAAGAGAAGGCCCAGACGTTAGAGGCAAGGCTGGCCGTAGGAAGGAAAGTCCACTGATGGGTAGGCCAGGCAGAAACAAGAAGGGCTCGGCAAGCCAAGGCCCTGGAGGAAAGCAGTAGGCAGGTCAAGGGCGGGGCATGGACGTGCAAAGGAATGCAAGGCTCCAGAGAGCTAGCAGGGCAAGGCAAGGAAACTGTTGTGTTGCCAAGGCAAGGCAAGGATAGGCAAGGCAGGTGAGAAGTACATTCGAGGACTGCTGGTACACAAAAGTGGCCAGGACCAACTGCCTTGCTTGGCGAGGCGAGGCAGGGCAATGAGGGTCCTAGAAGGAAAAGGAAAGGTGAGGCCAGACCTAGACGAATGTGAAAGGAAGTCAGGTGGGGGATGGGTGAGCAAGTCAATGTAAGGCAGGGGAGAAAAGGCAGGTTGACAGAAGGCTACAGAGGGGGCAGCAAGGAAACGCAAGGCATGGGGAAGCATGTGAGGAGTGGGTGCTGCCAGCCGGCCGGGATGGCAGGGGCGGGGCCACTGCAAGTAGCATGGTGGGGATGTGGAGGGGGGTGTTAGTGTGCGGGAGGGGTGTGTGTGTGTGTGTGCAGCGGAGTGCAGGGTAAGTGCAGGTGTGCGTGTGCGCATAGGGGGGTTTTGTGCCAGGTGCTGTGCCAGGGGGAGCCGTCCCACCTCCAAGAAGGTGTGGGAGTGAAAGGAGTAACATGGATGTGTCTTTACAAAGAGACCGTGTGAATCCGTCCTTAGACAAGGCTAGGAATTTACTGGTAGGGGAGTAACAGAAGAAAGTGTTAGTTCTAGAAACTGTTACTAATCGACAGAGACTGTTGCTCAGCCAAGGCCGTGTTAAATTCCTGAACCTAGAGCAAGGCAACAAAGACTTAATAGCATTAGGAATAGTTTCGTTTTCTTCCTTTTCCATACCAGGAGGGGGGTGCATATTAGAGGGGAGCATAGAGTAGGCAGTTCCAGAAGTCTGTAATTCCCGAGTACCTCAGAGGGTGCTGTTGCCAGGAACTTAGCATAAAAAGGGGGCTGCGTCCCGCAATCAGTTGAGAGACTCCATGGCAAAAGCCCCATGGCCTCTCCCTGTAGTTGAAGAATGTTCCAGGACTCCTCTGTCTCCTTTTTGGTGGATGAAGAAATTCAGAAAGCAACACTTCTGCCAGAACTCTCCAAGATGCCTCCTTTGCTCCCAGCGACTCCATCACTGCCCGGGAAGCTGTCTTTTCTACCAGAGGAGTTCGAGATACAGTAAAAAGCCGCGTGGCAGAGAAAAAAGACAATAATTGGTTTACAAGGGATGGCAAACAAGAGATACCAGAAGCTTTGGCCCTACCAATATTAAAAGAACTCCGTGAAGAGAGTCCTTGCACTTCCTGAGGATTGGCAGAAGCCTTCCTCATGCTGTATGTTGCTGGGGGTCTTTTTAGACTGGCAAAACGAGCTGTTGAAGGTTGCTTGAGCTGTGCTAAAGCAAACAGCCAAGTTACAAAGTAACTTGCCAGGGGAGGGAGGCCTTGGGCTGCATGTCCCTTCCAAAGATGCCGGGGGGATTTTCCTGAGATGCCCCAAGTGGGAAGGCTTCATATCTTCTGCTAATGGTATGTCAGCTAGCAAGGTGGCCAGAGGCATTTCCAACTGCTTCAGCAACGACAGGATCAGTTATTAAGGCCTCTTTGGAACAAATCATTCCAAGATACAGCATTGTAGAAGCAATAGACTCAGATAGGGGAACTCATTTTACAGGAAAGATCCTTCAAGGGGTTTTGGCTTCTTTAGGAACACAATGGAACCTCCATAGGCCCTGGCACCCCCAGAGCTCGGCTCGGGTAGAAAACAATGAATAGAGAAAGAAACACCTTTTGAAGCTGCGAATAGAAACCAAGATGCCATGGCTAAGGCTTTGGACATTGGCTTTGGCGAGAATGAGAGCCCGACCCAGAAGAGAGATTCCGTTATCCCCCTTTCCGTCGTTGTTACGAATTACCCGGGTAAGTCTCAACCTAGTGGGGGAGTAGAGGTAAGTGATGTATATTGAAAACCATCTGTGGCCAGGATACTGCTTCTTGTGAAACCCCTTCAACAGGAAGCTCAGCTGGCACAAGCCCCACCTTTGGACTTTGCTGCTTGTAACATCCAACCAGGAGATTGAGTCCTAGTTAAGGAGTAGAAAGAAGCGCCAGTGGCGGTGAAATGGCGTGGCCCATTCCAAGTGTCACTGACGACAGAAACAGCCATCAAGACAGCTGAACACAGGTGGACCCGTCACTCTCGGGTCAAGGTCTCTGAAGCCTCAGAGATTTGCACATCTCAGCTGGAGGAGAAGGCCGGGAGGCCGTGACTGACACTCTGCAGGAGTGGGCCGGAGCAGTAGCCAGTGCTTCGACATCAGAGGAAGCCCTGCGTGCCTACCCACAGACCATCTGCTGAAATAGTCTCTATGGGCATCCCTCCTCTAGAATCTCCACTCACTGGGGCGCTAATACTTGCAGCCATTGTTTCACGTTAAGTAGTTTCTGTGTCATCAATTGCCACAGGTGGTGCAGAAGACAACGGGAAAATTAGACTAGCTAATTAGATCACATTATTAAAACATTTTCCTTAATAATTCTACTTTTATATGGTCAGCTAAGTTTAGGCCAGGAGTGGGAGAATCAATTTGCAGCCTTAGGAGAAGAAGTAGCAAAAGTTTTGAACCTTAGCAATTGCTGGCTCTGTGGAGGGCCAGGAGGATCTGAAGAGTGCCTATGGTTGGCTAGCCCAGCTGAACCTAAGTGGTGGCTCAACACCCGACATGAGGTCCATACTAGGACCAAAGGGCCAAAGAAGGAAGTCCATGGCTATAGGAGAAGGTTTCACGAAGGATGTCTGGACTTCAGGTGGCTCTCTTGAAAGCTGTTTCTTGCATAGGCGAAGTTACAGCAGTTCAGGGAGCGGGTATCCAGAGCCAGCCCTACAGCTGCCAGCTCCAGCTGTAGGCATACCTGAAGCCGCTTTCTGGTCAAGTTACAAAGCATTCTAGACTTTTCTTTGCAGAGTATCTTAACACATAACAACCAATAAGCACCATACCCAATACCTTTACATTTGCCTATAGCCTATCATAGCTACTACCATCACCATATTCTAGTCATTATTATCCAATCACAAGAGTAAGTAAGTTACAATTTCAGCTTACAGTGGAGAATTCTTAGACCTTTCTTCTTCTTGCTACATCAACATTTCTTGTTTGCCTGCCATATCTTTCTTTTTGGTAAAGACACGTTTTCTATTGACTTATGCTCTTCTTGAGACTTACTTACTTGGTGAAAAACACGTCTTTGTTTGTAATCACATACCTTTGTCCTGCTCCTAAAAATCTCCTTCCAACTCATCTCCAACCTTTGCCTTCTCAGTTACTCAGCGATCACTGTTTCAGCAAAACATCTTTTATTCTATATCAAAACTTGCTTCCATTTCTACCTCATCCCCAGCTTCTACATTCACAGACCTTTCTGCCAAGCCTACATACCTGTGAAACTTTCTTACCAAACTTTCATCCTCCCCAACACATGGCCACTTCATTCTTCTCCAACAGGCACTTATTGCCTAAACAGGACAGGGCGGGTCTATGTAGGAAAAGGCGTTTGTCAATTGACTTTCCCTCTGGCTTTAAACAATTGGCTTTGGACCCACAATTGCCCTCCTTACAATTGTTCCAAATATCAAGACAAATGCAATCAAATAGCTGTTCAGCTCACTAATGGTAGCTGCGTAAGGTGTTCTTACCACACTTACCAAAAACATTTGGAAGCCTGTAAAGCAATGGGGAGGGACAAGGGGTTTTTTTGACCACCTATTTTTAAGCTGTCCCCACAAAAATTCCACAAGTAGAAGACATGTTGTTTGTGATTATCAGTGGGAATGGCAACATCGGATTGGAACTCAAAGCCTTTTAGTGAGTTCTGCTCCAAATCCAACCAAACAGCTTGCAGATGTAAATGTAGATGGCAACCCTGTGTGGGAGCTTGGAAATGCAAATACTGTGACCCTTATGGTGGGGCAGCTATTGTTGGAGGACCGTTAGGCCCGGGAATCCTGCTGTATTTTGACCCACCAATTGATGACCAAGGGTAGGAAGGCCCCTTTGCTAATGGAACACGGGCTTTGAAAGGACATTATTGGATTTGTGGCCAACATGCTTAGCTCAGGTTACCTCCAAACTGGTCAGGGATATAGTGTATATCTTAGACCATTGTTCTTTTTGCTACTACAAATTCAGGGAAATCGCTTAGGAATCAAAATCTGTGAGGATTTAATTAGAGAAAAGCAGTCAGCTGATGCAGCCTTGGCTGCAGGGAGCACCCCAAAACGGGGAAAAGATGAATGGCCACCAGAACAAGTTACGCAACACGATGGACCAGCCCCTTGGAAACCTAAGGAATTAATCCCAGATGCCTGGGAACCCATTTATCATTTCAATGAGATAATTAGGTTACAAGCTGTCTCAGAAATAATTACCAACCAGCCAGCCACAGCTCTTGACCGTCTTGCTGAGCAACCCACTTCAATGAGGAAAGCGGTATTTTCAACATTGGATGGTATTAGATTATCTGTTAGCAGAAGAAGGAGGAGTTTGTGGGAAATTCAATGACTCGAGCTGCTGTTTGCAAGCAGAGGACAGCGGAAATGTGGTCAAACAAATAACAAAGGAAATAACCTCAGCTCATGGACCTGTCCAAGTGTTAAAAGGATGGTAATGGGACATGTTTTCCTGGCTAACTGGCCAGCTATGGGCTAAATTGTTACAGCAGGGATTACTGTAACACGCCTATATCAAACCAGGAATCCCGTGGAAAAGAAGTATATATGGACAGATTGGTGGTAGATGTTTCGGAGGTCTTTATTTCTCCAGCCGCATGGCCGGGGCTCTGCTCAGGAACTCCCCCAGTCACGGGACCCGAGGGTCCTTGGCCACACCGGGGAACACAAACCAACCAATGGGGAATGAAGCTGACCAGGGGCAGGGAAACCCCGTGTCTCTCGCCCAGGGCCCATCTCCCAGGGCTCCATGGCAGGGGGGGAGACCCCAACACTAAATGAATACCATTTCTCCTCTTATATGCTATAGCAACTCTAATCTTTTGAGCATGCGTGACACCATGCTGGGTGCAGCTCTTTCAGCAGGTGGTCAAGGGGATGCCGCTAGCAGCCATGCCTACCTGATCCAGAAAGGACTACAAAAGGACAGAAAAGGATGTCACTGCAAATAATAGCAAAAGCCAAGAAGACTCAAGAAGAAAAAATTAAATCAATGGTAATTAAGGTTTGTAAAGACAAATACAGATCAAATAAAAAGAGGAGGGATTAAAAGGAAGGAGGTGGATGAGTCTTTACAAACAGACCGTGTGAATTGGCCTGTAGACAAGGCTAGGAACTTATGGGGAGTGAAGTAACAGAAGAAACTATTAGTTCTCTAGAACTGTTACTAATCATCAGAGACTGTTGATTAATCCAGGGCGTGTTAAATTCCTGAACCTAGAGCAAGGCAACAAAGACTTAATAGAATTAGGAATGGTTTCTTTTTCTTCCTTTTCGATGCCAAAAGGGGGGGTGCATATTAGAGGAGGGCATAGAGTAGGCAGTTCCGGAAGTCTGTATCTGCCGAATACCTCAGCCAGTGGGGAAAAGGAAGAGGGCCTTGTGGCCAGGAACTTGGCATAAAAAAGGGGCTGCATCCCGCAACCGTTTGACAGACCCCAGGGGAAAAGCCCCATGGACTCTCCCTGTAGTCGAAGAATGTTGCAGGACTCCTCTGTCTCCTTTTCGGACATCAACCTCAGGCACCGTGGATTAATTTTCCTTAACGGCAGCGACCTGCTGCGTGCTCTCCGTGCTCCTCCCCAGCCCCCCGGCAGGTGTAAAATAGTTCCCGGCGGCTCCCACCGCGCGTTACAGACGGCTGCGCGGCCCCGGGACTGCTCGCAGTGCTCCCCTGCTCCGCAAGGGCTGCCCGCGGGCTGCGGAGCCACCTCGCCACCGGCGCGGCCACGGCCGGGGCCCTTCTCGACAGCAGCCGAGGGGCTGCGGAGCGGGCGGCTGCGGGACGATCAGCCATTTTATGCCGCGCGGTGCTGCCGCCTCCATCTAGTGCTCCATCGCGCCGCCGGCCGACCCCGCCTGGCGCGCTCCCGCTCGGCCGCGCTCGCCGCCCGCCCAGCCTCGCCGGAAGCTCTCCCGCCCGGGCCGTGCCCCGGCTCCGCCTGCGGTTCGGCAGGGCCCGGCCGCACGCGTGCTGCGTGGCTCGGAGCACCCGCGTTGCGCCGCAGGCCACGGGGAAGGCGGGGCGGGGCGGGCCGGCGCCATGGTGGTAGCGCGAGGAGAGGAGCGCCCGGGCGGGGCGGCGCGTGGCGCGGCGGTGAGCGCTTCTGCTTCCTGTCGCTCGGCGGCCGCCCTCGGCAGGTGCCGTGTGACCCCGCGGAGCGGCGGGGCCGGCCGGGCGGTGCGCGGCGAGGCTTTCGGCCAGCGGCGGCCGCAGCGAGAGGCTGCTGGCACTGCCCGTGCCGGTGGAGAGAGCGGGGATCCGAGGCCGGCCTTCCTAGGGTAACGAGGGGCGACCGCCTTTGCCGCGCTGCCCTCCGTGCAGCACGTGGCCGATTCCGGTGAACCCGAGGTCTCCGCAGCGGCGCGGGCGGGAGGGAGTGGGGAGCGCGCTCGGTGCTCTGCCGGCCGCTCCCGCCCAGCGCTGCGCTCCGCCGAGGCGTTTTCCCGCCCGTCCTGGGGAGGACACAAGGGACACCAAAGTTGGAGCTTAGCTGTCAGGGGGAGCAACTTGCCTCCATTGGCGACGTCCTTTTCCCTCTGATTCAGCTACCTTGTAGTAGGTGCGATGGTGCTGAAGAAGGGTGGCGGCTTGGCACAGTTGCTGGCATAGGTGGTGCAAGAGCTCCACGCAAGGAGCTTTGAGTGGCATGTGTGAGGGTAGGAGGGTACGGCACCCACAGCTGAAGGCAGAAAAGGTCAGGGCATGTCATCAGCCGCAATCGTGCTAAGTTGTTCATCTTTGCAAACAGCTTGCCGAGTTGTTCCTTTTCTTAGGTAATGGGGGTTTGTATCAACCAGAACTGCATATGGTCAGTATTTGCAGAGAAGGTTATTTGGACTGTTGTTGAGGTGAGTGTAGCAGTTTCTATGGCATTTTGCAAAAAAGTGACAGGTCTCTCTGCGTTCCCCAATTCTTAACAAAAATGAAGTTAACAAAGCCCTGAAAAGAGGTTTTACAAAACTTGAGGGATTTTTTCCTACTCGTACTGTAGAGACAACCATAGTCACCTTGTCTTTCCAAAAGTGAAGGTTACATCTTTTTGTCCAAGAGCATCAAGTGCTTTTGGTCAGCGTTTGTGTGCAAGCATTAGCCTTGTTCTTGTTCTTCCCTGGAGAACTTTTACAGTACTCAGATGATCTGTGTAGGCTGCAGAGTGCAGTGGTGAACTTCAAGGCTTCCAGCAGAAGGGAGATGCTGTCCACGTTTTGGATTCTCCTTAGTCTGAACCTTCAATGTCCAAGGCTTCACTTTTCAAGCAGTTGGAAGAGCTCCAAATTAAGATATGAACAGGTCTTAATTGACCTTGTCACCGCCTCAGTTAGTCAAGTAATGCTGTGCACTGGATTTAATTGCCTAGTGCAACATGTGCTAAAGATATGTAGAGTATCTCCTCGATTACCCTCCCAGAAGGGTTTGAAGGGAGAACAAGGAGTTCCGAAGACAGGTATTTGGTGTACGAGAAGTAGAACTTAGTTGCTTGCAGGGCACTGCATGCACAAATGTCTAAGGAGGATCCTTCTTTTTTTGTCCCATCTATGCTTGTTCTCATTTGAAATCCTGAACATTCTGGAGGCTGGTTTTGTTAGGGTTGTGGCTGGGGAAGGGGTGGTGGTGGGGGAGGGGTGGGTGTTGTTTCTGATTTTTTTAATTTCCAGGATAGTGTACAAAGAACTTGTGCCCAAAACCAGCAGTATGAAGCAAGGCAGGTATAAAAGAAGGTCACCGAAATGTCGGCTAATATGAATCTGAAAGCGCTTCAGTATTTTACCCAGGAGTTTCACTCCAACAAGGTGATTGTCCTTCACAGAAATGTAGTGGCAGGCTTATGCCATGCTAGAAGTGATGACCTTTCTCTGCCCCAAATTGACCAGCAAGATATTTTGGCTCTTGATTTAAACCCCTGAGCCAGCTGTGTTTCAGGCTGCAGAAGCTGCAGGTGTTGTGGCAGACGCGGGGTGCAGCCTTGCCTGCCGGTCCCGACCTGGCGCACGCCGGTGGCAGCCGTCAGCGCCTGGGGTCCCCTGTGCCGCCCACGCCAGGGCTCTGCCTGCCTGCTTGCACCCCCGGTAGCCTCAGGGAAACAGCGGACTACTCCATCTACTTTAAAAACAAAGAAGCAAACAAAAAGCCCACTGTAAAAATATGTAGAAGTCTTGAAACTAATTCTCAGCGCTTGCTCGGAGTTTGTTGATGGCGCAAATGGATTTTGGATAAACTGGTATTGCTAGTACTACTTTTAAATTAGGCTCCTGAACTTCAGAAAGGAGAAGATGGTGGTCACATACCCCTGAGGAATGTTTGAAAAAGTAAGAGTGCTCAGTCATTTAAAGGTGGCCAGAAAATGGGTGTGGCAGTGGAGTGGACACTCTGCGAGTAGGTAGCCTTAAGTCATGCAGCGACTGGCACTTCAGTGGGAATTTTGCATCAACACCAAGAGATCGTTCCATGATGTGTTGCATAACAGCAAATTGGGCCAAAATTCTGCTGACTTTGATCAAGGTGGACGGGCCACCTTCACTTAACCCAGCATAGGGACATAAATCAATGATGTTTGAAAAACAGCCATGAAACATAGCCCCTTTAGTTTATTGCACTGTTGCAAGTCTGCAAAGCTCTGTTGCCAGGTCATTGGAAGTAGCTGTTGGAATCTAACTGCATTTGGACACTTTGTCAGTCAGCATCACCAGGAGGCTTAACGGTTTAGGTTGAGAGGTGGTGCATGTTTTTTTTCAGAGGAATGGCCCAGTGAAGAGCAGTGTTCACTGCCATGACTGCCGTTGTCGCCTTCTAGAGAAATCTTGGTTCATTCAGAGAGAACTTCCTTGGTTCTGCTGGTTTGGTTTCGCAGCTGGAGCAAAGGTACAGCACTGGAAGCAATTCCTAGGGCAGAAGCGGGAGATATCCAAAGCTCTGCACTTTGTTGTCCTCAGCACAGTGTAAGTGAGCGTAGTCTAATTGGAGGAGTGGTGAGCATCAGTGATATCAGATTTTTTACAAGTTCTTAATTCTGTCAAAACAAGAAAGAAGGAGAGTGATGAAGATGAAATCCTTTCCTCTTAAATCTGCCTACAGAGCAACTTCAGGGGTAGTTGTAATGTGTATTCACCTATTTTGAATTGCCCAAAACCAGGCCTAGAGATGCTTCAGAGACAGAGTCAGAGAAGCGGGTATTTGCTTTATTTGGCGCTGGGTGCGTGGGGGATCACTCCTCCTAACACACCCATGCAGAGCACTCCATACAGTCCAGCATTATGTGTAAAATTTTTGAATATTCATCCCATTCCTTGGGATAGGAGTAGTTCTAGAAATTACTTCTCGGAAGTCATTGATATCATTAGCAGATGTGCCACGCATGCGCTGTGTAGCCAGGTGGTCGCACTGAGGAAGGCTCCTCTTCTTCCTCGGGGGTCTTTCTGATAAAGATCAGTAGTCTCCGTCACAATGCACTTTTTACCTTTCTTTCTGGAGCATGCACAGTTCTTCACTGGATGATTCAGCGATCTCTGTGCTGGTTTTCAAAAGATCCTGTTCCTCTTATCTTGACAAGATTAAGGCAAGTGCTGCTGCTTAGGTTTTGTGATTAACATTTGCCGTCTCTTAGTAGTTCCCTCGTGTTTACATGAGTAAACTATGGATCAACCCCCTTCTCAATTTTAGCACTGAAAGGATATCAGAGTCATTTAAAGAGCTGTCTCCTATGGAGTACTATAAAACTGCCATCATGGTAACACGTTTTCATACAGTCGTTTTAGCACAGAAGTAATAGATGTACAATCTTGGATGTTTCAACCTGCTGACTCAAGAGCCAGTGTTGAGCTTTTCTCTTTTAAATCCAGTCTTAGAGCTCTGCAGGGATCACTACAGCATGACGTTGTGACAAGGGGATGCTGATTCATGCATAAACCTTTGATGCTTTCCTTCTATCTTCAAGCAGCTTTGCAAACCAGTGATGATCTGGCATGTTGCAACTTGAGAGTCATGGTAAAGGTTTCACCAAACACTTTGTAATATCATGCTGCAGCTTTCATTCCTAAGGAAATAGCATTGAGCATATGGCTGGCAAAATGCCAAAAGAATGAGCCAAAACCAATATCCTTTAATGGGAAAGATGGAAAACATTGAGATGTGTTTATTTGAACTAAAATTCCTGTGGACCAAGCCTAAATGTATTTCACACTAAATTCTTAGAACTGATTTTAAGGGAAGATGTGAGAAAGATGAATTCACAAGCGGAATTTTCAGCAGCATAATATTGAACATTTGTTAGTAGAACAAAGGCATATCACAGCGCGGGAGCACTTAGCAATATTGCTAGAGGCGTGGCTCCATTCATGTTACTGTGAACTTAAGTACTTTTTAAACATAGTCCTTAAGCCCAGAAAGTAATTTACACTTCACTCAACTTTTCCCCCCCCTCCTGTCTCTGCCCCCTTGTGCCAGCGCACGCCAGCACGCTGCCGCCTCGGTCCTCTGGATAGCTCCAGAATTGAAGGCTGGCACCCCGCTCCGGTGCCTCCTCAGTCTCCAACCTAATTTGTAGTTGACAGATTCTTTGGGAGGTGTGAGTTTTGATGAGATAACAGACTTCCTGGGATGCATGCGGTTCATCTTCTTTGTTTCTTTAAGATGTCTTGGTTTCTACCTCTGTCATTTCTCAACTTAAAGGACATTTATTATCAGGTGTTTATTACCACGTTTCCCAACATGTTACCACTCTTTCGAAGTTACAATTTACTCTAGTCTTGTTTTTACTTAACTATATTTTACCTGTTTCTACGTAGTACATGATCACTTCTAAATGTTAAAATCATATATGGGAAAGACAAGATTTATCGTTCACTCATTTATCACAGGAGGAATGTGTTAGCTGCTCGTGTTGCAGTTCACTTGTAATGCTGGTCTATTACCGCAGGCCTGGGCCCTAGGCTATATCACCATGTCCCGCAGCCATAGGGAGGAGGAGGAGGAGAGAAGATCCAGCAGGCAGGAATTGTGCAGCAAGATTTATTCATTTAATTATTTTACAAACTCTTTTACAGACTTTCTTCTTCATAATCTATTTGGACAAAGGATCAGCCACCCCTTGGGGTGATTGGCTAAAATCCTAAAACATCCATTGTCAAAATATTTTTCTACTATACCATAAACAAGACTTTTCAAGGTTGCAGGTGGCTTGGTCGTTTCCATACTCTGCTACCTCTTCTGTGAGAGAGAAAAGTCTCTCACGGACTTAGAAAATAGCAAGAAAATCCTCGCTAGCAGCATTTTTGTATCTACACTGGTCCTTCTCATTTCCTTTTCTCTAGAACACATTTCTCAGGCTCAGTGAGCAGATGTGCGTGCAAGTGGTTTGGTGTGTCCTTGGAATTCAACTAGTCAGGGTCAGATGGGTTTCTGCAGTGAAAGGATACAAGGAAACGGGGATATAGCCTACAGTGGGAACTCCTGTGATTTTGCTCCTCTCCAAACATTTCTCCTCTCAAAATGGATCTCTGTAGGAAATGGCAATCAGGCCTTAAATGCGCCAATCAGGCTTGTAAATAAACCCATATTATCAGTCAATCTCTTCAATCTATTCATGTGTTTATATGGGATTTTATTCCTATAGAATAGAAAACTCGGAGCAGTGGCAAAGAAGGGGGGGGGTGGGGGTGGGGCAGCAGCGGCCCTGCTCTGAGCGGGGCAGGGAAAGGCAGGCTCGGGATGCCGGGGTTTCTCACCTGAGGCACCCGAGCAGATGGTGAAGAGTCCCTCTTTTAGTGAAGGTAGACTGTTAAGAAGGTTCCAATGCAACGGCCGCTCTTACGAACAGAGCTGCACTCACGGTAGAAGAAAGGCAGCAGGAGACGGAATCCTGCAGTGGTGACCAATTCTCCCCGCAGCCACCGCAGCCTCTCTCCCCTCCGAATGCTTGAGAGAACAAGAGCTGGGGGCTGCATGCAACCCCGTTTTGCCAGTCCAAAGTTCACTGTATCTCTGCCTTCACAAGACACCTCAGCTAAAGGGAGTAGCCAGCTGCATCCCTCTCCTGAGCAGTGACAACTTCTTTTGTCTCTCTTAAGTGTCCAGTCGTTATTGTCTCCTAGCGTATAGGGGAAAGCTCCTTAAGAGAAAATAAAACCTCAAAAAATAAAAGGAGAACTACTAAAACCCCAACATACGGGTGATTCTCACTTTCCTTTACTGTCCTGTGGTGGTCGGCGATGGAAGAGACGGGGCAGATTGCTCGGATGCAAGAAGCCGATTTTATTGATACAGAGCTGAGTATTTATACCTTTTCAGCAGTAACTAAAAATAGATTCTTATATAAGCAGCAATCACTATAACAACCATATCTATGTTTCTTAATAACATTGCAAAACTACAAGCTAGCATTAACCGACAGCAAGCATGCCGTTCTCTTACACTAGCTATTTCCTGGTAGGCCGTACTGCCTGCCATGGTTTGCGGCCTAGCAGCGTTAGCGCGTCCACTTCTGACATGAGTTTAGCAGTGCTCTCACTTCTGCTTTCTAGCTGTATCTCCACACTTCTCAGCTCCATGTAAAAGCACATGCTCTCAGTGTCGTAGAGTCCTTAGGGAAAGCAAACAGCGGTTCCGCTTCACACTGCTAAATGTGCCAGGACAGAAAGCTTTCACTGACCTTGCCTTGCCTTTTCCTTGCAGCCTTTCCTCTTCAGAGTGAAAGATAGATTTAGAAGAACTATAAAGATTTTAGTTATAGGCTAGCTGTGTTGAGATTAGTTAGAGTAGGAAGGAATTTGGGCCCAGTGAGAGTTAACGAAAATAGTTAAGAGAGCTGGACCTGAAAGGGGTTTTAAGATGTGATTACCAAATAACTGATGATCTGTCATTTGCATGTTTGCTTAGCTGTGCTTAGAAGGAGGAATAGAAACTTTGATAAGTTGGTGTAGGGAACAAGGACAATTACCAATTTCCTCCCTTGGTGGGAACCCGTTCAAAAGTCACGCAAGAGGAAACTTAAGAGGTCACTAAAGTAATTCGGATTGTTAAAGTTCAAAAAGGCAAAAAGGCCAAAATGAGGAAGATGAGTTACTTCATCTTTCTTGGGACCACTGACCCAATTCAAGACCACTGACTCCATTCAGGACACACACTATGCATGCTTAATGACATTTAAGCTCATTTCCATATGAAGCGGAGAATGGGAGGTGTTAATGTTACGAATATGCATTTGTATTTTGGATATTCCTAATATGTGGAAATAAAAAGTGTCGTGTTTGCTTGGATCGGGGCCCTGCGTCTTAGGCAGCGCGGCAAAGGCGGCCACCCCTCGTTACCCTAGGAAGGCCGGCCTCGGATCCCCGCTCTCTCCACCGGCACGGGCAGTGCCAGCAGCCTCTCGCTGCGGCCGCCGCTGGCCGAAAGCCTCGCCGCGCACCGCCCGGCCGGCCCCGCCGCTCCGCGGGGTCACACGGCACCTGCCGAGGGCGGCCGCCGAGCGACAGGAAGCAGAAGCGCTCACCGCCGCGCCACGCGCCGCCCCGCCCGGGCGCTCCTCTCCTCGCGCTACCACCATGGCGCCGGCCCGCCCCGCCCCGCCTTCCCCGTGGCCTGCGGCGCAACGCGGGTGCTCCGAGCCACGCAGCACGCGTGCGGCCGGGCCCTGCCGAACCGCAGGCGGAGCCGGGGCACGGCCCGGGCGGGAGAGCTTCCGGCGAGGCTGGGCGGGCGGCGAGCGCGGCCGAGCGTGAACGCGCCAGGCGGGGGTCGGCCGGCGGCGCGATGGAGAGCTAGATGGAGGCGGCAGCACCGCGCGGCATAAAATGGCTGATCGTCCCGCAGCCGCCCGCTCCGCAGCCCCTCGGCTGCTGTCGAGAAGGGCCCCGGCCCTGGCCGCGCCGGTGGCGAGGTGGCTCCGCAGCCCGCGGGCAGCCCTGGCGGGGCAGGGGAGCACTGCGAGCAGTCCCGGGACCATGCAGCCGTCTGTAACGCGCGGTGGGAGCCGCCGGGAACTATTTTACACCTGCCGGGGGGCTGGGGAGGAGCACGGAGAGCACGCAGCAGGTCGCTGCCGTTAGGGAAAATTAATGCACGATGCCTGAGGTTGATGTCCGAAAAGGAGACAGAGGAGTCCTGCAACATTCTTCGACTACAGGGAGAGTCCATGGGGCTTTTCCCCTGGGGTCTGTCAAACGGTTGCGGGATGCAGCCCCCTTTTGCTGTCAAGTTCCTGGCCAGAGCACCCTCTTCCTTTTCCCCACTGGCTGAGGTATTCGGGAGATACAGATTTCCAGAACTGCCTACTCTAAGTCCCCCTCTAATATGCACCCCCCCTTTTGGCATCGAAAAGGAAGAAAAAAACCCCATTTCTAATTCTATTAAGTCTTTGTTGCCTTGCTCTAGGTTCAGGAATTTAACACGCCCTGGATTAATCAACAGTCTCTGATGATTAGTAACAGTTCTAGAGAACTAATAGTTTCTTCTGTTACTTCACTCCCCATAAGTTCCTAGCCTTGTCTACAGGCCAATTCACACGGTCTGTTTGTAAAGACTCATCCACCTCCTTCCTTTTAATCCCTCCTCTTTTTATTTGATCTGTATTTGTCTTTACAAACCTTAATTACCATTGATTTAATTTTTTCTTCTTGAGTCTTCTTGGCTTTTGCTATTATTTGCAGTGACATCCTTTTCTGTCCTTTTGTAGTCCTTTCTGGATCAGGTAGGCATGGCTGCTAGCGGCATCCCCTTGACCACCTGCTGAAAGAGCTGCACCCAGCATGGTGTCACGCATGCTCAAAAGATTAGAGTTGCTATAGCATATAAGAGGAGAAATGGTATTCATTTAGCCCATAGCTGGCCAGTTAACCATGAAAACATGTCCCATTACCATCCTTTCAACACTTGGACAGGTCCATGAGCTGAGGTTATTTCCTTTGTTATTTGTTTGACCACATTTCCGCTGTCCTCTGCTTGCAAACAGCAGCTCGAGTCATTGAATTTCCCACAAACTCCTCCTTCTTCTGCTAACAGATAATCTAATACCATCCAATGTTGAAAATACCGCTTTCCTCATTGAAGTGGGTTGCTCAGCAAGACGGTCAAGAGCTGTGGCTGGCTGGTTGGTAATTATTTCTGAGACAGCTTGTAACCTAATTATCTCATTGAAATGATAAATGGGTTCCCAGGCATCTGGGATTAATTCCTTAGGTTTCCAAGGGGCTGGTCCATCGTGTTGCGTAACTTGTTCTGGTGGCCATTCATCTTTTCCCCGTTTTGGGGTGCTCCCTGCAGCCAAGACTGCCTCAGCTGACTGCTTTTCTCTAATTAAATCCTCACAGATTTTGGTTCCTAAGTGATTTCCCTGAATTTGTAGTAGCAAAAAGAACAATGGTCTAATATACCCCAGGGCTATACCATATCCCTGACCAGTTTGGAGGTAACCTGAGCTAAGCATGTTGGCCACAAATCCAATAATGTCCTTTCAAAGCCCGTGTTCCATTAGCAAAGGGGCCTTCCTACCCTTGGTCATCAATTGGCGGGTCAAAATACAGCAGGATTCCCGGGCCTAACGGTCCTCCAACAATAGCTGCCCCACCATAAGGGTCACAGTATTTGCATTTCCAAGCTCCCACACAGGGTTGCCATCTACATTTACATCTGCAAGCTGTTTGGTTGGATTTGGAGCAGAACTCACTAAAAGGCTTTGAGTTCCAATCCAGTGTTGCCATTCCCACTGATAATCACAAACAACATGTCTTCTACTTGTGGAATTTTTGTGGGGACAGCTTAAAAATAGGTGGTCAAAAAAACCCCTTGTCCCTCCCCATTGCTTTACAGGCTTCCAAATGTTTTTGGTAAGTGTGGTAAGAACACCTTACGCAGCTACCATTAGTGAGCTGAACAGGTATTTGATTGCAATTGTTTTGATATTTGGAACAATTGTAAGGAGGGCAATTGGAGGGCCAAAGCCAATTGCTTAAAGCCAGAGAGAAAGTCAATTGACAAACGCCTTTTCCTACATAGACCCGCCCTGTCCTGTTTAGGCAATAAGTGCCTGTTGGAGAAGAATGAAGTGGCCATGGACTTCCTTCTTTGGCCCCAAATCCCATGCCATTGTGGCCCTCCCATTGACCCACCATTTAGGTTCAGCTGGGCTAGCCAACCATGGCCACTCTTCAGATCCTCCTGGCCCTCCACAGAGCCAGCAATTGCTAAGGTTCAAAACTTTTGCTACTTCTTCTCCTAAGGCTGCCAATTGATTCTCCCACTCCTGGCCTAAACTTAGCTGACCATATAAAAGTAGAATTATTAAGGAAAATGTTTTAATAGTGTGATCTAATTAGCTAGTCTAATTTTCCCGTTGTCTTCTGCACCACCTGTGGCAATTGACGACACAGAAACTACTTAACGTGAAACAATGGCTGCAAGTATTAGCCCCCCAGTGAGTGGAGATTCTAGAGGAGGGATGCCCATAGAGACTATTTCAGCAGATGGTCTGTGGGTAGGCACGCAGGGCTTCCTCTGATGTCGAAGCACTGGCTACTGCTCCGGCCCACTCCTGCAGAGTGTCAGTCACGGCCTCCCGGCCTTCTCCTCCAGCTGAGATGTGCAAATCTCTGAGGCTTCAGAGACCTTGACCCGAGAGTGACGGGTCCACCTGTGTTCAGCTGTCTTGATGGCTGTTTCTGTCGTCAGTGACACTTGGAATGGGCCACGCCATTTCACCGCCACTGGCGCTTCTTTCTACTCCTTAACTAGGACTCAATCTCCTGGTTGGATGTTACAAGCAGCAAAGTCCAAAGGTGGGGCTTGTGCCAGCTGAGCTTCCTGTTGAAGGGGTTTCACAAGAAGCAGTATCCTGGCCACAGATGGTTTTCAATATACATCACTTACCTCTACTCCCCCACTAGGTTGAGACTTACCCGGGTAATTCGTAACAACGACGGAAAGGGGGATAACGGAATCTCTCTTCTGGGTCGGGCTCTCATTCTCGCCAAAGCCAATGTCCAAAGCCTTAGCCATGGCATCTTGGTTTCTATTCGCAGCTTCAAAAGGTGTTTCTTTCTCTATTCATTGTTTTCTACCCGAGCCGAGCTCTGGGGGTGCCAGGGCCTATGGAGGTTCCATTGTGTTCCTAAAGAAGCCAAAACCCCTTGAAGGATCTTTCCTGTAAAATGAGTTCCCCTATCTGAGTCTATTGCTTCTACAATGCTGTATCTTGGAATGATTTGTTCCAAAGATGCCTTAATAACTGATCCTGTCGTTGCTGAAGCAGTTGGAAATGCCTCTGGCCACCTTGCTAGCTGACATACCATTAGCAGAAGATATGAAGCCTTCCCACTTGGGGCATCTCAGGAAAATCCCCCCGGCATCTTTGGAAGGGACATGCAGCCCAAGGCCTCCCTCCCCTGGCAAGTTACTTTGTAACTTGGCTGTTTGCTTTAGCACAGCTCAAGCAACCTTCAACAGCTCGTTTTGCCAGTCTAAAAAGACCCCCAGCAACATACAGCATGAGGAAGGCTTCTGCCAATCCTCAGGAAGTGCAAGGACTCTCTTCACGGAGTTCTTTTAATATTGGTAGGGCCAAAGCTTCTGGTATCTCTTGTTTGCCATCCCTTGTAAACCAATTATTGTCTTTTTTCTCTGCCACGCGGCTTTTTACTGTATCTCGAACTCCTCTGGTAGAAAAGACAGCTTCCCGGGCAGTGATGGAGTCGCTGGGAGCAAAGGAGGCATCTTGGAGAGTTCTGGCAGAAGTGTTGCTTTCTGAATTTCTTCATCCACCAAAAAGGAGACAGAGGAGTCCTGGAACATTCTTCAACTACAGGGAGAGGCCATGGGGCTTTTGCCATGGGGTCTCTCAACTGATTGCGGGACGCAGCCCCCTTTTTATGCTAAGTTCCTGGCAACAGCACCCTCTGAGGTACTCGGGAATTACAGACTTCCGGAACCGCCTACTCTATGCTCCCCTCTAATAGGCACCCCCCTCTTGCTATGGAAAAGGAAGAAAACGAAACTACTCCTAATGCTATTAAGTCTTTGTTGCCTTGCTCTAGGTTCAGGAATTTAACACGGCCTTGGCTGAGCAACAGTCTCTGTCGATTAGTAACAGTTTCTAGAACTAACACTTTCTTCTGTTACTCCCCTACCAGTAAATTCCTAGCCTTGTCTAAGGACGGATTCACACGGTCTCTTTGTAAAGACACATCCATGTTACTCCTTTCACTCCCACACCTTCTTGGAGGTGGGACGGCTCCCCCTGGCACAGCACCTGGCACAAAACCCCCCTATGCGCACACGCACACCTGCACTTACCCTGCACTCCGCTGCACACACACACACACACCCCTCCCGCACACTAACACCCCCCTCCACATCCCCACCATGCTACTTGCAGTGGCCCCGCCCCTGCCATCCCGGCCGGCTGGCAGCACCCACTCCTCACATGCTTCCCCATGCCTTGCGTTTCCTTGCTGCCCCCTCTGTAGCCTTCTGTCAACCTGCCTTTTCTCCCCTGCCTTGCATTGGCTTGCTCACCCATCCCCCACCTGACTTCCTTTCACATTCGTCTAGGTCTGGCCTCACCTTTCCTTTTCCTTCTAGGACCCTCATTGCCTTGCCTCGCCTCGCCTCGCAAAGCCACCACTTGCCTTGCCCTGCCCTTGAAGCCCTCCCTTGCCTTGCATGACCTTGCTCACCCCTCCCCCACCTGGAATTCAAGACCCCTTTTCAATGACATTTCATGGCCTTGCCCTGCCCCTTCTGCTCCTCCTAGGAATCTCAAAGCTCTCAAGCATCTCCGGTGTTTCAGGATCACAGGAGAGGAAGACCAGGGGAGGACGCATGTTGCCACGCTCATCTCCATGGGCAGCCTTTGTCTGGGAGCAATCCTTGCATGTCTTGAATCTTGGAAGGGCAATTCACATTTTGCCCTTGAGCTCGGGGACCAGAATGAGAGTTCTTTTGCATACAAAGGAAAGCAGGTAGCTCAAGTCTTTTAGGTGCAGAGGAGACATGACCCACGCGGGATCAAGGCCACACAAAGCACTTGGTCCTGGCCACTTTTGTGTACCAGCAGTCCTTGAATGTACTTCTCACCTGCCTTGCCTGGCCTTGCCTTGGCAACACAACAGTTTCCTTGTCTTGCCCTGCTAGCCCTCTGGAGCCCGCTGGAGCCTTGCATTCCTTTGCATGGCCATGCCCCATCCTTGACCTGCCTACTGCTTTCCTCCAGGGCCTTGACTTGCCAAGCACTTCCTGTTTCTGCCTGGCCTACCCATCAGTGGACTTTCCTTCCTACGGCCAGCCTTGCCTCTAACGTCTGGGCCTTCTCTTGCCTACCACTCCATTTGCTTTCCCCTCACTGCTCTGGCCTTGCTTACCTCTCCCTTGACTTGCCCACAATTGCCTGCACTTGCCTTGCAGCACCTTGCCTGCATAGAAGGCAAGGTAAAGAATGGTAAGCAGGGCAAAGCAAAGCCAGCAAGTTGTAGGTAGTGCGAGGCAAGGCAGACGTAGGCAAAGGAAGCAGAGCAAGGGTAGCTTAAGAAGAACTCGACAAGGTACTGAAGGCAAGGCAAGGCCAAGAGACTCGGAGTGCCTTTCCTTGGGAAGGCAAGGACATAGTGCCAGTGTTGCTGCAGCAGATGTTAAGGTGGCATGGGGAGGAATAGAAAGTGCTGAGAACAGCGTGTGTGCTGCTAGTTTGAGGGGTGCAGTTGAAGTTGTAGGCAGCAAGATCTTCCTCAGCTGGCACTGTTTTGAGCTCTGTTTTTGCCAGATGGTTTCAAGTTGGTGGGCAGAATCTGCGAGAGGGAAAAGATTTGTTTGGGCCAAAGAGGTTTGTCTGGCTCTTGGAGTGTGGTGTAAAGAAGAGTGTGCTCTTGGAAGGGGAAGATGAGGGAAATCTTTTTGTCCTGATGTGCTGTTGATTGGAGTGCAGGGACGTTTGCAACTTGCCTCTGCCCTTGGGGCGGTTTCGAGCAGCGCCAGGTGCTTGGCCTTCTTTTGCAAGTCGTCAGCGCCATCGTGCGGTTGTTTCGATGAGCGCTGACAGTGCCGGGGAAAAAGCCAAGCGCTTCGCTGGCGCGGCCGCAGTCGTGTGCGAGCAGTTGGTGGAAGAGCTCCGCTGTGCATCCTGCCTCTTGGAGACACAAAAGAATGTGATGCTGCGCGTCGCGGGGAAGCAAGAGGAATCTTTTCATTGTTGGCTGTGCAGTTTCGAAGCGGCAAAAGTCAAGGCAGTTCCAGCACGGCCTCTTTCTTTCAGAACCTTTTCTGTGCCATCTTGAACATGCTCAACATGGAACTCGCACCCACTGAACTGCATCAAAGGTCCTGGAGAGACGCACTTTCCTTCAAGCTCTAGCTACCATCCTACCCTCCACCTCTCGCGGATCCCAAAGCCCTTCCAAACATCCAGCAGCTGCACGCAGAGAACAAGTGCTAGAACAAGGCGTTGGCCTTCGTAGTCCCTCTAAAGTCTGTAAACTAGGCGAAACATTGCAGTGACCAGCACTTTCCTTCGCAACTATCTATAGAGCGTCATCACATTCTCTCAGAGTGGCTAAGTCCACCCTTGCAGCGCAGCATTTCCAGCCACAGTTGGGACTGAGAGATGGGCCAGGTGAGAAAGCATTTGTTGACTATCCCTCGTCTCTGGAAGACTTGATACTCGCAGCGCAATCACGTCCACACACCTTCAGTGTGGCCAAGTTCAAGCAGCTAGAGCTCACAGAGATGGGAGAGTCAGGAGAGAAGCCGTTCCAAAAGTACCGTGTAGTGACAGCAGCATTAAACCTGTGCACAGCAGTCTACAGCACTGTAGACCGTGGCTTCTCTGACAAGACGTGCCATCCCATTGTTGGCTCTCGCAGCTCGGTTGCTAGCTGCTCTCCTGAAGAAAAGAACTAGAAGGAAAAGCCAATGCTGGGCTGCACCTTCCCCTTGCCTCACGTAAAAGCCACTTCAACTCCCCGCTGCACTCTCTACTTCCCCTCTCCTTGGCATCGACCACTGTGTTTTCAGCATCTCGGAGCCGAAAGGTAAGCGCCAGTGTTCCCAGGGATGGTTGGAAGAGGGATAAGTAGTAGCACAAGTAGCTGTCGTTGAACTTCCTCCTTCGCAATGCTAACGTGAACTCGGCAGGCAGGCGAGCGCCAGCCACCCTCCTTTCTCAGTTTGTACGCTGCGGACGCGAGCCCGGTGCTCGGCGCCTTCGTTCGGCCTCTTTAGTACCCATGTGGCGCTTTCGTTCTGCCGGAGTCGAAGCGTCGTCTACTTCTCGCCCAGAGAGCACAGTGCCGGCAGCGAAATGCTCCAGCCCACTGCTTGTGCCGACACACGCCTGGGCTATGCACTTTGCCTCTCAGCGACATACAGCAGCACATTCGGTCTAAATGAAAAGGGAAAGATTCTCGGCTACGTCTGGCACAGAGAACAGCTGTAGTTCAACGGGCTTACCCAGAGCATGCCCCCGACGCGTGGGAACTTGTATTTGCACCACATTCCAGTGGCAGTCCTCTTTCCTTTACAGGCAGCACAGCGCCGTCAGATCGCGGTGCTCTCTGCACGTGCCTTCTCACTTCCAAGTAGCACCGCGCACATTAGAGCCTTGCAGGGAGAGAAGACGCGGATAGTCGTGTCGCAGAGAAGAACATGGCAGGGCGAAAAGGTGTTCTTCTTTTGTCCTCCTCGTCGCCCAGAGTGTGGTGCTGTGTTGAAAGTCTTGGCCAGCGAAAAGCTAATCCAGCCAGTGTTTCTCTCCTGACGCATTTCGCTGAGCGAGAGCTACGCGGACAGTTTGGACTCTGTGAAGCAGCAAGAAAATGATTGTACGTCGAGCTGAGGAAAATCCTTGCACAGCACACTGTGGCCGCGTGCAGTGTTGGCGCTGAAGAGCGGCAAAGCTCAAAGGCATCGCTGGGCTTCAGTTCTGTCCCGACCGCAGAAGGCGAAGAACGAAGCAGCTGAGCACCGGCTGCATGTACTCAGTGGAGCGAATTCCAAATGTCCAGCCAAGAACTGCTTCACAAGCAGATTCAGCTGAGAATGCTCTGGCTGCTTCACAAAGGAAGGTGCTGTGTTGCACTTCCTGGACACAACCTGGTCAGAAGCAGTTTCTTACACCTTCAATGCTGCAGAGTCCATGCAGCTAGAGCACACTCAGAAGGACGCGTCCAGAAAGAAGGCGTTCTTCAAGTATCCCCCTCTTCCAAGCAGCCTTGAAACTGAGCACAACACACTGCGGCTCAGGAGGTTCCTTCTCAGATAGACGTGCCGTCACATTCTTCACTCTCGCAGCTCTGTTGCCCACTTGCAGCAGCTGCTCCCCAAGGAAAAAGGCTCCAGAAGTAAAAGCCACTGCTGGACTGCACTTTCCCCTTGCCTCACGTCAAGCACCAGAAACTGTCCGCTGCACTCTCTATTTCCCTTCTCCGCCGCATGACGAAGCATAAACGTAATCGCAATTGTTTCCAGGGGAAAGCTGGAAGAGAAATAGGTAGCAGCACAAGTAGCTGCAAGTTGGACTTTAAGTTTCGAGCTGCTAATGTGAATCCGAAAACAAGCGAGTGGCAGCCACGCCTCCTCTTGCAGCCTGTGCGATGCACACACCAGCTCGGTGCTCTGCCTTCGTTCTTATGCTCTTCGTAGCAGGTGGCGCTTTCGTTTTGCTGGAGACGAACCGTCGTCTACTTGTCGCCCAGAGAGCACGGTGCCGGCAGCGAAATGCTGCAGGCTGCTGCTTCTGCCGAAACACGCCTGGGCTATGCAATTTCTCTAGCGCTGAAGTAGCGCCACATTCTGTTTGCTTTGTAGCCAGCATCTTTACGGAAAGCTTCTCGGCTACGACTGGCACAGAGAACAGCTTTAGTTCAACGGGCTTAGCCGGAGCTTGTCCCCGACGCGTGGAACTTGTATTTGCACCACATTCCAGTGGCAGTCCTCTTTCCTTTACAGGCTGCACAGCGCCGTCAGATCGCGGTGCTCTCTGCACGTGCCTTCTCACTTCCAAGTAGCACCGCGCACATTAGAGCCTTGCAGGGAGAGAAGACGCGGATAGTCGTCTCACACAGAAGAACGTGCCAGGATGAAAAGATGTTCTTCCTTTGTCCTGTTTCTTGCCCGAATTGTGTTGCAGTGTTGAAAGTCTTGGCCAGCGAAAAGCTAATCCAGCCAGTGTTTCTCTCCTGACGCATTTCGCTGAGCGAGAGCTACGCGGACAGTTTGGACTCTGTGAAGCAGCAAGAAAATGATTGTACGTCGAGCTGAGGAAAATCCTTGCACAGCGCACTGTGGCCGCGTGCAGTGTTGGCGCTGAAGAGCGGCAAAGCTCAAAGGCATCGCTGGGCTTCAGTTCTGTCCCGACCGCAGAAGGCGAAGAACGAAGCAGCTGAGCACCGGCTGCATGTACTCAGTGGAGCGAATTCCAAATGTCCAGCCAAGAACTGCTTCACAAGCAGATTCAGCTGAGAATGCTCTGGCTGCTTCACAAAGGAAGGCGCAGCCGTGGCACTCCTGGACACAACCTGGTCAGAAGCAGTTTCTTACACCTTCAATGCTGCAGAGTCCATGCAGCTAGAGCACACTCAGAAGGACGCGTCCAGAAAGAAGGCGTTCTTCAAGTACCCCCCTCTTCCAAGTAGCCTTGAAACTGAGCACAACACACTGCGGCTCAGGAGGTTCCTTCTCAGATAGACGTGCCGTCACATTATGCAGCTCGCATACTGTGGGCTCGCAGAGCTCGCAGCTCTGTTGCCCACTTGCAGCAGCTGCTCCCAAAGAAAAAGGCTCCAGAAGTAAAAGCCTTTTACTGCTGGACTGCCCTTTCCCCTTGCCTAATGTCAAGCACCAGAAACTGTCCGCTGCACTCTCTATTTCCATTCTCCGTCGCATCTACCACTGTAATCTCTGCATCTCGAAGAATAAACCCCGGCCCAATTCTTTCCGTCGTCATCTTGTCTCACAGAGGGCACGCCGGCAGAGAAACGCTCCAGTTTGCTGATTCTTCCGAAACACACCTGGGCTGTGCATTTTCCTTCGCTGCCCTTGGTAGCACCACATTCTGTTTGCTTTGTAGCCTGAATATCAAGGGAAAGATTCTCAGCTACGTCTGGCACAGAGAACAGCTTTAGTTCAACGGGCTTACCCGGCGCTTACCCCGACGCATAGGAACTTGTATTTGCACCACATTCCGGGGGTAGTCTTCTTTCCTTTTCAGGCTGCACAGCGCCGTCAGATCGCAGTGCTTCTCTGCACGTGCCTTCTCACTTCCAAGTAGCACCGCGCACATTAGAGCCTTGCAGGGAGCAAAGACGTGGATAGATGTGTGGCAGAGAAAATCGTGCAAAGACGAAAAGGTGTTCTTCTTTTGTCCTCCTCGTCGCCCAGATTGTGGTGCTGTGCTGAAAGCGTGGGTATTATTACCCCTTCTCGCAGTGAGACTATGTGCTGCGTTGGAACTGTTGGCCAGTGAAAGGCTAATCCAGCAAGTGCTTCCCTCCTGATGCATTTTGCTGAGCGAGAGCTGAGGAAAATCCGTGCACTGCACACTGTGGATGCATGCAGTATACACGCAGAAGAGCGGCGAAGCTCATAGTCATCGCACACACCAGCCCAGTGGCCTGGGGCTGCGTTCTTCTCCCTTACCGGCGCTGGACAGAACTGAAGCATTCAGCTGTGGCTCTCTTCAGTGTGTGTACTGCACGCATCCACAGTGCTCTTTGCACGGATTTTCCTCAGCCCTACGTGACACTACAACCGTTCTGCTTCGCAGAGCCCAACTGTCCGCACAAGGTCTCGCTCAGAGAAATGTGTCAGGAGAGAAGAAGCACTTGCTGGATTAGCCTTTCACTGGCCAACAGTTCCAACGCAGCACCACAGTCTTATTGCGAGAAGGGGTAATAAAACACATGTATTGTCCTGGAACACTTCTCTGTGCGAGCCGTAGCCGAGAATCTTTCCCTTAAGATAAAGACCACCAGGCAGACAGAAGGTTGTGCTACCTAGCGCTAGAGAGAAATTGCATAGCCCAGGCGTGTTTCGGCAGAAGCAGCAGCCTGCAGCATTTCGCTGCCGGCACCGTGCTCTCTGGGCGACAAGTAGACGACGGTTCGTCTCCAGCAAAACGAAAGCGCCACCTGCTACGAAGAGCATAAGAACGAAGGCAGAGCACCGAGTTGGTGTGTGCATCGCACAGGCTGCAAGAGGAAGCGTGGCTGCCACTCGCTTGTTTTCGGATTCACATTAGCAGCTCGAAACTTGCAGCTACTTGTGCTGCTACCTAGTTCTCTTCCAGCTTTCCCAGGAAAGAATTGTGCCGGGGTTTATGCTTCGAGATGCAGAGATTACAGTGGTAGATGCGGCGGAGAATGGAAATAGAGTGCAGCGGACAGTTTCTGGTGCTTGACGTGAGGCAAGGGGAAAGGGCAGTCCAGCAGTGGCTTTTACTTCTGGAGCCTTTTTCCTTGGGGAGCAGCTGCTGCAAGTGGGCAACGGCGCTGCGAGAGTGCATAATGTGACGGCACGTCTATCTGAGAAGGAACCTCCTGAGCCGCAGTGTGTTGTGCTCAGTTTCAAGGCTGCTTGGAAGAGGGGGATACTTGAAGAACGCCTTCTTTCTGGACGCGTCCTTCTGGCTGTGCTCCAGCTGCATGGACTCTGCAGCATTGAAGGTGTAAGAACCTGCTTCTGACCAGGTAGTGTCCAGGAGTGCAACACAGCGCCTTCCTTTGTGAAGCAGCCAGAGCATTCTCAGCTGAATCTGCTAGTGAAGAGGCTTTTGACTGGACATTTGAAATTCGCTCCACTGAGTACATGCAGCCGGTGCTCAGCTGCTTCGTTCTTCGCCTTCTGCGGTCGGGACAGAACTGAAGCCCAGCGATGCCTTTGAGCTTTGCCGCTCTTCAGCGCCAACACTGCACGCGGCCACAGTGTGCTGTGCACGGATTTTCCTCAGCTCGACGGACAATCATTTTCTTGCTGCTTCACAGAGTCCAAACTGTCCGCGTAGCTCTCGCTCAGCGAAATGCATCAGGAGAGAAGCACTTGCTGGATTAGCTTTTCGCTGGCCAAGACTTTCAACACAGCACCACACTCTGGGCGACGAGGAGGACAAAAGAAGAACACCTTTTCGCCCTGCCACGTTCTTCTCTGCGACACGACTATCCGCGTCTTCTCTCCCTGCAAGGCTCTAATGTGCGCGGTGCTACTTGGAAGTGAGAAGGCACGTGCAGAGAGCACCGCGATCTGACGGCGCTGTGCAGCCTGTAAAGGAAAGAGGACTGCCACTGGAATGTGGTGCAAATACAAGTTCCCACGCGTCGGGGGTAAGCTCCGGCTAAGCTCGTTGAACTACAGCTGTTCTCTGTGCCAGACGTAGCCGAGAATCTTTCCCTTTTCATTTAGACCGAATGTGCTGCTGTATGTCGCTGAGAGGCAAAGTGCATAGCCCAGGCGTGTGTCGGCACAAGCAGTGGGCTGGAGCATTTCGCTGCCGGCACCGTGCTCTCTGGGCGAGAAGTAGACGACGCTTCGACTCCGGCAGAACGAAAGCGCCACATGGGTACTAAAGAGGCCGAACGAAGGCGCCGAGCACCGGGCTCGCGTCCGCAGCGTACAAACTGAGAAAGGAGGGTGGCTGGCGCTCGCCTGCCTGCCGAGTTCACGTTAGCATTGCGAAGGAGGAAGTTCAACGACAGCTACTTGTGCTACTACTTATCCCTCTTCCAACCATCCCTGGGAACACTGGCGCTTACCTTTCGGCTCCGAGATGCTGAAAACACAGTGGTCGATGCCAAGGAGAGGGGAAGTAGAGAGTGCAGCGGGGAGTTGAAGTGGCTTTTACGTGAGGCAAGGGGAAGGTGCAGCCCAGCATTGGCTTTTCCTTCTAGTTCTTTTCTTCAGGAGAGCAGCTAGCAACCGAGCTGCGAGAGCCAACAATGGGATGGCACGTCTTGTCAGAGAAGCCACGGTCTACAGTGCTGTAGACTGCTGTGCACAGGTTTAATGCTGCTGTCACTACACGGTACTTTTGGAACGGCTTCTCTCCTGACTCTCCCATCTCTGTGAGCTCTAGCTGCTTGAACTTGGCCACACTGAAGGTGAGTGGACGTGATTGCGCTGCGAGTATCAAGTCTTCCAGAGACGAGGGATAGTCAACAAATGCTTTCTCACCTGGCCCATCTCTCAGTCCCAACTGTGGCTGGAAATGCTGCGCTGCAAGGGTGGACTTAGCCACTCTGAGAGAATGTGATGACGCTCTATAGATAGTTGCGAAGGAAAGTGCTGGTCACTGCAATGTTTCGCCTAGTTTACAGACTTTAGAGGGACTAGGAAGGCCAACGCCTTGTTCTAGCACTTGTTCTCTGCGTGCAGCTGCTGGATGTTTGGAAGGGCTTTGGGATCCGCGAGAGGTGGAGGGTAGGATGGTACCTAGAGCTTGAAGGAAAGTGCATCTCTCCAGGACCTTTGATGCAGTTCAGTGGGTGCGAGTTCCATGTTGAGCATGTTCAAGATGGCACAGAAAAGGTTCTGAAAGAAAGAGGCCGTGCTGGAACTGCCTTGACTTTTGCCGCTTCGAAACTGCACAGCCAACAATGAAAAGATTCCTCTTGCTTCCCCGCGACGCGCAGCATCACATTCTTTTGTGTCTCCAAGAGGCAGGATGCACAGCGGAGCTCTTCCACCAACTGCTCGCACACGACTGCGGCCGCGCCAGCGAAGCGCTTGGCTTTGTCCCCGGCACTGTCAGCGCTCATGGAAACAACCACACGATGGCGCTGACGACTTGCAAAAGAAGGCCAAGCACCTGGCGCTGCTCGAAACCGCCCCAAGGGCAGAGGCAAGTTGCAAACGTCCCTGCACTCCAATCAACAGCACATCAGGACAAAAAGATTTCCCTCATCTTCCCCTTCCAAGAGCAGCCTCTTCTTTACACCACACTCCAAGAGCCAGACAAACCTCTTTGGCCCAAACAAATCTTTTCCCTCTCGCAGATTCTGCCTACCATCTTGAAACCATCTGGCAAAAACAGAGCTCAAAACAGTGCCAGCTGAGGAAGATCTTACTGCCTGCAACTTCAACTGCACCCCTCAAACTAGCAGCACACACGCTGTTCTCAGCACTTTCCTTCTCAGCTCTAGCTACCATCCTAAGCCTTCCCTCTCCTAGAGTCAGGATCCAAAGACAACGGCACCACGGACTGCTCACACACTAAAGGCATCAGGACAAAAGGCTCACAAGCTTGGCCTTTGCATTCCCACGGACAGCTCAACAGCTCTAACCCAGAGAGAGCTCTGCCTCTTGGGAAAAGCCCTTAAAATCCCTAAGAGCACCTGATGTGCACATCCAAACCTGCTTTCCTTGCCAAAGAGAGCAACTACAAGCCCATCTCCAAAGAAACGGCATCCCCTCCTCCAAAATACAACACATCCAGCCACTGATCCACCTCCAGTATTGAATGTATCCAACAATTGCCCCTACACGCCCAGGGGCCAGAAGAGAAATGTCTTGCTGGACTATTCCTCCCCATGCTACCTTAACATCTGCTCCAGCAACACTGGCACTCCAAGTCTCTTGGCCTTGCCTTGCCTTCAGTACCTTGTCGAGTTCTTCTTAAGCTACCCTTGCTCTGCTTCCTTTGCCTACGTCTGCCTTGCCTCGCACTACCTACAACTTGCTGGCTTTGCTTTGCCCTGCTTACCACTCTTGGCCTTGCCTTCCATGCAGGCAAGGCGCTGCAAAGCAAGTGCAGGCAATTGTGGGCAAGTCAAGGGAGAGCTAAGCAAGGCCAGAGCAGTGAGGGGAAAGCAAATGGAGTGGTAGGCAAGAGAAGGCCCAGACGTTAGAGGCAAGGCTGGCCGTAGGAAGGAAAGTCCACTGATGGGTAGGCCAGGCAGAAACAAGAAGGGCTCGGCAAGCCAAGGCCCTGGAGGAAAGCAGTAGGCAGGTCAAGGGCGGGGCATGGACGTGCAAAGGAATGCAAGGCTCCAGAGAGCTAGCAGGGCAAGGCAAGGAAACTGTTGTGTTGCCAAGGCAAGGCAAAGATAGGCAAGGCAGGTGAGAAGTACATTCGAGGACTGCTGGTACACAAAAGTGGCCAGGACCAACTGCCTTGCTTGGCGAGGCGAGGCAGGGCAATGAGGGTCCTAGAAGGAAAAGGAAAGGTGAGGCCAGACCTAGACGAATGTGAAAGGAAGTCAGGTGGGGGATGGGTGAGCAAGCCAATGCAAGGCAGGGGAGAAAAGGCAGGTTGACAGAAGGCTACAGAGGGGGCAGCAAGGAAACGCAAGGCATGGGGAAGCATGTGAGGAGTGGGTGCTGCCAGCCGGCCGGGATGGCAGGGGCGGGGCCACTGCAAGTAGCATGGTGGGGATGTGGAGGGGGGTGTTAGTGTGCGGGAGGAGTGTGTGTGTGTGTGTGTGCAGCGGAGTGCAGGGTAAGTGCAGGTGTGCGTGTGCGCATAGGGGGGTTTTGTGCCAGGTGCTGTGCCAGGGGGAGCCGTCCCACCTCCAAGAAGGTGTGGGAGTGAAAGGAGTAACATGGATGTGTCTTTACAAAGAGACCGTGTGAATCCGTCCTTAGACAAGGCTAGGAATTTACTGGTAGGGGAGTAACAGAAGAAAGTGTTAGTTCTAGAAACTGTTACTAATCGACAGAGACTGTTGCTCAGCCAAGGCCGTGTTAAATTCCTGAACCTAGAGCAAGGCAACAAAGACTTAATAGCATTAGGAATAGTTTCGTTTTCTTCCTTTTCCATACCAGGAGGGGGGTGCATATTAGAGGGGAGCATAGAGTAGGCAGTTCCAGAAGTCTGTAATTCCCGAGTACCTCAGAGGGTGCTGTTGCCAGGAACTTAGCATAAAAAGGGGGCTGTGTCCCGCAATCAGTTGAGAGACTCCATGGCAAAAGCCCCATGGCCTCTCCCTGTAGTTGAAGAATGTTCCAGGACTCCTCTGTCTCCTTTTTGGTGGATGAAGAAATTCAGAAAGCAACACTTCTGCCAGAACTCTCCAAGATGCCTCCTTTGCTCCCAGCGACTCCATCACTGCTCGGGAAGCTGTCTTTTCTACCAGAGGAGTTCGAGATACAGTAAAAAGCCGCGTGGCAGAGAAAAAAGACAATAATTGGTTTACAAGGGATGGCAAACAAGAGATACCAGAAGCTTTGGCCCTACCAATATTAAAAGAACTCCGTGAAGAGAGTCCTTGCACTTCCTGAGGATTGGCAGAAGCCTTCCTCATGCTGTATGTTGCTGGGGGTCTTTTTAGACTGGCAAAACGAGCTGTTGAAGGTTGCTTGAGCTGTGCTAAAGCAAACAGCCAAGTTACGAAGTAACTTGCCAGGGGAGGGAGGCCTTGGGCTGCATGTCCCTTCCAAAGATGCCGGGGGGATTTTCCTGAGATGCCCCAAGTGGGAAGGCTTCATATCTTCTGCTAATGGTATGTCAGCTAGCAAGGTGGCCAGAGGCATTTCCAACTGCTTCAGCAACGACAGGATCAGTTATTAAGGCCTCTTTGGAACAAATCATTCCAAGATACAGCATTGTAGAAGCAATAGACTCAGATAGGGGAACTCATTTTACAGGAAAGATCCTTCAAGGGGTTTTGGCTTCTTTAGGAACACAATGGAACCTCCATAGGCCCTGGCACCCCCAGAGCTCGGCTCGGGTAGAAAACAATGAATAGAGAAAGAAACACCTTTTGAAGCTGCTAATAGAAACCAAGATGCCATGGCTAAGGCTTTGGACATTGGCTTTGGCGAGAATGAGAGCCCGACCCAGAAGAGAGATTCCGTTATCCCCCTTTCCGTCGTTGTTATGAATTACCCGGCTAAGTCTCAACCTAGTGGGGGAGTAGAGGTAAGTGATGTATATTGAAAACCATCTGTGGCCAGGATACTGCTTCTTGTGAAACCCCTTCAACAGGAAGCTCAGCTGGCACAAGCCCCACCTTTGGACTTTGCTGCTTGTAACATCCAACCAGGAGATTGAGTCCTAGTTAAGGAGTAGAAAGAAGCGCCAGTGGCGGTGAAATGGCGTGGCCCATTCCAAGTGTCACTGACGACAGAAACAGCCATCAAGACAGCTGAACACAGGTGGACCCGTCACTCTCGGGTCAAGGTCTCTGAAGCCTCAGAGATTTGCACATCTCAGCTGGAGGAGAAGGCCGGGAGGCCGTGACTGACACTCTGCAGGAGTGGGCCGGAGCAGTAGCCAGTGCTTCGACATCAGAGGAAGCCCTGCGTGCCTACCCACAGACCATCTGCTGAAATAGTCTCTATGGGCATCCCTCCTCTAGAATCTCCACTCACTGGGGCGCTAATACTTGCAGCCATTGTTTCACGTTAAGTAGTTTCTGTGTCATCAATTGCCACAGGTGGTGCAGAAGACAACGGGAAAATTAGACTAGCTAATTAGATCACATTATTAAAACATTTTCCTTAATAATTCTACTTTTATATGGTCAGCTAAGTTTAGGCCAGGAGTGGGAGAATCAATTTGCAGCCTTAGGAGAAGAAGTAGCAAAAGTTTTGAACCTTAGCAATTGCTGGCTCTGTGGAGGGCCAGGAGGATCTGAAGAGTGCCTATGGTTGGCTAGCCCAGCTGAACCTAAGTGGTGGCTCAACACCCGACATGAGGTCCATACTAGGACCAAAGGGCCAAAGAAGGAAGTCCATGGCTATAGGAGAAGGTTTCACGAAGGATGTCTGGACTTCAGGTGGCTCTCTTGAAAGCTGTTTCTTGCATAGGCGAAGTTACAGCAGTTCAGGGAGCGGGTATCCAGAGCCAGCCCTACAGCTGCCAGCTCCAGCTGTAGGCATACCTGAAGCCGCTTTCTGGTCAAGTTACAAAGCATTCTAGACTTTTCTTTGCAGAGTATCTTAACACATAACAACCAATAAGCACCATACCCAATACCTTTACATTTGCCTATAGCCTATCATAGCTACTACCATCACCATATTCTAGTCATTATTATCCAATCACAAGAGTAAGTAAGTTACAATTTCAGCTTACAGTGGAGAATTCTTAGACCTTTCTTCTTCTTGCTACATCAACATTTCTTGTTTGCCTGCCATATCTTTCTTTTTGGTAAAGACACGTTTTCTATTGACTTATGCTCTTCTTGAGACTTACTTACTTGGTGAAAAACACGTCTTTGTTTGTAATCACATACCTTTGTCCTGCTCCTAAAAATCTCCTTCCAACTCATCTCCAACCTTTGCCTTCTCAGTTACTCAGCGATCACTGTTTCAGCAAAACATCTTTTATTCTATATCAAAACTTGCTTCCATTTCTACCTCATCCCCAGCTTCTACATTCACAGACCTTTCTGCCAAGCCTACATACCTGTGAAACTTTCTTACCAAACTTTCATCCTCCCCAACACATGGCCACTTCATTCTTCTCCAACAGGCACTTATTGCCTAAACAGGACAGGGCGGGTCTATGTAGGAAAAGGCGTTTGTCAATTGACTTTCCCTCTGGCTTTAAACAATTGGCTTTGGACCCACAATTGCCCTCCTTACAATTGTTCCAAATATCAAGACAAATGCAATCAAATAGCTGTTCAGCTCACTAATGGTAGCTGCGTAAGGTGTTCTTACCACACTTACCAAAAACATTTGGAAGCCTGTAAAGCAATGGGGAGGGACAAGGGGTTTTTTTGACCACCTATTTTTAAGCTGTCCCCACAAAAATTCCACAAGTAGAAGACATGTTGTTTGTGATTATCAGTGGGAATGGCAACACCGGATTGGAACTCAAAGCCTTTTAGTGAGTTCTGCTCCAAATCCAACCAAACAGCTTGCAGATGTAAATGTAGATGGCAACCCTGTGTGGGAGCTTGGAAATGCAAATACTGTGACCCTTATGGTGGGGCAGCTATTGTTGGAGGACCGTTAGGCCCGGGAATCCTGCTGTATTTTGACCCGCCAATTGATGACCAAGGGTAGGAAGGCCCCTTTGCTAATGGAACACGGGCTTTGAAAGGACATTATTGGATTTGTGGCCAACATGCTTAGCTCAGGTTACCTCCAAACTGGTCAGGGATATAGTGTATATCTTAGACCATTGTTCTTTTTGCTACTACAAATTCAGGGAAATCGCTTAGGAATCAAAATCTGTGAGGATTTAATTAGAGAAAAGCAGTCAGCTGATGCAGCCTTGGCTGCAGGGAGCACCCCAAAACGGGGAAAAGATGAATGGCCACCAGAACAAGTTACGCAACACGATGGACCAGCCCCTTGGAAACCTAAGGAATTAATCCCAGATGCCTGGGAACCCATTTATCATTTCAATGAGATAATTAGGTTACAAGCTGTCTCAGAAATAATTACCAACCAGCCAGCCACAGCTCTTGACCGTCTTGCTGAGCAACCCACTTCAATGAGGAAAGCGGTATTTTCAACATTGGATGGTATTAGATTATCTGTTAGCAGAAGAAGGAGGAGTTTGTGGGAAATTCAATGACTCGAGCTGCTGTTTGCAAGCAGAGGACAGCGGAAATGTGGTCAAACAAATAACAAAGGAAATAACCTCAGCTCATGGACCTGTCCAAGTGTTAAAAGGATGGTAATGGGACATGTTTTCCTGGCTAACTGGCCAGCTATGGGCTAAATTGTTACAGCAGGGATTACTGTAACACGCCTATATCAAACCAGGAATCCCGTGGAAAAGAAGTATATATGGACAGATTGGTGGTAGATGTTTCGGAGGTCTTTATTTCTCCAGCCGCATGGCCGGGGCTCTGCTCAGGAACTCCCCCAGTCACGGGACCCGAGGGTCCTTGGCCACACCGGGGAACACAAACCAACCAATGGGGAATGAAGCTGACCAGGGGCAGGGAAACCCCGTGTCTCTCGCCCAGGGCCCATCTCCCAGGGCTCCATGGCAGGGGGGGAGACCCCAACACTAAATGAATACCATTTCTCCTCTTATATGCTATAGCAACTCTAATCTTTTGAGCATGCGTGACACCATGCTGGGTGCAGCTCTTTCAGCAGGTGGTCAAGGGGATGCCGCTAGCAGCCATGCCTACCTGATCCAGAAAGGACTACAAAAGGACAGAAAAGGATGTCACTGCAAATAATAGCAAAAGCCAAGAAGACTCAAGAAGAAAAAATTAAATCAATGGTAATTAAGGTTTGTAAAGACAAATACAGATCAAATAAAAAGAGGAGGGATTAAAAGGAAGGAGGTGGATGAGTCTTTACAAACAGACCGTGTGAATTGGCCTGTAGACAAGGCTACGAACTTATGGGGAGTGAAGTAACAGAAGAAACTATTAGTTCTCTAGAACTGTTACTAATCATCAGAGACTGTTGATTAATCCAGGGCGTGTTAAATTCCTGAACCTAGAGCAAGGCAACAAAGACTTAATAGAATTAGGAATGGTTTCTTTTTCTTCCTTTTCGATGCCAAAAGGGGGGGTGCATATTAGAGGAGGGCATAGAGTAGGCAGTTCCGGAAGTCTGTATCTGCCGAATACCTCAGCCAGTGGGGAAAAGGAAGAGGGCCTTGTGGCCAGGAACTTGGCATAAAAAAGGGGCTGCATCCCGCAACCGTTTGACAGACCCCAGGGGAAAAGCCCCATGGACTCTCCCTGTAGTCGAAGAATGTTGCAGGACTCCTCTGTCTCCTTTTCGGACATCAACCTCAGGCACCGTGGATTAATTTTCCTTAACGGCAGCGACCTGCTGCGTGCTCTCCGTGCTCCTCCCCAGCCCCCCGGCAGGTGTAAAATAGTTCCCGGCGGCTCCCACCGCGCGTTACAGACGGCTGCGCGGCCCCGGGACTGCTCGCAGTGCTCCCCTGCTCCGCAAGGGCTGCCCGCGGGCTGCGGAGCCACCTCGCCACCGGCGCGGCCACGGCCGGGGCCCTTCTCGACAGCAGCCGAGGGGCTGCGGAGCGGGCGGCTGCGGGACGATCAGCCATTTTATGCCGCGCGGTGCTGCCGCCTCCATCTAGTGCTCCATCGCGCCGCCGGCCGACCCCGCCTGGCGCGCTCCCGCTCGGCCGCGCTCGCCGCCCGCCCAGCCTCGCCGGAAGCTCTCCCGCCCGGGCCGTGCCCCGGCTCCGCCTGCGGTTCGGCAGGGCCAGGCCGCACGCGTGCTGCGTGGCTCGGAGCACCCGCGTTGCGCCGCAGGCCACGGGGAAGGCGGGGCGGGGCGGGCCGGCGCCATGGTGGTAGCGCGAGGAGAGGAGCGCCCGGGCGGGGCGGCGCGTGGCGCGGCGGTGAGCGCTTCTGCTTCCTGTCGCTCGGCGGCCGCCCTCGGCAGGTGCCGTGTGACCCCGCGGAGCGGCGGGGCCGGCCGGGCGGTGCGCGGCGAGGCTTTCGGCCAGCGGCGGCCGCAGCGAGAGGCTGCTGGCACTGCCCGTGCCGGTGGAGAGAGCGGGGATCCGAGGCCGGCCTTCCTAGGGTAACGAGGGGCGACCGCCTTTGCCGCGCTGCCCTCCGTGCAGCACGTGGCCGATTCCGGTGAACCCGAGGTCTCCGCAGCGGCGCGGGCGGGAGGGAGTGGGGAGCGCGCTCGGTGCTCTGCCGGCCGCTCCCGCCCAGCGCTGCGCTCCGCCGAGGCGTTTTCCCGCCCGTCCTGGGGAGGACACAAGGGACACCAAAGTTGGAGCTTAGCTGTCAGGGGGAGCAACTTGCCTCCATTGGCGACGTCCTTTTCCCTCTGATTCAGCTACCTTGTAGTAGGTGCGATGGTGCTGAAGAAGGGTGGCGGCTTGGCACAGTTGCTGGCATAGGTGGTGCAAGAGCTCCACGCAAGGAGCTTTGAGTGGCATGTGTGAGGGTAGGAGGGTACGGCACCCACAGCTGAAGGCAGAAAAGGTCAGGGCATGTCATCAGCCGCAATCGTGCTAAGTTGTTCATCTTTGCAAACAGCTTGCCGAGTTGTTCCTTTTCTTAGGTAATGGGGGTTTGTATCAACCAGAACTGCATATGGTCAGTATTTGCAGAGAAGGTTATTTGGACTGTTGTTGAGGTGAGTGTAGCAGTTTCTATGGCATTTTGCAAAAAAGTGACAGATCTCTCTGCGTTCCCCAATTCTTAACAAAAATGAAGTTAACAAAGCCCTGAAAAGAGGTTTTACAAAACTTGAGGGATTTTTTCCTACTCGTACTGTAGAGACAACCATAGTCACCTTGTCTTTCCAAAAGTGAAGGTTACATCTTTTTGTCCAAGAGCATCAAGTGCTTTTGGTCAGCGTTTGTGTGCAAGCATTAGCCTTGTTCTTGTTCTTCCCTGGAGAACTTTTACAGTACTCAGATGATCTGTGTAGGCTGCAGAGTGCAGTGGTGAACTTCAAGGCTTCCAGCAGAAGGGAGATGCTGTCCACGTTTTGGATTCTCCTTAGTCTGAGCCTTCAATGTCCAAGGCTTCACTTTTCAAGCAGTTGGAAGAGCTCCAAATTAAGATATGAACAGGTCTTAATTGACCTTGTCACCGCCTCAGTTAGTCAAGTAATGCTGTGCACTGGATTTAATTGCCTAGTGCAACATGTGCTAAAGATATGTAGAGTATCTCCTCGATTACCCTCCCAGAAGGGTTTGAAGGGAGAACAAGGAGTTCCGAAGACAGGTATTTGGTGTACGAGAAGTAGAACTTAGTTGCTTGCAGGGCACTGCATGCACAAATGTCTAAGGAGGATCCTTCTTTTTTTGTCCCATCTATGCTTGTTCTCATTTGAAATCCTGAACATTCTGGAGGCTGGTTTTGTTAGGGTTGTGGCTGGGGAAGGGGTGGTGGTGGGGGAGGGGTGGGTGTTGTTTCTGATTTTTTTAATTTCCAGGATAGTGTACAAAGAACTTGTGCCCAAAACCAGCAGTATGAAGCAACGCAGGTATAAAAGAAGGTCACCGAAATGTCGGCTAATATGAATCTGAAAGCGCTTCAGTATTTTACCCAGGAGTTTCACTCCAACAAGGTGATTGTCCTTCACAGAAATGTAGTGGCAGGCTTATGCCATGCTAGAAGTGATGACCTTTCTCTGCCCCAAATTGACCAGCAAGATATTTTGGCTCTTGATTTAAACCCCTGAGCCAGCTGTGTTTCAGGCTGCAGAAGCTGCAGGTGTTGTGGCAGACGCGGGGTGCAGCCTTGCCTGCCGGTCCCGACCTGGCGCACGCCGGTGGCAGCCGTCAGCGCCTGGGGTCCCCTGTGCCGCCCACGCCAGGGCTCTGCCTGCCTGCTTGCACCCCCGGTAGCCTCAGGGAAACAGCGGACTACTCCATCTACTTTAAAAACAAAGAAGCAAACAAAAAGCCCACTGTAAAAATATGTAGAAGTCTTGAAACTAATTCTCAGCGCTTGCTCGGAGTTTGTTGATGGCGCAAATGGATTTTGGATAAACTGGTATTGCTAGTACTACTTTTAAATTAGGCTCCTGAACTTCAGAAAGGAGAAGATGGTGGTCACATACCCCTGAGGAATGTTTGAAAAAGTAAGAGTGCTCAGTCATTTAAAGGTGGCCAGAAAATGGGTGTGGCAGTGGAGTGGACACTCTGCGAGTAGGTAGCCTTAAGTCATGCAGCGACTGGCACTTCAGTGGGAATTTTGCATCAACACCAAGAGATCGTTCCATGATGTGTTGCATAACAGCAAATTGGGCCAAAATTCTGCTGACTTTGATCAAGGTGGACGGGCCACCTTCACTTAACCCAGCATAGGGACATAAATCAATGATGTTTGAAAAACAGCCATGAAACATAGCCCCTTTAGTTTATTGCACTGTTGCAAGTCTGCAAAGCTCTGTTGCCAGGTCATTGGAAGTAGCTGTTGGAATCTAACTGCATTTGGACACTTTGTCAGTCAGCATCACCAGGAGGCTTAACGGTTTAGGTTGAGAGGTGGTGCATGTTTTTTTTCAGAGGAATGGCCCAGTGAAGAGCAGTGTTCACTGCCATGACTGCCGTTGTCGCCTTCTAGAGAAATCTTGGTTCATTCAGAGAGAACTTCCTTGGTTCTGCTGGTTTGGTTTCGCAGCTGGAGCAAAGGTACAGCACTGGAAGCAATTCCTAGGGCAGAAGCGGGAGATATCCAAAGCTCTGCACTTTGTTGTCCTCAGCACAGTGTAAGTGAGCGTAGTCTAATTGGAGGAGTGGTGAGCATCAGTGATATCAGATTTTTTACAAGTTCTTAATTCTGTCAAAACAAGAAAGAAGGAGAGTGATGAAGATGAAATCCTTTCCTCTTAAATCTGCCTACAGAGCAACTTCAGGGGTAGTTGTAATGTGTATTCACCTATTTTGAATTGCCCAAAACCAGGCCTAGAGATGCTTCAGAGACAGAGTCAGAGAAGCGGGTATTTGCTTTATTTGGCGCTGGGTGCGTGGGGGATCGCTCCTCCTAACACACCCACGCAGAGCACTCCATACAGTCCAGCATTATGTGTAAAATTTTTGAATATTCATCCCATTCCTTGGGATAGGAGTAGTTCTAGAAATTACTTCTCGGAAGTCATTGATATCATTAGCAGATGTGCCACGCATGCGCTGTGTAGCCAGGTGGTTGCACTGAGGAAGGCTCCTCTTCTTCCTCGGGGGTCTTTCTGATAAAGATCAGTAGTCTCCGTCACAATGCACTTTTTACCTTTCTTTCTGGAGCATGCACAGTTCTTCACTGGATGATTCAGCGATCTCTGTGCTGGTTTTCAAAAGATCCTGTTCCTCTTATCTTGACAAGATTAAGGCAAGTGCTGCTGCTTAGGTTTTGTGATTAACATTTGCCGTCTCTTAGTAGTTCCCTCGTGTTTACATGAGTAAACTATGGATCAACCCCCTTCTCAATTTTAGCACTGAAAGGATATCAGAGTCATTTAAAGAGCTGTCTCCTATGGAGTACTATAAAACTGCCATCATGGTAACATGTTTTCATACAGTCGTTTTAGCACAGAAGTAATAGATGTACAATCTTGGATGTTTCAACCTGCTGACTCAAGAGCCAGTGTTGAGCTTTTCTCTTTTAAATCCAGTCTTAGAGCTCTGCAGGGATCACTACAGCATGACGTTGTGACAAGGGGATGCTGATTCATGCATAAACCTTTGATGCTTTCCTTCTATCTTCAAGCAGCTTTGCAAACCAGTGATGATCTGGCATGTTGCAACTTGAGAGTCATGGTAAAGGTTTCACCAAACACTTTGTAATATCATGCTGCAGCTTTCATTCCTAAGGAAATAGCATTGAGCATATGGCTGGCAAAATGCCAAAAGAATGAGCCAAAACCAATATCCTTTAATGGGAAAGATGGAAAACATTGAGATGTGTTTATTTGAACTAAAATTCCTGTGGACCAAGCCTAAATGTATTTCACACTAAATTCTTAGAACTGATTTTAAGGGAAGATGTGAGAAAGATGAATTCACAAGCGGAATTTTCAGCAGCATAATATTGAACATTTGTTAGTAGAACAAAGGCATATCACAGCGCGGGAGCACTTAGCAATATTGCTAGAGGCGTGGCTCCATTCATGTTACTGTGAACTTAAGTACTTTTTAAACATAGTCCTTAAGCCCAGAAAGTAATTTACACTTCACTCAACTTTTCCCCCCCCTCCTGTCTCTGCCCCCTTGTGCCAGCGCACGCCAGCACGCTGCCGCCTCGGTCCTCTGGATAGCTCCAGAATTGAAGGCTGGCACCCCGCTCCGGTGCCTCCTCAGTCTCCAACCTAATTTGTAGTTGACAGATTCTTTGGGAGGTGTGAGTTTTGATGAGATAACAGACTTCCTGGGATGCATGCGGTTCATCTTCTTTGTTTCTTTAAGATGTCTTGGTTTCTACCTCTGTCATTTCTCAACTTAAAGGACATTTATTATCACGTGTTTATTACCACGTTTCCCAACATGTTACCACTCTTTCGAAGTTACAATTTACTCTAGTCTTGTTTTTACTTAACTATATTTTACCTGTTTCTACGTAGTACATGATCACTTCTAAATGTTAAAATCATATATGGGAAAGACAAGATTTATCTTTCACTCATTTATCACAGGAGGAATGTGTTAGCTGCTCGTGTTGCAGTTCACTTGTAATGCTGGTCTATTACCGCAGGCCTGGGCCCTAGGCTATATCACCATGTCCCGCAGCCATAGGGAGGAGGAGGAGGAGAGAAGATCCAGCAGGCAGGAATTGTGCAGCAAGATTTATTCATTTAATTATTTTACAAACTCTTTTACAGACTTTCTTCTTCATAATCTATTTGGACAAAGGATCAGCCACCCCTTGGGGTGATTGGCTAAAATCCTAAAACATCCATTGTCAAAATATTTTTCTACTATACCATAAACAAGACTTTTCAAGGTTGCAGGTGGCTTGGTCGTTTCCATACTCTGCTACCTCTTCTGTGAGAGAGAAAAGTCTCTCACGGACTTAGAAAATAGCAAGAAAATCCTCGCTAGCAGCATTTTTGTATCTACACTGGTCCTTCTCATTTCCTTTTCTCTAGAACACATTTCTCAGGCTCAGTGAGCAGATGTGCGTGCAAGTGGTTTGGTGTGTCCTTGGAATTCAACTAGTCAGGGTCAGATGGGTTTCTGCAGTGAAAGGATACAAGGAAATGGGGATATAGCCTACAGTGGGAACTCCTGTGATTTTGCTCCTCTCCAAACATTTCTCCTCTCAAAATGGATCTCTGTAGGAAATGGCAATCAGGCCTTAAATGCGCCAATCAGGCTTGTAAATAAACCCATATTATCAGTCAATCTCTTCAATCTATTCATGTGTTTATATGGGATTTTATTCCTATAGAATAGAAAACTCGGAGCAGTGGCAAAGAAGGGGGGGGGTGGGGGTGGGGCAGCAGCGGCCCTGCTCTGAGCGGGGCAGGGAAAGGCAGGCTCGAGATGCCGGGGTTTCTCACCTGAGGCACCCGAGCAGATGGTGAAGAGTCCCTCTTTTAGTGAAGGTAGACTGTTACGAAGGTTCCAATGCAACGGCCGCTCTTACGAACAGAGCTGCACTCACGGTAGAAGAAAGGCAGCAGGAGACGGAATCCTGCAGTGGTGACCAATTCTCCCCGCAGCCACCGCAGCCTCTCTCCCCTCCGAATGCTTGAGAGAACAAGAGCTGGGGGCTGCATGCAACCCCGTTTTGCCAGTCCAAAGTTCACTGTATCTCTGCCCTCACAAGACACCTCAGCTAAAGGGAGTAGCCAGCTGCATCCCTCTCCTGAGCAGTGACAACTTCTTTTGTCTCTCTTAAGTGTCCAGTCGTTATTGTCTCCTAGCGTATAGGGGAAAGCTCCTTAAGAGAAAATAAAACCTCAAAAAATAAAAGGAGAACTACTAAAACCCCAACATACGGGTGATTCTCACTTTCCTTTACTGTCCTGTGGTGGTCGGCGATGGAAGAGACGGGGCAGATTGCTCGGATGCAAGAAGCCGATTTTATTGATACAGAGCTGAGTATTTATACCTTTTCAGCAGTAACTAAAAATAGATTCTTATATAAGCAGCAATCACTATAACAACCATATCTATGTTTCTTAATAACATTGCAAAACTACAAGCTAGCATTAACCGACAGCAAGCATGCCGTTCCCTTACACTAGCTATTTCCTGGTAGGCCGTACTGCCTGCCATGGTTTGCGGCCTAGCAGCGTTAGCGCGTCCACTTCTGACATGAGTTTAGCAGTGCTCTCACTTCTGCTTTCTAGCTGTATCTCCACACTTCTCAGCTCCATGTAAAAGCACATGCTCTCAGTGTCGTAGAGTCCTTAGGGAAAGCAAACAGCGGTTCCGCTTCACACTGCTAAATGTGCCAGGACAGAAAGCTTTCACTGACCTTGCCTTGCCTTTTCCTTGCAGCCTTTCCTCTTCAGAGTGAAAGATAGATTTAGAAGAACTATAAAGATTTTAGTTATAGGCTAGCTGTGTTGAGATTAGTTAGAGTAGGAAGGAATTTGGGCCCAGTGAGAGTTAACGAAAATAGTTAAGAGAGCTGGACCTGAAAGGGGTTTTAAGATGTGATTACCAAATAACTGATGATCTGTCATTTGCATGTTTGCTTAGCTGTGCTTAGAAGGAGGAATAGAAACTTTGATAAGTTGGTGTAGGGAACAAGGACAATTACCAATTTCCTCCCTTGGTGGGAACCCGTTCAAAAGTCACGCAAGAGGAAACTTAAGAGGTCACTAAAGTAATTCGGATTGTTAAAGTTCAAAAAGGCAAAAAGGCCAAAATGAGGAAGATGAGTTACTTCATCTTTCTTGGGACCACTGACCCAATTCAAGACCACTGACTCCATTCAGGACACACACTATGCATGCTTAATGACATTTAAGCTCATTTCCATATGAAGCGGAGAATGGGAGGTGTTAATGTTACAAATATGCATTTGTATTTTGGATATTCCTAATATGTGGAAATAAAGAGTGTCGTGTTTGCTTGGATCGGGGCCCTGCGTCTTAGGCAGCGCGGCAAAGGCGGCCACCCCTCGTCGCTCTGGGAAGGCCGGCCTCGGATCCCCGCTCTCTCCACCGGCACGGGCAGTGCCAGCAGCCTCTCGCTGCGGCCGCCGCTGGCCGAAAGCCTCGCCGCGCACCGCCCGGCCGGCCCCGCCGCTCCGCGGGGTCACACGGCACCTGCCGAGGGCGGCCGCCGAGCGACAGGAAGCAGAAGCGCTCACCGCCGCGCCACGCGCCGCCCCGCCCGGGCGCTCCTCTCCTCGCGCTACCACCATGGCGCCGGCCCGCCCCGCCCCGCCTTCCCCGTGGCCTGCGGCGCAACGCGGGTGCTCCGAGCCACGCAGCACGCGTGCGGCCGGGCCCTGCCGAACCGCAGGCGGAGCCGGGGCACGGCCCGGGCCGGAGAGCTTCCGGCGAGGCTGGGCGGGCGGCGAGCGCGGCCGAGCGTGAACGCGCCAGGCGGGGGTCGGCCGGCGGCGCGATGGAGAGCTAGATGGAGGCGGCAGCACCGCGCGGCATAAAATGGCTGATCGTCCCGCAGCCGCCCGCTCCGCAGCCCCTCGGCTGCTGTCGAGAAGGGCCCCGGCCCTGGCCGCGCCGGTGGCGAGGTGGCTCCGCAGCCCGCGGGCAGCCCTGGCGGGGCAGGGGAGCACTGCGAGCAGTCCCGGGACCATGCAGCCGTCTGTAACGCGCGGTGGGAGCCGCCGGGAACTATTTTACACCTGCCGGGGGGCTGGGGAGGAGCACGGAGAGCACGCAGCAGGTCGCTGCCGTTAGGGAAAATTAATGCACGATGCCTGAGGTTGATGTCCGAAAAGGAGACAGAGGAGTCCTGCAACATTCTTCGACTACAGGGAGAGTCCATGGGGCTTTTCCCCTGGGGTCTGTCAAACGGTTGCGGGATGCAGCCCCCTTTTGCTGTCAAGTTCCTGGCCAGAGCACCCTCTTCCTTTTCCCCACTGGCTGAGGTATTCGGGAGATACAGATTTCCAGAACTGCCTACTCTAAGTCCCCCTCTAATATGCACCCCCCCTTTTGGCATCGAAAAGGAAGAAAAAAACCCCATTTCTAATTCTATTAAGTCTTTGTTGCCTTGCTCTAGGTTCAGGAATTTAACACGCCCTGAATTAATCAACAGTCTCTGATGATTAGTAACAGTTCTAGAGAACTAATAGTTTCTTCTGTTACTTCACTCCCCATAAGTTCGTAGCCTTGTCTACAGGCCAATTCACACGGTCTGTTTGTAAAGACTCATCCACCTCCTTCCTTTTAATCCCTCCTCTTTTTATTTGATCTGTATTTGTCTTTACAAACCTTAATTACCATTGATTTAATTTTTTCTTCTTGAGTCTTCTTGGCTTTTGCTATTATTTGCAGTGACATCCTTTTCTGTCCTTTTGTAGTCCTTTCTGGATCAGGTAGGCATGGCTGCTAGCGGCATCCCCTTGACCACCTGCTGAAAGAGCTGCACCCAGCATGGTGTCACGCATGCTCAAAAGATTAGAGTTGCTATAGCATATAAGAGGAGAAATGGTATTCATTTAGCCCATAGCTGGCCAGTTAACCATGAAAACATGTCCCATTACCATCCTTTCAACACTTGGACAGGTCCATGAGCTGAGGTTATTTCCTTTGTTATTTGTTTGACCACATTTCCGCTGTCCTCTGCTTGCAAACAGCAGCTCGAGTCATTGAATTTCCCACAAACTCCTCCTTCTTCTGCTAACAGATAATCTAATACCATCCAATGTTGAAAATACCGCTTTCCTCATTGAAGTGGGTTGCTCAGCAAGACGGTCAAGAGCTGTGGCTGGCTGGTTGGTAATTATTTCTGAGACAGCTTATAACCTAATTATCTCATTGAAATGATAAATGGGTTCCCAGGCATCTGGGATTAATTCCTTAGGTTTCCAAGGGGCTGGTCCATCGTGTTGCGTAACTTGTTCTGGTGGCCATTCATCTTTTCCCCGTTTTGGGGTGCTCCCTGCAGCCAAGGCTGCCTCAGCTGACTGCTTTTCTCTAATTAAATCCTCACAGATTTTGGTTCCTAAGTGATTTCCCTGAATTTGTAGTAGCAAAAAGAACAATGGTCTAATATACCCCAGGGCTATACCATATCCCTGACCAGTTTGGAGGTAACCTGAGCTAAGCATGTTGGCCACAAATCCAATAATGTCCTTTCAAAGCCCGTGTTCCATTAGCAAAGGGGCCTTCCTACCCTTGGTCATCAATTGGCAGGTCAAAATACAGCAGGATTCCCGGGCCTAACGGTCCTCCAACAATAGCTGCCCCACCATAAGGGTCACAGTATTTGCATTTCCAAGCTCCCACACAGGGTTGCCATCTACATTTACATCTGCAAGCTGTTTGGTTGGATTTGGAGCAGAACTCACTAAAAGGCTTTGAGTTCCAATCCGGTGTTGCCATTCCCACTGATAATCACAAACAACATGTCTTCTACTTGTGGAATTTTTGTGGGGACAGCTTAAAAATAGGTGGTCAAAAAAACCCCTTGTCCCTCCCCATTGCTTTACAGGCTTCCAAATGTTTTTGGTAAGTGTGGTAAGAACACCTTACGCAGCTACCATTAGTGAGCTGAACAGGTATTTGATTGCAATTGTTTTGATATTTGGAACAATTGTAAGGAGGGCAATTGGAGGGCCAAAGCCAATTGCTTAAAGCCAGAGAGAAAGTCAATTGACAAACGCCTTTTCCTACATAGACCCGCCCTGTCCTGTTTAGGCAATAAGTGCCTGTTGGAGAAGAATGAAGTGGCCATGGACTTCCTTCTTTGGCCCCAAATCCCATGCCATTGTGGCCCTCCCATTGACCCACCATTTAGGTTCAGCTGGGCTAGCCAACCATGGCCACTCTTCAGATCCTCCTGGCCCTCCACAGAGCCAGCAATTGCTAAGGTTCAAAACTTTTGCTACTTCTTCTCCTAAGGCTGCCAATTGATTCTCCCACTCCTGGCCTAAACTTAGCTGACCATATAAAAGTAGAATTATTAAGGAAAATGTTTTAATAGTGTGATCTAATTAGCTAGTCTAATTTTCCCGTTGTCTTCTGCACCACCTGTGGCAATTGACGACACAGAAACTACTTAACGTGAAACAATGGCTGCAAGTATTAGCCCCCCAGTGAGTGGAGATTCTAGAGGAGGGATGCCCATAGAGACTATTTCAGCAGATGGTCTGTGGGTAGGCACGCAGGGCTTCCTCTGATGTCGAAGCACTGGCTACTGCTCCGGCCCACTCCTGCAGAGTGTCAGTCACGGCCTCCCGGCCTTCTCCTCCAGCTGAGATGTGCAAATCTCTGAGGCTTCAGAGACCTTGACCCGAGAGTGACGGGTCCACCTGTGTTCAGCTGTCTTGATGGCTGTTTCTGTCGTCAGTGACACTTGGAATGGGCCACGCCATTTCACCGCCACTGGCGCTTCTTTCTACTCCTTAACTAGGACTCAATCTCCTGGTTGGATGTTACAAGCAGCAAAGTCCAAAGGTGGGGCTTGTGCCAGCTGAGCTTCCTGTTGAAGGGGTTTCACAAGAAGCAGTATCCTGGCCACAGATGGTTTTCAATATACATCACTTACCTCTACTCCCCCACTAGGTTGAGACTTAGCCGGGTAATTCGTAACAACGACGGAAAGGGGGATAACGGAATCTCTCTTCTGGGTCGGGCTCTCATTCTCGCCAAAGCCAATGTCCAAAGCCTTAGCCATGGCATCTTGGTTTCTATTCGCAGCTTCAAAAGGTGTTTCTTTCTCTATTCATTGTTTTCTACCCGAGCCGAGCTCTGGGGGTGCCAGGGCCTATGGAGGTTCCATTGTGTTCCTAAAGAAGCCAAAACCCCTTGAAGGATCTTTCCTGTAAAATGAGTTCCCCTATCTGAGTCTATTGCTTCTACAATGCTGTATCTTGGAATGATTTGTTCCAAAGATGCCTTAATAACTGATCCTGTCGTTGCTGAAGCAGTTGGAAATGCCTCTGGCCACCTTGCTAGCTGACATACCATTAGCAGAAGATATGAAGCCTTCCCACTTGGGGCATCTCAGGAAAATCCCCCCGGCATCTTTGGAAGGGACATGCAGCCCAAGGCCTCCCTCCCCTGGCAAGTTACTTTGTAACTTGGCTGTTTGCTTTAGCACAGATCAAGCAACCTTCAACAGCTCGTTTTGCCAGTCTAAAAAGACCCCCAGCAACATACAGCATGAGGAAGGCTTCTGCCAATCCTCAGGAAGTGCAAGGACTCTCTTCACGGAGTTCTTTTAATATTGGTAGGGCCAAAGCTTCTGGTATCTCTTGTTTGCCATCCCTTGTAAACCAATTATTGTCTTTTTTCTCTGCCACACGGCTTTTTACTGTATCTCGAACTCCTCTGGTAGAAAAGACAGCTTCCCGGGCAGTGATGGAGTCGCTGGGAGCAAAGGAGGCATCTTGGAGAGTTCTGGCAGAAGTGTTGCTTTCTGAATTTCTTCATCCACCAAAAAGGAGACAGAGGAGTCCTGGAACATTCTTCAACTACAGGGAGAGGCCATGGGGCTTTTGCCATGGGGTCTCTCAACTGATTGCGGGACGCAGCCCCCTTTTTATGCTAAGTTCCTGGCAACAGCACCCTCTGAGGTACTCGGGAATTACAGACTTCCGGAACCGCCTACTCTATGCTCCCCTCTAATAGGCACCCCCCTCTTGCTATGGAAAAGGAAGAAAACGAAACTACTCCTAATGCTATTAAGTCTTTGTTGCCTTGCTCTAGGTTCAGGAATTTAACACGGCCTTGGCTGAGCAACAGTCTCTGTCGATTAGTAACAGTTTCTAGAACTAACACTTTCTTCTGTTACTCCCCTACCAGTAAATTCCTAGCCTTGTCTAAGGACGGATTCACACGGTCTCTTTGTAAAGACACATCCATGTTACTCCTTTCACTCCCACACCTTCTTGGAGGTGGGACGGCTCCCCCGGCACAGCACCTGGCACAAAACCCCCCTATGCGCACACGCACACCTGCACTTACCCTGCACTCCGCTGCACACACACACACACACACCGCCCGCACACTAACACCCCCCTCCACATCCCCACCATGCTACTTGCAGTGGCCCCGCCCCTGCCATCCCGGCCGGCTGGCAGCACCCACTCCTCACATGCTTCCCCATGCCTTGCGTTTCCTTGCTGCCCCCTCTGTAGCCTTCTGTCAACCTGCCTTTTCTCCCCTGCCTTGCATTGGCTTGCTCACCCATCCCCCACCTGACTTCCTTTCACATTCGTCTAGGTCTGGCCTCACCTTTCCTTTTCCTTCTAGGACCCTCATTGCCTTGCCTCGCCTCGCCTCGCAAAGCCACCACTTGCCTTGCCCTGCCCTTGAAGCCCTCCCTTGCCTTGCATGACCTTGCTCACCCCTCCCCCACCTGGAATTCAAGACCCCTTTTCAATGACATTTCATGGCCTTGCCCTGCCCCTTCTGCTCCTCCTAGGAATCTCAAAGCTCTCAAGCATCTCCGGTGTTTCAGGATCACAGGAGAGGAAGACCAGGGGAGGACGCATGTTGCCACGCTCATCTCCATGGGCAGCCTTTGTCTGGGAGCAATCCTTGCATGTCTTGAATCTTGGAAGGGCAATTCACATTTTGCCCTTGAGCTCGGGGACCAGAATGAGAGTTCTTTTGCATACAAAGGAAAGCAGGTAGCTCAAGTCTTTTAGGTGCAGAGGAGACATGACCCACGCGGGATCAAGGCCACACAAAGCACTTGGTCCTGGCCACTTTTGTGTACCAGCAGTCCTTGAATGTACTTCTCACCTGCCTTGCCTGGCCTTGCCTTGGCAACACAACAGTTTCCTTGTCTTGCCCTGCTAGCCCTCTGGAGCCCGCTGGAGCCTTGCATTCCTTTGCATGGCCATGCCCCATCCTTGACCTGCCTACTGCTTTCCTCCAGGGCCTTGACTTGCCAAGCACTTCCTGTTTCTGCCTGGCCTACCCATCAGTGGACTTTCCTTCCTACGGCCAGCCTTGCCTCTAACGTCTGGGCCTTCTCTTGCCTACCACTCCATTTGCTTTCCCCTCACTGCTCTGGCCTTGCTTACCTCTCCCTTGACTTGCCCACAATTGCCTGCACTTGCCTTGCAGCACCTTGCCTGCATAGAAGGCAAGGTAAAGAATGGTAAGCAGGGCAAAGCAAAGCCAGCAAGTTGTAGGTAGTGCGAGGCAAGGCAGACGTAGGCAAAGGAAGCAGAGCAAGGGTAGCTTAAGAAGAACTCGACAAGGTACTGAAGGCAAGGCAAGGCCAAGAGACTCGGAGTGCCTTTCCTTGGGAAGGCAAGGACATAGTGCCAGTGTTGCTGCAGCAGATGTTAAGGTGGCATGGGGAGGAATAGAAAGTGCTGAGAACAGCGTGTGTGCTGCTAGTTTGAGGGGTGCAGTTGAAGTTGTAGGCAGCAAGATCTTCCTCAGCTGGCACTGTTTTGAGCTCTGTTTTTGCCAGATGGTTTCAAGTTGGTGGGCAGAATCTGCGAGAGGGAAAAGATTTGTTTGGGCCAAAGAGGTTTGTCTGGCTCTTGGAGTGTGGTGTAAAGAAGAGGCTGCTCTTGGAAGGGGAAGATGAGGGAAATCTTTTTGTCCTGATGTGCTGTTGATTGGAGTGCAGGGACGTTTGCAACTTGCCTCTGCCCTTGGGGCGGTTTCGAGCAGCGCCAGGTGCTTGGCCTTCTTTTGCAAGTCGTCAGCGCCATCGTGCGGTTGTTTCGATGAGCGCTGACAGTGCCGGGGAAAAAGCCAAGCGCTTCGCTGGCGCGGCCGCAGTCGTGTGCGAGCAGTTGGTGGAAGAGCTCCGCTGTGCATCCTGCCTCTTGGAGACACAAAAGAATGTGATCCTGCGCGTCGCGGGGAAGCAAGAGGAATCTTTTCATTGTTGGCTGTGCAGTTTCGAAGCGGCAAAAGTCAAGGCAGTTCCAGCACGGCCTCTTTCTTTCAGAACCTTTTCTGTGCCATCTTGAACATGCTCAACATGGAACTCGCACCCACTGAACTGCATCAAAGGTCCTGGAGAGACGCACTTTCCTTCAAGCTCTAGCTACCATCCTACCCTCCACCTCTCGCGGATCCCAAAGCCCTTCCAAACATCCAGCAGCTGCACGCAGAGAACAAGTGCTAGAACAAGGCGTTGGCCTTCCTAGTCCCTCTAAAGTCTGTAAACTAGGCGAAACATTGCAGTGACCAGCACTTTCCTTCGCAACTATCTATAGAGCGTCATCACATTCTCTCAGAGTGGCTAAGTCCACCCTTGCAGCGCAGCATTTCCAGCCACAGTTGGGACTGAGAGATGGGCCAGGTGAGAAAGCATTTGTTGACTATCCCTCGTCTCTGGAAGACTTGATACTCGCAGCGCAATCACGTCCACACACCTTCAGTGTGGCCAAGTTCAAGCAGCTAGAGCTCACAGAGATGGGAGAGTCAGGAGAGAAGCCGTTCCAAAAGTACCGTGTAGTGACAGCAGCATTAAACCTGTGCACAGCAGTCTACAGCACTGTAGACCGTGGCTTCTCTGACAAGACGTGCCATCCCATTGTTGGCTCTCGCAGCTCGGTTGCTAGCTGCTCTCCTGAAGAAAAGAACTAGAAGGAAAAGCCAATGCTGGGCTGCACCTTCCCCTTGCCTCACGTAAAAGCCACTTCAACTCCCCGCTGCACTCTCTACTTCCCCTCTCCTTGGCATCGACCACTGTGTTTTCAGCATCTCGGAGCCGAAAGGTAAGCGCCAGTGTTCCCAGGGATGGTTGGAAGAGGGATAAGTAGTAGCACAAGTAGCTGTCGTTGAACTTCCTCCTTCGCAATGCTAACGTGAACTCGGCAGGCAGGCGAGCGCCAGCCACCCTCCTTTCTCAGTTTGTACGCTGCGGACGCGAGCCCGGTGCTCGGCGCCTTCGTTCGGCCTCTTTAGTACCCATGTGGCGCTTTCGTTCTGCCGGAGTCGAAGCGTCGTCTACTTCTCGCCCAGAGAGCACGGTGCCGGCAGCGAAATGCTCCAGCCCACTGCTTGTGCCGACACACGCCTGGGCTATGCACTTTGCCTCTCAGCGACATACAGCAGCACATTCGGTCTAAATGAAAAGGGAAAGATTCTCGGCTACGTCTGGCACAGAGAACAGCTGTAGTTCAACGGGCTTACCCAGAGCATGCCCCCGACGCGTGGGAACTTGTATTTGCACCACATTCCAGTGGCAGTCCTCTTTCCTTTACAGGCAGCACAGCGCCGTCAGATCGCGGTGCTCTCTGCACGTGCCTTCTCACTTCCAAGTAGCACCGCGCACATTAGAGCCTTGCAGGGAGAGAAGACGCGGATAGTCGTGTCGCAGAGAAGAACATGGCAGGGCGAAAAGGTGTTCTTCTTTTGTCCTCCTCGTCGCCCAGAGTGTGGTGCTGTGTTGAAAGTCTTGGCCAGCGAAAAGCTAATCCAGCCAGTGTTTCTCTCCTGACGCATTTCGCTGAGCGAGAGCTACGCGGACAGTTTGGACTCTGTGAAGCAGCAAGAAAATGATTGTACGTCGAGCTGAGGAAAATCCTTGCACAGCACACTGTGGCCGCGTGCAGTGTTGGCGCTGAAGAGCGGCAAAGCTCAAAGGCATCGCTGGGCTTCAGTTCTGTCCCGACCGCAGAAGGCGAAGAACGAAGCAGCTGAGCACCGGCTGCATGTACTCAGTGGAGCGAATTCCAAATGTCCAGCCAAGAACTGCTTCACAAGCAGATTCAGCTGAGAATGCTCTGGCTGCTTCACAAAGGAAGGTGCTGTGTTGCACTTCCTGGACACAACCTGGTCAGAAGCAGTTTCTTACACCTTCAATGCTGCAGAGTCCATGCAGCTAGAGCACACTCAGAAGGACGCGTCCAGAAAGAAGGCGTTCTTCAAGTATCCCCCTCTTCCAAGCAGCCTTGAAACTGAGCACAACACACTGCGGCTCAGGAGGTTCCTTCTCAGATAGACGTGCCGTCACATTCTTCACTCTCGCAGCTCTGTTGCCCACTTGCAGCAGCTGCTCCCCAAGGAAAAAGGCTCCAGAAGTAAAAGCCACTGCTGGACTGCACTTTCCCCTTGCCTCACGTCAAGCACCAGAAACTGTCCGCTGCACTCTCTATTTCCCTTCTCCGCCGCATGACGAAGCATAAACGTAATCGCAATTGTTTCCAGGGGAAAGCTGGAAGAGAAATAGGTAGCAGCACAAGTAGCTGCAAGTTGGACTTTAAGTTTCGAGCTGCTAATGTGAACCCGAAAACAAGCGAGTGGCAGCCACGCCTCCTCTTGCAGCCTGTGCGATGCACACACCAGCTCGGTGCTCTGCCTTCATTCTTATGCTCTTCGTAGCAGGTGGCGCTTTCGTTTTGCTGGAGACGAACCGTCGTCTACTTGTCGCCCAGAGAGCACGGTGCCGGCAGCGAAATGCTGCAGGCTGCTGCTTCTGCCGAAACACGCCTGGGCTATGCAATTTCTCTCTAGCGCTGAAGTAGCGCCACATTCTGTTTGCTTTGTAGCCAGCATCTTTACGGAAAGCTTCTCGGCTACGACTGGCACAGAGAACAGCTTTAGTTCAACGGGCTTACACGGAGCTTGTCCCCGACGCGTGGAACTTGTATTTGCACCACATTCCAGTGGCAGTCCTCTTTCCTTTACAGGCTGCACAGCGCCGTCCGATCGCGGTGCTCTCTGCACGTGCCTTCTCACTTCCAAGTAGCACCGCGCACATTAGAGCCTTGCAGGGAGAGAAGACGCGGATAGTCGTCTCACACAGAAGAACGTGCCAGGATGAAAAGATGTTCTTCCTTTGTCCTGTTTCTTGCCCGAATTGTGTTGCAGTGTTGAAAGTCTTGGCCAGCGAAAAGCTAATCCAGCCAGTGTTTCTCTCCTGACGCATTTCGCTGAGCGAGAGCTACGCGGACAGTTTGGACTCTGTGAAGCAGCAAGAAAATGATTGTCCGTCGAGCTGAGGAAAATCCGTGCACAGCACACTGTGGCCGCGTGCAGTGTTGGCGCTGAAGAGCGGCAAAGCTCAAAGGCATCGCTGGGCTTCAGTTCTGTCCAGACCGCAGAAGGCGAAGAACGAAGCAGCTGAGCACCGGCTGCATGTACTCAGTGGAGCGAATTCCAAATGTCCAGCCAAGAACTGCTTCACAAGCAGATTCAGCTGAGAATGCTCTGGCTGCTTCACAAAGGAAAGCGCCGCCGTGGCACTCCTGGACACAACCTGGTCAGAAGCAGTTTCTTACACCTTCAATGCTGCAGAGTCCATGCAGCTAGAGCACACTCAGAAGGACGCGTCCAGAAAGAAGGCGTTCTTCAAGTACCCCCTCTTCCAAGTAGCCTTGAAACTGAGCACAACACACTGCGGCTCAGGAGGTTCCTTCTCAGATAGACGTGCCGTCACATTATGCAGCTCGCATACTGTGGGCTCGCAGAGCTCGCAGCTCTGTTGCCCACTTGCAGCAGCTGCTGCCAAAGAAAAAGGCTCCAGAAGTAAAAGCCTTTTACTGCTGGACTGCCCTTTCCCCTTGCCTCATGTCAAGCACCAGAAACTGTCCGCTGCACTCTCTATTTCCATTCTCCGTCGCATCTACCACTGTAATCTCTGCATCTCGAAGAATAAACCCCGGCCCAATTCTTTCTGTCGTCATCTTGTCTCACAGAGGGCACGCCGGCAGAGAAACGCTCCAGGTTGCTGATTCTTCCGAAACACACCTGGGCTGTGCATTTTCCTTCGCTGCCCTTGGTAGCACCACATTCTGTTTGCTTTGTAGCCTGAATATCAAGGGAAAGATTCTCAGCTACGTCTGGCACAGAGAACAGCTTTAGTTCAACGGGCTTACCCGGCGCTTACCCCGACGCGTGGGAACTTGTATTTGCACCACATTCCGGGGGTAGTCTTCCTTCCTTTACAGGCTGCACAGCGCCGTCAGATCGCAGTGCTTCTCTGCACGTGCCTTCTCACTTCCAAGTAGCACCGCGCACATTAGAGCCTTGCAGGGAGCAAAGACGTGGATAGATGTGTGGCAGAGAAAATCGTGCAAAGACGAAAAGGTGTTCTTCTTTTGTCCTCCTCGTCGCCCAGATTGTGGTGCTGTGCTGAAAGCGTGGGTATTATTACCCCTTCTCGCAGTGAGACTATGTGCTGCGTTGGAACTGTTGGCCAGTGAAAGGCTAATCCAGCAAGTGCTTCCCTCCTGATGCATTTTGCTGAGCGAGAGCTGAGGAAAATCCGTGCACTGCACACTGTGGATGCATGCAGTATACACGCAGAAGAGCGGCGAAGCTCATAGTCATCGCACACACCAGCCCAGTGGCCTGGGGCTGCGTTCTTCTCCCTTACCGGCGCTGGACAGAACTGAAGCATTCAGCTGTGGCTCTCTTTTTGTGGAACTGTGGACAGTTTCTGGTGCTTGACGAGAGGCAAGGGGAAAGTGCAGTCCAGCAGTGGCTTTTACTTCTGGAGCCTTTTTCTTTGGGAGCAGCTGCTGCAAGTGGGCAACAGAGCTGCGAGAGTGAAGAATGTGACGGCACGTCTATCTGAGAAGGAACCTCCTGAGCCGCAGTGTGTTGTGCTCAGTTTCAAGGCTGCTTGGAAGAGGGAGATACTTGAAGAACGCCTTCTTTCTGGACGCGTCCTTCTGAGTGTGCTCTAGCTGCATGGACTCTGCAGCATTGAAGGTGTAAGAACCTGCTTCTGACCAGGTAGTATCCAGGAGTGCAACACAGCGCCTTCCTTTGTGAAGCAGCCAGAGCATTCTCAGCTGAATCTGCTAGTGAAGAGGCTTTTGACTGGACATTTGAAATTCGCTCCACTGAGTACATGCAGCCGGTGCTCAGCTGCTTCGTTCTTCGCCTTCTGCGGTCTGGACAGAACTGAAGCCCAGCGATGACTTTTAGCCGTGCCGCTCTTCAGCGCCAACACTGCACGCGGCCACAGTGCGCTGTGCACGGATTTTCCTCAGCTCGACGGACAATCATTTTCTTGCTGCTTCACAGAGTCCAAACTGTCCGCGTAGCTCTCGCTCAGCGAAATGCATCAGGAGAGAAACACTGGCTGGATTAGCTTTTCGCTGGCCAAGACTTTCAACACAGCGCTACACTCTGGGCAACGAGGAGGACAAAAGAAGAACACCTTTTCGCCCTGCCACGTTCTTCTCTGCGACACGACTATCCGCGTCTTCTCTCCCTGCAAGGCTCTAATGTGCGCGGTGCTACTTGGAAGTGAGAAGGCACGTGCAGAGAGCACCGCGATCTGACGGCGCTGTGCTGCCTGTAAAGGAAAGAGGACTGCCACTGGAATGTGGTGCAAATACAAGTTCCCACGCGTCGGGGGCATGCTCTGGGTAAGCCCGTTGAACTACAGCTGTTCTCTGTGCCAGACGTAGCCGAGAATCTTTCCCTTTTCATTTAGACCGAATGTGCTGCTGTATGTCGCTGAGAGGCAAAGTGCATAGCCCAGGCGTGTGTCGGCACAAGCAGTGGGCTGGAGCATTTTGCTGCCGGCACCGTGCTCTCTGGGCGAGAAGTAGACGACGCTTCGACTCCGGCAGAACGAAAGCGCCACATGGGTACTAAAGAGGCCGAACGAAGGCGCCGAGCACGGGGCTCGCGTCCGCAGCGTACAAACTGAGAAAGGAGGGTGGCTGGCGCTCGCCTGCCTGCCGAATTCACGTTAGCATTGAGAAGGAGGAAGTTCAACGACAGCTACTTGTGCTACTACTTATCCCTCTTCCAACCATCCCTGGGAACACTGGCGCTTACCTTTCGGCTCCGAGATGCTGAAAACACAGTGGTCGATGCCAAGGAGAGGGGAAGTAGAGAGTGCAGCGGGGAGTTGAAGTGGCTTTTACGTGAGGCAAGGGGAAGGTGCAGCCCAGCATTGGCTTTTCCTTCTAGTTCTTTTCTTCAGGAGAGCAGCTAGCAACCGAAAGTGCTGGTCACTGCAATGTTTCGCCTAGTTTACAGACTTTAGAGGGACTAGGAAGGCCAACGCCTTGTTCTAGCACTTGTTCTCTGCGTGCAGCTGCTGGATGTTTGGAAGGGCTTTGGGATCCGCGAGAGGTGGAGGGTAGGATGGTAGCTAGAGCTTGAAGGAAAGTGCGTCTCTCCAGGACCTTTGATGGAGTCCAGTGGGTGCGAGTTCCATGTTGAGCATGTTCAAGATGGCACAGAAAAGGTTCTGAAAGAAAGAGGCCGTGCTGGAACTGCCTTGACTTTTGCCGCTTCGAAACTGCACAGCCAACAATGAAAAGATTCCTCTTGCTTCCCCGCGACGCGCAGGATCACATTCTTTTGTGTCTCCAAGAAGCAGGATGCACAGCGGAGCTCTTCCACCAACTGCTCGCACACGACTGCGGCCGCGCCAGCGAAGCGCTTGGCTTTTTCCCCGGCACTGTCAGCGCTCATCGAAACAACCGCACGATGGCGCTGACGACTTGCAAAAGAAGGCCAAGCACCTGGCGCTGCTCGAAACCGCCCCAAGGGCAGAGGCAAGTTGCAAACGTCCCTGCACTCCAATCAACAGCACATCAGGACAAAAAGATTTCCCTCATCTTCCCCTTCCAAGAGCAGCCTCTTCTTTACACCACACTCCAAGAGCCAGACAAACCTCTTTGGCCCAAACAAATCTTTTCCCTCTCGCAGATTCTGCCTACCATCTTGAAACCATCTGGCAAAAACAGAGCTCAAAACAGTGCCAGCTGAGGAAGATCTTACTGCCTGCAACTTCAACTGCACCCCTCAAACTAGCAGCACACACGTTGTTCTCAGCACTTTCCTTCTCAGCTCTAGCTACCATCCTAAGCCTTCCCTCTCCTAGAGTCAGGATCCAAAGACAACGGCACCACGGACTGCTCACACACTAAAGGCATCAGGACAAAAGGCTCACAAGCTTGGCCTTTGCATTCCCACGGACAGCTCAACAGCTCTAACCCAGAGAGAGCTCTGCCTCTTGGGAAAAGCCCTTAAAATCCCTAAGAGCACCTGATGTGCACATCCAAACCTGCTTTCCTTGCCAAAGAGAGCAACTACAAGCCCATCTCCAAAGAAACGGCATCCCCTCCTCCAAAATACAACACATCCAGCCACTGATCCACCTCCAGTATTGAATGTATCCAACAATTGCCCCTACACGCCCAGGGGCCAGAAGAGAAATGTCTTGCTGGACTATTCCTCCCCATGCTACCTTAACATCTGCTCCAGCAACACTGGCACTCCAAGTCTCTTGGCCTTGCCTTGCCTTCAGTACCTTGTCGAGTTCTTCTTAAGCTACCCTTGCTCTGCTTCCTTTGCCTACGTCTGCCTTGCCTCGCACTACCTACAACTTGCTGGCTTTGCTTTGCCCTGCTTACCACTCTTGGCCTTGCCTTCCATGCAGGCAAGGCGCTGCAAAGCAAGTGCAGGCAATTGTGGGCAAGTCAAGGGAGAGCTAAGCAAGGCCAGAGCAGTGAGGGGAAAGCAAATGGAGTGGTAGGCAAGAGAAGGCCCAGACGTTAGAGGCAAGGCTGGCCGTAGGAAGGAAAGTCCACTGATGGGTAGGCCAGGCAGAAACAAGAAGGGCTCGGCAAGCCAAGGCCCTGGAGGAAAGCAGTAGGCAGGTCAAGGGCGGGGCATGGACGTGCAAAGGAATGCAAGGCTCCAGAGAGCTAGCAGGGCAAGGCAAGGAAACTGTTGTGTTGCCAAGGCAAGGCAAGGATAGGCAAGGCAGGTGAGAAGTACATTCGAGGACTGCTGGTACACAAAAGTGGCCAGGACCAACTGCCTTGCTTGGCGAGGCGAGGCAGGGCAATGAGGGTCCTAGAAGGAAAAGGAAAGGTGAGGCCAGACCTAGACGAATGTGAAAGGAAGTCAGGTGGGGGATGGGTGAGCAAGCCAATGCAAGGCAGGGGAGAAAAGGCAGGTTGACAGAAGGCTACAGAGGGGGCAGCAAGGAAACGCAAGGCATGGGGAAGCATGTGAGGAGTGGGTGCTGCCAGCCGGCCGGGATGGCAGGGGCGGGGCCACTGCAAGTAGCATGGTGGGGATGTGGAGGGGGGTGTTAGTGTGCGGGAGGAGTGTGTGTGTGTGTGTGTGCAGCGGAGTGCAGGGTAAGTGCAGGTGTGCGTGTGCGCATAGGGGGGTTTTGTGCCAGGTGCTGTGCCAGGGGGAGCCGTCCCACCTCCAAGAAGGTGTGGGAGTGAAAGGAGTAACATGGATGTGTCTTTACAAAGAGACCGTGTGAATCCGTCCTTAGACAAGGCTAGGAATTTACTGGTAGGGGAGTAACAGAAGAAAGTGTTAGTTCTAGAAACTGTTACTAATCGACAGAGACTGTTGCTCAGCCAAGGCCGTGTTAAATTCCTGAACCTAGAGCAAGGCAACAAAGACTTAATAGCATTAGGAATAGTTTCGTTTTCTTCCTTTTCCATACCAGGAGGGGGGTGCATATTAGAGGGGAGCATAGAGTAGGCAGTTCCAGAAGTCTGTAATTCCCGAGTACCTCAGAGGGTGCTGTTGCCAGGAACTTAGCATAAAAAGGGGGCTGTGTCCCGCAATCAGTTGAGAGACTCCATGGCAAAAGCCCCATGGCCTCTCCCTGTAGTTGAAGAATGTTCCAGGACTCCTCTGTCTCCTTTTTGGTGGATGAAGAAATTCAGAAAGCAACACTTCTGCCAGAACTCTCCAAGATGCCTCCTTTGCTCCCAGCGACTCCATCACTGCTCGGGAAGCTGTCTTTTCTACCAGAGGAGTTCGAGATACAGTAAAAAGCCGCGTGGCAGAGAAAAAAGACAATAATTGGTTTACAAGGGATGGCAAACAAGAGATACCAGAAGCTTTGGCCCTACCAATATTAAAAGAACTCCGTGAAGAGAGTCCTTGCACTTCCTGAGGATTGGCAGAAGCCTTCCTCATGCTGTATGTTGCTGGGGGTCTTTTTAGACTGGCAAAACGAGCTGTTGAAGGTTGCTTGAGCTGTGCTAAAGCAAACAGCCAAGTTACGAAGTAACTTGCCAGGGGAGGGAGGCCTTGGGCTGCATGTCCCTTCCAAAGATGCCGGGGGGATTTTCCTGAGATGCCCCAAGTGGGAAGGCTTCATATCTTCTGCTAATGGTATGTCAGCTAGCAAGGTGGCCAGAGGCATTTCCAACTGCTTCAGCAACGACAGGATCAGTTATTAAGGCCTCTTTGGAACAAATCATTCCAAGATACAGCATTGTAGAAGCAATAGACTCAGATAGGGGAACTCATTTTACAGGAAAGATCCTTCAAGGGGTTTTGGCTTCTTTAGGAACACAATGGAACCTCCATAGGCCCTGGCACCCCCAGAGCTCGGCTCGGGTAGAAAACAATGAATAGAGAAAGAAACACCTTTTGAAGCTGCTAATAGAAACCAAGATTCCATGGCTAAGGCTTTGGACATTGGCTTTGGCGAGAATGAGAGCCCGACCCAGAAGAGAGATTCCGTTATCCCCCTTTCCGTCGTTGTTATGAATTACCCGGCTAAGTCTCAACCTAGTGGGGGAGTAGAGGTAAGTGATGTATATTGAAAACCATCTGTGGCCAGGATACTGCTTCTTGTGAAACCCCTTCAACAGGAAGCTCAGCTGGCACAAGCCCCACCTTTGGACTTTGCTGCTTGTAACATCCAACCAGGAGATTGAGTCCTAGTTAAGGAGTAGAAAGAAGCGCCAGTGGCGGTGAAATGGCGTGGCCCATTCCAAGTGTCACTGACGACAGAAACAGCCATCAAGACAGCTGAACACAGGTGGACCCATCACTCTCGGGTCAAGGTCTCTGAAGCCTCAGAGATTTGCACATCTCAGCTGGAGGAGAAGGCCGGGAGGCCGTGACTGACACTCTGCAGGAGTGGGCCGGAGCAGTAGCCAGTGCTTCGACATCAGAGGAAGCCCTGCGTGCCTACCCACAGACCATCTGCTGAAATAGTCTCTATGGGCATCCCTCCTCTAGAATCTCCACTCACTGGGGCGCTAATACTTGCAGCCATTGTTTCACGTTAAGTAGTTTCTGTGTCGTCAATTGCCACAGGTGGTGCAGAAGACAACGGGAAAATTAGACTAGCTAATTAGATCACATTATTAAAACATTTTCCTTAATAATTCTACTTTTATATGGTCAGCTAAGTTTAGGCCAGGAGTGGGAGAATCAATTTGCAGCCTTAGGAGAAGAAGTAGCAAAAGTTTTGAACCTTAGCAATTGCTGGCTCTGTGGAGGGCCAGGAGGATCTGAAGAGTGCCTATGGTTGGCTAGCCCAGCTGAACCTAAGTGGTGGCTCAACACCCGACATGAGGTCCATACTAGGACCAAAGGGCCAAAGAAGGAAGTCCATGGCTATAGGAGAAGGTTTCACGAAGGATGTCTGGACTTCAGGTGGCTCTCTTGAAAGCTGTTTCTTGCATAGGCGAAGTTACAGCAGTTCAGGGAGCGGGTATCCAGAGCCAGCCCTACAGCTGCCAGCTCCAGCTGTAGGCATACCTGAAGCCGCTTTCTGGTCAAGTTACAAAGCATTCTAGACTTTTCTTTGCAGAGTATCTTAACACATAACAACCAATAAGCACCATACCCAATACCTTTACATTTGCCTATAGCCTATCATAGCTACTACCATCACCATATTCTAGTCATTATTATCCAATCACAAGAGTAAGTAAGTTACAATTTCAGCTTACAGTGGAGAATTCTTAGACCTTTCTTCTTCTTGCTACATCAACATTTCTTGTTTGCCTGCCATATCTTTCTTTTTGGTAAAGACACGTTTTCTATTGACTTATGCTCTTCTTGAGACTTACTTACTTGGTGAAAAACACGTCTTTGTTTGTAATCACATACCTTTGTCCTGCTCCTAAAAATCTCCTTCCAACTCATCTCCAACCTTTGCCTTCTCAGTTACTCAGCGATCACTGTTTCAGCAAAACATCTTTTATTCTATATCAAAACTTGCTTCCATTTCTACCTCATCCCCAGCTTCTACATTCACAGACCTTTCTGCCAAGCCTACATACCTGTGAAACTTTCTTACCAAACTTTCATCCTCCCCAACACATGGCCACTTCATTCTTCTCCAACAGGCACTTATTGCCTAAACAGGACAGGGCGGGTCTATGTAGGAAAAGGCGTTTGTCAATTGACTTTCCCTCTGGCTTTAAACAATTGGCTTTGGACCCACAATTGCCCTCCTTACAATTGTTCCAAATATCAAGACAAATGCAATCAAATAGCTGTTCAGCTCACTAATGGTAGCTGCGTAAGGTGTTCTTACCACACTTACCAAAAACATTTGGAAGCCTGTAAAGCAATGGGGAGGGACAAGGGGTTTTTTTGACCACCTATTTTTAAGCTGTCCCCACAAAAATTCCACAAGTAGAAGACATGTTGTTTGTGATTATCAGTGGGAATGGCAACACCGGATTGGAACTCAAAGCCTTTTAGTGAGTTCTGCTCCAAATCCAACCAAACAGCTTGCAGATGTAAATGTAGATGGCAACCCTGTGTGGGAGCTTGGAAATGCAAATACTGTGACCCTTATGGTGGGGCAGCTATTGTTGGAGGACCGTTAGGCCCGGGAATCCTGCTGTATTTTGACCCGCCAATTGATGACCAAGGGTAGGAAGGCCCCTTTGCTAATGGAACACGGGCTTTGAAAGGACATTATTGGATTTGTGGCCAACATGCTTAGCTCAGGTTACCTCCAAACTGGTCAGGGATATAGTGTATATCTTAGACCATTGTTCTTTTTGCTACTACAAATTCAGGGAAATCGCTTAGGAATCAAAATCTGTGAGGATTTAATTAGAGAAAAGCAGTCAGCTGAGGCAGCCTTGGCTGCAGGGAGCACCCCAAAACGGGGAAAAGATGAATGGCCACCAGAACAAGTTACGCAACACGATGGATCAGCCCCTTGGAAACCTAAGGAATTAATCCCAGATGCCTGGGAACCCATTTATCATTTCAATGAGATAATTAGGTTACAAGCTGTCTCAGAAATAATTACCAACCAGCCAGCCACAGCTCTTGACCGTCTTGCTGAGCAACCCACTTCAATGAGGAAAGCGGTATTTTCAACATTGGATGGTATTAGATTATCTGTTAGCAGAAGAAGGAGGAGTTTGTGGGAAATTCAATGACTCGAGCTGCTGTTTGCAAGCAGAGGACAGCGGAAATGTGGTCAAACAAATAACAAAGGAAATAACCTCAGCTCATGGACCTGTCCAAGTGTTAAAAGGATGGTAATGGGACATGTTTTCCTGGCTAACTGGCCAGCTATGGGCTAAATTGTTACAGCAGGGATTACTGTAACACGCCTATATCAAACCAGGAATCCCGTGGAAAAGAAGTATATATGGACAGATTGGTGGTAGATGTTTCGGAGGTCTTTATTTCTCCAGCCGCATGGCCGGGGCTCTGCTCAGGAACTCCCCCAGTCACGGGACCCGAGGGTCCTTGGCCACACCGGGGAACACAAACCAACCAATGGGGAATGAAGCTGACCAGGGGCAGGGAAACCCCGTGTCTCTCGCCCAGGGCCCATCTCCCAGGGCTCCATGGCAGGGGGGGAGACCCCAACACTAAATGAATACCATTTCTCCTCTTATATGCTATAGCAACTCTAATCTTTTGAGCATGCGTGACACCATGCTGGGTGCAGCTCTTTCAGCAGGTGGTCAAGGGGATGCCGCTAGCAGCCATGCCTACCTGATCCAGAAAGGACTACAAAAGGACAGAAAAGGATGTCACTGCAAATAATAGCAAAAGCCAAGAAGACTCAAGAAGAAAAAATTAAATCAATGGTAATTAAGGTTTGTAAAGACAAATACAGATCAAATAAAAAGAGGAGGGATTAAAAGGAAGGAGGTGGATGAGTCTTTACAAACAGACCGTGTGAATTGGCCTGTAGACAAGGCTACGAACTTATGGGGAGTGAAGTAACAGAAGAAACTATTAGTTCTCTAGAACTGTTACTAATCATCAGAGACTGTTGGTTAATCCAGGGCGTGTTAAATTCCTGAACCTAGAGCAAGGCAACAAAGACTTAATAGAATTAGGAATGGTTTCTTTTTCTTCCTTTTCGATGCCAAAAGGGGGGGTGCATATTAGAGGAGGGCATAGAGTAGGCAGTTCCGGAAGTCTGTATCTGCCGAATACCTCAGCCAGTGGGGAAAAGGAAGAGGGCCTTGTGGCCAGGAACTTGGCATAAAAAAGGGGCTGCATCCCGCAACCGTTTGACAGACCCCAGGGGAAAAGCCCCATGGACTCTCCCTGTAGTCGAAGAATGTTGCAGGACTCCTCTGTCTCCTTTTCGGACATCAACCTCAGGCACCGTGGATTAATTTTCCTTAACGGCAGCGACCTGCTGCGTGCTCTCCGTGCTCCTCCCCAGCCCCCCGGCAGGTGTAAAATAGTTCCCGGCGGCTCCCACCGCGCGTTACAGACGGCTGCGCGGCCCCGGGACTGCTCGCAGTGCTCCCCTGCTCCGCAAGGGCTGCCCGCGGGCTGCGGAGCCACCTCGCCACCGGCGCGGCCACGGCCGGGGCCCTTCTCGACAGCAGCCGAGGGGCTGCGGAGCGGGCGGCTGCGGGACGATCAGCCATTTTATGCCGCGCGGTGCTGCCGCCTCCATCTAGTGCTCCATCGCGCCGCCGGCCGACCCCGCCTGGCGCGCTCCCGCTCGGCCGCGCTCGCCGCCCGCCCAGCCTCGCCGGAAGCTCTCCCGCCCGGGCCGTGCCCCGGCTCCGCCTGCGGTTCGGCAGGGCCAGGCCGCACGCGTGCTGCGTGGCTCGGAGCACCCGCGTTGCGCCGCAGGCCACGGGGAAGGCGGGGCGGGGCGGGCCGGCGCCATCGTGGTAGCGCGAGGAGAGGAGCGCCCGGGCGGGGCGGCGCGTGGCGCGGCGGTGAGCGCTTCTGCTTCCTGTCGCTCGGCGGCCGCCCTCGGCAGGTGCCGTGTGACCCCGCGGAGCGGCGGGGCCGGCCGGGCGGTGCGCGGCGAGGCTTTCGGCCAGCGGCGGCCGCAGCGAGAGGCTGCTGGCACTGCCCGTGCCGGTGGAGAGAGCGGGGATCCGAGGCCGGCCTTCCTAGGGTAACGAGGAGCGACCGCCTTTGCCGCGCTGCCCTCCGTGCAGCACGTGGCCGATTCCGGTGAACCCGAGGTCTCCGCAGCGGCGCGGGCGGGAGGGAGTGGGGAGCGCGCTCGGTGCTCTGCCGGCCGCTCCCGCCCAGCGCTGCGCTCCGCCGAGGCGTTTTCCCGCCCGTCCTGGGGAGGACACAAGGGACACCAAAGTTGGAGCTTAGCTGTCAGGGGGAGCAACTTGCCTCCATTGGCGACGTCCTTTTCCCTCTGATTCAGCTACCTTGTAGTAGGTGCGATGGTGCTGAAGAAGGGTGGCGGCTTGGCACAGTTGCTGGCATAGGTGGTGCAAGAGCTCCACGCAAGGAGCTTTGAGTGGCATGTGTGAGGGTAGGAGGGTACGGCACCCACAGCTGAAGGCAGAAAAGGTCAGGGCATGTCATCAGCCGCAATCGTGCTAAGTTGTTCATCTTTGCAAACAGCTTGCCGAGTTGTTCCTTTTCTTAGGTAATGGGGGTTTGTATCAACCAGAACTGCATATGGTCAGTATTTGCAGAGAAGGTTATTTGGACTGTTGTTGAGGTGAGTGTAGCAGTTTCTATGGCATTTTGCAAAAAAGTGACAGATCTCTCTGCGTTCCCCAATTCTTAACAAAAATGAAGTTAACAAAGCCCTGAAAAGAGGTTTTACAAAACTTGAGGGATTTTTTCCTACTCGTACTGTAGAGACAACCATAGTCACCTTGTCTTTCCAAAAGTGAAGGTTACATCTTTTTGTCCAAGAGCATCAAGTGCTTTTGGTCAGCGTTTGTGTGCAAGCATTAGCCTTGTTCTTGTTCTTCCCTGGAGAACTTTTACAGTACTCAGATGATCTGTGTAGGCTGCAGAGTGCAGTGGTGAACTTCAAGGCTTCCAGCAGAAGGGAGATGCTGTCCACGTTTTGGATTCTCCTTAGTCTGAACCTTCAGTGTCCAAGGCTTCACTTTTCAAGCAGTTGGAAGAGCTCCAAATTAAGATATGAACAGGTCTTAATTGACCTTGTCACCGCCTCAGTTAGTCAAGTAATGCTGTGCACTGGATTTAATTGCCTAGTGCAACATGTGCTAAAGATATGTAGAGTATCTCCTCGATTACCCTCCCAGAAGGGTTTGAAGGGAGAACAAGGAGTTCCGAAGACAGGTATTTGGTGTACGAGAAGTAGAACGTTGTTGCTTGCAGGGCACTGCATGCACAAATGTCTAAGGAGGATCCTTCTTTTTTTGTCCCATCTATGCTTGTTCTCATTTGAAATCCTGAACATTCTGGAGGCTGGTTTTGTTAGGGTTGTGGCTGGGGAAGGGGTGGTGGTGGGGGAGGGGTGGGTGTTGTTTCTGATTTTTTTAATTTCCAGGATAGTGTACAAAGAACTTGTGCCCAAAACCAGCAGTATGAAGCAACGCAGGTATAAAAGAAGGTCACCGAAATGTCGGCTAATATGAATCTGAAAGCGCTTCAGTATTTTACCCAGGAGTTTCACTCCAACAAGGTGATTGTCCTTCACAGAAATGTAGTGGCAGGCTTATGCCATGCTAGAAGTGATGACCTTTCTCTGCCCCAAATTGACCAGCAAGATATTTTGGCTCTTGATTTAAACCCCTGAGCCAGCTGTGTTTCAGGCTGCAGAAGCTGCAGGTGTTGTGGCAGACGCGGGGTGCAGCCTTGCCTGCCGGTCCCGACCTGGCGCACGCCGGTGGCAGCCGTCAGCGCCTGGGGTCCCCTGTGCCGCCCACGCCAGGGCTCTGCCTGCCTGCTTGCACCCCCGGTAGCCTCAGGGAAACAGCGGACTACTCCATCTACTTTAAAAACAAAGAAGCAAACAAAAAGCCCACTGTAAAAATATGTAGAAGTCTTGAAACTAATTCTCAGCGCTTGCTCGGAGTTTGTTGATGGCGCAAATGGATTTTGGATAAACTGGTATTGCTAGTACTACTTTTAAATTAGGCTCCTGAACTTCAGAAAGGAGAAGATGGTGGTCACATACCCCTGAGGAATGTTTGAAAAAGTAAGAGTGCTCAGTCATTTAAAGGTGGCCAGAAAATGGGTGTGGCAGTGGAGTGGACACTCTGCGAGTAGGTAGCCTTAAGTCATGCAGCGACTGGCACTTCAGTGGGAATTTTGCATCAACACCAAGAGATCGTTCCATGATGTGTTGCATAACAGCAAATTGGGCCAAAATTCTGCTGACTTTGATCAAGGTGGACGGGCCACCTTCACTTAACCCAGCATAGGGACATAAATCAATGATGTTTGAAAAACAGCCATGAAACATAGCCCCTTTAGTTTATTGCACAGTTGCAAGTCTGCAAAGCTCTGTTGCCAGGTCATTGGAAGTAGCTGTTGGAATCTAACTGCATTTGGACACTTTGTCAGTCAGCATCACCAGGAGGCTTAACGGTTTAGGTTGAGAGGTGGTGCATGTTTTTTTTCAGAGGAATGGCCCAGTGAAGAGCAGTGTTCACTGCCATGACTGCCGTTGTCGCCTTCTAGAGAAATCTTGGTTCATTCAGAGAGAACTTCCTTGGTTCTGCTGGTTTGGTTTTGCAGCTGGAGCAAAGGTACAGCACTGGAAGCAATTCCTAGGGCAGAAGCGGGAGATATCCAAAGCTCTGCACTTTGTTGTCCTCAGCACAGTGTAAGTGAGCGTAGTCTAATTGGAGGAGTGGTGAGCATCAGTGATATCAGATTTTTTAAAAGTTCTTAATTCTGTCAAAACAAGAAAGAAGGAGAGTGATGAAGATGAAATCCTTTCCTCTTAAATCTGCCTACAGAGCAACTTCAGGGGTAGTTGTAATGTGTATTCACCTATTTTGAATTGCCCAAAACCAGGCCTAGAGATGCTTCAGAGACAGAGTCAGAGAAGCGGGTATTTGCTTTATTTGGCGCTGGGTGCGTGGGGGATCACTCCTCCTAACACACCCACGCAGAGCACTCCATACAGTCCAGCATTATGTGTAAAATTTTTGAATATTCATCCCATTCCTTGGGATAGGAGTAGTTCTAGAAATTACTTCTCGGAAGTCATTGATATCATTAGCAGATGTGCCACGCATGCGCTGTGTAGCCAGGTGGTCGCACTGAGGAAGGCTCCTCTTCTTCCTCGGGGGTCTTTCTGATAAAGATCAGTAGTCTCCGTCACAATGCACTTTTTACCTTTCTTTCTGGAGCATGCACAGTTCTTCACTGGATGATTCAGCGATCTCTGTGCTGGTTTTCAAAAGATCCTGTTCCTCTTATCTTGACAAGATTAAGGCAAGTGCTGCTGCTTAGGTTTTGTGATTAACATTTGCCGTCTCTTAGTAGTTCCCTCGTGTTTACATGAGTAAACTATGGATCAACCCCCTTCTCAATTTTAGCACTGAAAGGATATCAGAGTCATTTAAAGAGCTGTCTCCTATGGAGTACTATAAAACTGCCATCATGGTAACACGTTTTCATACAGTCGTTTTAGCACAGAAGTAATAGATGTACAATCTTGGATGTTTCAACCTGCTGACTCAAGAGCCAGTGTTGAGCTTTTCTCTTTTAAATCCAGTCTTAGAGCTCTGCAGGGATCACTACAGCATGACGTTGTGACAAGGGGATGCTGATTCATGCATAAACCTTTGATGCTTTCCTTCTATCTTCAAGCAGCTTTGCAAACCAGTGATGATCTGGCATGTTGCAACTTGAGAGTCATGGTAAAGGTTTCACCAAACACTTTGTAATATCATGCTGCAGCTTTCATTCCTAAGGAAATAGCATTGAGCATATGGCTGGCAAAATGCCAAAAGAATGAGCCAAAACCAATATCCTTTAATGGGAAAGATGGAAAACATTGAGATGTGTTTATTTGAACTAAAATTCCTGTGGACCAAGCCTAAATGTATTTCACACTAAATTCTTAGAACTGATTTTAAGGGAAGATGTGAGAAAGATGAATTCACAAGCGGAATTTTCAGCAGCATAATATTGAACATTTGTTAGTAGAACAAAGGCATATCACAGCGCGGGAGCACTTAGCAATATTGCTAGAGGCGTGGCTCCATTCATGTTACTGTGAACTTAAGTACTTTTTAAACATAGTCCTTAAGCCCAGAAAGTAATTTACACTTCACTCAACTTTTCCCCCCCCTCCTGTCTCTGCCCCCTTGTGCCAGCGCACGCCAGCACGCTGCCGCCTCGGTCCTCTGGATAGCTCCAGAATTGAAGGCTGGCACCCCGCTCCGGTGCCTCCTCAGTCTCCAACCTAATTTGTAGTTGACAGATTCTTTGGGAGGTGTGAGTTTTGATGAGATAACAGACTTCCTGGGATGCATGCGGTTCATCTTCTTTGTTTCTTTAAGATGTCTTGGTTTCTACCTCTGTCATTTCTCAACTTAAAGGACATTTATTATCACGTGTTTATTACCACGTTTCCCAACATGTTACCACTCTTTCGAAGTTACAATTTACTCTAGTCTTGTTTTTACTTAACTATATTTTACCTGTTTCTACGTAGTACATGATCACTTCTAAATGTTAAAATCATATATGGGAAAGACAAGATTTATCGTTCACTCATTTATCACAGGAGGAATGTGTTAGCTGCTCGTGTTGCAGTTCACTTGTAATGCTGGTCTATTACCGCAGGCCTGGGCCCTAGGCTATATCACCATGTCGCGCAGCCATAGGGAGGAGGAGGAGGAGAGAAGATCCAGCAGGCAGGAATTGTGCAGCAAGATTTATTCATTTAATTATTTTACAAACTCTTTTACAGACTTTCTTCTTCATAATCTATTTGGACAAAGGATCAGCCACCCCTTGGGGTGATTGGCTAAAATCCTAAAACATCCATTGTCAAAATATTTTTCTACTATACCATAAACAAGACTTTTCAAGGTTGCAGGTGGCTTGGTCGTTTCCATACTCTGCTACCTCTTCTGTGAGAGAGAAAAGTCTCTCACGGACTTAGAAAATAGCAAGAAAATCCTCGCTAGCAGCATTTTTGTATCTACACTGGTCCTTCTCATTTCCTTTTCTCTAGAACACATTTCTCAGGCTCAGTGAGCAGATGTGCGTGCAAGTGGTTTGGTGTGTCCTTGGAATTCAACTAGTCAGGGTCAGATGGGTTTCTGCAGTGAAAGGATACAAGGAAACGGGGATATAGCCTACAGTGGGAACTCCTGTGATTTTGCTCCTCTCCAAACATTTCTCCTCTCAAAATGGATCTCTGTAGGAAATGGCAATCAGGCCTTAAATGCGCCAATCAGGCTTGTAAATAAACCCATATTATCAGTCAATCTCTTCAATCTATTCATGTGTTTATATGGGATTTTATTCCTATAGAATAGAAAACTCGGAGCAGTGGCAAAGAAGGGGGGGGGTGGGGGTGGGGCAGCAGCGGCCCTGCTCTGAGCGGGGCAGGGAAAGGCAGGCTCGGGATGCCGGGGTTTCTCACCTGAGGCACCCGAGCAGATGGTGAAGAGTCCCTCTTTTAGTGAAGGTAGACTGTTAAGAAGGTTCCAATGCAACGGCCGCTCTTACGAACAGAGCTGCACTCACGGTAGAAGAAAGGCAGCAGGAGACGGAATCCTGCAGTGGTGACCAATTCTCCCCGCAGCCACCGCAGCCTCTCTCCCCTCCGAATGCTTGAGAGAACAAGAGCTGGGGGCTGCATGCAACCCCGTTTTGCCAGTCCAAAGTTCACTGTATCTCTGCCTTCACAAGACACCTCAGCTAAAGGGAGTAGCCAGCTGCATCCCTCTCCTGAGCAGTGACAACTTCTTTTGTCTCTCTTAAGTGTCCAGTCGTTATTGTCTCCTAGCGTATAGGGGAAAGCTCCTTAAGAGAAAATAAAACCTCAAAAAATAAAAGGAGAACTACTAAAACCCCAACATACGGGTGATTCTCACTTTCCTTTACTGTCCTGTGGTGGTCGGCGATGGAAGAGACGGGGCAGATTGCTCGGATGCAAGAAGCCGATTTTATTGATACAGAGCTGAGTATTTATACCTTTTCAGCAGTAACTAAAAATAGATTCTTATATAAGCAGCAATCACTATAACAACCATATCTATGTTTCTTAATAACATTGCAAAACTACAAGCTAGCATTAACCGACAGCAAGCATGCCGTTCTCTTACACTAGCTATTTCCTGGTAGGCCGTACTGCCTGCCATGGTTTGCGGCCTAGCAGCGTTAGCGCGTCCACTTCTGACATGAGTTTAGCAGTGCTCTCACTTCTGCTTTCTAGCTGTATCTCCACACTTCTCAGCTCCATGTAAAAGCACATGCTCTCAGTGTCGTAGAGTCCTTAGGGAAAGCAAACAGCGGTTCCGCTTCACACTGCTAAATGTGCCAGGACAGAAAGCTTTCACTGACCTTGCCTTGCCTTTTCCTTGCAGCCTTTCCTCTTCAGAGTGAAAGATAGATTTAGAAGAACTATAAAGATTTTAGTTATAGGCTAGCTGTGTTGAGATTAGTTAGAGTAGGAAGGAATTTGGGCCCAGTGAGAGTTAACGAAAATAGTTAAGAGAGCTGGACCTGAAAGGGGTTTTAAGATGTGATTACCAAATAACTGATGATCTGTCATTTGCATGTTTGCTTAGCTGTGCTTAGAAGGAGGAATAGAAACTTTGATAAGTTGGTGTAGGGAACAAGGACAATTACCAATTTCCTCCCTTGGTGGGAACCCGTTCAAAAGTCACGCAAGAGGAAACTTAAGAGGTCACTAAAGTAATTCGGATTGTTAAAGTTCAAAAAGGCAAAAAGGCCAAAATGAGGAAGATGAGTTACTTCATCTTTCTTGGGACCACTGACCCAATTCAAGACCACTGACTCCATTCAGGACACACACTATGCATGCTTAATGACATTTAAGCTCATTTCCATATGAAGCGGAGAATGGGAGGTGTTAATGTTACGAATATGCATTTGTATTTTGGATATTCCTAATATGTGGAAATAAAAAGTGTCGTGTTTGCTTGGATCGGGGCCCTGCGTCTTAGGCAGCGCGGCAAAGGCGGCCACCCCTCGTTACCCTAGGAAGGCCGGCCTCGGATCCCCGCTCTCTCCACCGGCACGGGCAGTGCCAGCAGCCTCTCGCTGCGGCCGCCGCTGGCCGAAAGCCTCGCCGCGCACCGCCCGGCCGGCCCCGCCGCTCCGCGGGGTCACACGGCACCTGCCGAGGGCGGCCGCCGAGCGACAGGAAGCAGAAGCGCTCACCGCCGCGCCACGCGCCGCCCCGCCCGGGCGCTCCTCTCCTCGCGCTACCACCATGGCGCCGGCCCGCCCCGCCCCGCCTTCCCCGTGGCCTGCGGCGCAACGCGGGTGCTCCGAGCCACGCAGCACGCGTGCGGCCGGGCCCTGCCGAACCGCAGGCGGAGCCGGGGCACGGCCCGGGCGGGAGAGCTTCCGGCGAGGCTGGGCGGGCGGCGAGCGCGGCCGAGCGTGAACGCGCCAGGCGGGGGTCGGCCGGCGGCGCGATGGAGAGCTAGATGGAGGCGGCAGCACCGCGCGGCATAAAATGGCTGATCGTCCCGCAGCCGCCCGCTCCGCAGCCCCTCGGCTGCTGTCGAGAAGGGCCCCGGCCCTGGCCGCGCCGGTGGCGAGGTGGCTCCGCAGCCCGCGGGCAGCCCTGGCGGGGCAGGGGAGCACTGCGAGCAGTCCCGGGACCATGCAGCCGTCTGTAACGCGCGGTGGGAGCCGCCGGGAACTATTTTACACCTGCCGGGGGGCTGGGGAGGAGCACGGAGAGCACGCAGCAGGTCGCTGCCGTTAGGGAAAATTAATGCACGATGCCTGAGGTTGATGTCCGAAAAGGAGACAGAGGAGTCCTGCAACATTCTTCGACTACAGGGAGAGTCCATGGGGCTTTTCCCCTGGGGTCTGTCAAACGGTTGCGGGATGCAGCCCCCTTTTGCTGTCAAGTTCCTGGCCAGAGCACCCTCTTCCTTTTCCCCACTGGCTGAGGTATTCGGGAGATACAGATTTCCAGAACTGCCTACTCTAAGTCCCCCTCTAATATGCACCCCCCCTTTTGGCATCGAAAAGGAAGAAAAAAACCCCATTTCTAATTCTATTAAGTCTTTGTTGCCTTGCTCTAGGTTCAGGAATTTAACACGCCCTGGATTAATCAACAGTCTCTGATGATTAGTAACAGTTCTAGAGAACTAATAGTTTCTTCTGTTACTTCACTCCCCATAAGTTCCTAGCCTTGTCTACAGGCCAATTCACACGGTCTGTTTGTAAAGACTCATCCAGCTCCTTCCTTTTAATCCCTCCTCTTTTTATTTGATCTGTATTTGTCTTTACAAACCTTAATTACCATTGATTTAATTTTTTCTTCTTGAGTCTTCTTGGCTTTTGCTATTATTTGCAGTGACATCCTTTTCTGTCCTTTTGTAGTCCTTTCTGGATCAGGTAGGCATGGCTGCTAGCGGCATCCCCTTGACCACCTGCTGAAAGAGCTGCACCCAGCATGGTGTCACGCATGCTCAAAAGATTAGAGTTGCTATAGCATATAAGAGGAGAAATGGTATTCATTTAGCCCATAGCTGGCCAGTTAACCATGAAAACATGTCCCATTACCATCCTTTCAACACTTGGACAGGTCCATGAGCTGAGGTTATTTCCTTTGTTATTTGTTTGACCACATTTCCGCTGTCCTCTGCTTGCAAACAGCAGCTCGAGTCATTGAATTTCCCACAAACTCCTCCTTCTTCTGCTAACAGATAATCTAATACCATCCAATGTTGAAAATACCGCTTTCCTCATTGAAGTGGGTTGCTCAGCAAGACGGTCAAGAGCTGTGGCTGGCTGGTTGGTAATTATTTCTGAGACAGCTTGTAACCTAATTATCTCATTGAAATGATAAATGGGTTCCCAGGCATCTGGGATTAATTCCTTAGGTTTCCAAGGGGCTGGTCCATCGTGTTGCGTAACTTGTTCTGGTGGCCATTCATCTTTTCCCCGTTTTGGGGTGCTCCCTGCAGCCAAGACTGCCTCAGCTGACTGCTTTTCTCTAATTAAATCCTCACAGATTTTGGTTCCTAAGTGATTTCCCTGAATTTGTAGTAGCAAAAAGAACAATGGTCTAATATACCCCAGGGCTATACCATATCCCTGACCAGTTTGGAGGTAACCTGAGCTAAGCATGTTGGCCACAAATCCAATAATGTCCTTTCAAAGCCCGTGTTCCATTAGCAAAGGGGCCTTCCTACCCTTGGTCATCAATTGGCGGGTCAAAATACAGCAGGATTCCCGGGCCTAACGGTCCTCCAACAATAGCTGCCCCACCATAAGGGTCACAGTATTTGCATTTCCAAGCTCCCACACAGGGTTGCCATCTACATTTACATCTGCAAGCTGTTTGGTTGGATTTGGAGCAGAACTCACTAAAAGGCTTTGAGTTCCAATCCAGTGTTGCCATTCCCACTGATAATCACAAACAACATGTCTTCTACTTGTGGAATTTTTGTGGGGACAGCTTAAAAATAGGTGGTCAAAAAAACCCCTTGTCCCTCCCCATTGCTTTACAGGCTTCCAAATGTTTTTGGTAAGTGTGGTAAGAACACCTTACGCAGCTACCATTAGTGAGCTGAACAGGTATTTGATTGCAATTGTTTTGATATTTGGAACAATTGTAAGGAGGGCAATTGGAGGGCCAAAGCCAATTGCTTAAAGCCAGAGAGAAAGTCAATTGACAAACGCCTTTTCCTACATAGACCCGCCCTGTCCTGTTTAGGCAATAAGTGCCTGTTGGAGAAGAATGAAGTGGCCATGGACTTCCTTCTTTGGCCCCAAATCCCATGCCATTGTGGCCCTCCCATTGACCCACCATTTAGGTTCAGCTGGGCTAGCCAACCATGGCCACTCTTCAGATCCTCCTGGCCCTCCACAGAGCCAGCAATTGCTAAGGTTCAAAACTTTTGCTACTTCTTCTCCTAAGGCTGCCAATTGATTCTCCCACTCCTGGCCTAAACTTAGCTGACCATATAAAAGTAGAATTATTAAGGAAAATGTTTTAATAGTGTGATCTAATTAGCTAGTCTAATTTTCCCGTTGTCTTCTGCACCACCTGTGGCAATTGACGACACAGAAACTACTTAACGTGAAACAATGGCTGCAAGTATTAGCCCCCCAGTGAGTGGAGATTCTAGAGGAGGGATGCCCATAGAGACTATTTCAGCAGATGGTCTGTGGGTAGGCACGCAGGGCTTCCTCTGATGTCGAAGCACTGGCTACTGCTCCGGCCCACTCCTGCAGAGTGTCAGTCACGGCCTCCCGGCCTTCTCCTCCAGCTGAGATGTGCAAATCTCTGAGGCTTCAGAGACCTTGACCCGAGAGTGACGGGTCCACCTGTGTTCAGCTGTCTTGATGGCTGTTTCTGTCGTCAGTGACACTTGGAATGGGCCACGCCATTTCACCGCCACTGGCGCTTCTTTCTACTCCTTAACTAGGACTCAATCTCCTGGTTGGATGTTACAAGCAGCAAAGTCCAAAGGTGGGGCTTGTGCCAGCTGAGCTTCCTGTTGAAGGGGTTTCACAAGAAGCAGTATCCTGGCCACAGATGGTTTTCAATATACATCACTTACCTCTACTCCCCCACTAGGTTGAGACTTACCCGGGTAATTCGTAACAACGACGGAAAGGGGGATAACGGAATCTCTCTTCTGGGTCGGGCTCTCATTCTCGCCAAAGCCAATGTCCAAAGCCTTAGCCATGGCATCTTGGTTTCTATTCGCAGCTTCAAAAGGTGTTTCTTTCTCTATTCATTGTTTTCTACCCGAGCCGAGCTCTGGGGGTGCCAGGGCCTATGGAGGTTCCATTGTGTTCCTAAAGAAGCCAAAACCCCTTGAAGGATCTTTCCTGTAAAATGAGTTCCCCTATCTGAGTCTATTGCTTCTACAATGCTGTATCTTGGAATGATTTGTTCCAAAGATGCCTTAATAACTGATCCTGTCGTTGCTGAAGCAGTTGGAAATGCCTCTGGCCACCTTGCTAGCTGACATACCATTAGCAGAAGATATGAAGCCTTCCCACTTGGGGCATCTCAGGAAAATCCCCCCGGCATCTTTGGAAGGGACATGCAGCCCAAGGCCTCCCTCCCCTGGCAAGTTACTTTGTAACTTGGCTGTTTGCTTTAGCACAGCTCAAGCAACCTTCAACAGCTCGTTTTGCCAGTCTAAAAAGACCCCCAGCAACATACAGCATGAGGAAGGCTTCTGCCAATCCTCAGGAAGTGCAAGGACTCTCTTCACGGAGTTCTTTTAATATTGGTAGGGCCAAAGCTTCTGGTATCTCTTGTTTGCCATCCCTTGTAAACCAATTATTGTCTTTTTTCTCTGCCACGCGGCTTTTTACTGTATCTCGAACTCCTCTGGTAGAAAAGACAGCTTCCCGGGCAGTGATGGAGTCGCTGGGAGCAAAGGAGGCATCTTGGAGAGTTCTGGCAGAAGTGTTGCTTTCTGAATTTCTTCATCCACCAAAAAGGAGACAGAGGAGTCCTGGAACATTCTTCAACTACAGGGAGAGGCCATGGGGCTTTTGCCATGGGGTCTCTCAACTGATTGCGGGACGCAGCCCCCTTTTTATGCTAAGTTCCTGGCAACAGCACCCTCTGAGGTACTCGGGAATTACAGACTTCCGGAACCGCCTACTCTATGCTCCCCTCTAATAGGCACCCCCCTCTTGCTATGGAAAAGGAAGAAAACGAAACTACTCCTAATGCTATTAAGTCTTTGTTGCCTTGCTCTAGGTTCAGGAATTTAACACGGCCTTGGCTGAGCAACAGTCTCTGTCGATTAGTAACAGTTTCTAGAACTAACACTTTCTTCTGTTACTCCCCTACCAGTAAATTCCTAGCCTTGTCTAAGGACGGATTCACACGGTCTCTTTGTAAAGACACATCCATGTTACTCCTTTCACTCCCACACCTTCTTGGAGGTGGGACGGCTCCCCCTGGCACAGCACCTGGCACAAAACCCCCCTATGCGCACACGCACACCTGCACTTACCCTGCACTCCGCTGCACACACACACACACACCCCTCCCGCACACTAACACCCCCCTCCACATCCCCACCATGCTACTTGCAGTGGCCCCGCCCCTGCCATCCCGGCCGGCTGGCAGCACCCACTCCTCACATGCTTCCCCATGCCTTGCGTTTCCTTGCTGCCCCCTCTGTAGCCTTCTGTCAACCTGCCTTTTCTCCCCTGCCTTGCATTGGCTTGCTCACCCATCCCCCACCTGACTTCCTTTCACATTCGTCTAGGTCTGGCCTCACCTTTCCTTTTCCTTCTAGGACCCTCATTGCCTTGCCTCGCCTCGCCTCGCAAAGCCACCACTTGCCTTGCCCTGCCCTTGAAGCCCTCCCTTGCCTTGCATGACCTTGCTCACCCCTCCCCCACCTGGAATTCAAGACCCCTTTTCAATGACATTTCATGGCCTTGCCCTGCCCCTTCTGCTCCTCCTAGGAATCTCAAAGCTCTCAAGCATCTCCGGTGTTTCAGGATCACAGGAGAGGAAGACCAGGGGAGGACGCATGTTGCCACGCTCATCTCCATGGGCAGCCTTTGTCTGGGAGCAATCCTTGCATGTCTTGAATCTTGGAAGGGCAATTCACATTTTGCCCTTGAGCTCGGGGACCAGAATGAGAGTTCTTTTGCATACAAAGGAAAGCAGGTAGCTCAAGTCTTTTAGGTGCAGAGGAGACATGACCCACGCGGGATCAAGGCCACACAAAGCACTTGGTCCTGGCCACTTTTGTGTACCAGCAGTCCTTGAATGTACTTCTCACCTGCCTTGCCTGGCCTTGCCTTGGCAACACAACAGTTTCCTTGTCTTGCCCTGCTAGCCCTCTGGAGCCCGCTGGAGCCTTGCATTCCTTTGCATGGCCATGCCCCATCCTTGACCTGCCTACTGCTTTCCTCCAGGGCCTTGACTTGCCAAGCACTTCCTGTTTCTGCCTGGCCTACCCATCAGTGGACTTTCCTTCCTACGGCCAGCCTTGCCTCTAACGTCTGGGCCTTCTCTTGCCTACCACTCCATTTGCTTTCCCCTCACTGCTCTGGCCTTGCTTACCTCTCCCTTGACTTGCCCACAATTGCCTGCACTTGCCTTGCAGCACCTTGCCTGCATAGAAGGCAAGGTAAAGAATGGTAAGCAGGGCAAAGCAAAGCCAGCAAGTTGTAGGTAGTGCGAGGCAAGGCAGACGTAGGCAAAGGAAGCAGAGCAAGGGTAGCTTAAGAAGAACTCGACAAGGTACTGAAGGCAAGGCAAGGCCAAGAGACTCGGAGTGCCTTTCCTTGGGAAGGCAAGGACATAGTGCCAGTGTTGCTGCAGCAGATGTTAAGGTGGCATGGGGAGGAATAGAAAGTGCTGAGAACAGCGTGTGTGCTGCTAGTTTGAGGGGTGCAGTTGAAGTTGTAGGCAGCAAGATCTTCCTCAGCTGGCACTGTTTTGAGCTCTGTTTTTGCCAGATGGTTTCAAGTTGGTGGGCAGAATCTGCGAGAGGGAAAAGATTTGTTTGGGCCAAAGAGGTTTGTCTGGCTCTTGGAGTGTGGTGTAAAGAAGAGGCTGCTCTTGGAAGGGGAAGATGAGGGAAATCTTTTTGTCCTGATGTGCTGTTGATTGGAGTGCAGGGACGTTTGCAACTTGCCTCTGCCCTTGGGGCGGTTTCGAGCAGCGCCAGGTGCTTGGCCTTCTTTTGCAAGTCGTCAGCGCCATCGTGCGGTTGTTTCGATGAGCGCTGACAGTGCCGGGGAAAAAGCCAAGCGCTTCGCTGGCGCGGCCGCAGTCGTGTGCGAGCAGTTGGTGGAAGAGCTCCGCTGTGCATCCTGCCTCTTGGAGACACAAAAGAATGTGATGCTGCGCGTCGCGGGGAAGCAAGAGGAATCTTTTCATTGTTGGCTGTGCAGTTTCGAAGCGGCAAAAGTCAAGGCAGTTCCAGCACGGCCTCTTTCTTTCAGAACCTTTTCTGTGCCATCTTGAACATGCTCAACATGGAACTCGCACCCACTGAACTGCATCAAAGGTCCTGGAGAGACGCACTTTCCTTCAAGCTCTAGCTACCATCCTACCCTCCACCTCTCGCGGATCCCAAAGCCCTTCCAAACATCCAGCAGCTGCACGCAGAGAACAAGTGCTAGAACAAGGCGTTGGCCTTCGTAGTCCCTCTAAAGTCTGTAAACTAGGCGAAACATTGCAGTGACCAGCACTTTCCTTCGCAACTATCTATAGAGCGTCATCACATTCTCTCAGAGTGGCTAAGTCCACCCTTGCAGCGCAGCATTTCCAGCCACAGTTGGGACTGAGAGATGGGCCAGGTGAGAAAGCATTTGTTGACTATCCCTCGTCTCTGGAAGACTTGATACTCGCAGCGCAATCACGTCCACACACCTTCAGTGTGGCCAAGTTCAAGCAGCTAGAGCTCACAGAGATGGGAGAGTCAGGAGAGAAGCCGTTCCAAAAGTACCGTGTAGTGACAGCAGCATTAAACCTGTGCACAGCAGTCTACAGCACTGTAGACCGTGGCTTCTCTGACAAGACGTGCCATCCCATTGTTGGCTCTCGCAGCTCGGTTGCTAGCTGCTCTCCTGAAGAAAAGAACTAGAAGGAAAAGCCAATGCTGGGCTGCACCTTCCCCTTGCCTCACGTAAAAGCCACTTCAACTCCCCGCTGCACTCTCTACTTCCCCTCTCCTTGGCATCGACCACTGTGTTTTCAGCATCTCGGAGCCGAAAGGTAAGCGCCAGTGTTCCCAGGGATGGTTGGAAGAGGGATAAGTAGTAGCACAAGTAGCTGTCGTTGAACTTCCTCCTTCGCAATGCTAACGTGAACTCGGCAGGCAGGCGAGCGCCAGCCACCCTCCTTTCTCAGTTTGTACGCTGCGGACGCGAGCCCGGTGCTCGGCGCCTTCGTTCGGCCTCTTTAGTACCCATGTGGCGCTTTCGTTCTGCCGGAGTCGAAGCGTCGTCTACTTCTCGCCCAGAGAGCACGGTGCCGGCAGCGAAATGCTCCAGCCCACTGCTTGTGCCGACACACGCCTGGGCTATGCACTTTGCCTCTCAGCGACATACAGCAGCACATTCGGTCTAAATGAAAAGGGAAAGATTCTCGGCTACGTCTGGCACAGAGAACAGCTGTAGTTCAACGGGCTTACCCAGAGCATGCCCCCGACGCGTGGGAACTTGTATTTGCACCACATTCCAGTGGCAGTCCTCTTTCCTTTACAGGCAGCACAGCGCCGTCAGATCGCGGTGCTCTCTGCACGTGCCTTCTCACTTCCAAGTAGCACCGCGCACATTAGAGCCTTGCAGGGAGAGAAGACGCGGATAGTCGTGTCGCAGAGAAGAACATGGCAGGGCGAAAAGGTGTTCTTCTTTTGTCCTCCTCGTCGCCCAGAGTGTGGTGCTGTGTTGAAAGTCTTGGCCAGCGAAAAGCTAATCCAGCCAGTGTTTCTCTCCTGACGCATTTCGCTGAGCGAGAGCTACGCGGACAGTTTGGACTCTGTGAAGCAGCAAGAAAATGATTGTACGTCGAGCTGAGGAAAATCCTTGCACAGCACACTGTGGCCGCGTGCAGTGTTGGCGCTGAAGAGCGGCAAAGCTCAAAGGCATCGCTGGGCTTCAGTTCTGTCCCGACCGCAGAAGGCGAAGAACGAAGCAGCTGAGCACCGGCTGCATGTACTCAGTGGAGCGAATTCCAAATGTCCAGCCAAGAACTGCTTCACAAGCAGATTCAGCTGAGAATGCTCTGGCTGCTTCACAAAGGAAGGTGCTGTGTTGCACTTCCTGGACACAACCTGGTCAGAAGCAGTTTCTTACACCTTCAATGCTGCAGAGTCCATGCAGCTAGAGCACACTCAGAAGGACGCGTCCAGAAAGAAGGCGTTCTTCAAGTATCCCCCTCTTCCAAGCAGCCTTGAAACTGAGCACAACACACTGCGGCTCAGGAGGTTCCTTCTCAGATAGACGTGCCGTCACATTCTTCACTCTCGCAGCTCTGTTGCCCACTTGCAGCAGCTGCTCCCCAAGGAAAAAGGCTCCAGAAGTAAAAGCCACTGCTGGACTGCACTTTCCCCTTGCCTCACGTCAAGCACCAGAAACTGTCCGCTGCACTCTCTATTTCCCTTCTCCGCCGCATGACGAAGCATAAACGTAATCGCAATTGTTTCCAGGGGAAAGCTGGAAGAGAAATAGGTAGCAGCACAAGTAGCTGCAAGTTGGACTTTAAGTTTCGAGCTGCTAATGTGAATCCGAAAACAAGCGAGTGGCAGCCACGCCTCCTCTTGCAGCCTGTGCGATGCACACACCAGCTCGGTGCTCTGCCTTCATTCTTATGCTCTTCGTAGCAGGTGGCGCTTTCGTTTTGCTGGAGACGAACCGTCGTCTACTTGTCGCCCAGAGAGCACGGTGCCGGCAGCGAAATGCTGCAGGCTGCTGCTTCTGCCGAAACACGCCTGGGCTATGCAATTTCTCTAGCGCTGAAGTAGCGCCACATTCTGTTTGCTTTGTAGCCAGCATCTTTACGGAAAGCTTCTCGGCTACGACTGGCACAGAGAACAGCTTTAGTTCAACGGGCTTAGCCGGAGCTTGTCCCCGACGCGTGGAACTTGTATTTGCACCACATTCCAGTGGCAGTCCTCTTTCCTTTACAGGCTGCACAGCGCCGTCCGATCGCGGTGCTCTCTGCACGTGCCTTCTCACTTCCAAGTAGCACCGCGCACATTAGAGCCTTGCAGGGAGAGAAGACGCGGATAGTCGTCTCACACAGAAGAACGTGCCAGGATGAAAAGATGTTCTTCCTTTGTCCTGTTTCTTGCCCGAATTGTGTTGCAGTGTTGAAAGTCTTGGCCAGCGAAAAGCTAATCCAGCCAGTGTTTCTCTCCTGACGCATTTCGCTGAGCGAGAGCTACGCGGACAGTTTGGACTCTGTGAAGCAGCAAGAAAATGATTGTACGTCGAGCTGAGGAAAATCCTTGCACAGCGCACTGTGGCCGCGTGCAGTGTTGGCGCTGAAGAGCGGCAAAGCTCAAAGGCATCGCTGGGCTTCAGTTCTGTCCCGACCGCAGAAGGCGAAGAACGAAGCAGCTGAGCACCGGCTGCATGTACTCAGTGGAGCGAATTCCAAATGTCCAGCCAAGAACTGCTTCACAAGCAGATTCAGCTGAGAATGCTCTGGCTGCTTCACAAAGGAAGGCGCAGCCGTGGCACTCCTGGACACAACCTGGTCAGAAGCAGTTTCTTACACCTTCAATGCTGCAGAGTCCATGCAGCTAGAGCACACTCAGAAGGACGCGTCCAGAAAGAAGGCGTTCTTCAAGTACCCCCTCTTCCAAGTAGCCTTGAAACTGAGCACAACACACTGCGGCTCAGGAGGTTCCTTCTCAGATAGACGTGCCGTCACATTATGCAGCTCGCATACTGTGGGCTCGCAGAGCTCGCAGCTCTGTTGCCCACTTGCAGCAGCTGCTCCCAAAGAAAAAGGCTCCAGAAGTAAAAGCCTTTTACTGCTGGACTGCCCTTTCCCCTTGCCTAATGTCAAGCACCAGAAACTGTCCGCTGCACTCTCTATTTCCATTCTCCGTCGCATCTACCACTGTAATCTCTGCATCTCGAAGAATAAACCCCGGCCCAATTCTTTCCGTCGTCATCTTGTCTCACAGAGGGCACGCCGGCAGAGAAACGCTCCAGTTTGCTGATTCTTCCGAAACACACCTGGGCTGTGCATTTTCCTTCGCTGCCCTTGGTAGCACCACATTCTGTTTGCTTTGTAGCCTGAATATCAAGGGAAAGATTCTCAGCTACGTCTGGCACAGAGAACAGCTTTAGTTCAACGGGCTTACCCGGCGCTTACCCCGACGCATGGGAACTTGTATTTGCACCACATTCCGGGGGTAGTCTTCTTTCCTTTTCAGGCTGCACAGCGCCGTCAGATCGCAGTGCTTCTCTGCACGTGCCTTCTCACTTCCAAGTAGCACCGCGCACATTAGAGCCTTGCAGGGAGCAAAGACGTGGATAGATGTGTGGCAGAGAAAATCGTGCAAAGACGAAAAGGTGTTCTTCTTTTGTCCTCCTCGTCGCCCAGATTGTGGTGCTGTGCTGAAAGCGTGGGTATTATTACCCCTTCTCGCAGTGAGACTATGTGCTGCGTTGGAACTGTTGGCCAGTGAAAGGCTAATCCAGCAAGTGCTTCCCTCCTGATGCATTTTGCTGAGCGAGAGCTGAGGAAAATCCGTGCACTGCACACTGTGGATGCATGCAGTATACACGCAGAAGAGCGGCGAAGCTCATAGTCATCGCACACACCAGCCCAGTGGCCTGGGGCTGCGTTCTTCTCCCTTACCGGCGCTGGACAGAACTGAAGCATTCAGCTGTGGCTCTCTTCAGTGTGTGTACTGCACGCATCCACAGTGCTCTTTGCACGGATTTTCCTCAGCCCTACGTGACACTACAACCGTTCTGCTTCGCAGAGCCCAACTGTCCGCACAAGGTCTCGCTCAGAGAAATGTGTCAGGAGAGAAGAAGCACTTGCTGGATTAGCCTTTCACTGGCCAACAGTTCCAACGCAGCACCACAGTCTTATTGCGAGAAGGGGTAATAAAACACATGTATTGTCCTGGAACACTTCTCTGTGCGAGCCGTAGCCGAGAATCTTTCCCTTAAGATAAAGACCACCAGGCAGACAGAAGGTTGTGCTACCTAGCGCTAGAGAGAAATTGCATAGCCCAGGCGTGTTTCGGCAGAAGCAGCAGCCTGCAGCATTTCGCTGCCGGCACCGTGCTCTCTGGGCGACAAGTAGACGACGGTTCGTCTCCAGCAAAACGAAAGCGCCACCTGCTACGAAGAGCATAAGAACGAAGGCAGAGCACCGAGTTGGTGTGTGCATCGCACAGGCTGCAAGAGGAAGCGTGGCTGCCACTCGCTTGTTTTCGGATTCACATTAGCAGCTCGAAACTTGCAGCTACTTGTGCTGCTACCTAGTTCTCTTCCAGCTTTCCCAGGAAAGAATTGTGCCGGGGTTTATGCTTCGAGATGCAGAGATTACAGTGGTAGATGCGGCGGAGAATGGAAATAGAGTGCAGCGGACAGTTTCTGGTGCTTGACGTGAGGCAAGGGGAAAGGGCAGTCCAGCAGTGGCTTTTACTTCTGGAGCCTTTTTCCTTGGGGAGCAGCTGCTGCAAGTGGGCAACGGCGCTGCGAGAGTGCATAATGTGACGGCACGTCTATCTGAGAAGGAACCTCCTGAGCCGCAGTGTGTTGTGCTCAGTTTCAAGGCTGCTTGGAAGAGGGGGATACTTGAAGAACGCCTTCTTTCTGGACGCGTCCTTCTGGCTGTGCTCCAGCTGCATGGACTCTGCAGCATTGAAGGTGTAAGAACCTGCTTCTGACCAGGTAGTGTCCAGGAGTGCAACACAGCGCCTTCCTTTGTGAAGCAGCCAGAGCATTCTCAGCTGAATCTGCTAGTGAAGAGGCTTTTGACTGGACATTTGAAATTCGCTCCACTGAGTACATGCAGCCGGTGCTCAGCTGCTTCGTTCTTCGCCTTCTGCGGTCGGGACAGAACTGAAGCCCAGCGATGCCTTTGAGCTTTGCCGCTCTTCAGCGCCAACACTGCACGCGGCCACAGTGTGCTGTGCACGGATTTTCCTCAGCTCGACGGACAATCATTTTCTTGCTGCTTCACAGAGTCCAAACTGTCCGCGTAGCTCTCGCTCAGCGAAATGCATCAGGAGAGAAGCACTTGCTGGATTAGCTTTTCGCTGGCCAAGACTTTCAACACAGCACCACACTCTGGGCGACGAGGAGGACAAAAGAAGAACACCTTTTCGCCCTGCCACGTTCTTCTCTGCGACACGACTATCCGCGTCTTCTCTCCCTGCAAGGCTCTAATGTGCGCGGTGCTACTTGGAAGTGAGAAGGCACGTGCAGAGAGCACCGCGATCTGACGGCGCTGTGCAGCCTGTAAAGGAAAGAGGACTGCCACTGGAATGTGGTGCAAATACAAGTTCCCACGCGTCGGGGGTAAGCTCCGGCTAAGCTCGTTGAACTACAGCTGTTCTCTGTGCCAGACGTAGCCGAGAATCTTTCCCTTTTCATTTAGACCGAATGTGCTGCTGTATGTCGCTGAGAGGCAAAGTGCATAGCCCAGGCGTGTGTCGGCACAAGCAGTGGGCTGGAGCATTTCGCTGCCGGCACCGTGCTCTCTGGGCGAGAAGTAGACGACGCTTCGACTCCGGCAGAACGAAAGCGCCACATGGGTACTAAAGAGGCCGAACGAAGGCGCCGAGCACCGGGCTCGCGTCCGCAGCGTACAAACTGAGAAAGGAGGGTGGCTGGCGCTCGCCTGCCTGCCGAGTTCACGTTAGCATTGAGAAGGAGGAAGTTCAACGACAGCTACTTGTGCTACTACTTATCCCTCTTCCAACCATCCCTGGGAACACTGGCGCTTACCTTTCGGCTCCGAGATGCTGAAAACACAGTGGTCGATGCCAAGGAGAGGGGAAGTAGAGAGTGCAGCGGGGAGTTGAAGTGGCTTTTACGTGAGGCAAGGGGAAGGTGCAGCCCAGCATTGGCTTTTCCTTCTAGTTCTTTTCTTCAGGAGAGCAGCTAGCAACCGAGCTGCGAGAGCCAACAATGGGATGGCACGTCTTGTCAGAGAAGCCACGGTCTACAGTGCTGTAGACTGCTGTGCACAGGTTTAATGCTGCTGTCACTACACGGTACTTTTGGAACGGCTTCTCTCCTGACTCTCCCATCTCTGTGAGCTCTAGCTGCTTGAACTTGGCCACACTGAAGGTGAGTGGACGTGATTGCGCTGCGAGTATCAAGTCTTCCAGAGACGAGGGATAGTCAACAAATGCTTTCTCACCTGGCCCATCTCTCAGTCCCAACTGTGGCTGGAAATGCTGCGCTGCAAGGGTGGACTTAGCCACTCTGAGAGAATGTGATGACGCTCTATAGATAGTTGCGAAGGAAAGTGCTGGTCACTGCAATGTTTCGCCTAGTTTACAGACTTTAGAGGGACTAGGAAGGCCAACGCCTTGTTCTAGCACTTGTTCTCTGCGTGCAGCTGCTGGATGTTTGGAAGGGCTTTGGGATCCGCGAGAGGTGGAGGGTAGGATGGTACCTAGAGCTTGAAGGAAAGTGCATCTCTCCAGGACCTTTGATGCAGTTCAGTGGGTGCGAGTTCCATGTTGAGCATGTTCAAGATGGCACAGAAAAGGTTCTGAAAGAAAGAGGCCGTGCTGGAACTGCCTTGACTTTTGCCGCTTCGAAACTGCACAGCCAACAATGAAAAGATTCCTCTTGCTTCCCCGCGACGCGCAGCATCACATTCTTTTGTGTCTCCAAGAGGCAGGATGCACAGCGGAGCTCTTCCACCAACTGCTCGCACACGACTGCGGCCGCGCCAGCGAAGCGCTTGGCTTTGTCCCCGGCACTGTCAGCGCTCATGGAAACAACCACACGATGGCGCTGACGACTTGCAAAAGAAGGCCAAGCACCTGGCGCTGCTCGAAACCGCCCCAAGGGCAGAGGCAAGTTGCAAACGTCCCTGCACTCCAATCAACAGCACATCAGGACAAAAAGATTTCCCTCATCTTCCCCTTCCAAGAGCAGCCTCTTCTTTACACCACACTCCAAGAGCCAGACAAACCTCTTTGGCCCAAACAAATCTTTTCCCTCTCGCAGATTCTGCCTACCATCTTGAAACCATCTGGCAAAAACAGAGCTCAAAACAGTGCCAGCTGAGGAAGATCTTACTGCCTGCAACTTCAACTGCACCCCTCAAACTAGCAGCACACACGCTGTTCTCAGCACTTTCCTTCTCAGCTCTAGCTACCATCCTAAGCCTTCCCTCTCCTAGAGTCAGGATCCAAAGACAACGGCACCACGGACTGCTCACACACTAAAGGCATCAGGACAAAAGGCTCACAAGCTTGGCCTTTGCATTCCCACGGACAGCTCAACAGCTCTAACCCAGAGAGAGCTCTGCCTCTTGGGAAAAGCCCTTAAAATCCCTAAGAGCACCTGATGTGCACATCCAAACCTGCTTTCCTTGCCAAAGAGAGCAACTACAAGCCCATCTCCAAAGAAACGGCATCCCCTCCTCCAAAATACAACACATCCAGCCACTGATCCACCTCCAGTATTGAATGTATCCAACAATTGCCCCTACACGCCCAGGGGCCAGAAGAGAAATGTCTTGCTGGACTATTCCTCCCCATGCTACCTTAACATCTGCTCCAGCAACACTGGCACTCCAAGTCTCTTGGCCTTGCCTTGCCTTCAGTACCTTGTCGAGTTCTTCTTAAGCTACCCTTGCTCTGCTTCCTTTGCCTACGTCTGCCTTGCCTCGCACTACCTACAACTTGCTGGCTTTGCTTTGCCCTGCTTACCACTCTTGGCCTTGCCTTCCATGCAGGCAAGGCGCTGCAAAGCAAGTGCAGGCAATTGTGGGCAAGTCAAGGGAGAGCTAAGCAAGGCCAGAGCAGTGAGGGGAAAGCAAATGGAGTGGTAGGCAAGAGAAGGCCCAGACGTTAGAGGCAAGGCTGGCCGTAGGAAGGAAAGTCCACTGATGGGTAGGCCAGGCAGAAACAAGAAGGGCTCGGCAAGCCAAGGCCCTGGAGGAAAGCAGTAGGCAGGTCAAGGGCGGGGCATGGACGTGCAAAGGAATGCAAGGCTCCAGAGAGCTAGCAGGGCAAGGCAAGGAAACTGTTGTGTTGCCAAGGCAAGGCAAAGATAGGCAAGGCAGGTGAGAAGTACATTCGAGGACTGCTGGTACACAAAAGTGGCCAGGACCAACTGCCTTGCTTGGCGAGGCGAGGCAGGGCAATGAGGGTCCTAGAAGGAAAAGGAAAGGTGAGGCCAGACCTAGACGAATGTGAAAGGAAGTCAGGTGGGGGATGGGTGAGCAAGCCAATGCAAGGCAGGGGAGAAAAGGCAGGTTGACAGAAGGCTACAGAGGGGGCAGCAAGGAAACGCAAGGCATGGGGAAGCATGTGAGGAGTGGGTGCTGCCAGCCGGCCGGGATGGCAGGGGCGGGGCCACTGCAAGTAGCATGGTGGGGATGTGGAGGGGGGTGTTAGTGTGCGGGAGGAGTGTGTGTGTGTGTGTGTGCAGCGGAGTGCAGGGTAAGTGCAGGTGTGCGTGTGCGCATAGGGGGGTTTTGTGCCAGGTGCTGTGCCAGGGGGAGCCGTCCCACCTCCAAGAAGGTGTGGGAGTGAAAGGAGTAACATGGATGTGTCTTTACAAAGAGACCGTGTGAATCCGTCCTTAGACAAGGCTAGGAATTTACTGGTAGGGGAGTAACAGAAGAAAGTGTTAGTTCTAGAAACTGTTACTAATCGACAGAGACTGTTGCTCAGCCAAGGCCGTGTTAAATTCCTGAACCTAGAGCAAGGCAACAAAGACTTAATAGCATTAGGAATAGTTTCGTTTTCTTCCTTTTCCATACCAGGAGGGGGGTGCATATTAGAGGGGAGCATAGAGTAGGCAGTTCCAGAAGTCTGTAATTCCCGAGTACCTCAGAGGGTGCTGTTGCCAGGAACTTAGCATAAAAAGGGGGCTGTGTCCCGCAATCAGTTGAGAGACTCCATGGCAAAAGCCCCATGGCCTCTCCCTGTAGTTGAAGAATGTTCCAGGACTCCTCTGTCTCCTTTTTGGTGGATGAAGAAATTCAGAAAGCAACACTTCTGCCAGAACTCTCCAAGATGCCTCCTTTGCTCCCAGCGACTCCATCACTGCTCGGGAAGCTGTCTTTTCTACCAGAGGAGTTCGAGATACAGTAAAAAGCCGCGTGGCAGAGAAAAAAGACAATAATTGGTTTACAAGGGATGGCAAACAAGAGATACCAGAAGCTTTGGCCCTACCAATATTAAAAGAACTCCGTGAAGAGAGTCCTTGCACTTCCTGAGGATTGGCAGAAGCCTTCCTCATGCTGTATGTTGCTGGGGGTCTTTTTAGACTGGCAAAACGAGCTGTTGAAGGTTGCTTGAGCTGTGCTAAAGCAAACAGCCAAGTTACGAAGTAACTTGCCAGGGGAGGGAGGCCTTGGGCTGCATGTCCCTTCCAAAGATGCCGGGGGGATTTTCCTGAGATGCCCCAAGTGGGAAGGCTTCATATCTTCTGCTAATGGTATGTCAGCTAGCAAGGTGGCCAGAGGCATTTCCAACTGCTTCAGCAACGACAGGATCAGTTATTAAGGCCTCTTTGGAACAAATCATTCCAAGATACAGCATTGTAGAAGCAATAGACTCAGATAGGGGAACTCATTTTACAGGAAAGATCCTTCAAGGGGTTTTGGCTTCTTTAGGAACACAATGGAACCTCCATAGGCCCTGGCACCCCCAGAGCTCGGCTCGGGTAGAAAACAATGAATAGAGAAAGAAACACCTTTTGAAGCTGCTAATAGAAACCAAGATGCCATGGCTAAGGCTTTGGACATTGGCTTTGGCGAGAATGAGAGCCCGACCCAGAAGAGAGATTCCGTTATCCCCCTTTCCGTCGTTGTTATGAATTACCCGGCTAAGTCTCAACCTAGTGGGGGAGTAGAGGTAAGTGATGTATATTGAAAACCATCTGTGGCCAGGATACTGCTTCTTGTGAAACCCCTTCAACAGGAAGCTCAGCTGGCACAAGCCCCACCTTTGGACTTTGCTGCTTGTAACATCCAACCAGGAGATTGAGTCCTAGTTAAGGAGTAGAAAGAAGCGCCAGTGGCGGTGAAATGGCGTGGCCCATTCCAAGTGTCACTGACGACAGAAACAGCCATCAAGACAGCTGAACACAGGTGGACCCGTCACTCTCGGGTCAAGGTCTCTGAAGCCTCAGAGATTTGCACATCTCAGCTGGAGGAGAAGGCCGGGAGGCCGTGACTGACACTCTGCAGGAGTGGGCCGGAGCAGTAGCCAGTGCTTCGACATCAGAGGAAGCCCTGCGTGCCTACCCACAGACCATCTGCTGAAATAGTCTCTATGGGCATCCCTCCTCTAGAATCTCCACTCACTGGGGCGCTAATACTTGCAGCCATTGTTTCACGTTAAGTAGTTTCTGTGTCATCAATTGCCACAGGTGGTGCAGAAGACAACGGGAAAATTAGACTAGCTAATTAGATCACATTATTAAAACATTTTCCTTAATAATTCTACTTTTATATGGTCAGCTAAGTTTAGGCCAGGAGTGGGAGAATCAATTTGCAGCCTTAGGAGAAGAAGTAGCAAAAGTTTTGAACCTTAGCAATTGCTGGCTCTGTGGAGGGCCAGGAGGATCTGAAGAGTGCCTATGGTTGGCTAGCCCAGCTGAACCTAAGTGGTGGCTCAACACCCGACATGAGGTCCATACTAGGACCAAAGGGCCAAAGAAGGAAGTCCATGGCTATAGGAGAAGGTTTCACGAAGGATGTCTGGACTTCAGGTGGCTCTCTTGAAAGCTGTTTCTTGCATAGGCGAAGTTACAGCAGTTCAGGGAGCGGGTATCCAGAGCCAGCCCTACAGCTGCCAGCTCCAGCTGTAGGCATACCTGAAGCCGCTTTCTGGTCAAGTTACAAAGCATTCTAGACTTTTCTTTGCAGAGTATCTTAACACATAACAACCAATAAGCACCATACCCAATACCTTTACATTTGCCTATAGCCTATCATAGCTACTACCATCACCATATTCTAGTCATTATTATCCAATCACAAGAGTAAGTAAGTTACAATTTCAGCTTACAGTGGAGAATTCTTAGACCTTTCTTCTTCTTGCTACATCAACATTTCTTGTTTGCCTGCCATATCTTTCTTTTTGGTAAAGACACGTTTTCTATTGACTTATGCTCTTCTTGAGACTTACTTACTTGGTGAAAAACACGTCTTTGTTTGTAATCACATACCTTTGTCCTGCTCCTAAAAATCTCCTTCCAACTCATCTCCAACCTTTGCCTTCTCAGTTACTCAGCGATCACTGTTTCAGCAAAACATCTTTTATTCTATATCAAAACTTGCTTCCATTTCTACCTCATCCCCAGCTTCTACATTCACAGACCTTTCTGCCAAGCCTACATACCTGTGAAACTTTCTTACCAAACTTTCATCCTCCCCAACACATGGCCACTTCATTCTTCTCCAACAGGCACTTATTGCCTAAACAGGACAGGGCGGGTCTATGTAGGAAAAGGCGTTTGTCAATTGACTTTCCCTCTGGCTTTAAACAATTGGCTTTGGACCCACAATTGCCCTCCTTACAATTGTTCCAAATATCAAGACAAATGCAATCAAATAGCTGTTCAGCTCACTAATGGTAGCTGCGTAAGGTGTTCTTACCACACTTACCAAAAACATTTGGAAGCCTGTAAAGCAATGGGGAGGGACAAGGGGTTTTTTTGACCACCTATTTTTAAGCTGTCCCCACAAAAATTCCACAAGTAGAAGACATGTTGTTTGTGATTATCAGTGGGAATGGCAACACCGGATTGGAACTCAAAGCCTTTTAGTGAGTTCTGCTCCAAATCCAACCAAACAGCTTGCAGATGTAAATGTAGATGGCAACCCTGTGTGGGAGCTTGGAAATGCAAATACTGTGACCCTTATGGTGGGGCAGCTATTGTTGGAGGACCGTTAGGCCCGGGAATCCTGCTGTATTTTGACCCGCCAATTGATGACCAAGGGTAGGAAGGCCCCTTTGCTAATGGAACACGGGCTTTGAAAGGACATTATTGGATTTGTGGCCAACATGCTTAGCTCAGGTTACCTCCAAACTGGTCAGGGATATAGTGTATATCTTAGACCATTGTTCTTTTTGCTACTACAAATTCAGGGAAATCGCTTAGGAATCAAAATCTGTGAGGATTTAATTAGAGAAAAGCAGTCAGCTGATGCAGCCTTGGCTGCAGGGAGCACCCCAAAACGGGGAAAAGATGAATGGCCACCAGAACAAGTTACGCAACACGATGGACCAGCCCCTTGGAAACCTAAGGAATTAATCCCAGATGCCTGGGAACCCATTTATCATTTCAATGAGATAATTAGGTTACAAGCTGTCTCAGAAATAATTACCAACCAGCCAGCCACAGCTCTTGACCGTCTTGCTGAGCAACCCACTTCAATGAGGAAAGCGGTATTTTCAACATTGGATGGTATTAGATTATCTGTTAGCAGAAGAAGGAGGAGTTTGTGGGAAATTCAATGACTCGAGCTGCTGTTTGCAAGCAGAGGACAGCGGAAATGTGGTCAAACAAATAACAAAGGAAATAACCTCAGCTCATGGACCTGTCCAAGTGTTAAAAGGATGGTAATGGGACATGTTTTCCTGGCTAACTGGCCAGCTATGGGCTAAATTGTTACAGCAGGGATTACTGTAACACGCCTATATCAAACCAGGAATCCCGTGGAAAAGAAGTATATATGGACAGATTGGTGGTAGATGTTTCGGAGGTCTTTATTTCTCCAGCCGCATGGCCGGGGCTCTGCTCAGGAACTCCCCCAGTCACGGGACCCGAGGGTCCTTGGCCACACCGGGGAACACAAACCAACCAATGGGGAATGAAGCTGACCAGGGGCAGGGAAACCCCGTGTCTCTCGCCCAGGGCCCATCTCCCAGGGCTCCATGGCAGGGGGGGAGACCCCAACACTAAATGAATACCATTTCTCCTCTTATATGCTATAGCAACTCTAATCTTTTGAGCATGCGTGACACCATGCTGGGTGCAGCTCTTTCAGCAGGTGGTCAAGGGGATGCCGCTAGCAGCCATGCCTACCTGATCCAGAAAGGACTACAAAAGGACAGAAAAGGATGTCACTGCAAATAATAGCAAAAGCCAAGAAGACTCAAGAAGAAAAAATTAAATCAATGGTAATTAAGGTTTGTAAAGACAAATACAGATCAAATAAAAAGAGGAGGGATTAAAAGGAAGGAGGTGGATGAGTCTTTACAAACAGACCGTGTGAATTGGCCTGTAGACAAGGCTACGAACTTATGGGGAGTGAAGTAACAGAAGAAACTATTAGTTCTCTAGAACTGTTACTAATCATCAGAGACTGTTGATTAATCCAGGGCGTGTTAAATTCCTGAACCTAGAGCAAGGCAACAAAGACTTAATAGAATTAGGAATGGTTTCTTTTTCTTCCTTTTCGATGCCAAAAGGGGGGGTGCATATTAGAGGAGGGCATAGAGTAGGCAGTTCCGGAAGTCTGTATCTGCCGAATACCTCAGCCAGTGGGGAAAAGGAAGAGGGCCTTGTGGCCAGGAACTTGGCATAAAAAAGGGGCTGCATCCCGCAACCGTTTGACAGACCCCAGGGGAAAAGCCCCATGGACTCTCCCTGTAGTCGAAGAATGTTGCAGGACTCCTCTGTCTCCTTTTCGGACATCAACCTCAGGCACCGTGGATTAATTTTCCTTAACGGCAGCGACCTGCTGCGTGCTCTCCGTGCTCCTCCCCAGCCCCCCGGCAGGTGTAAAATAGTTCCCGGCGGCTCCCACCGCGCGTTACAGACGGCTGCGCGGCCCCGGGACTGCTCGCAGTGCTCCCCTGCTCCGCAAGGGCTGCCCGCGGGCTGCGGAGCCACCTCGCCACCGGCGCGGCCACGGCCGGGGCCCTTCTCGACAGCAGCCGAGGGGCTGCGGAGCGGGCGGCTGCGGGACGATCAGCCATTTTATGCCGCGCGGTGCTGCCGCCTCCATCTAGTGCTCCATCGCGCCGCCGGCCGACCCCGCCTGGCGCGCTCCCGCTCGGCCGCGCTCGCCGCCCGCCCAGCCTCGCCGGAAGCTCTCCCGCCCGGGCCGTGCCCCGGCTCCGCCTGCGGTTCGGCAGGGCCAGGCCGCACGCGTGCTGCGTGGCTCGGAGCACCCGCGTTGCGCCGCAGGCCACGGGGAAGGCGGGGCGGGGCGGGCCAGCGCCATGGTGGTAGCGCGAGGAGAGGAGCGCCCGGGCGGGGCGGCGCGTGGCGCGGCGGTGAGCGCTTCTGCTTCCTGTCGCTCGGCGGCCGCCCTCGGCAGGTGCCGTGTGACCCCGCGGAGCGGCGGGGCCGGCCGGGCGGTGCGCGGCGAGGCTTTCGGCCAGCGGCGGCCGCAGCGAGAGGCTGCTGGCACTGCCCGTGCCGGTGGAGAGAGCGGGGATCCGAGGCCGGCCTTCCTAGGGTAACGAGGGGCGACCGCCTTTGCCGCGCTGCCCTCCGTGCAGCACGTGGCCGATTCCGGTGAACCCGAGGTCTCCGCAGCGGCGCGGGCGGGAGGGAGTGGGGAGCGCGCTCGGTGCTCTGCCGGCCGCTCCCGCCCAGCGCTGCGCTCCGCCGAGGCGTTTTCCCGCCCGTCCTGGGGAGGACACAAGGGACACCAAAGTTGGAGCTTAGCTGTCAGGGGGAGCAACTTGCCTCCATTGGCGACGTCCTTTTCCCTCTGATTCAGCTACCTTGTAGTAGGTGCGATGGTGCTGAAGAAGGGTGGCGGCTTGGCACAGTTGCTGGCATAGGTGGTGCAAGAGCTCCACGCAAGGAGCTTTGAGTGGCATGTGTGAGGGTAGGAGGGTACGGCACCCACAGCTGAAGGCAGAAAAGGTCAGGGCATGTCATCAGCCGCAATCGTGCTAAGTTGTTCATCTTTGCAAACAGCTTGCCGAGTTGTTCCTTTTCTTAGGTAATGGGGGTTTGTATCAACCAGAACTGCATATGGTCAGTATTTGCAGAGAAGGTTATTTGGACTGTTGTTGAGGTGAGTGTAGCAGTTTCTATGGCATTTTGCAAAAAAGTGACAGATCTCTCTGCGTTCCCCAATTCTTAACAAAAATGAAGTTAACAAAGCCCTGAAAAGAGGTTTTACAAAACTTGAGGGATTTTTTCCTACTCGTACTGTAGAGACAACCATAGTCACCTTGTCTTTCCAAAAGTGAAGGTTACATCTTTTTGTCCAAGAGCATCAAGTGCTTTTGGTCAGCGTTTGTGTGCAAGCATTAGCCTTGTTCTTGTTCTTCCCTGGAGAACTTTTACAGTACTCAGATGATCTGTGTAGGCTGCAGAGTGCAGTGGTGAACTTCAAGGCTTCCAGCAGAAGGGAGATGCTGTCCACGTTTTGGATTCTCCTTAGTCTGAGCCTTCAATGTCCAAGGCTTCACTTTTCAAGCAGTTGGAAGAGCTCCAAATTAAGATATGAACAGGTCTTAATTGACCTTGTCACCGCCTCAGTTAGTCAAGTAATGCTGTGCACTGGATTTAATTGCCTAGTGCAACATGTGCTAAAGATATGTAGAGTATCTCCTCGATTACCCTCCCAGAAGGGTTTGAAGGGAGAACAAGGAGTTCCGAAGACAGGTATTTGGTGTACGAGAAGTAGAACTTAGTTGCTTGCAGGGCACTGCATGCACAAATGTCTAAGGAGGATCCTTCTTTTTTTGTCCCATCTATGCTTGTTCTCATTTGAAATCCTGAACATTCTGGAGGCTGGTTTTGTTAGGGTTGTGGCTGGGGAAGGGGTGGTGGTGGGGGAGGGGTGGGTGTTGTTTCTGATTTTTTTAATTTCCAGGATAGTGTACAAAGAACTTGTGCCCAAAACCAGCAGTATGAAGCAACGCAGGTATAAAAGAAGGTCACCGAAATGTCGGCTAATATGAATCTGAAAGCGCTTCAGTATTTTACCCAGGAGTTTCACTCCAACAAGGTGATTGTCCTTCACAGAAATGTAGTGGCAGGCTTATGCCATGCTAGAAGTGATGACCTTTCTCTGCCCCAAATTGACCAGCAAGATATTTTGGCTCTTGATTTAAACCCCTGAGCCAGCTGTGTTTCAGGCTGCAGAAGCTGCAGGTGTTGTGGCAGACGCGGGGTGCAGCCTTGCCTGCCGGTCCCGACCTGGCGCACGCCGGTGGCAGCCGTCAGCGCCTGGGGTCCCCTGTGCCGCCCACGCCAGGGCTCTGCCTGCCTGCTTGCACCCCCGGTAGCCTCAGGGAAACAGCGGACTACTCCATCTACTTTAAAAACAAAGAAGCAAACAAAAAGCCCACTGTAAAAATATGTAGAAGTCTTGAAACTAATTCTCAGCGCTTGCTCGGAGTTTGTTGATGGCGCAAATGGATTTTGGATAAACTGGTATTGCTAGTACTACTTTTAAATTAGGCTCCTGAACTTCAGAAAGGAGAAGATGGTGGTCACATACCCCTGAGGAATGTTTGAAAAAGTAAGAGTGCTCAGTCATTTAAAGGTGGCCAGAAAATGGGTGTGGCAGTGGAGTGGACACTCTGCGAGTAGGTAGCCTTAAGTCATGCAGCGACTGGCACTTCAGTGGGAATTTTGCATCAACACCAAGAGATCGTTCCATGATGTGTTGCATAACAGCAAATTGGGCCAAAATTCTGCTGACTTTGATCAAGGTGGACGGGCCACCTTCACTTAACCCAGCATAGGGACATAAATCAATGATGTTTGAAAAACAGCCATGAAACATAGCCCCTTTAGTTTATTGCACTGTTGCAAGTCTGCAAAGCTCTGTTGCCAGGTCATTGGAAGTAGCTGTTGGAATCTAACTGCATTTGGACACTTTGTCAGTCAGCATCACCAGGAGGCTTAACGGTTTAGGTTGAGAGGTGGTGCATGTTTTTTTTCAGAGGAATGGCCCAGTGAAGAGCAGTGTTCACTGCCATGACTGCCGTTGTCGCCTTCTAGAGAAATCTTGGTTCATTCAGAGAGAACTTCCTTGGTTCTGCTGGTTTGGTTTCGCAGCTGGAGCAAAGGTACAGCACTGGAAGCAATTCCTAGGGCAGAAGCGGGAGATATCCAAAGCTCTGCACTTTGTTGTCCTCAGCACAGTGTAAGTGAGCGTAGTCTAATTGGAGGAGTGGTGAGCATCAGTGATATCAGATTTTTTACAAGTTCTTAATTCTGTCAAAACAAGAAAGAAGGAGAGTGATGAAGATGAAATCCTTTCCTCTTAAATCTGCCTACAGAGCAACTTCAGGGGTAGTTGTAATGTGTATTCACCTATTTTGAATTGCCCAAAACCAGGCCTAGAGATGCTTCAGAGACAGAGTCAGAGAAGCGGGTATTTGCTTTATTTGGCGCTGGGTGCGTGGGGGATCGCTCCTCCTAACACACCCACGCAGAGCACTCCATACAGTCCAGCATTATGTGTAAAATTTTTGAATATTCATCCCATTCCTTGGGATAGGAGTAGTTCTAGAAATTACTTCTCGGAAGTCATTGATATCATTAGCAGATGTGCCACGCATGCGCTGTGTAGCCAGGTGGTTGCACTGAGGAAGGCTCCTCTTCTTCCTCGGGGGTCTTTCTGATAAAGATCAGTAGTCTCCGTCACAATGCACTTTTTACCTTTCTTTCTGGAGCATGCACAGTTCTTCACTGGATGATTCAGCGATCTCTGTGCTGGTTTTCAAAAGATCCTGTTCCTCTTATCTTGACAAGATTAAGGCAAGTGCTGCTGCTTAGGTTTTGTGATTAACATTTGCCGTCTCTTAGTAGTTCCCTCGTGTTTACATGAGTAAACTATGGATCAACCCCCTTCTCAATTTTAGCACTGAAAGGATATCAGAGTCATTTAAAGAGCTGTCTCCTATGGAGTACTATAAAACTGCCATCATGGTAACACGTTTTCATACAGTCGTTTTAGCACAGAAGTAATAGATGTACAATCTTGGATGTTTCAACCTGCTGACTCAAGAGCCAGTGTTGAGCTTTTCTCTTTTAAATCCAGTCTTAGAGCTCTGCAGGGATCACTACAGCATGACGTTGTGACAAGGGGATGCTGATTCATGCATAAACCTTTGATGCTTTCCTTCTATCTTCAAGCAGCTTTGCAAACCAGTGATGATCTGGCATGTTGCAACTTGAGAGTCATGGTAAAGGTTTCACCAAACACTTTGTAATATCATGCTGCAGCTTTCATTCCTAAGGAAATAGCATTGAGCATATGGCTGGCAAAATGCCAAAAGAATGAGCCAAAACCAATATCCTTTAATGGGAAAGATGGAAAACATTGAGATGTGTTTATTTGAACTAAAATTCCTGTGGACCAAGCCTAAATGTATTTCACACTAAATTCTTAGAACTGATTTTAAGGGAAGATGTGAGAAAGATGAATTCACAAGCGGAATTTTCAGCAGCATAATATTGAACATTTGTTAGTAGAACAAAGGCATATCACAGCGCGGGAGCACTTAGCAATATTGCTAGAGGCGTGGCTCCATTCATGTTACTGTGAACTTAAGTACTTTTTAAACATAGTCCTTAAGCCCAGAAAGTAATTTACACTTCACTCAACTTTTCCCCCCCCTCCTGTCTCTGCCCCCTTGTGCCAGCGCACGCCAGCACGCTGCCGCCTCGGTCCTCTGGATAGCTCCAGAATTGAAGGCTGGCACCCCGCTCCGGTGCCTCCTCAGTCTCCAACCTAATTTGTAGTTGACAGATTCTTTGGGAGGTGTGAGTTTTGATGAGATAACAGACTTCCTGGGATGCATGCGGTTCATCTTCTTTGTTTCTTTAAGATGTCTTGGTTTCTACCTCTGTCATTTCTCAACTTAAAGGACATTTATTATCACGTGTTTATTACCACGTTTCCCAACATGTTACCACTCTTTCGAAGTTACAATTTACTCTAGTCTTGTTTTTACTTAACTATATTTTACCTGTTTCTACGTAGTACATGATCACTTCTAAATGTTAAAATCATATATGGGAAAGACAAGATTTATCTTTCACTCATTTATCACAGGAGGAATGTGTTAGCTGCTCGTGTTGCAGTTCACTTGTAATGCTGGTCTATTACCGCAGGCCTGGGCCCTAGGCTATATCACCATGTCCCGCAGCCATAGGGAGGAGGAGGAGGAGAGAAGATCCAGCAGGCAGGAATTGTGCAGCAAGATTTATTCATTTAATTATTTTACAAACTCTTTTACAGACTTTCTTCTTCATAATCTATTTGGACAAAGGATCAGCCACCCCTTGGGGTGATTGGCTAAAATCCTAAAACATCCATTGTCAAAATATTTTTCTACTATACCATAAACAAGACTTTTCAAGGTTGCAGGTGGCTTGGTCGTTTCCATACTCTGCTACCTCTTCTGTGAGAGAGAAAAGTCTCTCACGGACTTAGAAAATAGCAAGAAAATCCTCGCTAGCAGCATTTTTGTATCTACACTGGTCCTTCTCATTTCCTTTTCTCTAGAACACATTTCTCAGGCTCAGTGAGCAGATGTGCGTGCAAGTGGTTTGGTGTGTCCTTGGAATTCAACTAGTCAGGGTCAGATGGGTTTCTGCAGTGAAAGGATACAAGGAAATGGGGATATAGCCTACAGTGGGAACTCCTGTGATTTTGCTCCTCTCCAAACATTTCTCCTCTCAAAATGGATCTCTGTAGGAAATGGCAATCAGGCCTTAAATGCGCCAATCAGGCTTGTAAATAAACCCATATTATCAGTCAATCTCTTCAATCTATTCATGTGTTTATATGGGATTTTATTCCTATAGAATAGAAAACTCGGAGCAGTGGCAAAGAAGGGGGGGGGTGGGGGTGGGGCAGCAGCGGCCCTGCTCTGAGCGGGGCAGGGAAAGGCAGGCTCGAGATGCCGGGGTTTCTCACCTGAGGCACCCGAGCAGATGGTGAAGAGTCCCTCTTTTAGTGAAGGTAGACTGTTACGAAGGTTCCAATGCAACGGCCGCTCTTACGAACAGAGCTGCACTCACGGTAGAAGAAAGGCAGCAGGAGACGGAATCCTGCAGTGGTGACCAATTCTCCCCGCAGCCACCGCAGCCTCTCTCCCCTCCGAATGCTTGAGAGAACAAGAGCTGGGGGCTGCATGCAACCCCGTTTTGCCAGTCCAAAGTTCACTGTATCTCTGCCCTCACAAGACACCTCAGCTAAAGGGAGTAGCCAGCTGCATCCCTCTCCTGAGCAGTGACAACTTCTTTTGTCTCTCTTAAGTGTCCAGTCGTTATTGTCTCCTAGCGTATAGGGGAAAGCTCCTTAAGAGAAAATAAAACCTCAAAAAATAAAAGGAGAACTACTAAAACCCCAACATACGGGTGATTCTCACTTTCCTTTACTGTCCTGTGGTGGTCGGCGATGGAAGAGACGGGGCAGATTGCTCGGATGCAAGAAGCCGATTTTATTGATACAGAGCTGAGTATTTATACCTTTTCAGCAGTAACTAAAAATAGATTCTTATATAAGCAGCAATCACTATAACAACCATATCTATGTTTCTTAATAACATTGCAAAACTACAAGCTAGCATTAACCGACAGCAAGCATGCCGTTCCCTTACACTAGCTATTTCCTGGTAGGCCGTACTGCCTGCCATGGTTTGCGGCCTAGCAGCGTTAGCGCGTCCACTTCTGACATGAGTTTAGCAGTGCTCTCACTTCTGCTTTCTAGCTGTATCTCCACACTTCTCAGCTCCATGTAAAAGCACATGCTCTCAGTGTCGTAGAGTCCTTAGGGAAAGCAAACAGCGGTTCCGCTTCACACTGCTAAATGTGCCAGGACAGAAAGCTTTCACTGACCTTGCCTTGCCTTTTCCTTGCAGCCTTTCCTCTTCAGAGTGAAAGATAGATTTAGAAGAACTATAAAGATTTTAGTTATAGGCTAGCTGTGTTGAGATTAGTTAGAGTAGGAAGGAATTTGGGCCCAGTGAGAGTTAACGAAAATAGTTAAGAGAGCTGGACCTGAAAGGGGTTTTAAGATGTGATTACCAAATAACTGATGATCTGTCATTTGCATGTTTGCTTAGCTGTGCTTAGAAGGAGGAATAGAAACTTTGATAAGTTGGTGTAGGGAACAAGGACAATTACCAATTTCCTCCCTTGGTGGGAACCCGTTCAAAAGTCACGCAAGAGGAAACTTAAGAGGTCACTAAAGTAATTCGGATTGTTAAAGTTCAAAAAGGCAAAAAGGCCAAAATGAGGAAGATGAGTTACTTCATCTTTCTTGGGACCACTGACCCAATTCAAGACCACTGACTCCATTCAGGACACACACTATGCATGCTTAATGACATTTAAGCTCATTTCCATATGAAGCGGAGAATGGGAGGTGTTAATGTTACAAATATGCATTTGTATTTTGGATATTCCTAATATGTGGAAATAAAAAGTGTCGTGTTTGCTTGGATCGGGGCCCTGCGTCTTAGGCAGCGCGGCAAAGGCGGCCACCCCTCGTCGCTCTGGGAAGGCCGGCCTCGGATCCCCGCTCTCTCCACCGGCACGGGCAGTGCCAGCAGCCTCTCGCTGCGGCCGCCGCTGGCCGAAAGCCTCGCCGCGCACCGCCCGGCCGGCCCCGCCGCTCCGCGGGGTCACACGGCACCTGCCGAGGGCGGCCGCCGAGCGACAGGAAGCAGAAGCGCTCACCGCCGCGCCACGCGCCGCCCCGCCCGGGCGCTCCTCTCCTCGCGCTACCACGATGGCGCCGGCCCGCCCCGCCCCGCCTTCCCCGTGGCCTGCGGCGCAACGCGGGTGCTCCGAGCCACGCAGCACGCGTGCGGCCGGGCCCTGCCGAACCGCAGGCGGAGCCGGGGCACGGCCCGGGCCGGAGAGCTTCCGGCGAGGCTGGGCGGGCGGCGAGCGCGGCCGAGCGTGAACGCGCCAGGCGGGGGTCGGCCGGCGGCGCGATGGAGAGCTAGATGGAGGCGGCAGCACCGCGCGGCATAAAATGGCTGATCGTCCCGCAGCCGCCCGCTCCGCAGCCCCTCGGCTGCTGTCGAGAAGGGCCCCGGCCCTGGCCGCGCCGGTGGCGAGGTGGCTCCGCAGCCCGCGGGCAGCCCTGGCGGGGCAGGGGAGCACTGCGAGCAGTCCCGGGACCATGCAGCCGTCTGTAACGCGCGGTGGGAGCCGCCGGGAACTATTTTACACCTGCCGGGGGGCTGGGGAGGAGCACGGAGAGCACGCAGCAGGTCGCTGCCGTTAGGGAAAATTAATGCACGATGCCTGAGGTTGATGTCCGAAAAGGAGACAGAGGAGTCCTGCAACATTCTTCGACTACAGGGAGAGTCCATGGGGCTTTTCCCCTGGGGTCTGTCAAACGGTTGCGGGATGCAGCCCCCTTTTGCTGTCAAGTTCCTGGCCAGAGCACCCTCTTCCTTTTCCCCACTGGCTGAGGTATTCGGGAGATACAGATTTCCAGAACTGCCTACTCTAAGTCCCCCTCTAATATGCACCCCCCCTTTTGGCATCGAAAAGGAAGAAAAAAACCCCATTTCTAATTCTATTAAGTCTTTGTTGCCTTGCTCTAGGTTCAGGAATTTAACACGCCCTGAATTAATCAACAGTCTCTGATGATTAGTAACAGTTCTAGAGAACTAATAGTTTCTTCTGTTACTTCACTCCCCATAAGTTCCTAGCCTTGTCTACAGGCCAATTCACACGGTCTGTTTGTAAAGACTCATCCACCTCCTTCCTTTTAATCCCTCCTCTTTTTATTTGATCTGTATTTGTCTTTACAAACCTTAATTACCATTGATTTAATTTTTTCTTCTTGAGTCTTCTTGGCTTTTGCTATTATTTGCAGTGACATCCTTTTCTGTCCTTTTGTAGTCCTTTCTGGATCAGGTAGGCATGGCTGCTAGCGGCATCCCCTTGACCACCTGCTGAAAGAGCTGCACCCAGCATGGTGTCACGCATGCTCAAAAGATTAGAGTTGCTATAGCATATAAGAGGAGAAATGGTATTCATTTAGCCCATAGCTGGCCAGTTAACCATGAAAACATGTCCCATTACCATCCTTTCAACACTTGGACAGGTCCATGAGCTGAGGTTATTTCCTTTGTTATTTGTTTGACCACATTTCCGCTGTCCTCTGCTTGCAAACAGCAGCTCGAGTCATTGAATTTCCCACAAACTCCTCCTTCTTCTGCTAACAGATAATCTAATACCATCCAATGTTGAAAATACCGCTTTCCTCATTGAAGTGGGTTGCTCAGCAAGACGGTCAAGAGCTGTGGCTGGCTGGTTGGTAATTATTTCTGAGACAGCTTATAACCTAATTATCTCATTGAAATGATAAATGGGTTCCCAGGCATCTGGGATTAATTCCTTAGGTTTCCAAGGGGCTGGTCCATCGTGTTGCGTAACTTGTTCTGGTGGCCATTCATCTTTTCCCCGTTTTGGGGTGCTCCCTGCAGCCAAGGCTGCCTCAGCTGACTGCTTTTCTCTAATTAAATCCTCACAGATTTTGGTTCCTAAGTGATTTCCCTGAATTTGTAGTAGCAAAAAGAACAATGGTCTAATATACCCCAGGGCTATACCATATCCCTGACCAGTTTGGAGGTAACCTGAGCTAAGCATGTTGGCCACAAATCCAATAATGTCCTTTCAAAGCCCGTGTTCCATTAGCAAAGGGGCCTTCCTACCCTTGGTCATCAATTGGCAGGTCAAAATACAGCAGGATTCCCGGGCCTAACGGTCCTCCAACAATAGCTGCCCCACCATAAGGGTCACAGTATTTGCATTTCCAAGCTCCCACACAGGGTTGCCATCTACATTTACATCTGCAAGCTGTTTGGTTGGATTTGGAGCAGAACTCACTAAAAGGCTTTGAGTTCCAATCCGGTGTTGCCATTCCCACTGATAATCACAAACAACATGTCTTCTACTTGTGGAATTTTTGTGGGGACAGCTTAAAAATAGGTGGTCAAAAAAACCCCTTGTCCCTCCCCATTGCTTTACAGGCTTCCAAATGTTTTTGGTAAGTGTGGTAAGAACACCTTACGCAGCTACCATTAGTGAGCTGAACAGGTATTTGATTGCAATTGTTTTGATATTTGGAACAATTGTAAGGAGGGCAATTGGAGGGCCAAAGCCAATTGCTTAAAGCCAGAGAGAAAGTCAATTGACAAACGCCTTTTCCTACATAGACCCGCCCTGTCCTGTTTAGGCAATAAGTGCCTGTTGGAGAAGAATGAAGTGGCCATGGACTTCCTTCTTTGGCCCCAAATCCCATGCCATTGTGGCCCTCCCATTGACCCACCATTTAGGTTCAGCTGGGCTAGCCAACCATGGCCACTCTTCAGATCCTCCTGGCCCTCCACAGAGCCAGCAATTGCTAAGGTTCAAAACTTTTGCTACTTCTTCTCCTAAGGCTGCCAATTGATTCTCCCACTCCTGGCCTAAACTTAGCTGACCATATAAAAGTAGAATTATTAAGGAAAATGTTTTAATAGTGTGATCTAATTAGCTAGTCTAATTTTCCCGTTGTCTTCTGCACCACCTGTGGCAATTGACGACACAGAAACTACTTAACGTGAAACAATGGCTGCAAGTATTAGCCCCCCAGTGAGTGGAGATTCTAGAGGAGGGATGCCCATAGAGACTATTTCAGCAGATGGTCTGTGGGTAGGCACGCAGGGCTTCCTCTGATGTCGAAGCACTGGCTACTGCTCCGGCCCACTCCTGCAGAGTGTCAGTCACGGCCTCCCGGCCTTCTCCTCCAGCTGAGATGTGCAAATCTCTGAGGCTTCAGAGACCTTGACCCGAGAGTGACGGGTCCACCTGTGTTCAGCTGTCTTGATGGCTGTTTCTGTCGTCAGTGACACTTGGAATGGGCCACGCCATTTCACCGCCACTGGCGCTTCTTTCTACTCCTTAACTAGGACTCAATCTCCTGGTTGGATGTTACAAGCAGCAAAGTCCAAAGGTGGGGCTTGTGCCAGCTGAGCTTCCTGTTGAAGGGGTTTCACAAGAAGCAGTATCCTGGCCACAGATGGTTTTCAATATACATCACTTACCTCTACTCCCCCACTAGGTTGAGACTTACCCGGGTAATTCGTAACAACGACGGAAAGGGGGATAACGGAATCTCTCTTCTGGGTCGGGCTCTCATTCTCGCCAAAGCCAATGTCCAAAGCCTTAGCCATGGCATCTTGGTTTCTATTCGCAGCTTCAAAAGGTGTTTCTTTCTCTATTCATTGTTTTCTACCCGAGCCGAGCTCTGGGGGTGCCAGGGCCTATGGAGGTTCCATTGTGTTCCTAAAGAAGCCAAAACCCCTTGAAGGATCTTTCCTGTAAAATGAGTTCCCCTATCTGAGTCTATTGCTTCTACAATGCTGTATCTTGGAATGATTTGTTCCAAAGATGCCTTAATAACTGATCCTGTCGTTGCTGAAGCAGTTGGAAATGCCTCTGGCCACCTTGCTAGCTGACATACCATTAGCAGAAGATATGAAGCCTTCCCACTTGGGGCATCTCAGGAAAATCCCCCCGGCATCTTTGGAAGGGACATGCAGCCCAAGGCCTCCCTCCCCTGGCAAGTTACTTTGTAACTTGGCTGTTTGCTTTAGCACAGATCAAGCAACCTTCAACAGCTCGTTTTGCCAGTCTAAAAAGACCCCCAGCAACATACAGCATGAGGAAGGCTTCTGCCAATCCTCAGGAAGTGCAAGGACTCTCTTCACGGAGTTCTTTTAATATTGGTAGGGCCAAAGCTTCTGGTATCTCTTGTTTGCCATCCCTTGTAAACCAATTATTGTCTTTTTTCTCTGCCACACGGCTTTTTACTGTATCTCGAACTCCTCTGGTAGAAAAGACAGCTTCCCGGGCAGTGATGGAGTCGCTGGGAGCAAAGGAGGCATCTTGGAGAGTTCTGGCAGAAGTGTTGCTTTCTGAATTTCTTCATCCACCAAAAAGGAGACAGAGGAGTCCTGGAACATTCTTCAACTACAGGGAGAGGCCATGGGGCTTTTGCCATGGGGTCTCTCAACTGATTGCGGGACGCAGCCCCCTTTTTATGCTAAGTTCCTGGCAACAGCACCCTCTGAGGTACTCGGGAATTACAGACTTCCGGAACCGCCTACTCTATGCTCCCCTCTAATAGGCACCCCCCTCTTGCTATGGAAAAGGAAGAAAACGAAACTACTCCTAATGCTATTAAGTCTTTGTTGCCTTGCTCTAGGTTCAGGAATTTAACACGGCCTTGGCTGAGCAACAGTCTCTGTCGATTAGTAACAGTTTCTAGAACTAACACTTTCTTCTGTTACTCCCCTACCAGTAAATTCCTAGCCTTGTCTAAGGACGGATTCACACGGTCTCTTTGTAAAGACACATCCATGTTACTCCTTTCACTCCCACACCTTCTTGGAGGTGGGACGGCTCCCCCGGCACAGCACCTGGCACAAAACCCCCCTATGCGCACACGCACACCTGCACTTACCCTGCACTCCGCTGCACACACACACACACACACCGCCCGCACACTAACACCCCCCTCCACATCCCCACCATGCTACTTGCAGTGGCCCCGCCCCTGCCATCCCGGCCGGCTGGCAGCACCCACTCCTCACATGCTTCCCCATGCCTTGTGTTTCCTTGCTGCCCCCTCTGTAGCCTTCTGTCAACCTGCCTTTTCTCCCCTGCCTTGCATTGGCTTGCTCACCCATCCCCCACCTGACTTCCTTTCACATTCGTCTAGGTCTGGCCTCACCTTTCCTTTTCCTTCTAGGACCCTCATTGCCTTGCCTCGCCTCGCCTCGCAAAGCCACCACTTGCCTTGCCCTGCCCTTGAAGCCCTCCCTTGCCTTGCATGACCTTGCTCACCCCTCCCCCACCTGGAATTCAAGACCCCTTTTCAATGACATTTCATGGCCTTGCCCTGCCCCTTCTGCTCCTCCTAGGAATCTCAAAGCTCTCAAGCATCTCCGGTGTTTCAGGATCACAGGAGAGGAAGACCAGGGGAGGACGCATGTTGCCACGCTCATCTCCATGGGCAGCCTTTGTCTGGGAGCAATCCTTGCATGTCTTGAATCTTGGAAGGGCAATTCACATTTTGCCCTTGAGCTCGGGGACCAGAATGAGAGTTCTTTTGCATACAAAGGAAAGCAGGTAGCTCAAGTCTTTTAGGTGCAGAGGAGACATGACCCACGCGGGATCAAGGCCACACAAAGCACTTGGTCCTGGCCACTTTTGTGTACCAGCAGTCCTTGAATGTACTTCTCACCTGCCTTGCCTGGCCTTGCCTTGGCAACACAACAGTTTCCTTGTCTTGCCCTGCTAGCCCTCTGGAGCCCGCTGGAGCCTTGCATTCCTTTGCATGGCCATGCCCCATCCTTGACCTGCCTACTGCTTTCCTCCAGGGCCTTGACTTGCCAAGCACTTCCTGTTTCTGCCTGGCCTACCCATCAGTGGACTTTCCTTCCTACGGCCAGCCTTGCCTCTAACGTCTGGGCCTTCTCTTGCCTACCACTCCATTTGCTTTCCCCTCACTGCTCTGGCCTTGCTTACCTCTCCCTTGACTTGCCCACAATTGCCTGCACTTGCCTTGCAGCACCTTGCCTGCATAGAAGGCAAGGTAAAGAATGGTAAGCAGGGCAAAGCAAAGCCAGCAAGTTGTAGGTAGTGCGAGGCAAGGCAGACGTAGGCAAAGGAAGCAGAGCAAGGGTAGCTTAAGAAGAACTCGACAAGGTACTGAAGGCAAGGCAAGGCCAAGAGACTCGGAGTGCCTTTCCTTGGGAAGGCAAGGACATAGTGCCAGTGTTGCTGCAGCAGATGTTAAGGTGGCATGGGGAGGAATAGAAAGTGCTGAGAACAGCGTGTGTGCTGCTAGTTTGAGGGGTGCAGTTGAAGTTGTAGGCAGCAAGATCTTCCTCAGCTGGCACTGTTTTGAGCTCTGTTTTTGCCAGATGGTTTCAAGTTGGTGGGCAGAATCTGCGAGAGGGAAAAGATTTGTTTGGGCCAAAGAGGTTTGTCTGGCTCTTGGAGTGTGGTGTAAAGAAGAGGCTGCTCTTGGAAGGGGAAGATGAGGGAAATCTTTTTGTCCTGATGTGCTGTTGATTGGAGTGCAGGGACGTTTGCAACTTGCCTCTGCCCTTGGGGCGGTTTCGAGCAGCGCCAGGTGCTTGGCCTTCTTTTGCAAGTCGTCAGCGCCATCGTGCGGTTGTTTCGATGAGCGCTGACAGTGCCGGGGAAAAAGCCAAGCGCTTCGCTGGCGCGGCCGCAGTCGTGTGCGAGCAGTTGGTGGAAGAGCTCCGCTGTGCATCCTGCCTCTTGGAGACACAAAAGAATGTGATCCTGCGCGTCGCGGGGAAGCAAGAGGAATCTTTTCATTGTTGGCTGTGCAGTTTCGAAGCGGCAAAAGTCAAGGCAGTTCCAGCACGGCCTCTTTCTTTCAGAACCTTTTCTGTGCCATCTTGAACATGCTCAACATGGAACTCGCACCCACTGAACTGCATCAAAGGTCCTGGAGAGACGCACTTTCCTTCAAGCTCTAGCTACCATCCTACCCTCCACCTCTCGCGGATCCCAAAGCCCTTCCAAACATCCAGCAGCTGCACGCAGAGAACAAGTGCTAGAACAAGGCGTTGGCCTTCCTAGTCCCTCTAAAGTCTGTAAACTAGGCGAAACATTGCAGTGACCAGCACTTTCCTTCGCAACTATCTATAGAGCGTCATCACATTCTCTCAGAGTGGCTAAGTCCACCCTTGCAGCGCAGCATTTCCAGCCACAGTTGGGACTGAGAGATGGGCCAGGTGAGAAAGCATTTGTTGACTATCCCTCGTCTCTGGAAGACTTGATACTCGCAGCGCAATCACGTCCACACACCTTCAGTGTGGCCAAGTTCAAGCAGCTAGAGCTCACAGAGATGGGAGAGTCAGGAGAGAAGCCGTTCCAAAAGTACCGTGTAGTGACAGCAGCATTAAACCTGTGCACAGCAGTCTACAGCACTGTAGACCGTGGCTTCTCTGACAAGACGTGCCATCCCATTGTTGGCTCTCGCAGCTCGGTTGCTAGCTGCTCTCCTGAAGAAAAGAACTAGAAGGAAAAGCCAATGCTGGGCTGCACCTTCCCCTTGCCTCACGTAAAAGCCACTTCAACTCCCCGCTGCACTCTCTACTTCCCCTCTCCTTGGCATCGACCACTGTGTTTTCAGCATCTCGGAGCCGAAAGGTAAGCGCCAGTGTTCCCAGGGATGGTTGGAAGAGGGATAAGTAGTAGCACAAGTAGCTGTCGTTGAACTTCCTCCTTCGCAATGCTAACGTGAACTCGGCAGGCAGGCGAGCGCCAGCCACCCTCCTTTCTCAGTTTGTACGCTGCGGACGCGAGCCCGGTGCTCGGCGCCTTCGTTCGGCCTCTTTAGTACCCATGTGGCGCTTTCGTTCTGCCGGAGTCGAAGCGTCGTCTACTTCTCGCCCAGAGAGCACGGTGCCGGCAGCGAAATGCTCCAGCCCACTGCTTGTGCCGACACACGCCTGGGCTATGCACTTTGCCTCTCAGCGACATACAGCAGCACATTCGGTCTAAATGAAAAGGGAAAGATTCTCGGCTACGTCTGGCACAGAGAACAGCTGTAGTTCAACGGGCTTACCCAGAGCATGCCCCCGACGCGTGGGAACTTGTATTTGCACCACATTCCAGTGGCAGTCCTCTTTCCTTTACAGGCAGCACAGCGCCGTCAGATCGCGGTGCTCTCTGCACGTGCCTTCTCACTTCCAAGTAGCACCGCGCACATTAGAGCCTTGCAGGGAGAGAAGACGCGGATAGTCGTGTCGCAGAGAAGAACGTGGCAGGGCGAAAAGGTGTTCTTCTTTTGTCCTCCTCGTCGCCCAGAGTGTGGTGCTGTGTTGAAAGTCTTGGCCAGCGAAAAGCTAATCCAGCCAGTGTTTCTCTCCTGACGCATTTCGCTGAGCGAGAGCTACGCGGACAGTTTGGACTCTGTGAAGCAGCAAGAAAATGATTGTACGTCGAGCAGAGGAAAATCCTTGCACAGCACACTGTGGCCGCGTGCAGTGTTGGCGCTGAAGAGCGGCAAAGCTCAAAGGCATCGCTGGGCTTCAGTTCTGTCCCGACCGCAGAAGGCGAAGAACGAAGCAGCTGAGCACCGGCTGCATGTACTCAGTGGAGCGAATTCCAAATGTCCAGCCAAGAACTGCTTCACAAGCAGATTCAGCTGAGAATGCTCTGGCTGCTTCACAAAGGAAGGTGCTGTGTTGCACTTCCTGGACACAACCTGGTCAGAAGCAGTTTCTTACACCTTCAATGCTGCAGAGTCCATGCAGCTAGAGCACACTCAGAAGGACGCGTCCAGAAAGAAGGCGTTCTTCAAGTATCCCCCTCTTCCAAGCAGCCTTGAAACTGAGCACAACACACTGCGGCTCAGGAGGTTCCTTCTCAGATAGACGTGCCGTCACATTCTTCACTCTCGCAGCTCTGTTGCCCACTTGCAGCAGCTGCTGCCAAAGAAAAAGGCTCCAGAAGTAAAAGCCACTGCTGGACTGCACTTTCCCCTTGCCTCACGTCAAGCACCAGAAACTGTCCGCTGCACTCTCTATTTCCCTTCTCCGCCGCATGGCGAAGCATAAACGTAATCGCAATTGTTTCCAGGGGAAAGCTGGAAGAGAAATAGGTAGCAGCACAAGTAGCTGCAAGTTGGACTTTAAGTTTCGAGCTGCTAATGTGAACCCGAAAACAAGCGAGTGGCAGCCACGCCTCCTCTTGCAGCCTGTGCGATGCACACACCAGCTCGGTGCTCTGCCTTCATTCTTATGCTCTTCGTAGCAGGTGGCGCTTTCGTTTTGCTGGAGACGAACCGTCGTCTACTTGTCGCCCAGAGAGCACGGTGCCGGCAGCCAAATGCTGCAGGCTGCTGCTTCTGCCGAAACACGCCTGGGCTATGCAATTTCTCTCTAGCGCTGAAGTAGCGCCACATTCTGTTTGCTTTGTAGCCAGCATCTTTACGGAAAGCTTCTCGGCTACGTCTGGCACAGAGAACAGCTTTAGTTCAACGGGCTTACACGGAGCTTGTCCCCGACGCGTGGAACTTGTATTTGCACCACATTCCAGTGGCAGTCCTCTTTCCTTTACAGGCTGCACAGCGCCGTCCGATCGCGGTGCTCTCTGCACGTGCCTTCTCACTTCCAAGTAGCACCGCGCACATTAGAGCCTTGCAGGGAGAGAAGACGCGGATAGTCGTCTCACACAGAAGAACGTGCCAGGATGAAAAGATGTTCTTCCTTTGTCCTGTTTCTTGCCCGAATTGTGTTGCAGTGTTGAAAGTCTTGGCCAGCGAAAAGCTAATCCAGCCAGTGTTTCTCTCCTGACGCATTTCGCTGAGCGAGAGCTACGCGGACAGTTTGGACTCTGTGAAGCAGCAAGAAAATGATTGTCCGTCGAGCTGAGGAAAATCCGTGCACAGCACACTGTGGCCGCGTGCAGTGTTGGCGCTGAAGAGCGGCAAAGCTCAAAGGCATCGCTGGGCTTCAGTTCTGTCCAGACCGCAGAAGGCGAAGAACGAAGCAGCTGAGCACCGGCTGCATGTACTCAGTGGAGCGAATTCCAAATGTCCAGCCAAGAACTGCTTCACAAGCAGATTCAGCTGAGAATGCTCTGGCTGCTTCACAAAGGAAAGCGCCGCCGTGGCACTCCTGGACACAACCTGGTCAGAAGCAGTTTCTTACACCTTCAATGCTGCAGAGTCCATGCAGCTAGAGCACACTCAGAAGGACGCGTCCAGAAAGAAGGCGTTCTTCAAGTACCCCCTCTTCCAAGTAGCCTTGAAACTGAGCACAACACACTGCGGCTCAGGAGGTTCCTTCTCAGATAGACGTGCCGTCACATTATGCAGCTCGCATACTGTGGGCTCGCAGAGCTCGCAGCTCTGTTGCCCACTTGCAGCAGCTGCTGCCAAAGAAAAAGGCTCCAGAAGTAAAAGCCTTTTACTGCTGGACTGCCCTTTCCCCTTGCCTCATGTCAAGCACCAGAAACTGTCCGCTGCACTCTCTATTTCCATTCTCCGTCGCATCTACCACTGTAATCTCTGCATCTCGAAGAATAAACCCCGGCCCAATTCTTTCTGTCGTCATCTTGTCTCACAGAGGGCACGCCGGCAGAGAAACGCTCCAGGTTGCTGATTCTTCCGAAACACACCTGGGCTGTGCATTTTCCTTCGCTGCCCTTGGTAGCACCACATTCTGTTTGCTTTGTAGCCTGAATATCAAGGGAAAGATTCTCAGCTACGTCTGGCACAGAGAACAGCTTTAGTTCAACGGGCTTACCCGGCGCTTACCCCGACGCGTGGGAACTTGTATTTGCACCACATTCCGGGGGTAGTCTTCCTTCCTTTACAGGCTGCACAGCGCCGTCAGATCGCAGTGCTTCTCTGCACGTGCCTTCTCACTTCCAAGTAGCACCGCGCACATTAGAGCCTTGCAGGGAGCAAAGACGTGGATAGATGTGTGGCAGAGAAAATCGTGCAAAGACGAAAAGGTGTTCTTCTTTTGTCCTCCTCGTCGCCCAGATTGTGGTGCTGTGCTGAAAGCGTGGGTATTATTACCCCTTCTCGCAGTGAGACTATGTGCTGCGTTGGAACTGTTGGCCAGTGAAAGGCTAATCCAGCAAGTGCTTCCCTCCTGATGCATTTTGCTGAGCGAGAGCTGAGGAAAATCCGTGCACTGCACACTGTGGATGCATGCAGTATACACGCAGAAGAGCGGCGAAGCTCATAGTCATCGCACACACCAGCCCAGTGGCCTGGGGCTGCGTTCTTCTCCCTTACCGGCGCTGGACAGAACTGAAGCATTCAGCTGTGGCTCTCTTTTTGTGGAACTGTGGACAGTTTCTGGTGCTTGACGAGAGGCAAGGGGAAAGTGCAGTCCAGCAGTGGCTTTTACTTCTGGAGCCTTTTTCTTTGGGAGCAGCTGCTGCAAGTGGGCAACAGAGCTGCGAGAGTGAAGAATGTGACGGCACGTCTATCTGAGAAGGAACCTCCTGAGCCGCAGTGTGTTGTGCTCAGTTTCAAGGCTGCTTGGAAGAGGGAGATACTTGAAGAACGCCTTCTTTCTGGACGCGTCCTTCTGAGTGTGCTCTAGCTGCATGGACTCTGCAGCATTGAAGGTGTAAGAACCTGCTTCTGACCAGGTAGTATCCAGGAGTGCAACACAGCGCCTTCCTTTGTGAAGCAGCCAGAGCATTGTCAGCTGAATCTGCTAGTGAAGAGGCTTTTGACTGGACATTTGAAATTCGCTCCACTGAGTACATGCAGCCGGTGCTCAGCTGCTTCGTTCTTCGCCTTCTGCGGTCTGGACAGAACTGAAGCCCAGCGATGACTTTTAGCCGTGCCGCTCTTCAGCGCCAACACTGCACGCGGCCACAGTGCGCTGTGCACGGATTTTCCTCAGCTCGACGGACAATCATTTTCTTGCTGCTTCACAGAGTCCAAACTGTCCGCGTAGCTCTCGCTCAGCGAAATGCATCAGGAGAGAAACACTGGCTGGATTAGCTTTTCGCTGGCCAAGACTTTCAACACAGCGCTACACTCTGGGCAACGAGGAGGACAAAAGAAGAACACCTTTTCGCCCTGCCACGTTCTTCTCTGCGACACGACTATCCGCGTCTTCTCTCCCTGCAAGGCTCTAATGTGCGCGGTGCTACTTGGAAGTGAGAAGGCACGTGCAGAGAGCACCGCGATCTGACGGCGCTGTGCTGCCTGTAAAGGAAAGAGGACTGCCACTGGAATGTGGTGCAAATACAAGTTCCCACGCGTCGGGGGCATGCTCTGGGTAAGCCCGTTGAACTACAGCTGTTCTCTGTGCCAGACGTAGCCGAGAATCTTTCCCTTTTCATTTAGACCGAATGTGCTGCTGTATGTCGCTGAGAGGCAAAGTGCATAGCCCAGGCGTGTGTCGGCACAAGCAGTGGGCTGGAGCATTTCGCTGCCGGCACCGTGCTCTCTGGGCGAGAAGTAGACGACGCTTCGACTCCGGCAGAACGAAAGCGCCACATGGGTACTAAAGAGGCCGAACGAAGGCGCCGAGCACGGGGCTCGCGTCCGCAGCGTACAAACTGAGAAAGGAGGGTGGCTGGCGCTCGCCTGCCTGCCGAATTCACGTTAGCATTGAGAAGGAGGAAGTTCAACGACAGCTACTTGTGCTACTACTTATCCCTCTTCCAACCATCCCTGGGAACACTGGCGCTTACCTTTCGGCTCCGAGATGCTGAAAACACAGTGGTCGATGCCAAGGAGAGGGGAAGTAGAGAGTGCAGCGGGGAGTTGAAGTGGCTTTTACGTGAGGCAAGGGGAAGGTGCAGCCCAGCATTGGCTTTTCCTTCTAGTTCTTTTCTTCAGGAGAGCAGCTAGCAACCGAAAGTGCTGGTCACTGCAATGTTTCGCCTAGTTTACAGACTTTAGAGGGACTAGGAAGGCCAACGCCTTGTTCTAGCACTTGTTCTCTGCGTGCAGCTGCTGGATGTTTGGAAGGGCTTTGGGATCCGCGAGAGGTGGAGGGTAGGATGGTAGCTAGAGCTTGAAGGAAAGTGCGTCTCTCCAGGACCTTTGATGGAGTCCAGTGGGTGCGAGTTCCATGTTGAGCATGTTCAAGATGGCACAGAAAAGGTTCTGAAAGAAAGAGGCCGTGCTGGAACTGCCTTGACTTTTGCCGCTTCGAAACTGCACAGCCAACAATGAAAAGATTCCTCTTGCTTCCCCGCGACGCGCAGGATCACATTCTTTTGTGTCTCCAAGAAGCAGGATGCACAGCGGAGCTCTTCCACCAACTGCTCGCACACGACTGCGGCCGCGCCAGCGAAGCGCTTGGCTTTTTCCCCGGCACTGTCAGCGCTCATCGAAACAACCGCACGATGGCGCTGACGACTTGCAAAAGAAGGCCAAGCACCTGGCGCTGCTCGAAACCGCCCCAAGGGCAGAGGCAAGTTGCAAACGTCCCTGCACTCCAATCAACAGCACATCAGGACAAAAAGATTTCCCTCATCTTCCCCTTCCAAGAGCAGCCTCTTCTTTACACCACACTCCAAGAGCCAGACAAACCTCTTTGGCCCAAACAAATCTTTTCCCTCTCGCAGATTCTGCCTACCATCTTGAAACCATCTGGCAAAAACAGAGCTCAAAACAGTGCCAGCTGAGGAAGATCTTACTGCCTGCAACTTCAACTGCACCCCTCAAACTAGCAGCACACACGTTGTTCTCAGCACTTTCCTTCTCAGCTCTAGCTACCATCCTAAGCCTTCCCTCTCCTAGAGTCAGGATCCAAAGACAACGGCACCACGGACTGCTCACACACTAAAGGCATCAGGACAAAAGGCTCACAAGCTTGGCCTTTGCATTCCCACGGACAGCTCAACAGCTCTAACCCAGAGAGAGCTCTGCCTCTTGGGAAAAGCCCTTAAAATCCCTAAGAGCACCTGATGTGCACATCCAAACCTGCTTTCCTTGCCAAAGAGAGCAACTACAAGCCCATCTCCAAAGAAACGGCATCCCCTCCTCCAAAATACAACACATCCAGCCACTGATCCACCTCCAGTATTGAATGTATCCAACAATTGCCCCTACACGCCCAGGGGCCAGAAGAGAAATGTCTTGCTGGACTATTCCTCCCCATGCTACCTTAACATCTGCTCCAGCAACACTGGCACTCCAAGTCTCTTGGCCTTGCCTTGCCTTCAGTACCTTGTCGAGTTCTTCTTAAGCTACCCTTGCTCTGCTTCCTTTGCCTACGTCTGCCTTGCCTCGCACTACCTACAACTTGCTGGCTTTGCTTTGCCCTGCTTACCACTCTTGGCCTTGCCTTCCATGCAGGCAAGGCGCTGCAAAGCAAGTGCAGGCAATTGTGGGCAAGTCAAGGGAGAGCTAAGCAAGGCCAGAGCAGTGAGGGGAAAGCAAATGGAGTGGTAGGCAAGAGAAGGCCCAGACGTTAGAGGCAAGGCTGGCCGTAGGAAGGAAAGTCCACTGATGGGTAGGCCAGGCAGAAACAAGAAGGGCTCGGCAAGCCAAGGCCCTGGAGGAAAGCAGTAGGCAGGTCAAGGGCGGGGCATGGACGTGCAAAGGAATGCAAGGCTCCAGAGAGCTAGCAGGGCAAGGCAAGGAAACTGTTGTGTTGCCAAGGCAAGGCAAGGATAGGCAAGGCAGGTGAGAAGTACATTCGAGGACTGCTGGTACACAAAAGTGGCCAGGACCAACTGCCTTGCTTGGCGAGGCGAGGCAGGGCAATGAGGGTCCTAGAAGGAAAAGGAAAGGTGAGGCCAGACCTAGACGAATGTGAAAGGAAGTCAGGTGGGGGATGGGTGAGCAAGCCAATGCAAGGCAGGGGAGAAAAGGCAGGTTGACAGAAGGCTACAGAGGGGGCAGCAAGGAAACGCAAGGCATGGGGAAGCATGTGAGGAGTGGGTGCTGCCAGCCGGCCGGGATGGCAGGGGCGGGGCCACTGCAAGTAGCATGGTGGGGATGTGGAGGGGGGTGTTAGTGTGCGGGAGGAGTGTGTGTGTGTGTGTGTGCAGCGGAGTGCAGGGTAAGTGCAGGTGTGCGTGTGCGCATAGGGGGGTTTTGTGCCAGGTGCTGTGCCAGGGGGAGCCGTCCCACCTCCAAGAAGGTGTGGGAGTGAAAGGAGTAACATGGATGTGTCTTTACAAAGAGACCGTGTGAATCCGTCCTTAGACAAGGCTAGGAATTTACTGGTAGGGGAGTAACAGAAGAAAGTGTTAGTTCTAGAAACTGTTACTAATCGACAGAGACTGTTGCTCAGCCAAGGCCGTGTTAAATTCCTGAACCTAGAGCAAGGCAACAAAGACTTAATAGCATTAGGAATAGTTTCGTTTTCTTCCTTTTCCATACCAGGAGGGGGGTGCATATTAGAGGGGAGCATAGAGTAGGCAGTTCCAGAAGTCTGTAATTCCCGAGTACCTCAGAGGGTGCTGTTGCCAGGAACTTAGCATAAAAAGGGGGCTGTGTCCCGCAATCAGTTGAGAGACTCCATGGCAAAAGCCCCATGGCCTCTCCCTGTAGTTGAAGAATGTTCCAGGACTCCTCTGTCTCCTTTTTGGTGGATGAAGAAATTCAGAAAGCAACACTTCTGCCAGAACTCTCCAAGATGCCTCCTTTGCTCCCAGCGACTCCATCACTGCTCGGGAAGCTGTCTTTTCTACCAGAGGAGTTCGAGATACAGTAAAAAGCCGCGTGGCAGAGAAAAAAGACAATAATTGGTTTACAAGGGATGGCAAACAAGAGATACCAGAAGCTTTGGCCCTACCAATATTAAAAGAACTCCGTGAAGAGAGTCCTTGCACTTCCTGAGGATTGGCAGAAGCCTTCCTCATGCTGTATGTTGCTGGGGGTCTTTTTAGACTGGCAAAACGAGCTGTTGAAGGTTGCTTGAGCTGTGCTAAAGCAAACAGCCAAGTTACGAAGTAACTTGCCAGGGGAGGGAGGCCTTGGGCTGCATGTCCCTTCCAAAGATGCCGGGGGGATTTTCCTGAGATGCCCCAAGTGGGAAGGCTTCATATCTTCTGCTAATGGTATGTCAGCTAGCAAGGTGGCCAGAGGCATTTCCAACTGCTTCAGCAACGACAGGATCAGTTATTAAGGCCTCTTTGGAACAAATCATTCCAAGATACAGCATTGTAGAAGCAATAGACTCAGATAGGGGAACTCATTTTACAGGAAAGATCCTTCAAGGGGTTTTGGCTTCTTTAGGAACACAATGGAACCTCCATAGGCCCTGGCACCCCCAGAGCTCGGCTCGGGTAGAAAACAATGAATAGAGAAAGAAACACCTTTTGAAGCTGCTAATAGAAACCAAGATTCCATGGCTAAGGCTTTGGACATTGGCTTTGGCGAGAATGAGAGCCCGACCCAGAAGAGAGATTCCGTTATCCCCCTTTCCGTCGTTGTTATGAATTACCCGGCTAAGTCTCAACCTAGTGGGGGAGTAGAGGTAAGTGATGTATATTGAAAACCATCTGTGGCCAGGATACTGCTTCTTGTGAAACCCCTTCAACAGGAAGCTCAGCTGGCACAAGCCCCACCTTTGGACTTTGCTGCTTGTAACATCCAACCAGGAGATTGAGTCCTAGTTAAGGAGTAGAAAGAAGCGCCAGTGGCGGTGAAATGGCGTGGCCCATTCCAAGTGTCACTGACGACAGAAACAGCCATCAAGACAGCTGAACACAGGTGGACCCATCACTCTCGGGTCAAGGTCTCTGAAGCCTCAGAGATTTGCACATCTCAGCTGGAGGAGAAGGCCGGGAGGCCGTGACTGACACTCTGCAGGAGTGGGCCGGAGCAGTAGCCAGTGCTTCGACATCAGAGGAAGCCCTGCGTGCCTACCCACAGACCATCTGCTGAAATAGTCTCTATGGGCATCCCTCCTCTAGAATCTCCACTCACTGGGGCGCTAATACTTGCAGCCATTGTTTCACGTTAAGTAGTTTCTGTGTCATCAATTGCCACAGGTGGTGCAGAAGACAACGGGAAAATTAGACTAGCTAATTAGATCACATTATTAAAACATTTTCCTTAATAATTCTACTTTTATATGGTCAGCTAAGTTTAGGCCAGGAGTGGGAGAATCAATTTGCAGCCTTAGGAGAAGAAGTAGCAAAAGTTTTGAACCTTAGCAATTGCTGGCTCTGTGGAGGGCCAGGAGGATCTGAAGAGTGCCTATGGTTGGCTAGCCCAGCTGAACCTAAGTGGTGGCTCAACACCCGACATGAGGTCCATACTAGGACCAAAGGGCCAAAGAAGGAAGTCCATGGCTATAGGAGAAGGTTTCACGAAGGATGTCTGGACTTCAGGTGGCTCTCTTGAAAGCTGTTTCTTGCATAGGCGAAGTTACAGCAGTTCAGGGAGCGGGTATCCAGAGCCAGCCCTACAGCTGCCAGCTCCAGCTGTAGGCATACCTGAAGCCGCTTTCTGGTCAAGTTACAAAGCATTCTAGACTTTTCTTTGCAGAGTATCTTAACACATAACAACCAATAAGCACCATACCCAATACCTTTACATTTGCCTATAGCCTATCATAGCTACTACCATCACCATATTCTAGTCATTATTATCCAATCACAAGAGTAAGTAAGTTACAATTTCAGCTTACAGTGGAGAATTCTTAGACCTTTCTTCTTCTTGCTACATCAACATTTCTTGTTTGCCTGCCATATCTTTCTTTTTGGTAAAGACACGTTTTCTATTGACTTATGCTCTTCTTGAGACTTACTTACTTGGTGAAAAACACGTCTTTGTTTGTAATCACATACCTTTGTCCTGCTCCTAAAAATCTCCTTCCAACTCATCTCCAACCTTTGCCTTCTCAGTTACTCAGCGATCACTGTTTCAGCAAAACATCTTTTATTCTATATCAAAACTTGCTTCCATTTCTACCTCATCCCCAGCTTCTACATTCACAGACCTTTCTGCCAAGCCTACATACCTGTGAAACTTTCTTACCAAACTTTCATCCTCCCCAACACATGGCCACTTCATTCTTCTCCAACAGGCACTTATTGCCTAAACAGGACAGGGCGGGTCTATGTAGGAAAAGGCGTTTGTCAATTGACTTTCCCTCTGGCTTTAAACAATTGGCTTTGGACCCACAATTGCCCTCCTTACAATTGTTCCAAATATCAAGACAAATGCAATCAAATAGCTGTTCAGCTCACTAATGGTAGCTGCGTAAGGTGTTCTTACCACACTTACCAAAAACATTTGGAAGCCTGTAAAGCAATGGGGAGGGACAAGGGGTTTTTTTGACCACCTATTTTTAAGCTGTCCCCACAAAAATTCCACAAGTAGAAGACATGTTGTTTGTGATTATCAGTGGGAATGGCAACACCGGATTGGAACTCAAAGCCTTTTAGTGAGTTCTGCTCCAAATCCAACCAAACAGCTTGCAGATGTAAATGTAGATGGCAACCCTGTGTGGGAGCTTGGAAATGCAAATACTGTGACCCTTATGGTGGGGCAGCTATTGTTGGAGGACCGTTAGGCCCGGGAATCCTGCTGTATTTTGACCCGCCAATTGATGACCAAGGGTAGGAAGGCCCCTTTGCTAATGGAACACGGGCTTTGAAAGGACATTATTGGATTTGTGGCCAACATGCTTAGCTCAGGTTACCTCCAAACTGGTCAGGGATATAGTGTATATCTTAGACCATTGTTCTTTTTGCTACTACAAATTCAGGGAAATCGCTTAGGAATCAAAATCTGTGAGGATTTAATTAGAGAAAAGCAGTCAGCTGAGGCAGCCTTGGCTGCAGGGAGCACCCCAAAACGGGGAAAAGATGAATGGCCACCAGAACAAGTTACGCAACACGATGGATCAGCCCCTTGGAAACCTAAGGAATTAATCCCAGATGCCTGGGAACCCATTTATCATTTCAATGAGATAATTAGGTTACAAGCTGTCTCAGAAATAATTACCAACCAGCCAGCCACAGCTCTTGACCGTCTTGCTGAGCAACCCACTTCAATGAGGAAAGCGGTATTTTCAACATTGGATGGTATTAGATTATCTGTTAGCAGAAGAAGGAGGAGTTTGTGGGAAATTCAATGACTCGAGCTGCTGTTTGCAAGCAGAGGACAGCGGAAATGTGGTCAAACAAATAACAAAGGAAATAACCTCAGCTCATGGACCTGTCCAAGTGTTAAAAGGATGGTAATGGGACATGTTTTCCTGGCTAACTGGCCAGCTATGGGCTAAATTGTTACAGCAGGGATTACTGTAACACGCCTATATCAAACCAGGAATCCCGTGGAAAAGAAGTATATATGGACAGATTGGTGGTAGATGTTTCGGAGGTCTTTATTTCTCCAGCCGCATGGCCGGGGCTCTGCTCAGGAACTCCCCCAGTCACGGGACCCGAGGGTCCTTGGCCACACCGGGGAACACAAACCAACCAATGGGGAATGAAGCTGACCAGGGGCAGGGAAACCCCGTGTCTCTCGCCCAGGGCCCATCTCCCAGGGCTCCATGGCAGGGGGGGAGACCCCAACACTAAATGAATACCATTTCTCCTCTTATATGCTATAGCAACTCTAATCTTTTGAGCATGCGTGACACCATGCTGGGTGCAGCTCTTTCAGCAGGTGGTCAAGGGGATGCCGCTAGCAGCCATGCCTACCTGATCCAGAAAGGACTACAAAAGGACAGAAAAGGATGTCACTGCAAATAATAGCAAAAGCCAAGAAGACTCAAGAAGAAAAAATTAAATCAATGGTAATTAAGGTTTGTAAAGACAAATACAGATCAAATAAAAAGAGGAGGGATTAAAAGGAAGGAGGTGGATGAGTCTTTACAAACAGACCGTGTGAATTGGCCTGTAGACAAGGCTACGAACTTATGGGGAGTGAAGTAACAGAAGAAACTATTAGTTCTCTAGAACTGTTACTAATCATCAGAGACTGTTGGTTAATCCAGGGCGTGTTAAATTCCTGAACCTAGAGCAAGGCAACAAAGACTTAATAGAATTAGGAATGGTTTCTTTTTCTTCCTTTTCGATGCCAAAAGGGGGGGTGCATATTAGAGGAGGGCATAGAGTAGGCAGTTCCGGAAGTCTGTATCTGCCGAATACCTCAGCCAGTGGGGAAAAGGAAGAGGGCCTTGTGGCCAGGAACTTGGCATAAAAAAGGGGCTGCATCCCGCAACCGTTTGACAGACCCCAGGGGAAAAGCCCCATGGACTCTCCCTGTAGTCGAAGAATGTTGCAGGACTCCTCTGTCTCCTTTTCGGACATCAACCTCAGGCACCGTGGATTAATTTTCCTTAACGGCAGCGACCTGCTGCGTGCTCTCCGTGCTCCTCCCCAGCCCCCCGGCAGGTGTAAAATAGTTCCCGGCGGCTCCCACCGCGCGTTACAGACGGCTGCGCGGCCCCGGGACTGCTCGCAGTGCTCCCCTGCTCCGCAAGGGCTGCCCGCGGGCTGCGGAGCCACCTCGCCACCGGCGCGGCCACGGCCGGGGCCCTTCTCGACAGCAGCCGAGGGGCTGCGGAGCGGGCGGCTGCGGGACGATCAGCCATTTTATGCCGCGCGGTGCTGCCGCCTCCATCTAGTGCTCCATCGCGCCGCCGGCCGACCCCGCCTGGCGCGCTCCCGCTCGGCCGCGCTCGCCGCCCGCCCAGCCTCGCCGGAAGCTCTCCCGCCCGGGCCGTGCCCCGGCTCCGCCTGCGGTTCGGCAGGGCCAGGCCGCACGCGTGCTGCGTGGCTCGGAGCACCCGCGTTGCGCCGCAGGCCACGGGGAAGGCGGGGCGGGGCGGGCCGGCGCCATCGTGGTAGCGCGAGGAGAGGAGCGCCCGGGCGGGGCGGCGCGTGGCGCGGCGGTGAGCGCTTCTGCTTCCTGTCGCTCGGCGGCCGCCCTCGGCAGGTGCCGTGTGACCCCGCGGAGCGGCGGGGCCGGCCGGGCGGTGCGCGGCGAGGCTTTCGGCCAGCGGCGGCCGCAGCGAGAGGCTGCTGGCACTGCCCGTGCCGGTGGAGAGAGCGGGGATCCGAGGCCGGCCTTCCTAGGGTAACGAGGAGCGACCGCCTTTGCCGCGCTGCCCTCCGTGCAGCACGTGGCCGATTCCGGTGAACCCGAGGTCTCCGCAGCGGCGCGGGCGGGAGGGAGTGGGGAGCGCGCTCGGTGCTCTGCCGGCCGCTCCCGCCCAGCGCTGCGCTCCGCCGAGGCGTTTTCCCGCCCGTCCTGGGGAGGACACAAGGGACACCAAAGTTGGAGCTTAGCTGTCAGGGGGAGCAACTTGCCTCCATTGGCGACGTCCTTTTCCCTCTGATTCAGCTACCTTGTAGTAGGTGCGATGGTGCTGAAGAAGGGTGGCGGCTTGGCACAGTTGCTGGCATAGGTGGTGCAAGAGCTCCACGCAAGGAGCTTTGAGTGGCATGTGTGAGGGTAGGAGGGTACGGCACCCACAGCTGAAGGCAGAAAAGGTCAGGGCATGTCATCAGCCGCAATCGTGCTAAGTTGTTCATCTTTGCAAACAGCTTGCCGAGTTGTTCCTTTTCTTAGGTAATGGGGGTTTGTATCAACCAGAACTGCATATGGTCAGTATTTGCAGAGAAGGTTATTTGGACTGTTGTTGAGGTGAGTGTAGCAGTTTCTATGGCATTTTGCAAAAAAGTGACAGATCTCTCTGCGTTCCCCAATTCTTAACAAAAATGAAGTTAACAAAGCCCTGAAAAGAGGTTTTACAAAACTTGAGGGATTTTTTCCTACTCGTACTGTAGAGACAACCATAGTCACCTTGTCTTTCCAAAAGTGAAGGTTACATCTTTTTGTCCAAGAGCATCAAGTGCTTTTGGTCAGCGTTTGTGTGCAAGCATTAGCCTTGTTCTTGTTCTTCCCTGGAGAACTTTTACAGTACTCAGATGATCTGTGTAGGCTGCAGAGTGCAGTGGTGAACTTCAAGGCTTCCAGCAGAAGGGAGATGCTGTCCACGTTTTGGATTCTCCTTAGTCTGAACCTTCAGTGTCCAAGGCTTCACTTTTCAAGCAGTTGGAAGAGCTCCAAATTAAGATATGAACAGGTCTTAATTGACCTTGTCACCGCCTCAGTTAGTCAAGTAATGCTGTGCACTGGATTTAATTGCCTAGTGCAACATGTGCTAAAGATATGTAGAGTATCTCCTCGATTACCCTCCCAGAAGGGTTTGAAGGGAGAACAAGGAGTTCCGAAGACAGGTATTTGGTGTACGAGAAGTAGAACGTTGTTGCTTGCAGGGCACTGCATGCACAAATGTCTAAGGAGGATCCTTCTTTTTTTGTCCCATCTATGCTTGTTCTCATTTGAAATCCTGAACATTCTGGAGGCTGGTTTTGTTAGGGTTGTGGCTGGGGAAGGGGTGGTGGTGGGGGAGGGGTGGGTGTTGTTTCTGATTTTTTTAATTTCCAGGATAGTGTACAAAGAACTTGTGCCCAAAACCAGCAGTATGAAGCAACGCAGGTATAAAAGAAGGTCACCGAAATGTCGGCTAATATGAATCTGAAAGCGCTTCAGTATTTTACCCAGGAGTTTCACTCCAACAAGGTGATTGTCCTTCACAGAAATGTAGTGGCAGGCTTATGCCATGCTAGAAGTGATGACCTTTCTCTGCCCCAAATTGACCAGCAAGATATTTTGGCTCTTGATTTAAACCCCTGAGCCAGCTGTGTTTCAGGCTGCAGAAGCTGCAGGTGTTGTGGCAGACGCGGGGTGCAGCCTTGCCTGCCGGTCCCGACCTGGCGCACGCCGGTGGCAGCCGTCAGCGCCTGGGGTCCCCTGTGCCGCCCACGCCAGGGCTCTGCCTGCCTGCTTGCACCCCCGGTAGCCTCAGGGAAACAGCGGACTACTCCATCTACTTTAAAAACAAAGAAGCAAACAAAAAGCCCACTGTAAAAATATGTAGAAGTCTTGAAACTAATTCTCAGCGCTTGCTCGGAGTTTGTTGATGGCGCAAATGGATTTTGGATAAACTGGTATTGCTAGTACTACTTTTAAATTAGGCTCCTGAACTTCAGAAAGGAGAAGATGGTGGTCACATACCCCTGAGGAATGTTTGAAAAAGTAAGAGTGCTCAGTCATTTAAAGGTGGCCAGAAAATGGGTGTGGCAGTGGAGTGGACACTCTGCGAGTAGGTAGCCTTAAGTCATGCAGCGACTGGCACTTCAGTGGGAATTTTGCATCAACACCAAGAGATCGTTCCATGATGTGTTGCATAACAGCAAATTGGGCCAAAATTCTGCTGACTTTGATCAAGGTGGACGGGCCACCTTCACTTAACCCAGCATAGGGACATAAATCAATGATGTTTGAAAAACAGCCATGAAACATAGCCCCTTTAGTTTATTGCACAGTTGCAAGTCTGCAAAGCTCTGTTGCCAGGTCATTGGAAGTAGCTGTTGGAATCTAACTGCATTTGGACACTTTGTCAGTCAGCATCACCAGGAGGCTTAACGGTTTAGGTTGAGAGGTGGTGCATGTTTTTTTTCAGAGGAATGGCCCAGTGAAGAGCAGTGTTCACTGCCATGACTGCCGTTGTCGCCTTCTAGAGAAATCTTGGTTCATTCAGAGAGAACTTCCTTGGTTCTGCTGGTTTGGTTTCGCAGCTGGAGCAAAGGTACAGCACTGGAAGCAATTCCTAGGGCAGAAGCGGGAGATATCCAAAGCTCTGCACTTTGTTGTCCTCAGCACAGTGTAAGTGAGCGTAGTCTAATTGGAGGAGTGGTGAGCATCAGTGATATCAGATTTTTTACAAGTTCTTAATTCTGTCAAAACAAGAAAGAAGGAGAGTGATGAAGATGAAATCCTTTCCTCTTAAATCTGCCTACAGAGCAACTTCAGGGGTAGTTGTAATGTGTATTCACCTATTTTGAATTGCCCAAAACCAGGCCTAGAGATGCTTCAGAGACAGAGTCAGAGAAGCGGGTATTTGCTTTATTTGGCGCTGGGTGCGTGGGGGATCGCTCCTCCTAACACACCCACGCAGAGCACTCCATACAGTCCAGCATTATGTGTAAAATTTTTGAATATTCATCCCATTCCTTGGGATAGGAGTAGTTCTAGAAATTACTTCTCGGAAGTCATTGATATCATTAGCAGATGTGCCACGCATGTGCTGTGTAGCCAGGTGGTCGCACTGAGGAAGGCTCCTCTTCTTCCTCGGGGGTCTTTCTGATAAAGATCAGTAGTCTCCGTCACAATGCACTTTTTACCTTTCTTTCTGGAGCATGCACAGTTCTTCACTGGATGATTCAGCGATCTCTGTGCTGGTTTTCAAAAGATCCTGTTCCTCTTATCTTGACAAGATTAAGGCAAGTGCTGCTGCTTAGGTTTTGTGATTAACATTTGCCGTCTCTTAGTAGTTCCCTCGTGTTTACATGAGTAAACTATGGATCAACCCCCTTCTCAATTTTAGCACTGAAAGGATATCAGAGTCATTTAAAGAGCTGTCTCCTATGGAGTACTATAAAACTGCCATCATGGTAACACGTTTTCATACAGTCGTTTTAGCACAGAAGTAATAGATGTACAATCTTGGATGTTTCAACCTGCTGACTCAAGAGCCAGTGTTGAGCTTTTCTCTTTTAAATCCAGTCTTAGAGCTCTGCAGGGATCACTACAGCATGACGTTGTGACAAGGGGATGCTGATTCATGCATAAACCTTTGATGCTTTCCTTCTATCTTCAAGCAGCTTTGCAAACCAGTGATGATCTGGCATGTTGCAACTTGAGAGTCATGGTAAAGGTTTCACCAAACACTTTGTAATATCATGCTGCAGCTTTCATTCCTAAGGAAATAGCATTGAGCATATGGCTGGCAAAATGCCAAAAGAATGAGCCAAACCCAATATCCTTTAATGGGAAAGATGGAAAACATTGAGATGTGTTTATTTGAACTAAAATTCCTGTGGACCAAGCCTAAATGTATTTCACACTAAATTCTTAGAACTGATTTTAAGGGAAGATGTGAGAAAGATGAATTCACAAGCGGAATTTTCAGCAGCATAATATTGAACATTTGTTAGTAGAACAAAGGCATATCACAGCGCGGGAGCACTTAGCAATATTGCTAGAGGCGTGGCTCCATTCATGTTACTGTGAACTTAAGTACTTTTTAAACATAGTCCTTAAGCCCAGAAAGTAATTTACACTTCACTCAACTTTTCCCCCCCCTTCTGTCTCTGCCCCCTTGTGCCAGCGCATGCCAGCACGCTGCCGCCTCGGTCCTCTGGATAGCTCCAGAATTGAAGGCTGGCACCCCGCTCCGGTGCCTCCTCAGTCTCCAACCTAATTTGTAGTTGACAGATTCTTTGGGAGGTGTGAGTTTTGATGAGATAACAGACTTCCTGGGATGCATGCGGTTCATCTTCTTTGTTTCTTTAAGATGTCTTGGTTTCTACCTCTGTCATTTCTCAACTTAAAGGACATTTATTATCACGTGTTTATTACCACGTTTCCCAACATGTTACCACTCTTTCGAAGTTACAATTTACTCTAGTCTTGTTTTTACTTAACTATATTTTACCTGTTTCTACGTAGTACATGATCACTTCTAAATGTTAAAATCATATATGGGAAAGACAAGATTTATCTTTCACTCATTTATCACAGGAGGAATGTGTTAGCTGCTCGTGTTGCAGTTCACTTGTAATGCTGGTCTATTACCGCAGGCCTGGGCCCTAGGCTATATCACCATGTCCCGCAGCCATAGGGAGGAGGAGGAGGAGAGAAGATCCAGCAGGCAGGAATTGTGCAGCAAGATTTATTCATTTAATTATTTTACAAACTCTTTTACAGACTTTCTTCTTCATAATCTATTTGGACAAAGGATCAGCCACCCCTTGGGGTGATTGGCTAAAATCCTAAAACATCCATTGTCAAAATATTTTTCTACTATACCATAAACAAGACTTTTCAAGGTTGCAGGTGGCTTGGTCGTTTCCATACTCTGCTACCTCTTCTGTGAGAGAGAAAAGTCTCTCACGGACTTAGAAAATAGCAAGAAAATCCTCGCTAGCAGCATTTTTGTATCTACACTGGTCCTTCTCATTTCCTTTTCTCTAGAACACATTTCTCAGGCTCAGTGAGCAGATGTGCGTGCAAGTGGTTTGGTGTGTCCTTGGAATTCAACTAGTCAGGGTCAGATGGGTTTCTGCAGTGAAAGGATACAAGGAAACGGGGATATAGCCTACAGTGGGAACTCCTGTGATTTTGCTCCTCTCCAAACATTTCTCCTCTCAAAATGGATCTCTGTAGGAAATGGCAATCAGGCCTTAAATGCGCCAATCAGGCTTGTAAATAAACCCATATTATCAGTCAATCTCTTCAATCTATTCATGTGTTTATATGGGATTTTATTCCTATAGAATAGAAAACTCGGAGCAGTGGCAAAGAAGGGGGGGGGGTGGGGGTGGGGCAGCAGCGGCCCTGCTCTGAGCGGGGCAGGGAAAGGCAGGCTCGGGATGCCGGGGTTTCTCACCTGAGGCACCCGAGCAGATGGTGAAGAGTCCCTCTTTTAGTGAAGGTAGACTGTTAAGAAGGTTCCAATGCAACGGCCGCTCTTACGAACAGAGCTGCACTCACGGTAGAAGAAAGGCAGCAGGAGACGGAATCCTGCAGTGGTGACCAATTCTCCCCGCAGCCACCGCAGCCTCTCTCCCCTCCGAATGCTTGAGAGAACAAGAGCTGGGGGCTGCATGCAACCCCGTTTTGCCAGTCCAAAGTTCACTGTATCTCTGCCCTCACAAGACACCTCAGCTAAAGGGAGTAGCCAGCTGCATCCCTCTCCTGAGCAGTGACAACTTCTTTTGTCTCTCTTAAGTGTCCAGTCGTTATTGTCTCCTAGCGTATAGGGGAAAGCTCCTTAAGAGAAAATAAAACCTCAAAAAATAAAAGGAGAACTACTAAAACCCCAACATACGGGTGATTCTCACTTTCCTTTACTGTCCTGTGGTGGTCGGCGATGGAAGAGACGGGGCAGATTGCTCGGATGCAAGAAGCCGATTTTATTGATACAGAGCTGAGTATTTATACCTTTTCAGCAGTAACTAAAAATAGATTCTTATATAAGCAGCAATCACTATAACAACCATATCTATGTTTCTTAATAACATTGCAAAACTACAAGCTAGCATTAACCGACAGCAAGCATGCCGTTCCCTTACACTAGCTATTTCCTGGTAGGCCGTACTGCCTGCCATGGTTTGCGGCCTAGCAGCGTTAGCGCGTCCACTTCTGACATGAGTTTAGCAGTGCTCTCACTTCTGCTTTCTAGCTGTATCTCCACACTTCTCAGCTCCATGTAAAAGCACATGCTCTCAGTGTCGTAGAGTCCTTAGGGAAAGCAAACAGCGGTTCCGCTTCACACTGCTAAATGTGCCAGGACAGAAAGCTTTCACTGACCTTGCCTTGCCTTTTCCTTGCAGCCTTTCCTCTTCAGAGTGAAAGATAGATTTAGAAGAACTATAAAGATTTTAGTTATAGGCTAGCTGTGTTGAGATTAGTTAGAGTAGGAAGGAATTTGGGCCCAGTGAGAGTTAATGAAAATAGTTAAGAGAGCTGGACCTGAAAGGGGTTTTAAGATGTGATTACCAAATAACTGATGATCTGTCATTTGCATGTTTGCTTAGCTGTGCTTAGAAGGAGGAATAGAAACTTTGATAAGTTGGTGTAGGGAACAAGGACAATTACCAATTTCCTCCCTTGGTGGGAACCCGTTCAAAAGTCACGCAAGAGGAAACTTAAGAGGTCACTAAAGTAATTCGGATTGTTAAAGTTCAAAAAGGCAAAAAGGCCAAAATGAGGAAGATGAGTTACTTCATCTTTCTTGGGACCACTGACCCAATTCAAGACCACTGACTCCATTCAGGACACACACTATGCATGCTTAATGACATTTAAGCTCATTTCCATATGAAGCGGAGAATGGGAGGTGTTAATGTTACGAATATGCATTTGTATTTTGGATATTCCTAATATGTGGAAATAAAGAGTGTCGTGTTTGCTTGGATCGGGGCCCTGCGTCTTAGGCAGCGCGGCAAAGGCGGCCACCCCTCGTTACCCTAGGAAGGCCGGCCTCGGATCCCCGCTCTCTCCACCGGCACGGGCAGTGCCAGCAGCCTCTCGCTGCGGCCGCCGCTGGCCGAAAGCCTCGCCGCGCACCGCCCGGCCGGCCCCGCCGCTCCGCGGGGTCACACGGCACCTGCCGAGGGCGGCCGCCGAGCGACAGGAAGCAGAAGCGCTCACCGCCGCGCCACGCGCCGCCCCGCCCGGGCGCTCCTCTCCTCGCGCTACCACCATGGCGCCGGCCCGCCCCGCCCCGCCTTCCCCGTGGCCTGCGGCGCAACGCGGGTGCTCCGAGCCACGCAGCACGCGTGCGGCCGGGCCCTGCCGAACCGCAGGCGGAGCCGGGGCACGGCCCGGGCGGGAGAGCTTCCGGCGAGGCTGGGCGGGCGGCGAGCGCGGCCGAGCGTGAACGCGCCAGGCGGGGGTCGGCCGGCGGCGCGATGGAGAGCTAGATGGAGGCGGCAGCACCGCGCGGCATAAAATGGCTGATCGTCCCGCAGCCGCCCGCTCCGCAGCCCCTCGGCTGCTGTCGAGAAGGGCCCCGGCCCTGGCCGCGCCGGTGGCGAGGTGGCTCCGCAGCCCGCGGGCAGCCCTGGCGGGGCAGGGGAGCACTGCGAGCAGTCCCGGGACCATGCAGCCGTCTGTAACGCGCGGTGGGAGCCGCCGGGAACTATTTTACACCTGCCGGGGGGCTGGGGAGGAGCACGGAGAGCACGCAGCAGGTCGCTGCCGTTAGGGAAAATTAATGCACGATGCCTGAGGTTGATGTCCGAAAAGGAGACACAGGAGTCCTGCAACATTCTTCGACTACAGGGAGAGTCCATGGGGCTTTTCCCCTGGGGTCTGTCAAACGGTTGCGGGATGCAGCCCCCTTTTGCTGTCAAGTTCCTGGCCAGAGCACCCTCTTCCTTTTCCCCACTGGCTGAGGTATTCGGGAGATACAGATTTCCAGAACTGCCTACTCTAAGTCCCCCTCTAATATGCACCCCCCCTTTTGGCATCGAAAAGGAAGAAAAAAACCCCATTTCTAATTCTATTAAGTCTTTGTTGCCTTGCTCTAGGTTCAGGAATTTAACACGCCCTGGATTAATCAACAGTCTCTGATGATTAGTAACAGTTCTAGAGAACTAATAGTTTCTTCTGTTACTTCACTCCCCATAAGTTCGTAGCCTTGTCTACAGGCCAATTCACACGGTCTGTTTGTAAAGACTCATCCACCTCCTTCCTTTTAATCCCTCCTCTTTTTATTTGATCTGTATTTGTCTTTACAAACCTTAATTACCATTGATTTAATTTTTTCTTCTTGAGTCTTCTTGGCTTTTGCTATTATTTGCAGTGACATCCTTTTCTGTCCTTTTGTAGTCCTTTCTGGATCAGGTAGGCATGGCTGCTAGCGGCATCCCCTTGACCACCTGCTGAAAGAGCTGCACCCAGCATGGTGTCACGCATGCTCAAAAGATTAGAGTTGCTATAGCATATAAGAGGAGAAATGGTATTCATTTAGCCCATAGCTGGCCAGTTAACCATGAAAACATGTCCCATTACCATCCTTTCAACACTTGGACAGGTCCATGAGCTGAGGTTATTTCCTTTGTTATTTGTTTGACCACATTTCCGCTGTCCTCTGCTTGCAAACAGCAGCTCGAGTCATTGAATTTCCCACAAACTCCTCCTTCTTCTGCTAACAGATAATCTAATACCATCCAATGTTGAAAATACCGCTTTCCTCATTGAAGTGGGTTGCTCAGCAAGACGGTCAAGAGCTGTGGCTGGCTGGTTGGTAATTATTTCTGAGACAGCTTGTAACCTAATTATCTCATTGAAATGATAAATGGGTTCCCAGGCATCTGGGATTAATTCCTTAGGTTTCCAAGGGGCTGGTCCATCGTGTTGCGTAACTTGTTCTGGTGGCCATTCATCTTTTCCCCGTTTTGGGGTGCTCCCTGCAGCCAAGGCTGCCTCAGCTGACTGCTTTTCTCTAATTAAATCCTCACAGATTTTGGTTCCTAAGTGATTTCCCTGAATTTGTAGTAGCAAAAAGAACAATGGTCTAATATACCCCAGGGCTATACCATATCCCTGACCAGTTTGGAGGTAACCTGAGCTAAGCATGTTGGCCACAAATCCAATAATGTCCTTTCAAAGCCCGTGTTCCATTAGCAAAGGGGCCTTCCTACCCTTGGTCATCAATTGGCGGGTCAAAATACAGCAGGATTCCCGGGCCTAACGGTCCTCCAACAATAGCTGCCCCACCATAAGGGTCACAGTATTTGCATTTCCAAGCTCCCACACAGGGTTGCCATCTACATTTACATCTGCAAGCTGTTTGGTTGGATTTGGAGCAGAACTCACTAAAAGGCTTTGAGTTCCAATCCGGTGTTGCCATTCCCACTGATAATCACAAACAACATGTCTTCTACTTGTGGAATTTTTGTGGGGACAGCTTAAAAATAGGTGGTCAAAAAAACCCCTTGTCCCTCCCCATTGCTTTACAGGCTTCCAAATGTTTTTGGTAAGTGTGGTAAGAACACCTTACGCAGCTACCATTAGTGAGCTGAACAGGTATTTGATTGCAATTGTTTTGATATTTGGAACAATTGTAAGGAGGGCAATTGGAGGGCCAAAGCCAATTGCTTAAAGCCAGAGAGAAAGTCAATTGACAAACGCCTTTTCCTACATAGACCCGCCCTGTCCTGTTTAGGCAATAAGTGCCTGTTGGAGAAGAATGAAGTGGCCATGGACTTCCTTCTTTGGCCCCAAATCCCATGCCATTGTGGCCCTCCCATTGACCCACCATTTAGGTTCAGCTGGGCTAGCCAACCATGGCCACTCTTCAGATCCTCCTGGCCCTCCACAGAGCCAGCAATTGCTAAGGTTCAAAACTTTTGCTACTTCTTCTCCTAAGGCTGCCAATTGATTCTCCCACTCCTGGCCTAAACTTAGCTGACCATATAAAAGTAGAATTATTAAGGAAAATGTTTTAATAGTGTGATCTAATTAGCTAGTCTAATTTTCCCGTTGTCTTCTGCACCACCTGTGGCAATTGACGACACAGAAACTACTTAACGTGAAACAATGGCTGCAAGTATTAGCCCCCCAGTGAGTGGAGATTCTAGAGGAGGGATGCCCATAGAGACTATTTCAGCAGATGGTCTGTGGGTAGGCACGCAGGGCTTCCTCTGATGTCGAAGCACTGGCTACTGCTCCGGCCCACTCCTGCAGAGTGTCAGTCACGGCCTCCCGGCCTTCTCCTCCAGCTGAGATGTGCAAATCTCTGAGGCTTCAGAGACCTTGACCCGAGAGTGACGGGTCCACCTGTGTTCAGCTGTCTTGATGGCTGTTTCTGTCGTCAGTGACACTTGGAATGGGCCACGCCATTTCACCGCCACTGGCGCTTCTTTCTACTCCTTAACTAGGACTCAATCTCCTGGTTGGATGTTACAAGCAGCAAAGTCCAAAGGTGGGGCTTGTGCCAGCTGAGCTTCCTGTTGAAGGGGTTTCACAAGAAGCAGTATCCTGGCCACAGATGGTTTTCAATATACATCACTTACCTCTACTCCCCCACTAGGTTGAGACTTAGCCGGGTAATTCATAACAACGACGGAAAGGGGGATAACGGAATCTCTCTTCTGGGTCGGGCTCTCATTCTCGCCAAAGCCAATGTCCAAAGCCTTAGCCATGGCATCTTGGTTTCTATTCGCAGCTTCAAAAGGTGTTTCTTTCTCTATTCATTGTTTTCTACCCGAGCCGAGCTCTGGGGGTGCCAGGGCCTATGGAGGTTCCATTGTGTTCCTAAAGAAGCCAAAACCCCTTGAAGGATCTTTCCTGTAAAATGAGTTCCCCTATCTGAGTCTATTGCTTCTACAATGCTGTATCTTGGAATGATTTGTTCCAAAGAGGCCTTAATAACTGATCCTGTCGTTGCTGAAGCAGTTGGAAATGCCTCTGGCCACCTTGCTAGCTGACATACCATTAGCAGAAGATATGAAGCCTTCCCACTTGGGGCATCTCAGGAAAATCCCCCCGGCATCTTTGGAAGGGACATGCAGCCCAAGGCCTCCCTCCCCTGGCAAGTTACTTTGTAACTTGGCTGTTTGCTTTAGCACAGCTCAAGCAACCTTCAACAGCTCGTTTTGCCAGTCTAAAAAGACCCCCAGCAACATACAGCATGAGGAAGGCTTCTGCCAATCCTCAGGAAGTGCAAGGACTCTCTTCACGGAGTTCTTTTAATATTGGTAGGGCCAAAGCTTCTGGTATCTCTTGTTTGCCATCCCTTGTAAACCAATTATTGTCTTTTTTCTCTGCCACACGGTTTTTTACTGTATCTCGAACTCCTCTGGCAGAAAAGACAGCTTCCCGGGCAGTGATGGAGTCGCTGGGAGCAAAGGAGGCATCTTGGAGAGTTCTGGCAGAAGTGTTGCTTTCTGAATTTCTTCATCCACCAAAAAGGAGACAGAGGAGTCCTGGAACATTCTTCAACTACAGGGAGAGGCCATGGGGCTTTTGCCATGGGGTCTCTCAACTGATTGCGGGACGCAGCCCCCTTTTTATGCTAAGTTCCTGGCAACAGCACCCTCTGAGGTACTCGGGAATTACAGACTTCCGGAACCGCCTACTCTATGCTCCCCTCTAATAGGCACCCCCCTCTTGCTATGGAAAAGGAAGAAAACGAAACTACTCCTAATGCTATTAAGTCTTTGTTGCCTTGCTCTAGGTTCAGGAATTTAACATGGCCTTGGCTGAGCAACAGTCTCTGTCGATTAGTAACAGTTTCTAGAACTAACACTTTCTTCTGTTACTCCCCTACCAGTAAATTCCTAGCCTTGTCTAAGGACGGATTCACACGGTCTCTTTGTAAAGACACATCCATGTTACTCCTTTCACTCCCACACCTTCTTGGAGGTGGGACGGCTCCCCCTGGCACAGCACCTGGCACAAAACCCCCCTATGCGCACACGCACACCTGCACTTACCCTGCACTCCGCTGCACACACACACACACACACCGCCCGCACACTAACACCCCCCTCCACATCCCCACCATGCTACTTGCAGTGGCCCCGCCCCTGCCATCCCGGCCGGCTGGCAGCACCCACTCCTCACATGCTTCCCCATGCCTTGCGTTTCCTTGCTGCCCCCTCTGTAGCCTTCTGTCAACCTGCCTTTTCTCCCCTGCCTTGCATTGGCTTGCTCACCCATCCCCCACCTGACTTCCTTTCACATTCGTCTAGGTCTGGCCTCACCTTTCCTTTTCCTTCTAGGACCCTCATTGCCTTGCCTCGCCTCGCCTCGCAAAGCCACCACTTGCCTTGCCCTGCCCTTGAAGCCCTCCCTTGCCTTGCATGACCTTGCTCACCCCTCCCCCACCTGGAATTCAAGACCCCTTTTCAATGACATTTCATGGCCTTGCCCTGCCCCTTCTGCTCCTCCTAGGAATCTCAAAGCTCTCAAGCATCTCCGGTGTTTCAGGATCACAGGAGAGGAAGACCAGGGGAGGACGCATGTTGCCACGCTCATCTCCATGGGCAGCCTTTGTCTGGGAGCAATCCTTGCATGTCTTGAATCTTGGAAGGGCAATTCACATTTTGCCCTTGAGCTCGGGGACCAGAATGAGAGTTCTTTTGCATACAAAGGAAAGCAGGTAGCTCAAGTCTTTTAGGTGCAGAGGAGACATGACCCACGCGGGATCAAGGCCACACAAAGCACTTGGTCCTGGCCACTTTTGTGTACCAGCAGTCCTTGAATGTACTTCTCACCTGCCTTGCCTGGCCTTGCCTTGGCAACACAACAGTTTCCTTGTCTTGCCCTGCTAGCCCTCTGGAGCCCGCTGGAGCCTTGCATTCCTTTGCATGGCCATGCCCCATCCTTGACCTGCCTACTGCTTTCCTCCAGGGCCTTGACTTGCCAAGCACTTCCTGTTTCTGCCTGGCCTACCCATCAGTGGACTTTCCTTCCTACGGCCAGCCTTGCCTCTAACGTCTGGGCCTTCTCTTGCCTACCACTCCATTTGCTTTCCCCTCACTGCTCTGGCCTTGCTTACCTCTCCCTTGACTTGCCCACAATTGCCTGCACTTGCCTTGCAGCACCTTGCCTGCATAGAAGGCAAGGTAAAGAATGGTAAGCAGGGCAAAGCAAAGCCAGCAAGTTGTAGGTAGTGCGAGGCAAGGCAGACGTAGGCAAAGGAAGCAGAGCAAGGGTAGCTTAAGAAGAACTCGACAAGGTACTGAAGGCAAGGCAAGGCCAAGAGACTCGGAGTGCCTTTCCTTGGGAAGGCAAGGACATAGTGCCAGTGTTGCTGCAGCAGATGTTAAGGTGGCATGGGGAGGAATAGAAAGTGCTGAGAACAGCGTGTGTGCTGCTAGTTTGAGGGGTGCAGTTGAAGTTGTAGGCAGCAAGATCTTCCTCAGCTGGCACTGTTTTGAGCTCTGTTTTTGCCAGATGGTTTCAAGTTGGTGGGCAGAATCTGCGAGAGGGAAAAGATTTGTTTGGGCCAAAGAGGTTTGTCTGGCTCTTGGAGTGTGGTGTAAAGAAGAGGCTGCTCTTGGAAGGGGAAGATGAGGGAAATCTTTTTGTCCTGATGTGCTGTTGATTGGAGTGCAGGGACGTTTGCAACTTGCCTCTGCCCTTGGGGCGGTTTCGAGCAGCGCCAGGTGCTTGGCCTTCTTTTGCAAGTCGTCAGCGCCATCGTGCGGTTGTTTCGATGAGCGCTGACAGTGCCGGGGAAAAAGCCAAGCGCTTCGCTGGCGCGGCCGCAGTCGTGTGCGAGCAGTTGGTGGAAGAGCTCCGCTGTGCATCCTGCCTCTTGGAGACACAAAAGAATGTGATCCTGCGCGTCGCGGGGAAGCAAGAGGAATCTTTTCATTGTTGGCTGTGCAGTTTCGAAGCGGCAAAAGTCAAGGCAGTTCCAGCACGGCCTCTTTCTTTCAGAACCTTTTCTGTGCCATCTTGAACATGCTCAACATGGAACTCGCACCCACTGAACTGCATCAAAGGTCCTGGAGAGATGCACTTTCCTTCAAGCTCTAGGTACCATCCTACCCTCCACCTCTCGCGGATCCCAAAGCCCTTCCAAACATCCAGCAGCTGCACGCAGAGAACAAGTGCTAGAACAAGGCGTTGGCCTTCGTAGTCCCTCTAAAGTCTGTAAACTAGGCGAAACATTGCAGTGACCAGCACTTTCCTTCGCAACTATCTATAGAGCGTCATCACATTCTCTCAGAGTGGCTAAGTCCACCCTTGCAGCGCAGCATTTCCAGCCACAGTTGGGACTGAGAGATGGGCCAGGTGAGAAAGCATTTGTTGACTATCCCTCGTCTCTGGAAGACTTGATACTCGCAGCGCAATCACGTCCACTCACCTTCAGTGTGGCCAAGTTCAAGCAGCTAGAGCTCACAGAGATGGGAGAGTCAGGAGAGAAGCCGTTCCAAAAGTACCGTGTAGTGACAGCAGCATTAAACCTGTGCACAGCAGTCTACAGCACTGTAGACCGTGGCTTCTCTGACAAGACGTGCCATCCCATTGTTGGCTCTCGCAGCTCGGTTGCTAGCTGCTCTCCTGAAGAAAAGAACTAGAAGGAAAAGCCAATGCTGGGCTGCACCTTCCCCTTGCCTCACGTAAAAGCCACTTCAACTCCCCGCTGCACTCTCTACTTCCCCTCTCCTTGGCATCGACCACTGTGTTTTCAGCATCTCGGAGCCGAAAGGTAAGCGCCAGTGTTCCCAGGGATGGTTGGAAGAGGGATAAGTAGTAGCACAAGTAGCTGTCGTTGAACTTCCTCCTTCTCAATGCTAACGTGAACTCGGCAGGCAGGCGAGCGCCAGCCACCCTCCTTTCTCAGTTTGTACGCTGCGGACGCGAGCCCGGTGCTCGGCGCCTTCGTTCGGCCTCTTTAGTACCCATGTGGCGCTTTCGTTCTGCCGGAGTCGAAGCGTCGTCTACTTCTCGCCCAGAGAGCACGGTGCCGGCAGCGAAATGCTCCAGCCCACTGCTTGTGCCGACACACGCCTGGGCTATGCACTTTGCCTCTCAGCGACATACAGCAGCACATTCGGTCTAAATGAAAAGGGAAAGATTCTCGGCTACGTCTGGCACAGAGAACAGCTGTAGTTCAACGGGCTTACCCAGAGCATGCCCCCGACGCGTGGGAACTTGTATTTGCACCACATTCCAGTGGCAGTCCTCTTTCCTTTACAGGCAGCACAGCGCCGTCAGATCGCGGTGCTCTCTGCACGTGCCTTCTCACTTCCAAGTAGCACCGCGCACATTAGAGCCTTGCAGGGAGAGAAGACGCGGATAGTCGTGTCGCAGAGAAGAACATGGCAGGGCGAAAAGGTGTTCTTCTTTTGTCCTCCTCGTCGCCCAGAGTGTGGTGCTGTGTTGAAAGTCTTGGCCAGCGAAAAGCTAATCCAGCCAGTGTTTCTCTCCTGACGCATTTCGCTGAGCGAGAGCTACGCGGACAGTTTGGACTCTGTGAAGCAGCAAGAAAATGATTGTACGTCGAGCAGAGGAAAATCCTTGCACAGCACACTGTGGCCGCGTGCAGTGTTGGCGCTGAAGAGCGGCAAAGCTCAAAGGCATCGCTGGGCTTCAGTTCTGTCCCGACCGCAGAAGGCGAAGAACGAAGCAGCTGAGCACCGGCTGCATGTACTCAGTGGAGCGAATTCCAAATGTCCAGCCAAGAACTGCTTCACAAGCAGATTCAGCTGAGAATGCTCTGGCTGCTTCACAAAGGAAGGTGCTGTGTTGCACTTCCTGGACACTACCTGGTCAGAAGCAGTTTCTTACACCTTCAATGCTGCAGAGTCCATGCAGCTAGAGCACACTCAGAAGGACGCGTCCAGAAAGAAGGCGTTCTTCAAGTATCCCCCTCTTCCAAGCAGCCTTGAAACTGAGCACAACACACTGCGGCTCAGGAGGTTCCTTCTCAGATAGACGTGCCGTCACATTCTTCACTCTCGCAGCTCTGTTGCCCACTTGCAGCAGCTGCTCCCAAAGAAAAAGGCTCCAGAAGTAAAAGCCACTGCTGGACTGCACTTTCCCCTTGCCTCACGTCAAGCACCAGAAACTGTCCGCTGCACTCTCTATTTCCCTTCTCCGCCGCATGGCGAAGCATAAACGTAATCGCAATTGTTTCCAGGGGAAAGCTGGAAGAGAAATAGGTAGCAGCACAAGTAGCTGCAAGTTGGACTTTAAGTTTCGAGCTGCTAATGTGAACCCGAAAACAAGCGAGTGGCAGCCACGCCTCCTCTTGCAGCCTGTGCGATGCACACACCAGCTCGGTGCTCTGCCTTCATTCTTATGCTCTTCGTAGCAGGTGGCGCTTTCGTTTTGCTGGAGACGAACCGTCGTCTACTTGTCGCCCAGAGAGCACGGTGCCGGCAGCCAAATGCTGCAGGCTGCTGCTTCTGCCGAAACACGCCTGGGCTATGCAATTTCTCTCTAGCGCTGAAGTAGCGCCACATTCTGTTTGCTTTGTAGCCAGCATCTTTACGGAAAGCTTCTCGGCTACGTCTGGCACAGAGAACAGCTGTAGTTCAACGGGCTTACACGGAGCTTGTCCCCGACGCGTGGAACTTGTATTTGCACCACATTCCAGTGGCAGTCCTCTTTCCTTTACAGGCTGCACAGCGCCGTCCGATCGCGGTGCTCTCTGCACGTGCCTTCTCACTTCCAAGTAGCACCGCGCACATTAGAGCCTTGCAGGGAGAGAAGACGCGGATAGTCGTCTCACACAGAAGAACGTGCCAGGATGAAAAGATGTTCTTCCTTTGTCCTGTTTCTTGCCCGAATTGTGTTGCAGTGTTGAAAGTCTTGGCCAGCGAAAAGCTAATCCAGCCAGTGTTTCTCTCCTGACGCATTTCGCTGAGCGAGAGCTACGCGGACAGTTTGGACTCTGTGAAGCAGCAAGAAAATGATTGTCCGTCGAGCTGAGGAAAATCCTTGCACAGCACACTTGTGGCCGCGTGCAGTGTTGGCGCTGAAGAGCGGCAAAGCTCAAAGGCATCGCTGGGCTTCAGTTCTGTCCCGACCGCAGAAGGCGAAGAACGAAGCAGCTGAGCACCGGCTGCATGTACTCAGTGGAGCGAATTCCAAATGTCCAGCCAAGAACTGCTTCACAAGCAGATTCAGCTGAGAATGCTCTGGCTGCTTCACAAAGGAAAGCGCCGCCGTGGCACTCCTGGACACAACCTGGTCAGAAGCAGTTTCTTACACCTTCAATGCTGCAGAGTCCATGCAGCTAGAGCACACTCAGAAGGACGCGTCCAGAAAGAAGGCGTTCTTCAAGTATCCCCCTCTTCCAAGCAGCCTTGAAACTGAGCACAACACACTGCGGCTCAGGAGGTTCCTTCTCAGATAGACGTGCCGTCACATTATGCAGCTCGCATACTGTGGGCTCGCAGAGCTCGCAGCTCTGTTGCCCACTTGCAGCAGCTGCTCCCAAAGAAAAAGGCTCCAGAAGTAAAAGCCTTTTACTGCTGGACTGCCCTTTCCCCTTGCCTCATGTCAAGCACCAGAAACTGTCCGCTGCACTCTCTATTTCCATTCTCCGTCGCATCTACCACTGTAATCTCTGCATCTCGAAGAATAAACCCCGGCCCAATTCTTTCTGTCGTCATCTTGTCTCACAGAGGGCACGCCGGCAGAGAAACGCTCCAGGTTGCTGATTCTTCCGAAACACACCTGGGCTGTGCATTTTCCTTCGCTGCCCTTGGTAGCACCACATTCTGTTTGCTTTGTAGCCTGAATATCAAGGGAAAGATTCTCAGCTACGTCTGGCACAGAGAACAGCTTTAGTTCAACGGGCTTACCCGGCGCTTACCCCGACGCGTGGGAACTTGTATTTGCACCACATTCCGGGGGTAGTCTTCCTTCCTTTACAGGCTGCACAGCGCCGTCAGATCGCAGTGCTTCTCTGCACGTGCCTTCTCACTTCCAAGTAGCACCGCGCACATTAGAGCCTTGCAGGGAGCAAAGACGTGGATAGATGTGTGGCAGAGAAAATCGTGCAAAGACGAAAAGGTGTTCTTCTTTTGTCCTCCTCGTCGCCCAGATTGTGGTGCTGTGCTGAAAGCGTGGGTATTATTACCCCTTCTCGCAGTGAGACTATGTGCTGCGTTGGAACTGTTGGCCAGTGAAAGGCTAATCCAGCAAGTGCTTCCCTCCTGATGCATTTTGCTGAGCGAGAGCTGAGGAAAATCCGTGCACTGCACACTGTGGATGCATGCAGTATACACGCAGAAGAGCGGCGAAGCTCATAGTCATCGCACACACCAGCCCAGTGGCCTGGGGCTGCGTTCTTCTCCCTTACCGGCGCTGGACAGAACTGAAGCATTCAGCTGTGGCTCTCTTTTTGTGGAACTGTGGACAGTTTCTGGTGCTTGACGAGAGGCAAGGGGAAAGTGCAGTCCAGCAGTGGCTTTTACTTCTGGAGCCTTTTTCTTTGGGAGCAGCTGCTGCAAGTGGGCAACAGAGCTGCGAGAGTGAAGAATGTGACGGCACGTCTATCTGAGAAGGAACCTCCTGAGCCGCAGTGTGTTGTGCTCAGTTTCAAGGCTGCTTGGAAGAGGGGGATACTTGAAGAACGCCTTCTTTCTGGACGCGTCCTTCTGAGTGTGCTCTAGCTGCATGGACTCTGCAGCATTGAAGGTGTAAGAACCTGCTTCTGACCAGGTAGTATCCAGGAGTGCAACACAGCGCCTTCCTTTGTGAAGCAGCCAGAGCATTCTCAGCTGAATCTGCTAGTGAAGAGGCTTTTGACTGGACATTTGAAATTCGCTCCACTGAGTACATGCAGCCGGTGCTCAGCTGCTTCGTTCTTCGCCTTCTGCGGTCTGGACAGAACTGAAGCCCAGCGATGACTTTTAGCCGTGCCGCTCTTCAGCGCCAACACTGCACGCGGCCACAGTGCGCTGTGCACGGATTTTCCTCAGCTCGACGGACAATCATTTTCTTGCTGCTTCACAGAGTCCAAACTGTCCGCGTAGCTCTCGCTCAGCGAAATGCATCAGGAGAGAAACACTGGCTGGATTAGCTTTTCGCTGGCCAAGACTTTCAACACAGCGCTACACTCTGGGCAACGAGGAGGACAAAAGAAGAACACCTTTTCGCCCTGCCACGTTCTTCTCTGCGACACGACTATCCGCGTCTTCTCTCCCTGCAAGGCTCTAATGTGCGCGGTGCTACTTGGAAGTGAGAAGGCACGTGCAGAGAGCACCGCGATCTGACGGCGCTGTGCTGCCTGTAAAGGAAAGAGGACTGCCACTGGAATGTGGTGCAAATACAAGTTCCCACGCGTCGGGGGTAAGCTCCGGCTAAGCCCGTTGAACTACAGCTGTTCTCTGTGCCAGACGTAGCCGAGAATCTTTCCCTTTTCATTTAGACCGAATGTGCTGCTGTATGTCGCTGAGAGGCAAAGTGCATAGCCTAGGCGTGTGTCGGCACAAGCAGTGGGCTGGAGCATTTCGCTGCCGGCACCGTGCTCTCTGGGCGAGAAGTAGACGACGCTTCGACTCCGGCAGAACGAAAGCGCCACATGGGTACTAAAGAGGCCGAACGAAGGCGCCGAGCACGGGGCTCGCGTCCGCAGCGTACAAACTGAGAAAGGAGGGTGGCTGGCGCTCGCCTGCCTGCCGAATTCACGTTAGCATTGAGAAGGAGGAAGTTCAACGACAGCTACTTGTGCTACTACTTATCCCTCTTCCAACCATCCCTGGGAACACTGGCGCTTACCTTTCGGCTCCGAGATGCTGAAAACACAGTGGTCGATGCCAAGGAGAGGGGAAGTAGAGAGTGCAGCGGGGAGTTGAAGTGGCTTTTACGTGAGGCAAGGGGAAGGTGCAGCCCAGCATTGGCTTTTCCTTCTAGTTCTTTTCTTCAGGAGAGCAGCTAGCAACCGAAAGTGCTGGTCACTGCAATGTTTCGCCTAGTTTACAGACTTTAGAGGGACTAGGAAGGCCAACGCCTTGTTCTAGCACTTGTTCTCTGCGTGCAGCTGCTGGATGTTTGGAAGGGCTTTGGGATCCGCGAGAGGTGGAGGGTAGGATGGTAGCTAGAGCTTGAAGGAAAGTGCGTCTCTCCAGGACCTTTGATGCAGTCCAGTGGGTGCGAGTTCCATGTTGAGCATGTTCAAGATGGCACAGAAAAGGTTCTGAAAGAAAGAGGCCGTGCTGGAACTGCCTTGACTTTTGCCGCTTCGAAACTGCACAGCCAACAATGAAAAGATTCCTCTTGCTTCCCCGCGACGCGCAGGATCACATTCTTTTGTGTCTCCAAGAAGCAGGATGCACAGCGGAGCTCTTCCACCAACTGCTCGCACACGACTGCGGCCGCGCCAGCGAAGCGCTTGGCTTTTTCCCCGGCACTGTCAGCGCTCATCGAAACAACCGCACGATGGCGCTGACGACTTGCAAAAGAAGGCCAAGCACCTGGCGCTGCTCGAAACCGCCCCAAGGGCAGAGGCAAGTTGCAAACGTCCCTGCACTCCAATCAACAGCACATCAGGACAAAAAGATTTCCCTCATCTTCCCCTTCCAAGAGCACACTCTTCTTTACACCACACTCCAAGAGCCAGACAAACCTCTTTGGCCCAAACAAATCTTTTCCCTCTCGCAGATTCTGCCTACCATCTTGAAACCATCTGGCAAAAACAGAGCTCAAAACAGTGCCAGCTGAGGAAGATCTTACTGCCTGCAACTTCAACTGCACCCCTCAAACTAGCAGCACACACGTTGTTCTCAGCACTTTCCTTCTCAGCTCTAGCTACCATCCTAAGCCTTCCCTCTCCTAGAGTCAGGATCCAAAGACAACGGCACCACGGACTGCTCACACACTAAAGGCATCAGGACAAAAGGCTCACAAGCTTGGCCTTTGCATTCCCACGGACAGCTCAACAGCTCTAACCCAGAGAGAGCTCTGCCTCTTGGGAAAAGCCCTTAAAATCCCTAAGAGCACCTGATGTGCACATCCAAACCTGCTTTCCTTGCCAAAGAGAGCAACTACAAGCCCATCTCCAAAGAAACGGCATCCCCTCCTCCAAAATACAACACATCCAGCCACTGATCCACCTCCAGTATTGAATGTATCCAACAATTGCCCCTACACGCCCAGGGGCCAGAAGAGAAATGTCTTGCTGGACTATTCCTCCCCATGCTACCTTAACATCTGCTCCAGCAACACTGGCACTCCAAGTCTCTTGGCCTTGCCTTGCCTTCAGTACCTTGTCGAGTTCTTCTTAAGCTACCCTTGCTCTGCTTCCTTTGCCTACGTCTGCCTTGCCTCGCACTACCTACAACTTGCTGGCTTTGCTTTGCCCTGCTTACCACTCTTGGCCTTGCCTTCCATGCAGGCAAGGCGCTGCAAAGCAAGTGCAGGCAATTGTGGGCAAGTCAAGGGAGAGCTAAGCAAGGCCAGAGCAGTGAGGGGAAAGCAAATGGAGTGGTAGGCAAGAGAAGGCCCAGACGTTAGAGGCAAGGCTGGCCGTAGGAAGGAAAGTCCACTGATGGGTAGGCCAGGCAGAAACAAGAAGGGCTCGGCAAGCCAAGGCCCTGGAGGAAAGCAGTAGGCAGGTCAAGGGCGGGGCATGGACGTGCAAAGGAATGCAAGGCTCCAGAGAGCTAGCAGGGCAAGGCAAGGAAACTGTTGTGTTGCCAAGGCAAGGCAAGGATAGGCAAGGCAGGTGAGAAGTACATTCGAGGACTGCTGGTACACAAAAGTGGCCAGGACCAACTGCCTTGCTTGGCGAGGCGAGGCAGGGCAATGAGGGTCCTAGAAGGAAAAGGAAAGGTGAGGCCAGACCTAGACGAATGTGAAAGGAAGTCAGGTGGGGGATGGGTGAGCAAGTCAATGTAAGGCAGGGGAGAAAAGGCAGGTTGACAGAAGGCTACAGAGGGGGCAGCAAGGAAACGCAAGGCATGGGGAAGCATGTGAGGAGTGGGTGCTGCCAGCCGGCCGGGATGGCAGGGGCGGGGCCACTGCAAGTAGCATGGTGGGGATGTGGAGGGGGGTGTTAGTGTGCGGGAGGGGTGTGTGTGTGTGTGTGCAGCGGAGTGCAGGGTAAGTGCAGGTGTGCGTGTGCGCATAGGGGGGTTTTGTGCCAGGTGCTGTGCCAGGGGGAGCCGTCCCACCTCCAAGAAGGTGTGGGAGTGAAAGGAGTAACATGGATGTGTCTTTACAAAGAGACCGTGTGAATCCGTCCTTAGACAAGGCTAGGAATTTACTGGTAGGGGAGTAACAGAAGAAAGTGTTAGTTCTAGAAACTGTTACTAATCGACAGAGACTGTTGCTCAGCCAAGGCCGTGTTAAATTCCTGAACCTAGAGCAAGGCAACAAAGACTTAATAGCATTAGGAGTAGTTTCGTTTTCTTCCTTTTCCATACCAGGAGGGGGGTGCATATTAGAGGGGAGCATAGAGTAGGCAGTTCCAGAAGTCTGTAATTCCCGAGTACCTCAGAGGGTGCTGTTGCCAGGAACTTAGCATAAAAAGGGGGCTGCGTCCCGCAATCAGTTGAGAGACTCCATGGCAAAAGCCCCATGGCCTCTCCCTGTAGTTGAAGAATGTTCCAGGACTCCTCTGTCTCCTTTTTGGTGGATGAAGAAATTCAGAAAGCAACACTTCTGCCAGAACTCTCCAAGATGCCTCCTTTGCTCCCAGCGACTCCATCACTGCCCGGGAAGCTGTCTTTTCTACCAGAGGAGTTCGAGATACAGTAAAAAGCCGCGTGGCAGAGAAAAAAGACAATAATTGGTTTACAAGGGATGGCAAACAAGAGATACCAGAAGCTTTGGCCCTACCAATATTAAAAGAACTCTGTGAAGAGAGTCCTTGCACTTCCTGAGGATTGGCAGAAGCCTTCCTCATGCTGTATGTTGCTGGGGGTCTTTTTAGACTGGCAAAACGAGCTGTTGAAGGTTGCTTGAGCTGTGCTAAAGCAAACAGCCAAGTTACAAAGTAACTTGCCAGGGGAGGGAGGCCTTGGGCTGCATGTCCCTTCCAAAGATGCCGGGGGGATTTTCCTGAGATGCCCCAAGTGGGAAGGCTTCATATCTTCTGCTAATGGTATGTCAGCTAGCAAGGTGGCCAGAGGCATTTCCAACTGCTTCAGCAACGACAGGATCAGTTATTAAGGCCTCTTTGGAACAAATCATTCCAAGATACAGCATTGTAGAAGCAATAGACTCAGATAGGGGAACTCATTTTACAGGAAAGATCCTTCAAGGGGTTTTGGCTTCTTTAGGAACACAATGGAACCTCCATAGGCCCTGGCACCCCCAGAGCTCGGCTCGGGTAGAAAACAATGAATAGAGAAAGAAACACCTTTTGAAGCTGCTAATAGAAACCAAGATGCCATGGCTAAGGCTTTGGACATTGGCTTTGGCGAGAATGAGAGCCCGACCCAGAAGAGAGATTCCGTTATCCCCCTTTCCGTCGTTGTTATGAATTACCCGGCTAAGTCTCAACCTAGTGGGGGAGTAGAGGTAAGTGATGTATATTGAAAACCATCTGTGGCCAGGATACTGCTTCTTGTGAAACCCCTTCAACAGGAAGCTCAGCTGGCACAAGCCCCACCTTTGGACTTTGCTGCTTGTAACATCCAACCAGGAGATTGAGTCCTAGTTAAGGAGTAGAAAGAAGCGCCAGTGGCGGTGAAATGGCGTGGCCCATTCCAAGTGTCACTGACGACAGAAACAGCCATCAAGACAGCTGAACACAGGTGGACCCGTCACTCTCGGGTCAAGGTCTCTGAAGCCTCAGAGATTTGCACATCTCAGCTGGAGGAGAAGGCCGGGAGGCCGTGACTGACACTCTGCAGGAGTGGGCCGGAGCAGTAGCCAGTGCTTCGACATCAGAGGAAGCCCTGCGTGCCTACCCACAGACCATCTGCTGAAATAGTCTCTATGGGCATCCCTCCTCTAGAATCTCCACTCACTGGGGCGCTAATACTTGCAGCCATTGTTTCACGTTAAGTAGTTTCTGTGTCATCAATTGCCACAGGTGGTGCAGAAGACAACGGGAAAATTAGACTAGCTAATTAGATCACATTATTAAAACATTTTCCTTAATAATTCTACTTTTATATGGTCAGCTAAGTTTAGGCCAGGAGTGGGAGAATCAATTTGCAGCCTTAGGAGAAGAAGTAGCAAAAGTTTTGAACCTTAGCAATTGCTGGCTCTGTGGAGGGCCAGGAGGATCTGAAGAGTGCCTATGGTTGGCTAGCCCAGCTGAACCTAAGTGGTGGCTCAACACCCGACATGAGGTCCATACTAGGACCAAAGGGCCAAAGAAGGAAGTCCATGGCTATAGGAGAAGGTTTCACGAAGGATGTCTGGACTTCAGGTGGCTCTCTTGAAAGCTGTTTCTTGCATAGGCGAAGTTACAGCAGTTCAGGGAGCGGGTATCCAGAGCCAGCCCTACAGCTGCCAGCTCCAGCTGTAGGCATACCTGAAGCCGCTTTCTGGTCAAGTTACAAAGCATTCTAGACTTTTCTTTGCAGAGTATCTTAACACATAACAACCAATAAGCACCATACCCAATACCTTTACATTTGCCTATAGCCTATCATAGCTACTACCATCACCATATTCTAGTCATTATTATCCAATCACAAGAGTAAGTAAGTTACAATTTCAGCTTACAGTGGAGAATTCTTAGACCTTTCTTCTTCTTGCTACATCAACATTTCTTGTTTGCCTGCCATATCTTTCTTTTTGGTAAAGACACGTTTTCTATTTACTTATGCTCTTCTTGAGACTTACTTACTTGGTGAAAAACACGTCTTTGTTTGTAATCACATACCTTTGTCCTGCTCCTAAAAATCTCCTTCCAACTCATCTCCAACCTTTGCCTTCTCAGTTACTCAGCGATCACTGTTTCAGCAAAACATCTTTTATTCTATATCAAAACTTGCTTCCATTTCTACCTCATCCCCAGCTTCTACATTCACAGACCTTTCTGCCAAGCCTACATACCTGTGAAACTTTCTTACCAAACTTTCATCCTCCCCAACACATGGCCACTTCATTCTTCTCCAACAGGCACTTATTGCCTAAACAGGACAGGGCGGGTCTATGTAGGAAAAGGCGTTTGTCAATTGACTTTCCCTCTGGCTTTAAACAATTGGCTTTGGACCCACAATTGCCCTCCTTACAATTGTTCCAAATATCAAGACAAATGCAATCAAATAGCTGTTCAGCTCACTAATGGTAGCTGCGTAAGGTGTTCTTACCACACTTACCAAAAACATTTGGAAGCCTGTAAAGCAATGGGGAGGGACAAGGGGTTTTTTTGACCACCTATTTTTAAGCTGTCCCCACAAAAATTCCACAAGTAGAAGACATGTTGTTTGTGATTATCAGTGGGAATGGCAACACTGGATTGGAACTCAAAGCCTTTTAGTGAGTTCTGCTCCAAATCCAACCAAACAGCTTGCAGATGTAAATGTAGATGGCAACCCTGTGTGGGAGCTTGGAAATGCAAATACTGTGACCCTTATGGTGGGGCAGCTATTGTTGGAGGACCGTTAGGCCCGGGAATCCTGCTGTATTTTGACCCGCCAATTGATGACCAAGGGTAGGAAGGCCCCTTTGCTAATGGAACACGGGCTTTGAAAGGACATTATTGGATTTGTGGCCAACATGCTTAGCTCAGGTTACCTCCAAACTGGTCAGGGATATAGTGTATATCTTAGACCATTGTTCTTTTTGCTACTACAAATTCAGGGAAATCGCTTAGGAATCAAAATCTGTGAGGATTTAATTAGAGAAAAGCAGTCAGCTGATGCAGCCTTGGCTGCAGGGAGCACCCCAAAACGGGGAAAAGATGAATGGCCACCAGAACAAGTTACGCAACACGATGGACCAGCCCCTTGGAAACCTAAGGAATTAATCCCAGATGCCTGGGAACCCATTTATCATTTCAATGAGATAATTAGGTTACAAGCTGTCTCAGAAATAATTACCAACCAGCCAGCCACAGCTCTTGACCGTCTTGCTGAGCAACCCACTTCAATGAGGAAAGCGGTATTTTCAACATTGGATGGTATTAGATTATCTGTTAGCAGAAGAAGGAGGAGTTTGTGGGAAATTCAATGACTCGAGCTGCTGTTTGCAAGCAGAGGACAGCGGAAATGTGGTCAAACAAATAACAAAGGAAATAACCTCAGCTCATGGACCTGTCCAAGTGTTAAAAGGATGGTAATGGGACATGTTTTCCTGGCTAACTGGCCAGCTATGGGCTAAATTGTTACAGCAGGGATTACTGTAACACGCCTATATCAAACCAGGAATCCCGTGGAAAAGAAGTATATATGGACAGATTGGTGGTAGATGTTTCGGAGGTCTTTATTTCTCCAGCCGCATGGCCGGGGCTCTGCTCAGGAACTCCCCCAGTCACGGGACCCGAGGGTCCTTGGCCACACCGGGGAACACAAACCAACCAATGGGGAATGAAGCTGACCAGGGGCAGGGAAACCCCGTGTCTCTCGCCCAGGGCCCATCTCCCAGGGCTCCATGGCAGGGGGGGAGACCCCAACACTAAATGAATACCATTTCTCCTCTTATATGCTATAGCAACTCTAATCTTTTGAGCATGCGTGACACCATGCTGGGTGCAGCTCTTTCAGCAGGTGGTCAAGGGGATGCCGCTAGCAGCCATGCCTACCTGATCCAGAAAGGACTACAAAAGGACAGAAAAGGATGTCACTGCAAATAATAGCAAAAGCCAAGAAGACTCAAGAAGAAAAAATTAAATCAATGGTAATTAAGGTTTGTAAAGACAAATACAGATCAAATAAAAAGAGGAGGGATTAAAAGGAAGGAGGTGGATGAGTCTTTACAAACAGACCGTGTGAATTGGCCTGTAGACAAGGCTACGAACTTATGGGGAGTGAAGTAACAGAAGAAACTATTAGTTCTCTAGAACTGTTACTAATCATCAGAGACTGTTGATTAATCCAGGGCGTGTTAAATTCCTGAACCTAGAGCAAGGCAACAAAGACTTAATAGAATTAGGAATGGTTTCTTTTTCTTCCTTTTCGATGCCAAAAGGGGGGGTGCATATTAGAGGAGGGCATCGAGTAGGCAGTTCCGGAAGTCTGTATCTGCCGAATACCTCAGCCAGTGGGGAAAAGGAAGAGGGCCTTGTGGCCAGGAACTTGGCATAAAAAAGGGGCTGCATCCCGCAACCGTTTGACAGACCCCAGGGGAAAAGCCCCATGGACTCTCCCTGTAGTCGAAGAATGTTGCAGGACTCCTCTGTCTCCTTTTCGGACATCAACCTCAGGCACCGTGGATTAATTTTCCTTAACGGCAGCGACCTGCTGCGTGCTCTCCGTGCTCCTCCCCAGCCCCCCGGCAGGTGTAAAATAGTTCCCGGCGGCTCCCACCGCGCGTTACAGACGGCTGCGCGGCCCCGGGACTGCTCGCAGTGCTCCCCTGCTCCGCAAGGGCTGCCCGCGGGCTGCGGAGCCACCTCGCCACCGGCGCGGCCACGGCCGGGGCCCTTCTCGACAGCAGCCGAGGGGCTGCGGAGCGGGCGGCTGCGGGACGATCAGCCATTTTATGCCGCGCGGTGCTGCCGCCTCCATCTAGTGCTCCATCGCGCCGCCGGCCGACCCCGCCTGGCGCGCTCCCGCTCGGCCGCGCTCGCCGCCCGCCCAGCCTCGCCGGAAGCTCTCCCGCCCGGGCCGTGCCCCGGCTCCGCCTGCGGTTCGGCAGGGCCAGGCCGCACGCGTGCTGCGTGGCTCGGAGCACCCGCGTTGCGCCGCAGGCCACGGGGAAGGCGGGGCGGGGCGGGCCGGCGCCATGGTGGTAGCGCGAGGAGAGGAGCGCCCGGGCGGGGCGGCGCGTGGCGCGGCGGTGAGCGCTTCTGCTTCCTGTCGCTCGGCGGCCGCCCTCGGCAGGTGCCGTGTGACCCCGCGGAGCGGCGGGGCCGGCCGGGCGGTGCGCGGCGAGGCTTTCGGCCAGCGGCGGCCGCAGCGAGAGGCTGCTGGCACTGCCCGTGCCGGTGGAGAGAGCGGGGATCCGAGGCCGGCCTTCCTAGGGTAACGAGGGGCGACCGCCTTTGCCGCGCTGCCCTCCGTGCAGCACGTGGCCGATTCCGGTGAACCCGAGGTCTCCGCAGCGGCGCGGGCGGGAGGGAGTGGGGAGCGCGCTCGGTGCTCTGCCGGCCGCTCCCGCCCAGCGCTGCGCTCCGCCGAGGCGTTTTCCCGCCCGTCCTGGGGAGGACACAAGGGACACCAAAGTTGGAGCTTAGCTGTCAGGGGGAGCAACTTGCCTCCATTGGCAACGTCCTTTTCCCTCTGATTCAGCTACCTTGTAGTAGGTGCGATGGTGCTGAAGAAGGGTGGCGGCTTGGCACAGTTGCTGGCATAGGTGGTGCAAGAGCTCCACGCAAGGAGCTTTGAGTGGCATGTGTGAGGGTAGGAGGGTACGGCACCCACAGCTGAAGGCAGAAAAGGTCAGGGCATGTCATCAGCCGCAATCGTGCTAAGTTGTTCATCTTTGCAAACAGCTTGCCGAGTTGTTCCTTTTCTTAGGTAATGGGGGTTTGTATCAACCAGAACTGCATATGGTCAGTATTTGCAGAGAAGGTTATTTGGACTGTTGTTGAGGTGAGTGTAGCAGTTTCTATGGCATTTTGCAAAAAAGTGACAGGTCTCTCTGCGTTCCCCAATTCTTAACAAAAATGAAGTTAACAAAGCCCTGAAAAGAGGTTTTACAAAACTTGAGGGATTTTTTCCTACGAGTACTGTAGAGACAACCATAGTCACCTTGTCTTTCCAAAAGTGAAGGTTACATCTTTTTGTCCAAGAGCATCAAGTGCTTTTGGTCAGCGTTTGTGTGCAAGCATTAGCCTTGTTCTTGTTCTTCCCTGGAGAACTTTTACAGTACTCAGATGATCTGTGTAGGCTGCAGAGTGCAGTGGTGAACTTCAAGGCTTCCAGCAGAAGGGAGATGCTGTCCACGTTTTGGATTCTCCTTAGTCTGAACCTTCAATGTCCAAGGCTTCACTTTTCAAGCAGTTGGAAGAGCTCCAAATTAAGATATGAACAGGTCTTAATTGACCTTGTCACCGCCTCAGTTAGTCAAGTAATGCTGTGCACTGGATTTAATTGCCTAGTGCAACATGTGCTAAAGATATGTAGAGTATCTCCTCGATTACCCTCCCAGAAGGGTTTGAAGGGAGAACAAGGAGTTCCGAAGACAGGTATTTGGTGTACGAGAAGTAGAACTTAGTTGCTTGCAGGGCACTGCATGCACAAATGTCTAAGGAGGATCCTTCTTTTTTTGTCCCATCTATGCTTGTTCTCATTTGAAATCCTGAACATTCTGGAGGCTGGTTTTGTTAGGGTTGTGGCTGGGGAAGGGGTGGTGGTGGGGGAGGGGTGGGTGTTGTTTCTGATTTTTTTAATTTCCAGGATAGTGTACAAAGAACTTGTGCCCAAAACCAGCAGTATGAAGCAAGGCAGGTATAAAAGAAGGTCACCGAAATGTCGGCTAATATGAATCTGAAAGCGCTTCAGTATTTTACCCAGGAGTTTCACTCCAACAAGGTGATTGTCCTTCACAGAAATGTAGTGGCAGGCTTATGCCATGCTAGAAGTGATGACCTTTCTCTGCCCCAAATTGACCAGCAAGATATTTTGGCTCTTGATTTAAACCCCTGAGCCAGCTGTGTTTCAGGCTGCAGAAGCTGCAGGTGTTGTGGCAGACGCGGGGTGCAGCCTTGCCTGCCGGTCCCGACCTGGCGCACGCCGGTGGCAGCCGTCAGCGCCTGGGGTCCCCTGTGCCGCCCACGCCAGGGCTCTGCCTGCCTGCTTGCACCCCCGGTAGCCTCAGGGAAACAGCGGACTACTCCATCTACTTTAAAAACAAAGAAGCAAACAAAAAGCCCACTGTAAAAATATGTAGAAGTCTTGAAACTAATTCTCAGCGCTTGCTCGGAGTTTGTTGATGGCGCAAATGGATTTTGGATAAACTGGTATTGCTAGTACTACTTTTAAATTAGGCTCCTGAACTTCAGAAAGGAGAAGATGGTGGTCACATACCCCTGAGGAATGTTTGAAAAAGTAAGAGTGCTCAGTCATTTAAAGGTGGCCAGAAAATGGGTGTGGCAGTGGAGTGGACACTCTGCGAGTAGGTAGCCTTAAGTCATGCAGCGACTGGCACTTCAGTGGGAATTTTGCATCAACACCAAGAGATCGTTCCATGATGTGTTGCATAACAGCAAATTGGGCCAAAATTCTGCTGACTTTGATCAAGGTGGACGGGCCACCTTCACTTAACCCAGCATAGGGACATAAATCAATGATGTTTGAAAAACAGCCATGAAACATAGCCCCTTTAGTTTATTGCACTGTTGCAAGTCTGCAAAGCTCTGTTGCCAGGTCATTGGAAGTAGCTGTTGGAATCTAACTGCATTTGGACACTTTGTCAGTCAGCATCACCAGGAGGCTTAACGGTTTAGGTTGAGAGGTGGTGCATGTTTTTTTTCAGAGGAATGGCCCAGTGAAGAGCAGTGTTCACTGCCATGACTGCCGTTGTCGCCTTCTAGAGAAATCTTGGTTCATTCAGAGAGAACTTCCTTGGTTCTGCTGGTTTGGTTTTGCAGCTGGAGCAAAGGTACAGCACTGGAAGCAATTCCTAGGGCAGAAGCGGGAGATATCCAAAGCTCTGCACTTTGTTGTCCTCAGCACAGTGTAAGTGAGCGTAGTCTAATTGGAGGAGTGGTGAGCATCAGTGATATCAGATTTTTTAAAAGTTCTTAATTCTGTCAAAACAAGAAAGAAGGAGAGTGATGAAGATGAAATCCTTTCCTCTTAAATCTGCCTACAGAGCAACTTCAGGGGTAGTTGTAATGTGTATTCACCTATTTTGAATTGCCCAAAACCAGGCCTAGAGATGCTTCAGAGACAGAGTCAGAGAAGCGGGTATTTGCTTTATTTGGCGCTGGGTGCGTGGGGGATCACTCCTCCTAACACACCCACGCAGAGCACTCCATACAGTCCAGCATTATGTGTAAAATTTTTGAATATTCATCCCATTCCTTGGGATAGGAGTAGTTCTAGAAATTACTTCTCGGAAGTCATTGATATCATTAGCAGATGTGCCACGCATGCGCTGTGTAGCCAGGTGGTCGCACTGAGGAAGGCTCCTCTTCTTCCTCGGGGGTCTTTCTGATAAAGATCAGTAGTCTCCGTCACAATGCACTTTTTACCTTTCTTTCTGGAGCATGCACAGTTCTTCACTGGATGATTCAGCGATCTCTGTGCTGGTTTTCAAAAGATCCTGTTCCTCTTATCTTGACAAGATTAAGGCAAGTGCTGCTGCTTAGGTTTTGTGATTAACATTTGCCGTCTCTTAGTAGTTCCCTCGTGTTTACATGAGTAAACTATGGATCAACCCCCTTCTCAATTTTAGCACTGAAAGGATATCAGAGTCATTTAAAGAGCTGTCTCCTATGGAGTACTATAAAACTGCCATCATGGTAACACGTTTTCATACAGTCGTTTTAGCACAGAAGTAATAGATGTACAATCTTGGATGTTTCAACCTGCTGACTCAAGAGCCAGTGTTGAGCTTTTCTCTTTTAAATCCAGTCTTAGAGCTCTGCAGGGATCACTACAGCATGACGTTGTGACAAGGGGATGCTGATTCATGCATAAACCTTTGATGCTTTCCTTCTATCTTCAAGCAGCTTTGCAAACCAGTGATGATCTGGCATGTTGCAACTTGAGAGTCATGGTAAAGGTTTCACCAAACACTTTGTAATATCATGCTGCAGCTTTCATTCCTAAGGAAATAGCATTGAGCATATGGCTGGCAAAATGCCAAAAGAATGAGCCAAAACCAATATCCTTTAATGGGAAAGATGGAAAACATTGAGATGTGTTTATTTGAACTAAAATTCCTGTGGACCAAGCCTAAATGTATTTCACACTAAATTCTTAGAACTGATTTTAAGGGAAGATGTGAGAAAGATGAATTCACAAGCGGAATTTTCAGCAGCATAATATTGAACATTTGTTAGTAGAACAAAGGCATATCACAGCGCGGGAGCACTTAGCAATATTGCTAGAGGCGTGGCTCCATTCATGTTACTGTGAACTTAAGTACTTTTTAAACATAGTCCTTAAGCCCAGAAAGTAATTTACACTTCACTCAACTTTTCCCCCCCCTCCTGTCTCTGCCCCCTTGTGCCAGCGCACGCCAGCACGCTGCCGCCTCGGTCCTCTGGATAGCTCCAGAATTGAAGGCTGGCACCCCGCTCCGGTGCCTCCTCAGTCTCCAACCTAATTTGTAGTTGACAGATTCTTTGGGAGGTGTGAGTTTTGATGAGATAACAGACTTCCTGGGATGCATGCGGTTCATCTTCTTTGTTTCTTTAAGATGTCTTGGTTTCTACCTCTGTCATTTCTCAACTTAAAGGACATTTATTATCACGTGTTTATTACCACGTTTCCCAACATGTTACCACTCTTTCGAAGTTACAATTTACTCTAGTCTTGTTTTTACTTAACTATATTTTACCTGTTTCTACGTAGTACATGATCACTTCTAAATGTTAAAATCATATATGGGAAAGACAAGATTTATCGTTCACTCATTTATCACAGGAGGAATGTGTTAGCTGCTCGTGTTGCAGTTCACTTGTAATGCTGGTCTATTACCGCAGGCCTGGGCCCTAGGCTATATCACCATGTCGCGCAGCCATAGGGAGGAGGAGGAGGAGAGAAGATCCAGCAGGCAGGAATTGTGCAGCAAGATTTATTCATTTAATTATTTTACAAACTCTTTTACAGACTTTCTTCTTCATAATCTATTTGGACAAAGGATCAGCCACCCCTTGGGGTGATTGGCTAAAATCCTAAAACATCCATTGTCAAAATATTTTTCTACTATACCATAAACAAGACTTTTCAAGGTTGCAGGTGGCTTGGTCGTTTCCATACTCTGCTACCTCTTCTGTGAGAGAGAAAAGTCTCTCACGGACTTAGAAAATAGCAAGAAAATCCTCGCTAGCAGCATTTTTGTATCTACACTGGTCCTTCTCATTTCCTTTTCTCTAGAACACATTTCTCAGGCTCAGTGAGCAGATGTGCGTGCAAGTGGTTTGGTGTGTCCTTGGAATTCAACTAGTCAGGGTCAGATGGGTTTCTGCAGTGAAAGGATACAAGGAAACGGGGATATAGCCTACAGTGGGAACTCCTGTGATTTTGCTCCTCTCCAAACATTTCTCCTCTCAAAATGGATCTCTGTAGGAAATGGCAATCAGGCCTTAAATGCGCCAATCAGGCTTGTAAATAAACCCATATTATCAGTCAATCTCTTCAATCTATTCATGTGTTTATATGGGATTTTATTCCTATAGAATAGAAAACTCGGAGCAGTGGCAAAGAAGGGGGGGGGTGGGGGTGGGGCAGCAGCGGCCCTGCTCTGAGCGGGGCAGGGAAAGGCAGGCTCGGGATGCCGGGGTTTCTCACCTGAGGCACCCGAGCAGATGGTGAAGAGTCCCTCTTTTAGTGAAGGTAGACTGTTAAGAAGGTTCCAATGCAACGGCCGCTCTTACGAACAGAGCTGCACTCACGGTAGAAGAAAGGCAGCAGGAGACGGAATCCTGCAGTGGTGACCAATTCTCCCCGCAGCCACCGCAGCCTCTCTCCCCTCCGAATGCTTGAGAGAACAAGAGCTGGGGGCTGCATGCAACCCCGTTTTGCCAGTCCAAAGTTCACTGTATCTCTGCCCTCACAAGACACCTCAGCTAAAGGGAGTAGCCAGCTGCATCCCTCTCCTGAGCAGTGACAACTTCTTTTGTCTCTCTTAAGTGTCCAGTCGTTATTGTCTCCTAGCGTATAGGGGAAAGCTCCTTAAGAGAAAATAAAACCTCAAAAAATAAAAGGAGAACTACTAAAACCCCAACATACGGGTGATTCTCACTTTCCTTTACTGTCCTGTGGTGGTCGGCGATGGAAGAGACGGGGCAGATTGCTCGGATGCAAGAAGCCGATTTTATTGATACAGAGCTGAGTATTTATACCTTTTCAGCAGTAACTAAAAATAGATTCTTATATAAGCAGCAATCACTATAACAACCATATCTATGTTTCTTAATAACATTGCAAAACTACAAGCTAGCATTAACCGACAGCAAGCATGCCGTTCCCTTACACTAGCTATTTCCTGGTAGGCCGTACTGCCTGCCATGGTTTGCGGCCTAGCAGCGTTAGCGCGTCCACTTCTGACATGAGTTTAGCAGTGCTCTCACTTCTGCTTTCTAGCTGTATCTCCACACTTCTCAGCTCCATGTAAAAGCACATGCTCTCAGTGTCGTAGAGTCCTTAGGGAAAGCAAACAGCGGTTCCGCTTCACACTGCTAAATGTGCCAGGACAGAAAGCTTTCACTGACCTTGCCTTGCCTTTTCCTTGCAGCCTTTCCTCTTCAGAGTGAAAGATAGATTTAGAAGAACTATAAAGATTTTAGTTATAGGCTAGCTGTGTTGAGATTAGTTAGAGTAGGAAGGAATTTGGGCCCAGTGAGAGTTAACGAAAATAGTTAAGAGAGCTGGACCTGAAAGGGGTTTTAAGATGTGATTACCAAATAACTGATGATCTGTCATTTGCATGTTTGCTTAGCTGTGCTTAGAAGGAGGAATAGAAACTTTGATAAGTTGGTGTAGGGAACAAGGACAATTACCAATTTCCTCCCTTGGTGGGAACCCGTTCAAAAGTCACGCAAGAGGAAACTTAAGAGGTCACTAAAGTAATTCGGATTGTTAAAGTTCAAAAAGGCAAAAAGGCCAAAATGAGGAAGATGAGTTACTTCATCTTTCTTGGGACCACTGACCCAATTCAAGACCACTGACTCCATTCAGGACACACACTATGCATGCTTAATGACATTTAAGCTCATTTCCATATGAAGCGGAGAATGGGAGGTGTTAATGTTACGAATATGCATTTGTATTTTGGATATTCCTAATATGTGGAAATAAAGAGTGTCGTGTTTGCTTGGATCGGGGCCCTGCGTCTTAGGCAGCGCGGCAAAGGCGGCCACCCCTCGTTACCCTAGGAAGGCCGGCCTCGGATCCCCGCTCTCTCCACCGGCACGGGCAGTGCCAGCAGCCTCTCGCTGCGGCCGCCGCTGGCCGAAAGCCTCGCCGCGCACCGCCCGGCCGGCCCCGCCGCTCCGCGGGGTCACACGGCACCTGCCGAGGGCGGCCGCCGAGCGACAGGAAGCAGAAGCGCTCACCGCCGCGCCACGCGCCGCCCCGCCCGGGCGCTCCTCTCCTCGCGCTACCACGATGGCGCCGGCCCACCCCGCCTTCCCCGTCGCCTACGGCGCAACGCGGGTGCTCCGAGCCACGCAGCACGCGTGCGGCCGGGCCCTGCCGAACCGCAGGCGGAGCCGGGGCACGGCCCGGGCCGGAGAGCTTCCGGCGAGGCTGGGCGGGCGGCGAGCGCGGCCGAGCGTGAACGCGCCAGGCGGGGGTCGGCCGGCGGCGCGATGGAGAGCTAGATGGAGGCGGCAGCACCGCGCGGCATAAAATGGCTGATCGTCCCGCAGCCGCCCGCTCCGCAGCCCCTCGGCTGCTGTCGAGAAGGGCCCCGGCCCTGGCCGCGCCGGTGGCGAGGTGGCTCCGCAGCCCGCGGGCAGCCCTGGCGGGGCAGGGGAGCACTGCGAGCAGTCCCGGGACCATGCAGCCGTCTGTAACGCGCGGTGGGAGCCGCCGGGAACTATTTTACACCTGCCGGGGGGCTGGGGAGGAGCACGGAGAGCACGCAGCAGGTCGCTGCCGTTAGGGAAAATTAATGCACGATGCCTGAGGTTGATGTCCGAAAAGGAGACAGAGGAGTCCTGCAACATTCTTCGACTACAGGGAGAGTCCATGGGGCTTTTCCCCTGGGGTCTGTCAAACGGTTGCGGGATGCAGCCCCCTTTTGCTGTCAAGTTCCTGGCCAGAGCACCCTCTTCCTTTTCCCCACTGGCTGAGGTATTCGGGAGATACAGATTTCCAGAACTGCCTACTCTAAGTCCCCCTCTAATATGCACCCCCCCTTTTGGCATCGAAAAGGAAGAAAAAAACCCCATTTCTAATTCTATTAAGTCTTTGTTGCCTTGCTCTAGGTTCAGGAATTTAACACGCCCTGAATTAATCAACAGTCTCTGATGATTAGTAACAGTTCTAGAGAACTAATAGTTTCTTCTGTTACTTCACTCCCCATAAGTTCCTAGCCTTGTCTACAGGCCAATTCACACGGTCTGTTTGTAAAGACTCATCCACCTCCTTCCTTTTAATCCCTCCTCTTTTTATTTGATCTGTATTTGTCTTTACAAACCTTAATTACCATTGATTTAATTTTTTCTTCTTGAGTCTTCTTGGCTTTTGCTATTATTTGCAGTGACATCCTTTTCTGTCCTTTTGTAGTCCTTTCTGGATCAGGTAGGCATGGCTGCTAGCGGCATCCCCTTGACCACCTGCTGAAAGAGCTGCACCCAGCATGGTGTCACGCATGCTCAAAAGATTAGAGTTGCTATAGCATATAAGAGGAGAAATGGTATTCATTTAGCCCATAGCTGGCCAGTTAACCATGAAAACATGTCCCATTACCATCCTTTCAACACTTGGACAGGTCCATGAGCTGAGGTTATTTCCTTTGTTATTTGTTTGACCACATTTCCGCTGTCCTCTGCTTGCAAACAGCAGCTCGAGTCATTGAATTTCCCACAAACTCCTCCTTCTTCTGCTAACAGATAATCTAATACCATCCAATGTTGAAAATACCGCTTTCCTCATTGAAGTGGGTTGCTCAGCAAGACGGTCAAGAGCTGTGGCTGGCTGGTTGGTAATTATTTCTGAGACAGCTTATAACCTAATTATCTCATTGAAATGATAAATGGGTTCCCAGGCATCTGGGATTAATTCCTTAGGTTTCCAAGGGGCTGGTCCATCGTGTTGCGTAACTTGTTCTGGTGGCCATTCATCTTTTCCCCGTTTTGGGGTGCTCCCTGCAGCCAAGGCTGCCTCAGCTGACTGCTTTTCTCTAATTAAATCCTCACAGATTTTGGTTCCTAAGTGATTTCCCTGAATTTGTAGTAGCAAAAAGAACAATGGTCTAATATACCCCAGGGCTATACCATATCCCTGACCAGTTTGGAGGTAACCTGAGCTAAGCATGTTGGCCACAAATCCAATAATGTCCTTTCAAAGCCCGTGTTCCATTAGCAAAGGGGCCTTCCTACCCTTGGTCATCAATTGGCAGGTCAAAATACAGCAGGATTCCCGGGCCTAACGGTCCTCCAACAATAGCTGCCCCACCATAAGGGTCACAGTATTTGCATTTCCAAGCTCCCACACAGGGTTGCCATCTACATTTACATCTGCAAGCTGTTTGGTTGGATTTGGAGCAGAACTCACTAAAAGGCTTTGAGTTCCAATCCGGTGTTGCCATTCCCACTGATAATCACAAACAACATGTCTTCTACTTGTGGAATTTTTGTGGGGACAGCTTAAAAATAGGTGGTCAAAAAAACCCCTTGTCCCTCCCCATTGCTTTACAGGCTTCCAAATGTTTTTGGTAAGTGTGGTAAGAACACCTTACGCAGCTACCATTAGTGAGCTGAACAGGTATTTGATTGCAATTGTTTTGATATTTGGAACAATTGTAAGGAGGGCAATTGGAGGGCCAAAGCCAATTGCTTAAAGCCAGAGAGAAAGTCAATTGACAAACGCCTTTTCCTACATAGACCCGCCCTGTCCTGTTTAGGCAATAAGTGCCTGTTGGAGAAGAATGAAGTGGCCATGGACTTCCTTCTTTGGCCCCAAATCCCATGCCATTGTGGCCCTCCCATTGACCCACCATTTAGGTTCAGCTGGGCTAGCCAACCATGGCCACTCTTCAGATCCTCCTGGCCCTCCACAGAGCCAGCAATTGCTAAGGTTCAAAACTTTTGCTACTTCTTCTCCTAAGGCTGCCAATTGATTCTCCCACTCCTGGCCTAAACTTAGCTGACCATATAAAAGTAGAATTATTAAGGAAAATGTTTTAATAGTGTGATCTAATTAGCTAGTCTAATTTTCCCGTTGTCTTCTGCACCACCTGTGGCAATTGACGACACAGAAACTACTTAACGTGAAACAATGGCTGCAAGTATTAGCCCCCCAGTGAGTGGAGATTCTAGAGGAGGGATGCCCATAGAGACTATTTCAGCAGATGGTCTGTGGGTAGGCACGCAGGGCTTCCTCTGATGTCGAAGCACTGGCTACTGCTCCGGCCCACTCCTGCAGAGTGTCAGTCACGGCCTCCCGGCCTTCTCCTCCAGCTGAGATGTGCAAATCTCTGAGGCTTCAGAGACCTTGACCCGAGAGTGACGGGTCCACCTGTGTTCAGCTGTCTTGATGGCTGTTTCTGTCGTCAGTGACACTTGGAATGGGCCACGCCATTTCACCGCCACTGGCGCTTCTTTCTACTCCTTAACTAGGACTCAATCTCCTGGTTGGATGTTACAAGCAGCAAAGTCCAAAGGTGGGGCTTGTGCCAGCTGAGCTTCCTGTTGAAGGGGTTTCACAAGAAGCAGTATCCTGGCCACAGATGGTTTTCAATATACATCACTTACCTCTACTCCCCCACTAGGTTGAGACTTACCCGGGTAATTCGTAACAACGACGGAAAGGGGGATAACGGAATCTCTCTTCTGGGTCGGGCTCTCATTCTCGCCAAAGCCAATGTCCAAAGCCTTAGCCATGGCATCTTGGTTTCTATTCGCAGCTTCAAAAGGTGTTTCTTTCTCTATTCATTGTTTTCTACCCGAGCCGAGCTCTGGGGGTGCCAGGGCCTATGGAGGTTCCATTGTGTTCCTAAAGAAGCCAAAACCCCTTGAAGGATCTTTCCTGTAAAATGAGTTCCCCTATCTGAGTCTATTGCTTCTACAATGCTGTATCTTGGAATGATTTGTTCCAAAGATGCCTTAATAACTGATCCTGTCGTTGCTGAAGCAGTTGGAAATGCCTCTGGCCACCTTGCTAGCTGACATACCATTAGCAGAAGATATGAAGCCTTCCCACTTGGGGCATCTCAGGAAAATCCCCCCGGCATCTTTGGAAGGGACATGCAGCCCAAGGCCTCCCTCCCCTGGCAAGTTACTTTGTAACTTGGCTGTTTGCTTTAGCACAGCTCAAGCAACCTTCAACAGCTGGTTTTGCCAGTCTAAAAAGACCCCCAGCAACATACAGCATGAGGAAGGCTTCTGCCAATCCTCAGGAAGTGCAAGGACTCTCTTCACGGAGTTCTTTTAATATTGGTAGGGCCAAAGCTTCTGGTATCTCTTGTTTGCCATCCCTTGTAAACCAATTATTGTCTTTTTTCTCTGCCACGCGGCTTTTTACTGTATCTCGAACTCCTCTGGTAGAAAAGACAGCTTCCCGGGCAGTGATGGAGTCGCTGGGAGCAAAGGAGGCATCTTGGAGAGTTCTGGCAGAAGTGTTGCTTTCTGAATTTCTTCATCCACCAAAAAGGAGACAGAGGAGTCCTGGAACATTCTTCAACTACAGGGAGAGGCCATGGGGCTTTTGCCATGGGGTCTCTCAACTGATTGCGGGACGCAGCCCCCTTTTTATGCTAAGTTCCTGGCAACAGCACCCTCTGAGGTACTCGGGAATTACAGACTTCCGGAACCGCCTACTCTATGCTCCCCTCTAATAGGCACCCCCCTCTTGCTATGGAAAAGGAAGAAAACGAAACTACTCCTAATGCTATTAAGTCTTTGTTGCCTTGCTCTAGGTTCAGGAATTTAACACGGCCTTGGCTGAGCAACAGTCTCTGTCGATTAGTAACAGTTTCTAGAACTAACACTTTCTTCTGTTACTCCCCTACCAGTAAATTCCTAGCCTTGTCTAAGGACGGATTCACACGGTCTCTTTGTAAAGACACATCCATGTTACTCCTTTCACTCCCACACCTTCTTGGAGGTGGGACGGCTCCCCCGGCACAGCACCTGGCACAAAACCCCCCTATGCGCACACGCACACCTGCACTTACCCTGCACTCCGCTGCACACACACACACACACACCGCCCGCACACTAACACCCCCCTCCACATCCCCACCATGCTACTTGCAGTGGCCCCGCCCCTGCCATCCCGGCCGGCTGGCAGCACCCACTCCTCACATGCTTCCCCATGCCTTGCGTTTCCTTGCTGCCCCCTCTGTAGCCTTCTGTCAACCTGCCTTTTCTCCCCTGCCTTGCATTGGCTTGCTCACCCATCCCCCACCTGACTTCCTTTCACATTCGTCTAGGTCTGGCCTCACCTTTCCTTTTCCTTCTAGGACCCTCATTGCCTTGCCTCGCCTCGCCTCGCAAAGCCACCACTTGCCTTGCCCTGCCCTTGAAGCCCTCCCTTGCCTTGCATGACCTTGCTCACCCCTCCCCCACCTGGAATTCAAGACCCCTTTTCAATGACATTTCATGGCCTTGCCCTGCCCCTTCTGCTCCTCCTAGGAATCTCAAAGCTCTCAAGCATCTCCGGTGTTTCAGGATCACAGGAGAGGAAGACCAGGGGAGGACGCATGTTGCCACGCTCATCTCCATGGGCAGCCTTTGTCTGGGAGCAATCCTTGCATGTCTTGAATCTTGGAAGGGCAATTCACATTTTGCCCTTGAGCTCGGGGACCAGAATGAGAGTTCTTTTGCATACAAAGGAAAGCAGGTAGCTCAAGTCTTTTAGGTGCAGAGGAGACATGACCCACGCGGGATCAAGGCCACACAAAGCACTTGGTCCTGGCCACTTTTGTGTACCAGCAGTCCTTGAATGTACTTCTCACCTGCCTTGCCTGGCCTTGCCTTGGCAACACAACAGTTTCCTTGTCTTGCCCTGCTAGCCCTCTGGAGCCCGCTGGAGCCTTGCATTCCTTTGCATGGCCATGCCCCATCCTTGACCTGCCTACTGCTTTCCTCCAGGGCCTTGACTTGCCAAGCACTTCCTGTTTCTGCCTGGCCTACCCATCAGTGGACTTTCCTTCCTACGGCCAGCCTTGCCTCTAACGTCTGGGCCTTCTCTTGCCTACCACTCCATTTGCTTTCCCCTCACTGCTCTGGCCTTGCTTACCTCTCCCTTGACTTGCCCACAATTGCCTGCACTTGCCTTGCAGCACCTTGCCTGCATAGAAGGCAAGGTAAAGAATGGTAAGCAGGGCAAAGCAAAGCCAGCAAGTTGTAGGTAGTGCGAGGCAAGGCAGACGTAGGCAAAGGAAGCAGAGCAAGGGTAGCTTAAGAAGAACTCGACAAGGTACTGAAGGCAAGGCAAGGCCAAGAGACTCGGAGTGCCTTTCCTTGGGAAGGCAAGGACATAGTGCCAGTGTTGCTGCAGCAGATGTTAAGGTGGCATGGGGAGGAATAGAAAGTGCTGAGAACAGCGTGTGTGCTGCTAGTTTGAGGGGTGCAGTTGAAGTTGTAGGCAGCAAGATCTTCCTCAGCTGGCACTGTTTTGAGCTCTGTTTTTGCCAGATGGTTTCAAGTTGGTGGGCAGAATCTGCGAGAGGGAAAAGATTTGTTTGGGCCAAAGAGGTTTGTCTGGCTCTTGGAGTGTGGTGTAAAGAAGAGGCTGCTCTTGGAAGGGGAAGATGAGGGAAATCTTTTTGTCCTGATGTGCTGTTGATTGGAGTGCAGGGACGTTTGCAACTTGCCTCTGCCCTTGGGGCGGTTTCGAGCAGCGCCAGGTGCTTGGCCTTCTTTTGCAAGTCGTCAGCGCCATCGTGCGGTTGTTTCGATGAGCGCTGACAGTGCCGGGGAAAAAGCCAAGCGCTTCGCTGGCGCGGCCGCAGTCGTGTGCGAGCAGTTGGTGGAAGAGCTCCGCTGTGCATCCTGCCTCTTGGAGACACAAAAGAATGTGATCCTGCGCGTCGCGGGGAAGCAAGAGGAATCTTTTCATTGTTGGCTGTGCAGTTTCGAAGCGGCAAAAGTCAAGGCAGTTCCAGCACGGCCTCTTTCTTTCAGAACCTTTTCTGTGCCATCTTGAACATGCTCAACATGGAACTCGCACCCACTGAACTGCATCAAAGGTCCTGGAGAGACGCACTTTCCTTCAAGCTCTAGCTACCATCCTACCCTCCACCTCTCGCGGATCCCAAAGCCCTTCCAAACATCCAGCAGCTGCACGCAGAGAACAAGTGCTAGAACAAGGCGTTGGCCTTCCTAGTCCCTCTAAAGTCTGTAAACTAGGCGAAACATTGCAGTGACCAGCACTTTCCTTCGCAACTATCTATAGAGCGTCATCACATTCTCTCAGAGTGGCTAAGTCCACCCTTGCAGCGCAGCATTTCCAGCCACAGTTGGGACTGAGAGATGGGCCAGGTGAGAAAGCATTTGTTGACTATCCCTCGTCTCTGGAAGACTTGATACTCGCAGCGCAATCACGTCCACACACCTTCAGTGTGGCCAAGTTCAAGCAGCTAGAGCTCACAGAGATGGGAGAGTCAGGAGAGAAGCCGTTCCAAAAGTACCGTGTAGTGACAGCAGCATTAAACCTGTGCACAGCAGTCTACAGCACTGTAGACCGTGGCTTCTCTGACAAGACGTGCCATCCCATTGTTGGCTCTCGCAGCTCGGTTGCTAGCTGCTCTCCTGAAGAAAAGAACTAGAAGGAAAAGCCAATGCTGGGCTGCACCTTCCCCTTGCCTCACGTAAAAGCCACTTCAACTCCCCGCTGCACTCTCTACTTCCCCTCTCCTTGGCATCGACCACTGTGTTTTCAGCATCTCGGAGCCGAAAGGTAAGCGCCAGTGTTCCCAGGGATGGTTGGAAGAGGGATAAGTAGTAGCACAAGTAGCTGTCGTTGAACTTCCTCCTTCGCAATGCTAACGTGAACTCGGCAGGCAGGCGAGCGCCAGCCACCCTCCTTTCTCAGTTTGTACGCTGCGGACGCGAGCCCGGTGCTCGGCGCCTTCGTTCGGCCTCTTTAGTACCCATGTGGCGCTTTCGTTCTGCCGGAGTCGAAGCGTCGTCTACTTCTCGCCCAGAGAGCACGGTGCCGGCAGCGAAATGCTCCAGCCCACTGCTTGTGCCGACACACGCCTGGGCTATGCACTTTGCCTCTCAGCGACATACAGCAGCACATTCGGTCTAAATGAAAAGGGAAAGATTCTCGGCTACGTCTGGCACAGAGAACAGCTGTAGTTCAACGGGCTTACCCAGAGCATGCCCCCGACGCGTGGGAACTTGTATTTGCACCACATTCCAGTGGCAGTCCTCTTTCCTTTACAGGCAGCACAGCGCCGTCAGATCGCGGTGCTCTCTGCACGTGCCTTCTCACTTCCAAGTAGCACCGCGCACATTAGAGCCTTGCAGGGAGAGAAGACGCGGATAGTCGTGTCGCAGAGAAGAACGTGGCAGGGCGAAAAGGTGTTCTTCTTTTGTCCTCCTCGTCGCCCAGAGTGTGGTGCTGTGTTGAAAGTCTTGGCCAGCGAAAAGCTAATCCAGCCAGTGTTTCTCTCCTGACGCATTTCGCTGAGCGAGAGCTACGCGGACAGTTTGGACTCTGTGAAGCAGCAAGAAAATGATTGTACGTCGAGCAGAGGAAAATCCTTGCACAGCACACTGTGGCCGCGTGCAGTGTTGGCGCTGAAGAGCGGCAAAGCTCAAAGGCATCGCTGGGCTTCAGTTCTGTCCCGACCGCAGAAGGCGAAGAACGAAGCAGCTGAGCACCGGCTGCATGTACTCAGTGGAGCGAATTCCAAATGTCCAGCCAAGAACTGCTTCACAAGCAGATTCAGCTGAGAATGCTCTGGCTGCTTCACAAAGGAAGGTGCTGTGTTGCACTTCCTGGACACAACCTGGTCAGAAGCAGTTTCTTACACCTTCAATGCTGCAGAGTCCATGCAGCTAGAGCACACTCAGAAGGACGCGTCCAGAAAGAAGGCGTTCTTCAAGTATCCCCCTCTTCCAAGCAGCCTTGAAACTGAGCACAACACACTGCGGCTCAGGAGGTTCCTTCTCAGATAGACGTGCCGTCACATTCTTCACTCTCGCAGCTCTGTTGCCCACTTGCAGCAGCTGCTCCCAAAGAAAAAGGCTCCAGAAGTAAAAGCCACTGCTGGACTGCACTTTCCCCTTGCCTCACGTCAAGCACCAGAAACTGTCCGCTGCACTCTCTATTTCCCTTCTCCGCCGCATGGCGAAGCATAAACGTAATCGCAATTGTTTCCAGGGGAAAGCTGGAAGAGAAATAGGTAGCAGCACAAGTAGCTGCAAGTTGGACTTTAAGTTTCGAGCTGCTAATGTGAACCCGAAAACAAGCGAGTGGCAGCCACGCCTCCTCTTGCAGCCTGTGCGATGCACACACCAGCTCGGTGCTCTGCCTTCATTCTTATGCTCTTCGTAGCAGGTGGCGCTTTCGTTTTGCTGGAGACGAACCGTCGTCTACTTGTCGCCCAGAGAGCACGGTGCCGGCAGCGAAATGCTGCAGGCTGCTGCTTCTGCCGAAACACGCCTGGGCTATGCAATTTCTCTCTAGCGCTGAAGTAGCGCCACATTCTGTTTGCTTTGTAGCCAGCATCTTTACGGAAAGCTTCTCGGCTACGTCTGGCACAGAGAACAGCTTTAGTTCAACGGGCTTACACGGAGCTTGTCCCCGACGCGTGGAACTTGTATTTGCACCACATTCCAGTGGCAGTCCTCTTTCCTTTACAGGCTGCACAGCGCCGTCCGATCGCGGTGCTCTCTGCACGTGCCTTCTCACTTCCAAGTAGCACCGCGCACATTAGAGCCTTGCAGGGAGAGAAGACGCGGATAGTCGTCTCACACAGAAGAACGTGCCAGGATGAAAAGATGTTCTTCCTTTGTCCTGTTTCTTGCCCGAATTGTGTTGCAGTGTTGAAAGTCTTGGCCAGCGAAAAGCTAATCCAGCCAGTGTTTCTCTCCTGACGCATTTCGCTGAGCGAGAGCTACGCGGACAGTTTGGACTCTGTGAAGCAGCAAGAAAATGATTGTCCGTCGAGCTGAGGAAAATCCGTGCACAGCACACTGTGGCCGCGTGCAGTGTTGGCGCTGAAGAGCGGCAAAGCTCAAAGGCATCGCTGGGCTTCAGTTCTGTCCAGACCGCAGAAGGCGAAGAACGAAGCAGCTGAGCACCGGCTGCATGTACTCAGTGGAGCGAATTCCAAATGTCCAGCCAAGAACTGCTTCACAAGCAGATTCAGCTGAGAATGCTCTGGCTGCTTCACAAAGGAAAGCGCCGCCGTGGCACTCCTGGACACAACCTGGTCAGAAGCAGTTTCTTACACCTTCAATGCTGCAGAGTCCATGCAGCTAGAGCACACTCAGAAGGACGCGTCCAGAAAGAAGGCGTTCTTCAAGTACCCCCTCTTCCAAGTAGCCTTGAAACTGAGCACAACACACTGCGGCTCAGGAGGTTCCTTCTCAGATAGACGTGCCGTCACATTATGCAGCTCGCATACTGTGGGCTCGCAGAGCTCGCAGCTCTGTTGCCCACTTGCAGCAGCTGCTGCCAAAGAAAAAGGCTCCAGAAGTAAAAGCCTTTTACTGCTGGACTGCCCTTTCCCCTTGCCTCATGTCAAGCACCAGAAACTGTCCGCTGCACTCTCTATTTCCATTCTCCGTCGCATCTACCACTGTAATCTCTGCATCTCGAAGAATAAACCCCGGCCCAATTCTTTCTGTCGTCATCTTGTCTCACAGAGGGCACGCCGGCAGAGAAACGCTCCAGGTTGCTGATTCTTCCGAAACACACCTGGGCTGTGCATTTTCCTTCGCTGCCCTTGGTAGCACCACATTCTGTTTGCTTTGTAGCCTGAATATCAAGGGAAAGATTCTCAGCTACGTCTGGCACAGAGAACAGCTTTAGTTCAACGGGCTTACCCGGCGCTTACCCCGACGCGTGGGAACTTGTATTTGCACCACATTCCGGGGGTAGTCTTCCTTCCTTTACAGGCTGCACAGCGCCGTCAGATCGCAGTGCTTCTCTGCACGTGCCTTCTCACTTCCAAGTAGCACCGCGCACATTAGAGCCTTGCAGGGAGCAAAGACGTGGATAGATGTGTGGCAGAGAAAATCGTGCAAAGACGAAAAGGTGTTCTTCTTTTGTCCTCCTCGTCGCCCAGATTGTGGTGCTGTGCTGAAAGCGTGGGTATTATTACCCCTTCTCGCAGTGAGACTATGTGCTGCGTTGGAACTGTTGGCCAGTGAAAGGCTAATCCAGCAAGTGCTTCCCTCCTGATGCATTTTGCTGAGCGAGAGCTGAGGAAAATCCGTGCACTGCACACTGTGGATGCATGCAGTATACACGCAGAAGAGCGGCGAAGCTCATAGTCATCGCACACACCAGCCCAGTGGCCTGGGGCTGCGTTCTTCTCCCTTACCGGCGCTGGACAGAACTGAAGCATTCAGCTGTGGCTCTCTTTTTGTGGAACTGTGGACAGTTTCTGGTGCTTGACGAGAGGCAAGGGGAAAGTGCAGTCCAGCAGTGGCTTTTACTTCTGGAGCCTTTTTCTTTGGGAGCAGCTGCTGCAAGTGGGCAACAGAGCTGCGAGAGTGAAGAATGTGACGGCACGTCTATCTGAGAAGGAACCTCCTGAGCCGCAGTGTGTTGTGCTCAGTTTCAAGGCTGCTTGGAAGAGGGAGATACTTGAAGAACGCCTTCTTTCTGGACGCGTCCTTCTGAGTGTGCTCTAGCTGCATGGACTCTGCAGCATTGAAGGTGTAAGAACCTGCTTCTGACCAGGTAGTATCCAGGAGTGCAACACAGCGCCTTCCTTTGTGAAGCAGCCAGAGCATTCTCAGCTGAATCTGCTAGTGAAGAGGCTTTTGACTGGACATTTGAAATTCGCTCCACTGAGTACATGCAGCCGGTGCTCAGCTGCTTCGTTCTTCGCCTTCTGCGGTCTGGACAGAACTGAAGCCCAGCGATGACTTTTAGCCGTGCCGCTCTTCAGCGCCAACACTGCACGCGGCCACAGTGCGCTGTGCACGGATTTTCCTCAGCTCGACGGACAATCATTTTCTTGCTGCTTCACAGAGTCCAAACTGTCCGCGTAGCTCTCGCTCAGCGAAATGCATCAGGAGAGAAACACTGGCTGGATTAGCTTTTCGCTGGCCAAGACTTTCAACACAGCGCTACACTCTGGGCAACGAGGAGGACAAAAGAAGAACACCTTTTCGCCCTGCCACGTTCTTCTCTGCGACACGACTATCCGCGTCTTCTCTCCCTGCAAGGCTCTAATGTGCGCGGTGCTACTTGGAAGTGAGAAGGCACGTGCAGAGAGCACCGCGATCTGACGGCGCTGTGCTGCCTGTAAAGGAAAGAGGACTGCCACTGGAATGTGGTGCAAATACAAGTTCCCACGCGTCGGGGGCATGCTCTGGGTAAGCCCGTTGAACTACAGCTGTTCTCTGTGCCAGACGTAGCCGAGAATCTTTCCCTTTTCATTTAGACCGAATGTGCTGCTGTATGTCGCTGAGAGGCAAAGTGCATAGCCCAGGCGTGTGTCGGCACAAGCAGTGGGCTGGAGCATTTCGCTGCCGGCACCGTGCTCTCTGGGCGAGAAGTAGACGACGCTTCGACTCCGGCAGAACGAAAGCGCCACATGGGTACTAAAGAGGCCGAACGAAGGCGCCGAGCACGGGGCTCGCGTCCGCAGCGTACAAACTGAGAAAGGAGGGTGGCTGGCGCTCGCCTGCCTGCCGAATTCACGTTAGCATTGAGAAGGAGGAAGTTCAACGACAGCTACTTGTGCTACTACTTATCCCTCTTCCAACCATCCCTGGGAACACTGGCGCTTACCTTTCGGCTCCGAGATGCTGAAAACACAGTGGTCGATGCCAAGGAGAGGGGAAGTAGAGAGTGCAGCGGGGAGTTGAAGTGGCTTTTACGTGAGGCAAGGGGAAGGTGCAGCCCAGCATTGGCTTTTCCTTCTAGTTCTTTTCTTCAGGAGAGCAGCTAGCAACCGAAAGTGCTGGTCACTGCAATGTTTCGCCTAGTTTACAGACTTTAGAGGGACTAGGAAGGCCAACGCCTTGTTCTAGCACTTGTTCTCTGCGTGCAGCTGCTGGATGTTTGGAAGGGCTTTGGGATCCGCGAGAGGTGGAGGGTAGGATGGTAGCTAGAGCTTGAAGGAAAGTGCGTCTCTCCAGGACCTTTGATGGAGTCCAGTGGGTGCGAGTTCCATGTTGAGCATGTTCAAGATGGCACAGAAAAGGTTCTGAAAGAAAGAGGCCGTGCTGGAACTGCCTTGACTTTTGCCGCTTCGAAACTGCACAGCCAACAATGAAAAGATTCCTCTTGCTTCCCCGCGACGCGCAGGATCACATTCTTTTGTGTCTCCAAGAAGCAGGATGCACAGCGGAGCTCTTCCACCAACTGCTCGCACACGACTGCGGCCGCGCCAGCGAAGCGCTTGGCTTTTTCCCCGGCACTGTCAGCGCTCATCGAAACAACCGCACGATGGCGCTGACGACTTGCAAAAGAAGGCCAAGCACCTGGCGCTGCTCGAAACCGCCCCAAGGGCAGAGGCAAGTTGCAAACGTCCCTGCACTCCAATCAACAGCACATCAGGACAAAAAGATTTCCCTCATCTTCCCCTTCCAAGAGCAGCCTCTTCTTTACACCACACTCCAAGAGCCAGACAAACCTCTTTGGCCCAAACAAATCTTTTCCCTCTCGCAGATTCTGCCTACCATCTTGAAACCATCTGGCAAAAACAGAGCTCAAAACAGTGCCAGCTGAGGAAGATCTTACTGCCTGCAACTTCAACTGCACCCCTCAAACTAGCAGCACACACGTTGTTCTCAGCACTTTCCTTCTCAGCTCTAGCTACCATCCTAAGCCTTCCCTCTCCTAGAGTCAGGATCCAAAGACAACGGCACCACGGACTGCTCACACACTAAAGGCATCAGGACAAAAGGCTCACAAGCTTGGCCTTTGCATTCCCACGGACAGCTCAACAGCTCTAACCCAGAGAGAGCTCTGCCTCTTGGGAAAAGCCCTTAAAATCCCTAAGAGCACCTGATGTGCACATCCAAACCTGCTTTCCTTGCCAAAGAGAGCAACTACAAGCCCATCTCCAAAGAAACGGCATCCCCTCCTCCAAAATACAACACATCCAGCCACTGATCCACCTCCAGTATTGAATGTATCCAACAATTGCCCCTACACGCCCAGGGGCCAGAAGAGAAATGTCTTGCTGGACTATTCCTCCCCATGCTACCTTAACATCTGCTCCAGCAACACTGGCACTCCAAGTCTCTTGGCCTTGCCTTGCCTTCAGTACCTTGTCGAGTTCTTCTTAAGCTACCCTTGCTCTGCTTCCTTTGCCTACGTCTGCCTTGCCTCGCACTACCTACAACTTGCTGGCTTTGCTTTGCCCTGCTTACCACTCTTGGCCTTGCCTTCCATGCAGGCAAGGCGCTGCAAAGCAAGTGCAGGCAATTGTGGGAAAGTCAAGGGAGAGCTAAGCAAGGCCAGAGCAGTGAGGGGAAAGCAAATGGAGTGGTAGGCAAGAGAAGGCCCAGACGTTAGAGGCAAGGCTGGCCGTAGGAAGGAAAGTCCACTGATGGGTAGGCCAGGCAGAAACAAGAAGGGCTCGGCAAGCCAAGGCCCTGGAGGAAAGCAGTAGGCAGGTCAAGGGCGGGGCATGGACGTGCAAAGGAATGCAAGGCTCCAGAGAGCTAGCAGGGCAAGGCAAGGAAACTGTTGTGTTGCCAAGGCAAGGCAAGGATAGGCAAGGCAGGTGAGAAGTACATTCGAGGACTGCTGGTACACAAAAGTGGCCAGGACCAACTGCCTTGCTTGGCGAGGCGAGGCAGGGCAATGAGGGTCCTAGAAGGAAAAGGAAAGGTGAGGCCAGACCTAGACGAATGTGAAAGGAAGTCAGGTGGGGGATGGGTGAGCAAGCCAATGCAAGGCAGGGGAGAAAAGGCAGGTTGACAGAAGGCTACAGAGGGGGCAGCAAGGAAACGCAAGGCATGGGGAAGCATGTGAGGAGTGGGTGCTGCCAGCCGGCCGGGATGGCAGGGGCGGGGCCACTGCAAGTAGCATGGTGGGGATGTGGAGGGGGGTGTTAGTGTGCGGGAGGAGTGTGTGTGTGTGTGTGTGCAGCGGAGTGCAGGGTAAGTGCAGGTGTGCGTGTGCGCATAGGGGGGTTTTGTGCCAGGTGCTGTGCCAGGGGGAGCCGTCCCACCTCCAAGAAGGTGTGGGAGTGAAAGGAGTAACATGGATGTGTCTTTACAAAGAGACCGTGTGAATCCGTCCTTAGACAAGGCTAGGAATTTACTGGTAGGGGAGTAACAGAAGAAAGTGTTAGTTCTAGAAACTGTTACTAATCGACAGAGACTGTTGCTCAGCCAAGGCCGTGTTAAATTCCTGAACCTAGAGCAAGGCAACAAAGACTTAATAGCATTAGGAATAGTTTCGTTTTCTTCCTTTTCCATACCAGGAGGGGGGTGCATATTAGAGGGGAGCATAGAGTAGGCAGTTCCAGAAGTCTGTAATTCCCGAGTACCTCAGAGGGTGCTGTTGCCAGGAACTTAGCATAAAAAGGGGGCTGTGTCCCGCAATCAGTTGAGAGACTCCATGGCAAAAGCCCCATGGCCTCTCCCTGTAGTTGAAGAATGTTCCAGGACTCCTCTGTCTCCTTTTTGGTGGATGAAGAAATTCAGAAAGCAACACTTCTGCCAGAACTCTCCAAGATGCCTCCTTTGCTCCCAGCGACTCCATCACTGCCCGGGAAGCTGTCTTTTCTACCAGAGGAGTTCGAGATACAGTAAAAAGCCGCGTGGCAGAGAAAAAAGACAATAATTGGTTTACAAGGGATGGCAAACAAGAGATACCAGAAGCTTTGGCCCTACCAATATTAAAAGAACTCCGTGAAGAGAGTCCTTGCACTTCCTGAGGATTGGCAGAAGCCTTCCTCATGCTGTATGTTGCTGGGGGTCTTTTTAGACTGGCAAAACGAGCTGTTGAAGGTTGCTTGAGCTGTGCTAAAGCAAACAGCCAAGTTACGAAGTAACTTGCCAGGGGAGGGAGGCCTTGGGCTGCATGTCCCTTCCAAAGATGCCGGGGGGATTTTCCTGAGATGCCCCAAGTGGGAAGGCTTCATATCTTCTGCTAATGGTATGTCAGCTAGCAAGGTGGCCAGAGGCATTTCCAACTGCTTCAGCAACGACAGGATCAGTTATTAAGGCCTCTTTGGAACAAATCATTCCAAGATACAGCATTGTAGAAGCAATAGACTCAGATAGGGGAACTCATTTTACAGGAAAGATCCTTCAAGGGGTTTTGGCTTCTTTAGGAACACAATGGAACCTCCATAGGCCCTGGCACCCCCAGAGCTCGGCTCGGGTAGAAAACAATGAATAGAGAAAGAAACACCTTTTGAAGCTGCTAATAGAAACCAAGATTCCATGGCTAAGGCTTTGGACATTGGCTTTGGCGAGAATGAGAGCCCGACCCAGAAGAGAGATTCCGTTATCCCCCTTTCCGTCGTTGTTATGAATTACCCGGCTAAGTCTCAACCTAGTGGGGGAGTAGAGGTAAGTGATGTATATTGAAAACCATCTGTGGCCAGGATACTGCTTCTTGTGAAACCCCTTCAACAGGAAGCTCAGCTGGCACAAGCCCCACCTTTGGACTTTGCTGCTTGTAACATCCAACCAGGAGATTGAGTCCTAGTTAAGGAGTAGAAAGAAGCGCCAGTGGCGGTGAAATGGCGTGGCCCATTCCAAGTGTCACTGACGACAGAAACAGCCATCAAGACAGCTGAACACAGGTGGACCCATCACTCTCGGGTCAAGGTCTCTGAAGCCTCAGAGATTTGCACATCTCAGCTGGAGGAGAAGGCCGGGAGGCCGTGACTGACACTCTGCAGGAGTGGGCCGGAGCAGTAGCCAGTGCTTCGACATCAGAGGAAGCCCTGCGTGCCTACCCACAGACCATCTGCTGAAATAGTCTCTATGGGCATCCCTCCTCTAGAATCTCCACTCACTGGGGCGCTAATACTTGCAGCCATTGTTTCACGTTAAGTAGTTTCTGTGTCATCAATTGCCACAGGTGGTGCAGAAGACAACGGGAAAATTAGACTAGCTAATTAGATCACATTATTAAAACATTTTCCTTAATAATTCTACTTTTATATGGTCAGCTAAGTTTAGGCCAGGAGTGGGAGAATCAATTTGCAGCCTTAGGAGAAGAAGTAGCAAAAGTTTTGAACCTTAGCAATTGCTGGCTCTGTGGAGGGCCAGGAGGATCTGAAGAGTGCCTATGGTTGGCTAGCCCAGCTGAACCTAAGTGGTGGCTCAACACCCGACATGAGGTCCATACTAGGACCAAAGGGCCAAAGAAGGAAGTCCATGGCTATAGGAGAAGGTTTCACGAAGGATGTCTGGACTTCAGGTGGCTCTCTTGAAAGCTGTTTCTTGCATAGGCGAAGTTACAGCAGTTCAGGGAGCGGGTATCCAGAGCCAGCCCTACAGCTGCCAGCTCCAGCTGTAGGCATACCTGAAGCCGCTTTCTGGTCAAGTTACAAAGCATTCTAGACTTTTCTTTGCAGAGTATCTTAACACATAACAACCAATAAGCACCATACCCAATACCTTTACATTTGCCTATAGCCTATCATAGCTACTACCATCACCATATTCTAGTCATTATTATCCAATCACAAGAGTAAGTAAGTTACAATTTCAGCTTACAGTGGAGAATTCTTAGACCTTTCTTCTTCTTGCTACATCAACATTTCTTGTTTGCCTGCCATATCTTTCTTTTTGGTAAAGACACGTTTTCTATTGACTTATGCTCTTCTTGAGACTTACTTACTTGGTGAAAAACACGTCTTTGTTTGTAATCACATACCTTTGTCCTGCTCCTAAAAATCTCCTTCCAACTCATCTCCAACCTTTGCCTTCTCAGTTACTCAGCGATCACTGTTTCAGCAAAACATCTTTTATTCTATATCAAAACTTGCTTCCATTTCTACCTCATCCCCAGCTTCTACATTCACAGACCTTTCTGCCAAGCCTACATACCTGTGAAACTTTCTTACCAAACTTTCATCCTCCCCAACACATGGCCACTTCATTCTTCTCCAACAGGCACTTATTGCCTAAACAGGACAGGGCGGGTCTATGTAGGAAAAGGCGTTTGTCAATTGACTTTCCCTCTGGCTTTAAACAATTGGCTTTGGACCCACAATTGCCCTCCTTACAATTGTTCCAAATATCAAGACAAATGCAATCAAATAGCTGTTCAGCTCACTAATGGTAGCTGCGTAAGGTGTTCTTACCACACTTACCAAAAACATTTGGAAGCCTGTAAAGCAATGGGGAGGGACAAGGGGTTTTTTTGACCACCTATTTTTAAGCTGTCCCCACAAAAATTCCACAAGTAGAAGACATGTTGTTTGTGATTATCAGTGGGAATGGCAACACCGGATTGGAACTCAAAGCCTTTTAGTGAGTTCTGCTCCAAATCCAACCAAACAGCTTGCAGATGTAAATGTAGATGGCAACCCTGTGTGGGAGCTTGGAAATGCAAATACTGTGACCCTTATGGTGGGGCAGCTATTGTTGGAGGACCGTTAGGCCCGGGAATCCTGCTGTATTTTGACCCGCCAATTGATGACCAAGGGTAGGAAGGCCCCTTTGCTAATGGAACACGGGCTTTGAAAGGACATTATTGGATTTGTGGCCAACATGCTTAGCTCAGGTTACCTCCAAACTGGTCAGGGATATAGTGTATATCTTAGACCATTGTTCTTTTTGCTACTACAAATTCAGGGAAATCGCTTAGGAATCAAAATCTGTGAGGATTTAATTAGAGAAAAGCAGTCAGCTGAGGCAGCCTTGGCTGCAGGGAGCACCCCAAAACGGGGAAAAGATGAATGGCCACCAGAACAAGTTACGCAACACGATGGATCAGCCCCTTGGAAACCTAAGGAATTAATCCCAGATGCCTGGGAACCCATTTATCATTTCAATGAGATAATTAGGTTACAAGCTGTCTCAGAAATAATTACCAACCAGCCAGCCACAGCTCTTGACCGTCTTGCTGAGCAACCCACTTCAATGAGGAAAGCGGTATTTTCAACATTGGATGGTATTAGATTATCTGTTAGCAGAAGAAGGAGGAGTTTGTGGGAAATTCAATGACTCGAGCTGCTGTTTGCAAGCAGAGGACAGCGGAAATGTGGTCAAACAAATAACAAAGGAAATAACCTCAGCTCATGGACCTGTCCAAGTGTTAAAAGGATGGTAATGGGACATGTTTTCCTGGCTAACTGGCCAGCTATGGGCTAAATTGTTACAGCAGGGATTACTGTAACACGCCTATATCAAACCAGGAATCCCGTGGAAAAGAAGTATATATGGACAGATTGGTGGTAGATGTTTCGGAGGTCTTTATTTCTCCAGCCGCATGGCCGGGGCTCTGCTCAGGAACTCCCCCAGTCACGGGACCCGAGGGTCCTTGGCCACACCGGGGAACACAAACCAACCAATGGGGAATGAAGCTGACCAGGGGCAGGGAAACCCCGTGTCTCTCGCCCAGGGCCCATCTCCCAGGGCTCCATGGCAGGGGGGGAGACCCCAACACTAAATGAATACCATTTCTCCTCTTATATGCTATAGCAACTCTAATCTTTTGAGCATGCGTGACACCATGCTGGGTGCAGCTCTTTCAGCAGGTGGTCAAGGGGATGCCGCTAGCAGCCATGCCTACCTGATCCAGAAAGGACTACAAAAGGACAGAAAAGGATGTCACTGCAAATAATAGCAAAAGCCAAGAAGACTCAAGAAGAAAAAATTAAATCAATGGTAATTAAGGTTTGTAAAGACAAATACAGATCAAATAAAAAGAGGAGGGATTAAAAGGAAGGAGGTGGATGAGTCTTTACAAACAGACCGTGTGAATTGGCCTGTAGACAAGGCTACGAACTTATGGGGAGTGAAGTAACAGAAGAAACTATTAGTTCTCTAGAACTGTTACTAATCATCAGAGACTGTTGGTTAATCCAGGGCGTGTTAAATTCCTGAACCTAGAGCAAGGCAACAAAGACTTAATAGAATTAGGAATGGTTTCTTTTTCTTCCTTTTCGATGCCAAAAGGGGGGGTGCATATTAGAGGAGGGCATAGAGTAGGCAGTTCCGGAAGTCTGTATCTGCCGAATACCTCAGCCAGTGGGGAAAAGGAAGAGGGCCTTGTGGCCAGGAACTTGGCATAAAAAAGGGGCTGCATCCCGCAACCGTTTGACAGACCCCAGGGGAAAAGCCCCATGGACTCTCCCTGTAGTCGAAGAATGTTGCAGGACTCCTCTGTCTCCTTTTCGGACATCAACCTCAGGCACCGTGGATTAATTTTCCTTAACGGCAGCGACCTGCTGCGTGCTCTCCGTGCTCCTCCCCAGCCCCCCGGCAGGTGTAAAATAGTTCCCGGCGGCTCCCACCGCGCGTTACAGACGGCTGCGCGGCCCCGGGACTGCTCGCAGTGCTCCCCTGCTCCGCAAGGGCTGCCCGCGGGCTGCGGAGCCACCTCGCCACCGGCGCGGCCACGGCCGGGGCCCTTCTCGACAGCAGCCGAGGGGCTGCGGAGCGGGCGGCTGCGGGACGATCAGCCATTTTATGCCGCGCGGTGCTGCCGCCTCCATCTAGTGCTCCATCGCGCCGCCGGCCGACCCCGCCTGGCGCGCTCCCGCTCGGCCGCGCTCGCCGCCCGCCCAGCCTCGCCGGAAGCTCTCCCGCCCGGGCCGTGCCCCGGCTCCGCCTGCGGTTCGGCAGGGCCAGGCCGCACGCGTGCTGCGTGGCTCGGAGCACCCGCGTTGCGCCGCAGGCCACGGGGAAGGCGGGGCGGGGCGGGCCGGCGCCATCGTGGTAGCGCGAGGAGAGGAGCGCCCGGGCGGGGCGGCGCGTGGCGCGGCGGTGAGCGCTTCTGCTTCCTGTCGCTCGGCGGCCGCCCTCGGCAGGTGCCGTGTGACCCCGCGGAGCGGCGGGGCCGGCCGGGCGGTGCGCGGCGAGGCTTTCGGCCAGCGGCGGCCGCAGCGAGAGGCTGCTGGCACTGCCCGTGCCGGTGGAGAGAGCGGGGATCCGAGGCCGGCCTTCCTAGGGTAACGAGGAGCGACCGCCTTTGCCGCGCTGCCCTCCGTGCAGCACGTGGCCGATTCCGGTGAACCCGAGGTCTCCGCAGCGGCGCGGGCGGGAGGGAGTGGGGAGCGCGCTCGGTGCTCTGCCGGCCGCTCCCGCCCAGCGCTGCGCTCCGCCGAGGCGTTTTCCCGCCCGTCCTGGGGAGGACACAAGGGACACCAAAGTTGGAGCTTAGCTGTCAGGGGGAGCAACTTGCCTCCATTGGCGACGTCCTTTTCCCTCTGATTCAGCTACCTTGTAGTAGGTGCGATGGTGCTGAAGAAGGGTGGCGGCTTGGCACAGTTGCTGGCATAGGTGGTGCAAGAGCTCCACGCAAGGAGCTTTGAGTGGCATGTGTGAGGGTAGGAGGGTACGGCACCCACAGCTGAAGGCAGAAAAGGTCAGGGCATGTCATCAGCCGCAATCGTGCTAAGTTGTTCATCTTTGCAAACAGCTTGCCGAGTTGTTCCTTTTCTTAGGTAATGGGGGTTTGTATCAACCAGAACTGCATATGGTCAGTATTTGCAGAGAAGGTTATTTGGACTGTTGTTGAGGTGAGTGTAGCAGTTTCTATGGCATTTTGCAAAAAAGTGACAGATCTCTCTGCGTTCCCCAATTCTTAACAAAAATGAAGTTAACAAAGCCCTGAAAAGAGGTTTTACAAAACTTGAGGGATTTTTTCCTACTCGTACTGTAGAGACAACCATAGTCACCTTGTCTTTCCAAAAGTGAAGGTTACATCTTTTTGTCCAAGAGCATCAAGTGCTTTTGGTCAGCGTTTGTGTGCAAGCATTAGCCTTGTTCTTGTTCTTCCCTGGAGAACTTTTACAGTACTCAGATGATCTGTGTAGGCTGCAGAGTGCAGTGGTGAACTTCAAGGCTTCCAGCAGAAGGGAGATGCTGTCCACGTTTTGGATTCTCCTTAGTCTGAACCTTCAGTGTCCAAGGCTTCACTTTTCAAGCAGTTGGAAGAGCTCCAAATTAAGATATGAACAGGTCTTAATTGACCTTGTCACCGCCTCAGTTAGTCAAGTAATGCTGTGCACTGGATTTAATTGCCTAGTGCAACATGTGCTAAAGATATGTAGAGTATCTCCTCGATTACCCTCCCAGAAGGGTTTGAAGGGAGAACAAGGAGTTCCGAAGACAGGTATTTGGTGTACGAGAAGTAGAACGTTGTTGCTTGCAGGGCACTGCATGCACAAATGTCTAAGGAGGATCCTTCTTTTTTTGTCCCATCTATGCTTGTTCTCATTTGAAATCCTGAACATTCTGGAGGCTGGTTTTGTTAGGGTTGTGGCTGGGGAAGGGGTGGTGGTGGGGGAGGGGTGGGTGTTGTTTCTGATTTTTTTAATTTCCAGGATAGTGTACAAAGAACTTGTGCCCAAAACCAGCAGTATGAAGCAAGGCAGGTATAAAAGAAGGTCACCGAAATGTCGGCTAATATGAATCTGAAAGCGCTTCAGTATTTTACCCAGGAGTTTCACTCCAACAAGGTGATTGTCCTTCACAGAAATGTAGTGGCAGGCTTATGCCATGCTAGAAGTGATGACCTTTCTCTGCCCCAAATTGACCAGCAAGATATTTTGGCTCTTGATTTAAACCCCTGAGCCAGCTGTGTTTCAGGCTGCAGAAGCTGCAGGTGTTGTGGCAGACGCGGGGTGCAGCCTTGCCTGCCGGTCCCGACCTGGCGCACGCCGGTGGCAGCCGTCAGCGCCTGGGGTCCCCTGTGCCGCCCACGCCAGGGCTCTGCCTGCCTGCTTGCACCCCCGGTAGCCTCAGGGAAACAGCGGACTACTCCATCTACTTTAAAAACAAAGAAGCAAACAAAAAGCCCACTGTAAAAATATGTAGAAGTCTTGAAACTAATTCTCAGCGCTTGCTCGGAGTTTGTTGATGGCGCAAATGGATTTTGGATAAACTGGTATTGCTAGTACTACTTTTAAATTAGGCTCCTGAACTTCAGAAAGGAGAAGATGGTGGTCACATACCCCTGAGGAATGTTTGAAAAAGTAAGAGTGCTCAGTCATTTAAAGGTGGCCAGAAAATGGGTGTGGCAGTGGAGTGGACACTCTGCGAGTAGGTAGCCTTAAGTCATGCAGCGACTGGCACTTCAGTGGGAATTTTGCATCAACACCAAGAGATCGTTCCATGATGTGTTGCATAACAGCAAATTGGGCCAAAATTCTGCTGACTTTGATCAAGGTGGACGGGCCACCTTCACTTAACCCAGCATAGGGACATAAATCAATGATGTTTGAAAAACAGCCATGAAACATAGCCCCTTTAGTTTATTGGACTGTTGCAAGTCTGCAAAGCTCTGTTGCCAGGTCATTGGAAGTAGCTGTTGGAATCTAACTGCATTTGGACACTTTGTCAGTCAGCATCACCAGGAGGCTTAACGGTTTAGGTTGAGAGGTGGTGCATGTTTTTTTTCAGAGGAATGGCCCAGTGAAGAGCAGTGTTCACTGCCATGACTGCCGTTGTCGCCTTCTAGAGAAATCTTGGTTCATTCAGAGAGAACTTCCTTGGTTCTGCTGGTTTGGTTTCGCAGCTGGAGCAAAGGTACAGCACTGGAAGCAATTCCTAGGGCAGAAGCGGGAGATATCCAAAGCTCTGCACTTTGTTGTCCTCAGCACAGTGTAAGTGAGCGTAGTCTAATTGGAGGAGTGGTGAGCATCAGTGATATCAGATTTTTTACAAGTTCTTAATTCTGTCAAAACAAGAAAGAAGGAGAGTGATGAAGATGAAATCCTTTCCTCTTAAATCTGCCTACAGAGCAACTTCAGGGGTAGTTGTAATGTGTATTCACCTATTTTGAATTGCCCAAAACCAGGCCTAGAGATGCTTCAGAGACAGAGTCAGAGAAGCGGGTATTTGCTTTATTTGGCGCTGGGTGCGTGGGGGATCGCTCCTCCTAACACACCCACGCAGAGCACTCCATACAGTCCAGCATTATGTGTAAAATTTTTGAATATTCATCCCATTCCTTGGGATAGGAGTAGTTCTAGAAATTACTTCTCGGAAGTCATTGATATCATTAGCAGATGTGCCACGCATGCGCTGTGTAGCCAGGTGGTCGCACTGAGGAAGGCTCCTCTTCTTCCTCGGGGGTCTTTCTGATAAAGATCAGTAGTCTCCGTCACAATGCACTTTTTACCTTTCTTTCTGGAGCATGCACAGTTCTTCACTGGATGATTCAGCGATCTCTGTGCTGGTTTTCAAAAGATCCTGTTCCTCTTATCTTGACAAGATTAAGGCAAGTGCTGCTGCTTAGGTTTTGTGATTAACATTTGCCGTCTCTTAGTAGTTCCCTCGTGTTTACATGAGTAAACTATGGATCAACCCCCTTCTCAATTTTAGCACTGAAAGGATATCAGAGTCATTTAAAGAGCTGTCTCCTATGGAGTACTATAAAACTGCCATCATGGTAACACGTTTTCATACAGTCGTTTTAGCACAGAAGTAATAGATGTACAATCTTGGATGTTTCAACCTGCTGACTCAAGAGCCAGTGTTGAGCTTTTCTCTTTTAAATCCAGTCTTAGAGCTCTGCAGGGATCACTACAGCATGACGTTGTGACAAGGGGATGCTGATTCATGCATAAACCTTTGATGCTTTCCTTCTATCTTCAAGCAGCTTTGCAAACCAGTGATGATCTGGCATGTTGCAACTTGAGAGTCATGGTAAAGGTTTCACCAAACACTTTGTAATATCATGCTGCAGCTTTCATTCCTAAGGAAATAGCATTGAGCATATGGCTGGCAAAATGCCAAAAGAATGAGCCAAACCCAATATCCTTTAATGGGAAAGATGGAAAACATTGAGATGTGTTTATTTGAACTAAAATTCCTGTGGACCAAGCCTAAATGTATTTCACACTAAATTCTTAGAACTGATTTTAAGGGAAGATGTGAGAAAGATGAATTCACAAGCGGAATTTTCAGCAGCATAATATTGAACATTTGTTAGTAGAACAAAGGCATATCACAGCGCGGGAGCACTTAGCAATATTGCTAGAGGCGTGGCTCCATTCATGTTACTGTGAACTTAAGTACTTTTTAAACATAGTCCTTAAGCCCAGAAAGTAATTTACACTTCACTCAACTTTTCCCCCCCCTCCTGTCTCTGCCCCCTTGTGCCAGCGCATGCCAGCACGCTGCCGCCTCGGTCCTCTGGATAGCTCCAGAATTGAAGGCTGGCACCCCGCTCCGGTGCCTCCTCAGTCTCCAACCTAATTTGTAGTTGACAGATTCTTTGGGAGGTGTGAGTTTTGATGAGATAACAGACTTCCTGGGATGCATGCGGTTCATCTTCTTTGTTTCTTTAAGATGTCTTGGTTTCTACCTCTGTCATTTCTCAACTTAAAGGACATTTATTATCAGGTGTTTATTACCACGTTTCCCAACATGTTACCACTCTTTCGAAGTTACAATTTACTCTAGTCTTGTTTTTACTTAACTATATTTTACCTGTTTCTACGTAGTACATGATCACTTCTAAATGTTAAAATCATATATGGGAAAGACAAGATTTATCTTTCACTCATTTATCACAGGAGGAATGTGTTAGCTGCTCGTGTTGCAGTTCACTTGTAATGCTGGTCTATTACCGCAGGCCTGGGCCCTAGGCTATATCACCATGTCCCGCAGCCATAGGGAGGAGGAGGAGGAGAGAAGATCCAGCAGGCAGGAATTGTGCAGCAAGATTTATTCATTTAATTATTTTACAAACTCTTTTACAGACTTTCTTCTTCATAATCTATTTGGACAAAGGATCAGCCACCCCTTGGGGTGATTGGCTAAAATCCTAAAACATCCATTGTCAAAATATTTTTCTACTATACCATAAACAAGACTTTTCAAGGTTGCAGGTGGCTTGGTCGTTTCCATACTCTGCTACCTCTTCTGTGAGAGAGAAAAGTCTCTCACGGACTTAGAAAATAGCAAGAAAATCCTCGCTAGCAGCATTTTTGTATCTACACTGGTCCTTCTCATTTCCTTTTCTCTAGAACACATTTCTCAGGCTCAGTGAGCAGATGTGCGTGCAAGTGGTTTGGTGTGTCCTTGGAATTCAACTAGTCAGGGTCAGATGGGTTTCTGCAGTGAAAGGATACAAGGAAACGGGGATATAGCCTACAGTGGGAACTCCTGTGATTTTGCTCCTCTCCAAACATTTCTCCTCTCAAAATGGATCTCTGTAGGAAATGGCAATCAGGCCTTAAATGCGCCAATCAGGCTTGTAAATAAACCCATATTATCAGTCAATCTCTTCAATCTATTCATGTGTTTATATGGGATTTTATTCCTATAGAATAGAAAACTCGGAGCAGTGGCAAAGAAGGGGGGGGGGGTGGGGGTGGGGCAGCAGCGGCCCTGCTCTGAGCGGGGCAGGGAAAGGCAGGCTCGGGATGCCGGGGTTTCTCACCTGAGGCACCCGAGCAGATGGTGAAGAGTCCCTCTTTTAGTGAAGGTAGACTGTTAAGAAGGTTCCAATGCAACGGCCGCTCTTACGAACAGAGCTGCACTCACGGTAGAAGAAAGGCAGCAGGAGACGGAATCCTGCAGTGGTGACCAATTCTCCCCGCAGCCACCGCAGCCTCTCTCCCCTCCGAATGCTTGAGAGAACAAGAGCTGGGGGCTGCATGCAACCCCGTTTTGCCAGTCCAAAGTTCACTGTATCTCTGCCCTCACAAGACACCTCAGCTAAAGGGAGTAGCCAGCTGCATCCCTCTCCTGAGCAGTGACAACTTCTTTTGTCTCTCTTAAGTGTCCAGTCGTTATTGTCTCCTAGCGTATAGGGGAAAGCTCCTTAAGAGAAAATAAAACCTCAAAAAATAAAAGGAGAACTACTAAAACCCCAACATACGGGTGATTCTCACTTTCCTTTACTGTCCTGTGGTGGTCGGCGATGGAAGAGACGGGGCAGATTGCTCGGATGCAAGAAGCCGATTTTATTGATACAGAGCTGAGTATTTATACCTTTTCAGCAGTAACTAAAAATAGATTCTTATATAAGCAGCAATCACTATAACAACCATATCTATGTTTCTTAATAACATTGCAAAACTACAAACTAGCATTAACCGACAGCAAGCATGCCGTTCCCTTACACTAGCTATTTCCTGGTAGGCCGTACTGCCTGCCATGGTTTGCGGCCTAGCAGCGTTAGCGCGTCCACTTCTGACATGAGTTTAGCAGTGCTCTCACTTCTGCTTTCTAGCTGTATCTCCACACTTCTCAGCTCCATGTAAAAGCACATGCTCTCAGTGTCGTAGAGTCCTTAGGGAAAGCAAACAGCGGTTCCGCTTCACACTGCTAAATGTGCCAGGACAGAAAGCTTTCACTGACCTTGCCTTGCCTTTTCCTTGCAGCCTTTCCTCTTCAGAGTGAAAGATAGATTTAGAAGAACTATAAAGATTTTAGTTATAGGCTAGCTGTGTTGAGATTAGTTAGAGTAGGAAGGAATTTGGGCCCAGTGAGAGTTAACGAAAATAGTTAAGAGAGCTGGACCTGAAAGGGGTTTTAAGATGTGATTACCAAATAACTGATGATCTGTCATTTGCATGTTTGCTTAGCTGTGCTTAGAAGGAGGAATAGAAACTTTGATAAGTTGGTGTAGGGAACAAGGACAATTACCAATTTCCTCCCTTGGTGGGAACCCGTTCAAAAGTCACGCAAGAGGAAACTTAAGAGGTCACTAAAGTAATTCGGATTGTTAAAGTTCAAAAAGGCAAAAAGGCCAAAATGAGGAAGATGAGTTACTTCATCTTTCTTGGGACCACTGACCCAATTCAAGACCACTGACTCCATTCAGGACACACACTATGCATGCTTAATGACATTTAAGCTCATTTCCATATGAAGCGGAGAATGGGAGGTGTTAATGTTACGAATATGCATTTGTATTTTGGATATTCCTAATATGTGGAAATAAAGAGTGTCGTGTTTGCTTGGATCGGGGCCCTGCGTCTTAGGCAGCGCGGCAAAGGCGGCCACCCCTCGTTACCCTAGGAAGGCCGGCCTCGGATCCCCGCTCTCTCCACCGGCACGGGCAGTGCCAGCAGCCTCTCGCTGCGGCCGCCGCTGGCCGAAAGCCTCGCCGCGCACCGCCCGGCCGGCCCCGCCGCTCCGCGGGGTCACACGGCACCTGCCGAGGGCGGCCGCCGAGCGACAGGAAGCAGAAGCGCTCACCGCCGCGCCACGCGCCGCCCCGCCCGGGCGCTCCTCTCCTCGCGCTACCACCATGGCGCCGGCCCGCCCCGCCCCGCCTTCCCCGTGGCCTGCGGCGCAACGCGGGTGCTCCGAGCCACGCAGCACGCGTGCGGCCGGGCCCTGCCGAACCGCAGGCGGAGCCGGGGCACGGCCCGGGCGGGAGAGCTTCCGGCGAGGCTGGGCGGGCGGCGAGCGCGGCCGAGCGTGAACGCGCCAGGCGGGGGTCGGCCGGCGGCGCGATGGAGAGCTAGATGGAGGCGGCAGCACCGCGCGGCATAAAATGGCTGATCGTCCCGCAGCCGCCCGCTCCGCAGCCCCTCGGCTGCTGTCGAGAAGGGCCCCGGCCCTGGCCGCGCCGGTGGCGAGGTGGCTCCGCAGCCCGCGGGCAGCCCTGGCGGGGCAGGGGAGCACTGCGAGCAGTCCCGGGACCATGCAGCCGTCTGTAACGCGCGGTGGGAGCCGCCGGGAACTATTTTACACCTGCCGGGGGGCTGGGGAGGAGCACGGAGAGCACGCAGCAGGTCGCTGCCGTTAGGGAAAATTAATGCACGATGCCTGAGGTTGATGTCCGAAAAGGAGACACAGGAGTCCTGCAACATTCTTCGACTACAGGGAGAGTCCATGGGGCTTTTCCCCTGGGGTCTGTCAAACGGTTGCGGGATGCAGCCCCCTTTTGCTGTCAAGTTCCTGGCCAGAGCACCCTCTTCCTTTTCCCCACTGGCTGAGGTATTCGGGAGATACAGATTTCCAGAACTGCCTACTCTAAGTCCCCCTCTAATATGCACCCCCCCTTTTGGCATCGAAAAGGAAGAAAAAAACCCCATTTCTAATTCTATTAAGTCTTTGTTGCCTTGCTCTAGGTTCAGGAATTTAACACGCCCTGGATTAATCAACAGTCTCTGATGATTAGTAACAGTTCTAGAGAACTAATAGTTTCTTCTGTTACTTCACTCCCCATAAGTTCGTAGCCTTGTCTACAGGCCAATTCACACGGTCTGTTTGTAAAGACTCATCCACCTCCTTCCTTTTAATCCCTCCTCTTTTTATTTGATCTGTATTTGTCTTTACAAACCTTAATTACCATTGATTTAATTTTTTCTTCTTGAGTCTTCTTGGCTTTTGCTATTATTTGCAGTGACATCCTTTTCTGTCCTTTTGTAGTCCTTTCTGGATCAGGTAGGCATGGCTGCTAGCGGCATCCCCTTGACCACCTGCTGAAAGAGCTGCACCCAGCATGGTGTCACGCATGCTCAAAAGATTAGAGTTGCTATAGCATATAAGAGGAGAAATGGTATTCATTTAGCCCATAGCTGGCCAGTTAACCATGAAAACATGTCCCATTACCATCCTTTCAACACTTGGACAGGTCCATGAGCTGAGGTTATTTCCTTTGTTATTTGTTTGACCACATTTCCGCTGTCCTCTGCTTGCAAACAGCAGCTCGAGTCATTGAATTTCCCACAAACTCCTCCTTCTTCTGCTAACAGATAATCTAATACCATCCAATGTTGAAAATACCGCTTTCCTCATTGAAGTGGGTTGCTCAGCAAGACGGTCAAGAGCTGTGGCTGGCTGGTTGGTAATTATTTCTGAGACAGCTTGTAACCTAATTATCTCATTGAAATGATAAATGGGTTCCCAGGCATCTGGGATTAATTCCTTAGGTTTCCAAGGGGCTGGTCCATCGTGTTGCGTAACTTGTTCTGGTGGCCATTCATCTTTTCCCCGTTTTGGGGTGCTCCCTGCAGCCAAGGCTGCCTCAGCTGACTGCTTTTCTCTAATTAAATCCTCACAGATTTTGGTTCCTAAGTGATTTCCCTGAATTTGTAGTAGCAAAAAGAACAATGGTCTAATATACCCCAGGGCTATACCATATCCCTGACCAGTTTGGAGGTAACCTGAGCTAAGCATGTTGGCCACAAATCCAATAATGTCCTTTCAAAGCCCGTGTTCCATTAGCAAAGGGGCCTTCCTACCCTTGGTCATCAATTGGCGGGTCAAAATACAGCAGGATTCCCGGGCCTAACGGTCCTCCAACAATAGCTGCCCCACCATAAGGGTCACAGTATTTGCATTTCCAAGCTCCCACACAGGGTTGCCATCTACATTTACATCTGCAAGCTGTTTGGTTGGATTTGGAGCAGAACTCACTAAAAGGCTTTGAGTTCCAATCCGGTGTTGCCATTCCCACTGATAATCACAAACAACATGTCTTCTACTTGTGGAATTTTTGTGGGGACAGCTTAAAAATAGGTGGTCAAAAAAACCCCTTGTCCCTCCCCATTGCTTTACAGGCTTCCAAATGTTTTTGGTAAGTGTGGTAAGAACACCTTACGCAGCTACCATTAGTGAGCTGAACAGGTATTTGATTGCAATTGTTTTGATATTTGGAACAATTGTAAGGAGGGCAATTGGAGGGCCAAAGCCAATTGCTTAAAGCCAGAGAGAAAGTCAATTGACAAACGCCTTTTCCTACATAGACCCGCCCTGTCCTGTTTAGGCAATAAGTGCCTGTTGGAGAAGAATGAAGTGGCCATGGACTTCCTTCTTTGGCCCCAAATCCCATGCCATTGTGGCCCTCCCATTGACCCACCATTTAGGTTCAGCTGGGCTAGCCAACCATGGCCACTCTTCAGATCCTCCTGGCCCTCCACAGAGCCAGCAATTGCTAAGGTTCAAAACTTTTGCTACTTCTTCTCCTAAGGCTGCCAATTGATTCTCCCACTCCTGGCCTAAACTTAGCTGACCATATAAAAGTAGAATTATTAAGGAAAATGTTTTAATAGTGTGATCTAATTAGCTAGTCTAATTTTCCCGTTGTCTTCTGCACCACCTGTGGCAATTGACGACACAGAAACTACTTAACGTGAAACAATGGCTGCAAGTATTAGCCCCCCAGTGAGTGGAGATTCTAGAGGAGGGATGCCCATAGAGACTATTTCAGCAGATGGTCTGTGGGTAGGCACGCAGGGCTTCCTCTGATGTCGAAGCACTGGCTACTGCTCCGGCCCACTCCTGCAGAGTGTCAGTCACGGCCTCCCGGCCTTCTCCTCCAGCTGAGATGTGCAAATCTCTGAGGCTTCAGAGACCTTGACCCGAGAGTGACGGGTCCACCTGTGTTCAGCTGTCTTGATGGCTGTTTCTGTCGTCAGTGACACTTGGAATGGGCCACGCCATTTCACCGCCACTGGCGCTTCTTTCTACTCCTTAACTAGGACTCAATCTCCTGGTTGGATGTTACAAGCAGCAAAGTCCAAAGGTGGGGCTTGTGCCAGCTGAGCTTCCTGTTGAAGGGGTTTCACAAGAAGCAGTATCCTGGCCACAGATGGTTTTCAATATACATCACTTACCTCTACTCCCCCACTAGGTTGAGACTTAGCCGGGTAATTCATAACAACGACGGAAAGGGGGATAACGGAATCTCTCTTCTGGGTCGGGCTCTCATTCTCGCCAAAGCCAATGTCCAAAGCCTTAGCCATGGCATCTTGGTTTCTATTCGCAGCTTCAAAAGGTGTTTCTTTCTCTATTCATTGTTTTCTACCCGAGCCGAGCTCTGGGGGTGCCAGGGCCTATGGAGGTTCCATTGTGTTCCTAAAGAAGCCAAAACCCCTTGAAGGATCTTTCCTGTAAAATGAGTTCCCCTATCTGAGTCTATTGCTTCTACAATGCTGTATCTTGGAATGATTTGTTCCAAAGAGGCCTTAATAACTGATCCTGTCGTTGCTGAAGCAGTTGGAAATGCCTCTGGCCACCTTGCTAGCTGACATACCATTAGCAGAAGATATGAAGCCTTCCCACTTGGGGCATCTCAGGAAAATCCCCCCGGCATCTTTGGAAGGGACATGCAGCCCAAGGCCTCCCTCCCCTGGCAAGTTACTTTGTAACTTGGCTGTTTGCTTTAGCACAGCTCAAGCAACCTTCAACAGCTCGTTTTGCCAGTCTAAAAAGACCCCCAGCAACATACAGCATGAGGAAGGCTTCTGCCAATCCTCAGGAAGTGCAAGGACTCTCTTCACGGAGTTCTTTTAATATTGGTAGGGCCAAAGCTTCTGGTATCTCTTGTTTGCCATCCCTTGTAAACCAATTATTGTCTTTTTTCTCTGCCACACGGTTTTTTACTGTATCTCGAACTCCTCTGGCAGAAAAGACAGCTTCCCGGGCAGTGATGGAGTCGCTGGGAGCAAAGGAGGCATCTTGGAGAGTTCTGGCAGAAGTGTTGCTTTCTGAATTTCTTCATCCACCAAAAAGGAGACAGAGGAGTCCTGGAACATTCTTCAACTACAGGGAGAGGCCATGGGGCTTTTGCCATGGGGTCTCTCAACTGATTGCGGGACGCAGCCCCCTTTTTATGCTAAGTTCCTGGCAACAGCACCCTCTGAGGTACTCGGGAATTACAGACTTCCGGAACCGCCTACTCTATGCTCCCCTCTAATAGGCACCCCCCTCTTGCTATGGAAAAGGAAGAAAACGAAACTACTCCTAATGCTATTAAGTCTTTGTTGCCTTGCTCTAGGTTCAGGAATTTAACACGGCCTTGGCTGAGCAACAGTCTCTGTCGATTAGTAACAGTTTCTAGAACTAACACTTTCTTCTGTTACTCCCCTACCAGTAAATTCCTAGCCTTGTCTAAGGACGGATTCACACGGTCTCTTTGTAAAGACACATCCATGTTACTCCTTTCACTCCCACACCTTCTTGGAGGTGGGACGGCTCCCCCTGGCACAGCACCTGGCACAAAACCCCCCTATGCGCACACGCACACCTGCACTTACCCTGCACTCCGCTGCACACACACACACACACACCGCCCGCACACTAACACCCCCCTCCACATCCCCACCATGCTACTTGCAGTGGCCCCGCCCCTGCCATCCCGGCCGGCTGGCAGCACCCACTCCTCACATGCTTCCCCATGCCTTGCGTTTCCTTGCTGCCCCCTCTGTAGCCTTCTGTCAACCTGCCTTTTCTCCCCTGCCTTGCATTGGCTTGCTCACCCATCCCCCACCTGACTTCCTTTCACATTCGTCTAGGTCTGGCCTCACCTTTCCTTTTCCTTCTAGGACCCTCATTGCCTTGCCTCGCCTCGCCTCGCAAAGCCACCACTTGCCTTGCCCTGCCCTTGAAGCCCTCCCTTGCCTTGCATGACCTTGCTCACCCCTCCCCCACCTGGAATTCAAGACCCCTTTTCAATGACATTTCATGGCCTTGCCCTGCCCCTTCTGCTCCTCCTAGGAATCTCAAAGCTCTCAAGCATCTCCGGTGTTTCAGGATCACAGGAGAGGAAGACCAGGGGAGGACGCATGTTGCCACGCTCATCTCCATGGGCAGCCTTTGTCTGGGAGCAATCCTTGCATGTCTTGAATCTTGGAAGGGCAATTCACATTTTGCCCTTGAGCTCGGGGACCAGAATGAGAGTTCTTTTGCATACAAAGGAAAGCAGGTAGCTCAAGTCTTTTAGGTGCAGAGGAGACATGACCCACGCGGGATCAAGGCCACACAAAGCACTTGGTCCTGGCCACTTTTGTGTACCAGCAGTCCTTGAATGTACTTCTCACCTGCCTTGCCTGGCCTTGCCTTGGCAACACAACAGTTTCCTTGTCTTGCCCTGCTAGCCCTCTGGAGCCCGCTGGAGCCTTGCATTCCTTTGCATGGCCATGCCCCATCCTTGACCTGCCTACTGCTTTCCTCCAGGGCCTTGACTTGCCAAGCACTTCCTGTTTCTGCCTGGCCTACCCATCAGTGGACTTTCCTTCCTACGGCCAGCCTTGCCTCTAACGTCTGGGCCTTCTCTTGCCTACCACTCCATTTGCTTTCCCCTCACTGCTCTGGCCTTGCTTACCTCTCCCTTGACTTGCCCACAATTGCCTGCACTTGCCTTGCAGCACCTTGCCTGCATAGAAGGCAAGGTAAAGAATGGTAAGCAGGGCAAAGCAAAGCCAGCAAGTTGTAGGTAGTGCGAGGCAAGGCAGACGTAGGCAAAGGAAGCAGAGCAAGGGTAGCTTAAGAAGAACTCGACAAGGTACTGAAGGCAAGGCAAGGCCAAGAGACTCGGAGTGCCTTTCCTTGGGAAGGCAAGGACATAGTGCCAGTGTTGCTGCAGCAGATGTTAAGGTGGCATGGGGAGGAATAGAAAGTGCTGAGAACAGCGTGTGTGCTGCTAGTTTGAGGGGTGCAGTTGAAGTTGTAGGCAGCAAGATCTTCCTCAGCTGGCACTGTTTTGAGCTCTGTTTTTGCCAGATGGTTTCAAGTTGGTGGGCAGAATCTGCGAGAGGGAAAAGATTTGTTTGGGCCAAAGAGGTTTGTCTGGCTCTTGGAGTGTGGTGTAAAGAAGAGTGTGCTCTTGGAAGGGGAAGATGAGGGAAATCTTTTTGTCCTGATGTGCTGTTGATTGGAGTGCAGGGACGTTTGCAACTTGCCTCTGCCCTTGGGGCGGTTTCGAGCAGCGCCAGGTGCTTGGCCTTCTTTTGCAAGTCGTCAGCGCCATCGTGCGGTTGTTTCGATGAGCGCTGACAGTGCCGGGGAAAAAGCCAAGCGCTTCGCTGGCGCGGCCGCAGTCGTGTGCGAGCAGTTGGTGGAAGAGCTCCGCTGTGCATCCTGCCTCTTGGAGACACAAAAGAATGTGATCCTGCGCGTCGCGGGGAAGCAAGAGGAATCTTTTCATTGTTGGCTGTGCAGTTTCGAAGCGGCAAAAGTCAAGGCAGTTCCAGCACGGCCTCTTTCTTTCAGAACCTTTTCTGTGCCATCTTGAACATGCTCAACATGGAACTCGCACCCACTGGACTGCATCAAAGGTCCTGGAGAGATGCACTTTCCTTCAAGCTCTAGCTACCATCCTACCCTCCACCTCTCGCGGATCCCAAAGCCCTTCCAAACATCCAGCAGCTGCACGCAGAGAACAAGTGCTAGAACAAGGCGTTGGCCTTCCTAGTCCCTCTAAAGTCTGTAAACTAGGCGAAACATTGCAGTGACCAGCACTTTCCTTCGCAACTATCTATAGAGCGTCATCACATTCTCTCAGAGTGGCTAAGTCCACCCTTGCAGCGCAGCATTTCCAGCCACAGTTGGGACTGAGAGATGGGCCAGGTGAGAAAGCATTTGTTGACTATCCCTCGTCTCTGGAAGACTTGATACTCGCAGCGCAATCACGTCCACTCACCTTCAGTGTGGCCAAGTTCAAGCAGCTAGAGCTCACAGAGATGGGAGAGTCAGGAGAGAAGCCGTTCCAAAAGTACCGTGTAGTGACAGCAGCATTAAACCTGTGCACAGCAGTCTACAGCACTGTAGACCGTGGCTTCTCTGACAAGACGTGCCATCCCATTGTTGGCTCTCGCAGCTCGGTTGCTAGCTGCTCTCCTGAAGAAAAGAACTAGAAGGAAAAGCCAATGCTGGGCTGCACCTTCCCCTTGCCTCACGTAAAAGCCACTTCAACTCCCCGCTGCACTCTCTACTTCCCCTCTCCTTGGCATCGACCACTGTGTTTTCAGCATCTCGGAGCCGAAAGGTAAGCGCCAGTGTTCCCAGGGATGGTTGGAAGAGGGATAAGTAGTAGCACAAGTAGCTGTCGTTGAACTTCCTCCTTCTCAATGCTAACGTGAACTCGGCAGGCAGGCGAGCGCCAGCCACCCTCCTTTCTCAGTTTGTACGCTGCGGACGCGAGCCCGGTGCTCGGCGCCTTCGTTCGGCCTCTTTAGTACCCATGTGGCGCTTTCGTTCTGCCGGAGTCGAAGCGTCGTCTACTTCTCGCCCAGAGAGCACGGTGCCGGCAGCGAAATGCTCCAGCCCACTGCTTGTGCCGACACACGCCTGGGCTATGCACTTTGCCTCTCAGCGACATACAGCAGCACATTCGGTCTAAATGAAAAGGGAAAGATTCTCGGCTACGTCTGGCACAGAGAACAGCTGTAGTTCAACGGGCTTACCCAGAGCATGCCCCCGACGCGTGGGAACTTGTATTTGCACCACATTCCAGTGGCAGTCCTCTTTCCTTTACAGGCAGCACAGCGCCGTCAGATCGCGGTGCTCTCTGCACGTGCCTTCTCACTTCCAAGTAGCACCGCGCACATTAGAGCCTTGCAGGGAGAGAAGACGCGGATAGTCGTGTCGCAGAGAAGAACATGGCAGGGCGAAAAGGTGTTCTTCTTTTGTCCTCCTCGTCGCCCAGAGTGTGGTGCTGTGTTGAAAGTCTTGGCCAGCGAAAAGCTAATCCAGCCAGTGTTTCTCTCCTGACGCATTTCGCTGAGCGAGAGCTACGCGGACAGTTTGGACTCTGTGAAGCAGCAAGAAAATGATTGTACGTCGAGCAGAGGAAAATCCTTGCACAGCACACTGTGGCCGCGTGCAGTGTTGGCGCTGAAGAGCGGCAAAGCTCAAAGGCATCGCTGGGCTTCAGTTCTGTCCCGACCGCAGAAGGCGAAGAACGAAGCAGCTGAGCACCGGCTGCATGTACTCAGTGGAGCGAATTCCAAATGTCCAGCCAAGAACTGCTTCACAAGCAGATTCAGCTGAGAATGCTCTGGCTGCTTCACAAAGGAAGGTGCTGTGTTGCACTTCCTGGACACTACCTGGTCAGAAGCAGTTTCTTACACCTTCAATGCTGCAGAGTCCATGCAGCTAGAGCACACTCAGAAGGACGCGTCCAGAAAGAAGGCGTTCTTCAAGTATCCCCCTCTTCCAAGCAGCCTTGAAACTGAGCACAACACACTGCGGCTCAGGAGGTTCCTTCTCAGATAGACGTGCCGTCACATTCTTCACTCTCGCAGCTCTGTTGCCCACTTGCAGCAGCTGCTCCCAAAGAAAAAGGCTCCAGAAGTAAAAGCCACTGCTGGACTGCACTTTCCCCTTGCCTCACGTCAAGCACCAGAAACTGTCCGCTGCACTCTCTATTTCCCTTCTCCGCCGCATGGCGAAGCATAAACGTAATCGCAATTGTTTCCAGGGGAAAGCTGGAAGAGAAATAGGTAGCAGCACAAGTAGCTGCAAGTTGGACTTTAAGTTTCGAGCTGCTAATGTGAACCCGAAAACAAGCGAGTGGCAGCCACGCCTCCTCTTGCAGCCTGTGCGATGCACACACCAGCTCGGTGCTCTGCCTTCATTCTTATGCTCTTCGTAGCAGGTGGCGCTTTCGTTTTGCTGGAGACGAACCGTCGTCTACTTGTCGCCCAGAGAGCACGGTGCCGGCAGCCAAATGCTGCAGGCTGCTGCTTCTGCCGAAACACGCCTGGGCTATGCAATTTCTCTCTAGCGCTGAAGTAGCGCCACATTCTGTTTGCTTTGTAGCCAGCATCTTTACGGAAAGCTTCTCGGCTACGTCTGGCACAGAGAACAGCTGTAGTTCAACGGGCTTACACGGAGCTTGTCCCCGACGCGTGGAACTTGTATTTGCACCACATTCCAGTGGCAGTCCTCTTTCCTTTACAGGCTGCACAGCGCCGTCCGATCGCGGTGCTCTCTGCACGTGCCTTCTCACTTCCAAGTAGCACCGCGCACATTAGAGCCTTGCAGGGAGAGAAGACGCGGATAGTCGTCTCACACAGAAGAACGTGCCAGGATGAAAAGATGTTCTTCCTTTGTCCTGTTTCTTGCCCGAATTGTGTTGCAGTGTTGAAAGTCTTGGCCAGCGAAAAGCTAATCCAGCCAGTGTTTCTCTCCTGACGCATTTCGCTGAGCGAGAGCTACGCGGACAGTTTGGACTCTGTGAAGCAGCAAGAAAATGATTGTCCGTCGAGCTGAGGAAAATCCTTGCACAGCACACTTGTGGCCGCGTGCAGTGTTGGCGCTGAAGAGCGGCAAAGCTCAAAGGCATCGCTGGGCTTCAGTTCTGTCCCGACCGCAGAAGGCGAAGAACGAAGCAGCTGAGCACCGGCTGCATGTACTCAGTGGAGCGAATTCCAAATGTCCAGCCAAGAACTGCTTCACAAGCAGATTCAGCTGAGAATGCTCTGGCTGCTTCACAAAGGAAGGTGCTGTGTTGCACTTCCTGGACACAACCTGGTCAGAAGCAGTTTCTTACACCTTCAATGCTGCAGAGTCCATGCAGCTAGAGCACACTCAGAAGGACGCGTCCAGAAAGAAGGCGTTCTTCAAGTATCCCCCTCTTCCAAGCAGCCTTGAAACTGAGCACAACACACTGCGGCTCAGGAGGTTCCTTCTCAGATAGACGTGCCGTCACATTATGCAGCTCGCATACTGTGGGCTCGCAGAGCTCGCAGCTCTGTTGCCCACTTGCAGCAGCTGCTGCCAAAGAAAAAGGCTCCAGAAGTAAAAGCCTTTTACTGCTGGACTGCCCTTTCCCCTTGCGTCATGTCAAGCACCAGAAACTGTCCGCTGCACTCTCTATTTCCATTCTCCGTCGCATCTACCACTGTAATCTCTGCATCTCGAAGAATAAACCCCGGCCCAATTCTTTCTGTCGTCATCTTGTCTCACAGAGGGCACGCCGGCAGAGAAACGCTCCAGGTTGCTGATTCTTCCGAAACACACCTGGGCTGTGCATTTTCCTTCGCTGCCCTTGGTAGCACCACATTCTGTTTGCTTTGTAGCCTGAATATCAAGGGAAAGATTCTCAGCTACGTCTGGCACAGAGAACAGCTTTAGTTCAACGGGCTTACCCGGCGCTTACCCCGACGCGTGGGAACTTGTATTTGCACCACATTCCGGGGGTAGTCTTCCTTCCTTTACAGGCTGCACAGCGCCGTCAGATCGCAGTGCTTCTCTGCACGTGCCTTCTCACTTCCAAGTAGCACCGCGCACATTAGAGCCTTGCAGGGAGCAAAGACGTGGATAGATGTGTGGCAGAGAAAATCGTGCAAAGACGAAAAGGTGTTCTTCTTTTGTCCTCCTCGTCGCCCAGATTGTGGTGCTGTGCTGAAAGCGTGGGTATTATTACCCCTTCTCGCAGTGAGACTATGTGCTGCGTTGGAACTGTTGGCCAGTGAAAGGCTAATCCAGCAAGTGCTTCCCTCCTGATGCATTTTGCTGAGCGAGAGCTGAGGAAAATCCGTGCACTGCACACTGTGGATGCATGCAGTATACACGCAGAAGAGCGGCGAAGCTCATAGTCATCGCACACACCAGCCCAGTGGCCTGGGGCTGCGTTCTTCTCCCTTACCGGCGCTGGACAGAACTGAAGCATTCAGCTGTGGCTCTCTTTTTGTGGAACTGTGGACAGTTTCTGGTGCTTGACGAGAGGCAAGGGGAAAGTGCAGTCCAGCAGTGGCTTTTACTTCTGGAGCCTTTTTCTTTGGGAGCAGCTGCTGCAAGTGGGCAACAGAGCTGCGAGAGTGAAGAATGTGACGGCACGTCTATCTGAGAAGGAACCTCCTGAGCCGCAGTGTGTTGTGCTCAGTTTCAAGGCTGCTTGGAAGAGGGGGATACTTGAAGAACGCCTTCTTTCTGGACGCGTCCTTCTGAGTGTGCTCTAGCTGCATGGACTCTGCAGCATTGAAGGTGTAAGAACCTGCTTCTGACCAGGTAGTATCCAGGAGTGCAACACAGCGCCTTCCTTTGTGAAGCAGCCAGAGCATTCTCAGCTGAATCTGCTAGTGAAGAGGCTTTTGACTGGACATTTGAAATTCGCTCCACTGAGTACATGCAGCCGGTGCTCAGCTGCTTCGTTCTTCGCCTTCTGCGGTCTGGACAGAACTGAAGCCCAGCGATGACTTTTAGCCGTGCCGCTCTTCAGCGCCAACACTGCACGCGGCCACAGTGCGCTGTGCACGGATTTTCCTCAGCTCGACGGACAATCATTTTCTTGCTGCTTCACAGAGTCCAAACTGTCCGCGTAGCTCTCGCTCAGCGAAATGCATCAGGAGAGAAACACTGGCTGGATTAGCTTTTCGCTGGCCAAGACTTTCAACACAGCGCTACACTCTGGGCAACGAGGAGGACAAAAGAAGAACACCTTTTCGCCCTGGCACGTTCTTCTCTGCGACACGACTATCCGCGTCTTCTCTCCCTGCAAGGCTCTAATGTGCGCGGTGCTACTTGGAAGTGAGAAGGCACGTGCAGAGAGCACCGCGATCTGACGGCGCTGTGCTGCCTGTAAAGGAAAGAGGACTGCCACTGGAATGTGGTGCAAATACAAGTTCCCACGCGTCGGGGGTAAGCTCCGTGTAAGCCCGTTGAACTACAGCTGTTCTCTGTGCCAGACGTAGCCGAGAATCTTTCCCTTTTCATTTAGACCGAATGTGCTGCTGTATGTCGCTGAGAGGCAAAGTGCATAGCCTAGGCGTGTGTCGGCACAAGCAGTGGGCTGGAGCATTTCGCTGCCGGCACCGTGCTCTCTGGGCGAGAAGTAGACGACGCTTCGACTCCGGCAGAACGAAAGCGCCACATGGGTACTAAAGAGGCCGAACGAAGGCGCCGAGCACGGGGCTCGCGTCCGCAGCGTACAAACTGAGAAAGGAGGGTGGCTGGCGCTCGCCTGCCTGCCGAATTCACGTTAGCATTGAGAAGGAGGAAGTTCAACGACAGCTACTTGTGCTACTACTTATCCCTCTTCCAACCATCCCTGGGAACACTGGCGCTTACCTTTCGGCTCCGAGATGCTGAAAACACAGTGGTCGATGCCAAGGAGAGGGGAAGTAGAGAGTGCAGCGGGGAGTTGAAGTGGCTTTTACGTGAGGCAAGGGGAAGGTGCAGCCCAGCATTGGCTTTTCCTTCTAGTTCTTTTCTTCAGGAGAGCAGCTAGCAACCGAAAGTGCTGGTCACTGCAATGTTTCGCCTAGTTTACAGACTTTAGAGGGACTAGGAAGGCCAACGCCTTGTTCTAGCACTTGTTCTCTGCGTGCAGCTGCTGGATGTTTGGAAGGGCTTTGGGATCCGCGAGAGGTGGAGGGTAGGATGGTAGCTAGAGCTTGAAGGAAAGTGCGTCTCTCCAGGACCTTTGATGCAGTCCAGTGGGTGCGAGTTCCATGTTGAGCATGTTCAAGATGGCACAGAAAAGGTTCTGAAAGAAAGAGGCCGTGCTGGAACTGCCTTGACTTTTGCCGCTTCGAAACTGCACAGCCAACAATGAAAAGATTCCTCTTGCTTCCCCGCGACGCGCAGGATCACATTCTTTTGTGTCTCCAAGAAGCAGGATGCACAGCGGAGCTCTTCCACCAACTGCTCGCACACGACTGCGGCCGCGCCAGCGAAGCGCTTGGCTTTTTCCCCGGCACTGTCAGCGCTCATCGAAACAACCGCACGATGGCGCTGACGACTTGCAAAAGAAGGCCAAGCACCTGGCGCTGCTCGAAACCGCCCCAAGGGCAGAGGCAAGTTGCAAACGTCCCTGCACTCCAATCAACAGCACATCAGGACAAAAAGATTTCCCTCATCTTCCCCTTCCAAGAGCACACTCTTCTTTACACCACACTCCAAGAGCCAGACAAACCTCTTTGGCCCAAACAAATCTTTTCCCTCTCGCAGATTCTGCCTACCATCTTGAAACCATCTGGCAAAAACAGAGCTCAAAACAGTGCCAGCTGAGGAAGATCTTACTGCCTGCAACTTCAACTGCACCCCTCAAACTAGCAGCACACACGTTGTTCTCAGCACTTTCCTTCTCAGCTCTAGCTACCATCCTAAGCCTTCCCTCTCCTAGAGTCAGGATCCAAAGACAACGGCACCACGGACTGCTCACACACTAAAGGCATCAGGACAAAAGGCTCACAAGCTTGGCCTTTGCATTCCCACGGACAGCTCAACAGCTCTAACCCAGAGAGAGCTCTGCCTCTTGGGAAAAGCCCTTAAAATCCCTAAGAGCACCTGATGTGCACATCCAAACCTGCTTTCCTTGCCAAAGAGAGCAACTACAAGCCCATCTCCAAAGAAACGGCATCCCCTCCTCCAAAATACAACACATCCAGCCACTGATCCACCTCCAGTATTGAATGTATCCAACAATTGCCCCTACACGCCCAGGGGCCAGAAGAGAAATGTCTTGCTGGACTATTCCTCCCCATGCTACCTTAACATCTGCTCCAGCAACACTGGCACTCCAAGTCTCTTGGCCTTGCCTTGCCTTCAGTACCTTGTCGAGTTCTTCTTAAGCTACCCTTGCTCTGCTTCCTTTGCCTACGTCTGCCTTGCCTCGCACTACCTACAACTTGCTGGCTTTGCTTTGCCCTGCTTACCACTCTTGGCCTTGCCTTCCATGCAGGCAAGGCGCTGCAAAGCAAGTGCAGGCAATTGTGGGAAAGTCAAGGGAGAGCTAAGCAAGGCCAGAGCAGTGAGGGGAAAGCAAATGGAGTGGTAGGCAAGAGAAGGCCCAGACGTTAGAGGCAAGGCTGGCCGTAGGAAGGAAAGTCCACTGATGGGTAGGCCAGGCAGAAACAAGAAGGGCTCGGCAAGCCAAGGCCCTGGAGGAAAGCAGTAGGCAGGTCAAGGGCGGGGCATGGACGTGCAAAGGAATGCAAGGCTCCAGAGAGCTAGCAGGGCAAGGCAAGGAAACTGTTGTGTTGCCAAGGCAAGGCAAGGATAGGCAAGGCAGGTGAGAAGTACATTCGAGGACTGCTGGTACACAAAAGTGGCCAGGACCAACTGCCTTGCTTGGCGAGGCGAGGCAGGGCAATGAGGGTCCTAGAAGGAAAAGGAAAGGTGAGGCCAGACCTAGACGAATGTGAAAGGAAGTCAGGTGGGGGATGGGTGAGCAAGTCAATGTAAGGCAGGGGAGAAAAGGCAGGTTGACAGAAGGCTACAGAGGGGGCAGCAAGGAAACGCAAGGCATGGGGAAGCATGTGAGGAGTGGGTGCTGCCAGCCGGCCGGGATGGCAGGGGCGGGGCCACTGCAAGTAGCATGGTGGGGATGTGGAGGGGGGTGTTAGTGTGCGGGAGGGGTGTGTGTGTGTGTGTGCAGCGGAGTGCAGGGTAAGTGCAGGTGTGCGTGTGCGCATAGGGGGGTTTTGTGCCAGGTGCTGTGCCAGGGGGAGCCGTCCCACCTCCAAGAAGGTGTGGGAGTGAAAGGAGTAACATGGATGTGTCTTTACAAAGAGACCGTGTGAATCCGTCCTTAGACAAGGCTAGGAATTTACTGGTAGGGGAGTAACAGAAGAAAGTGTTAGTTCTAGAAACTGTTACTAATCGACAGAGACTGTTGCTCAGCCAAGGCCGTGTTAAATTCCTGAACCTAGAGCAAGGCAACAAAGACTTAATAGCATTAGGAGTAGTTTCGTTTTCTTCCTTTTCCATACCAGGAGGGGGGTGCATATTAGAGGGGAGCATAGAGTAGGCAGTTCCAGAAGTCTGTAATTCCCGAGTACCTCAGAGGGTGCTGTTGCCAGGAACTTAGCATAAAAAGGGGGCTGCGTCCCGCAATCAGTTGAGAGACTCCATGGCAAAAGCCCCATGGCCTCTCCCTGTAGTTGAAGAATGTTCCAGGACTCCTCTGTCTCCTTTTTGGTGGATGAAGAAATTCAGAAAGCAACACTTCTGCCAGAACTCTCCAAGATGCCTCCTTTGCTCCCAGCGACTCCATCACTGCCCGGGAAGCTGTCTTTTCTACCAGAGGAGTTCGAGATACAGTAAAAAGCCGCGTGGCAGAGAAAAAAGACAATAATTGGTTTACAAGGGATGGCAAACAAGAGATACCAGAAGCTTTGGCCCTACCAATATTAAAAGAACTCTGTGAAGAGAGTCCTTGCACTTCCTGAGGATTGGCAGAAGCCTTCCTCATGCTGTATGTTGCTGGGGGTCTTTTTAGACTGGCAAAACGAGCTGTTGAAGGTTGCTTGAGCTGTGCTAAAGCAAACAGCCAAGTTACAAAGTAACTTGCCAGGGGAGGGAGGCCTTGGGCTGCATGTCCCTTCCAAAGATGCCGGGGGGATTTTCCTGAGATGCCCCAAGTGGGAAGGCTTCATATCTTCTGCTAATGGTATGTCAGCTAGCAAGGTGGCCAGAGGCATTTCCAACTGCTTCAGCAACGACAGGATCAGTTATTAAGGCCTCTTTGGAACAAATCATTCCAAGATACAGCATTGTAGAAGCAATAGACTCAGATAGGGGAACTCATTTTACAGGAAAGATCCTTCAAGGGGTTTTGGCTTCTTTAGGAACACAATGGAACCTCCATAGGCCCTGGCACCCCCAGAGCTCGGCTCGGGTAGAAAACAATGAATAGAGAAAGAAACACCTTTTGAAGCTGCTAATAGAAACCAAGATGCCATGGCTAAGGCTTTGGACATTGGCTTTGGCGAGAATGAGAGCCCGACCCAGAAGAGAGATTCCGTTATCCCCCTTTCCGTCGTTGTTATGAATTACCCGGCTAAGTCTCAACCTAGTGGGGGAGTAGAGGTAAGTGATGTATATTGAAAACCATCTGTGGCCAGGATACTGCTTCTTGTGAAACCCCTTCAACAGGAAGCTCAGCTGGCACAAGCCCCACCTTTGGACTTTGCTGCTTGTAACATCCAACCAGGAGATTGAGTCCTAGTTAAGGAGTAGAAAGAAGCGCCAGTGGCGGTGAAATGGCGTGGCCCATTCCAAGTGTCACTGACGACAGAAACAGCCATCAAGACAGCTGAACACAGGTGGACCCGTCACTCTCGGGTCAAGGTCTCTGAAGCCTCAGAGATTTGCACATCTCAGCTGGAGGAGAAGGCCGGGAGGCCGTGACTGACACTCTGCAGGAGTGGGCCGGAGCAGTAGCCAGTGCTTCGACATCAGAGGAAGCCCTGCGTGCCTACCCACAGACCATCTGCTGAAATAGTCTCTATGGGCATCCCTCCTCTAGAATCTCCACTCACTGGGGCGCTAATACTTGCAGCCATTGTTTCACGTTAAGTAGTTTCTGTGTCATCAATTGCCACAGGTGGTGCAGAAGACAACGGGAAAATTAGACTAGCTAATTAGATCACATTATTAAAACATTTTCCTTAATAATTCTACTTTTATATGGTCAGCTAAGTTTAGGCCAGGAGTGGGAGAATCAATTTGCAGCCTTAGGAGAAGAAGTAGCAAAAGTTTTGAACCTTAGCAATTGCTGGCTCTGTGGAGGGCCAGGAGGATCTGAAGAGTGCCTATGGTTGGCTAGCCCAGCTGAACCTAAGTGGTGGCTCAACACCCGACATGAGGTCCATACTAGGACCAAAGGGCCAAAGAAGGAAGTCCATGGCTATAGGAGAAGGTTTCACGAAGGATGTCTGGACTTCAGGTGGCTCTCTTGAAAGCTGTTTCTTGCATAGGCGAAGTTACAGCAGTTCAGGGAGCGGGTATCCAGAGCCAGCCCTACAGCTGCCAGCTCCAGCTGTAGGCATACCTGAAGCCGCTTTCTGGTCAAGTTACAAAGCATTCTAGACTTTTCTTTGCAGAGTATCTTAACACATAACAACCAATAAGCACCATACCCAATACCTTTACATTTGCCTATAGCCTATCATAGCTACTACCATCACCATATTCTAGTCATTATTATCCAATCACAAGAGTAAGTAAGTTACAATTTCAGCTTACAGTGGAGAATTCTTAGACCTTTCTTCTTCTTGCTACATCAACATTTCTTGTTTGCCTGCCATATCTTTCTTTTTGGTAAAGACACGTTTTCTATTGACTTATGCTCTTCTTGAGACTTACTTACTTGGTGAAAAACACGTCTTTGTTTGTAATCACATACCTTTGTCCTGCTCCTAAAAATCTCCTTCCAACTCATCTCCAACCTTTGCCTTCTCAGTTACTCAGCGATCACTGTTTCAGCAAAACATCTTTTATTCTATATCAAAACTTGCTTCCATTTCTACCTCATCCCCAGCTTCTACATTCACAGACCTTTCTGCCAAGCCTACATACCTGTGAAACTTTCTTACCAAACTTTCATCCTCCCCAACACATGGCCACTTCATTCTTCTCCAACAGGCACTTATTGCCTAAACAGGACAGGGCGGGTCTATGTAGGAAAAGGCGTTTGTCAATTGACTTTCCCTCTGGCTTTAAACAATTGGCTTTGGACCCACAATTGCCCTCCTTACAATTGTTCCAAATATCAAGACAAATGCAATCAAATAGCTGTTCAGCTCACTAATGGTAGCTGCGTAAGGTGTTCTTACCACACTTACCAAAAACATTTGGAAGCCTGTAAAGCAATGGGGAGGGACAAGGGGTTTTTTTGACCACCTATTTTTAAGCTGTCCCCACAAAAATTCCACAAGTAGAAGACATGTTGTTTGTGATTATCAGTGGGAATGGCAACACCGGATTGGAACTCAAAGCCTTTTAGTGAGTTCTGCTCCAAATCCAACCAAACAGCTTGCAGATGTAAATGTAGATGGCAACCCTGTGTGGGAGCTTGGAAATGCAAATACTGTGACCCTTATGGTGGGGCAGCTATTGTTGGAGGACCGTTAGGCCCGGGAATCCTGCTGTATTTTGACCCGCCAATTGATGACCAAGGGTAGGAAGGCCCCTTTGCTAATGGAACACGGGCTTTGAAAGGACATTATTGGATTTGTGGCCAACATGCTTAGCTCAGGTTACCTCCAAACTGGTCAGGGATATAGTGTATATCTTAGACCATTGTTCTTTTTGCTACTACAAATTCAGGGAAATCGCTTAGGAATCAAAATCTGTGAGGATTTAATTAGAGAAAAGCAGTCAGCTGATGCAGCCTTGGCTGCAGGGAGCACCCCAAAACGGGGAAAAGATGAATGGCCACCAGAACAAGTTACGCAACACGATGGACCAGCCCCTTGGAAACCTAAGGAATTAATCCCAGATGCCTGGGAACCCATTTATCATTTCAATGAGATAATTAGGTTACAAGCTGTCTCAGAAATAATTACCAACCAGCCAGCCACAGCTCTTGACCGTCTTGCTGAGCAACCCACTTCAATGAGGAAAGCGGTATTTTCAACATTGGATGGTATTAGATTATCTGTTAGCAGAAGAAGGAGGAGTTTGTGGGAAATTCAATGACTCGAGCTGCTGTTTGCAAGCAGAGGACAGCGGAAATGTGGTCAAACAAATAACAAAGGAAATAACCTCAGCTCATGGACCTGTCCAAGTGTTAAAAGGATGGTAATGGGACATGTTTTCCTGGCTAACTGGCCAGCTATGGGCTAAATTGTTACAGCAGGGATTACTGTAACACGCCTATATCAAACCAGGAATCCCGTGGAAAAGAAGTATATATGGACAGATTGGTGGTAGATGTTTCGGAGGTCTTTATTTCTCCAGCCGCATGGCCGGGGCTCTGCTCAGGAACTCCCCCAGTCACGGGACCCGAGGGTCCTTGGCCACACCGGGGAACACAAACCAACCAATGGGGAATGAAGCTGACCAGGGGCAGGGAAACCCCGTGTCTCTCGCCCAGGGCCCATCTCCCAGGGCTCCATGGCAGGGGGGGAGACCCCAACACTAAATGAATACCATTTCTCCTCTTATATGCTATAGCAACTCTAATCTTTTGAGCATGCGTGACACCATGCTGGGTGCAGCTCTTTCAGCAGGTGGTCAAGGGGATGCCGCTAGCAGCCATGCCTACCTGATCCAGAAAGGACTACAAAAGGACAGAAAAGGATGTCACTGCAAATAATAGCAAAAGCCAAGAAGACTCAAGAAGAAAAAATTAAATCAATGGTAATTAAGGTTTGTAAAGACAAATACAGATCAAATAAAAAGAGGAGGGATTAAAAGGAAGGAGGTGGATGAGTCTTTACAAACAGACCGTGTGAATTGGCCTGTAGACAAGGCTACGAACTTATGGGGAGTGAAGTAACAGAAGAAACTATTAGTTCTCTAGAACTGTTACTAATCATCAGAGACTGTTGATTAATCCAGGGCGTGTTAAATTCCTGAACCTAGAGCAAGGCAACAAAGACTTAATAGAATTAGGAATGGTTTCTTTTTCTTCCTTTTCGATGCCAAAAGGGGGGGTGCATATTAGAGGAGGGCATCGAGTAGGCAGTTCCGGAAGTCTGTATCTGCCGAATACCTCAGCCAGTGGGGAAAAGGAAGAGGGCCTTGTGGCCAGGAACTTGGCATAAAAAAGGGGCTGCATCCCGCAACCGTTTGACAGACCCCAGGGGAAAAGCCCCATGGACTCTCCCTGTAGTCGAAGAATGTTGCAGGACTCCTCTGTCTCCTTTTCGGACATCAACCTCAGGCACCGTGGATTAATTTTCCTTAACGGCAGCGACCTGCTGCGTGCTCTCCGTGCTCCTCCCCAGCCCCCCGGCAGGTGTAAAATAGTTCCCGGCGGCTCCCACCGCGCGTTACAGACGGCTGCGCGGCCCCGGGACTGCTCGCAGTGCTCCCCTGCTCCGCAAGGGCTGCCCGCGGGCTGCGGAGCCACCTCGCCACCGGCGCGGCCACGGCCGGGGCCCTTCTCGACAGCAGCCGAGGGGCTGCGGAGCGGGCGGCTGCGGGACGATCAGCCATTTTATGCCGCGCGGTGCTGCCGCCTCCATCTAGTGCTCCATCGCGCCGCCGGCCGACCCCGCCTGGCGCGCTCCCGCTCGGCCGCGCTCGCCGCCCGCCCAGCCTCGCCGGAAGCTCTCCCGCCCGGGCCGTGCCCCGGCTCCACCTGCGGTTCGGCAGGGCCAGGCCGCACGCGTGCTGCGTGGCTCGGAGCACCCGCGTTGCGCCGCAGGCCACGGGGAAGGCGGGGCGGGGCGGGCCGGCGCCATGGTGGTAGCGCGAGGAGAGGAGCGCCCGGGCGGGGCGGCGCGTGGCGCGGCGGTGAGCGCTTCTGCTTCCTGTCGCTCGGCGGCCGCCCTCGGCAGGTGCCGTGTGACCCCGCGGAGCGGCGGGGCCGGCCGGGCGGTGCGCGGCGAGGCTTTCGGCCAGCGGCGGCCGCAGCGAGAGGCTGCTGGCACTGCCCGTGCCGGTGGAGAGAGCGGGGATCCGAGGCCGGCCTTCCTAGGGTAACGAGGGGCGACCGCCTTTGCCGCGCTGCCCTCCGTGCAGCACGTGGCCGATTCCGGTGAACCCGAGGTCTCCGCAGCGGCGCGGGCGGGAGGGAGTGGGGAGCGCGCTCGGTGCTCTGCCGGCCGCTCCCGCCCAGCGCTGCGCTCCGCCGAGGCGTTTTCCCGCCCGTCCTGGGGAGGACACAAGGGACACCAAAGTTGGAGCTTAGCTGTCAGGGGGAGCAACTTGCCTCCATTGGCAACGTCCTTTTCCCTCTGATTCAGCTACCTTGTAGTAGGTGCGATGGTGCTGAAGAAGGGTGGCGGCTTGGCACAGTTGCTGGCATAGGTGGTGCAAGAGCTCCACGCAAGGAGCTTTGAGTGGCATGTGTGAGGGTAGGAGGGTACGGCACCCACAGCTGAAGGCAGAAAAGGTCAGGGCATGTCATCAGCCGCAATCGTGCTAAGTTGTTCATCTTTGCAAACAGCTTGCCGAGTTGTTCCTTTTCTTAGGTAATGGGGGTTTGTATCAACCAGAACTGCATATGGTCAGTATTTGCAGAGAAGGTTATTTGGACTGTTGTTGAGGTGAGTGTAGCAGTTTCTATGGCATTTTGCAAAAAAGTGACAGGTCTCTCTGCGTTCCCCAATTCTTAACAAAAATGAAGTTAACAAAGCCCTGAAAAGAGGTTTTACAAAACTTGAGGGATTTTTTCCTACGAGTACTGTAGAGACAACCATAGTCACCTTGTCTTTCCAAAAGTGAAGGTTACATCTTTTTGTCCAAGAGCATCAAGTGCTTTTGGTCAGCGTTTGTGTGCAAGCATTAGCCTTGTTCTTGTTCTTCCCTGGAGAACTTTTACAGTACTCAGATGATCTGTGTAGGCTGCAGAGTGCAGTGGTGAACTTCAAGGCTTCCAGCAGAAGGGAGATGCTGTCCACGTTTTGGATTCTCCTTAGTCTGAACCTTCAATGTCCAAGGCTTCACTTTTCAAGCAGTTGGAAGAGCTCCAAATTAAGATATGAACAGGTCTTAATTGACCTTGTCACCGCCTCAGTTAGTCAAGTAATGCTGTGCACTGGATTTAATTGCCTAGTGCAACATGTGCTAAAGATATGTAGAGTATCTCCTCGATTACCCTCCCAGAAGAGTTTGAAGGGAGAACAAGGAGTTCCGAAGACAGGTATTTGGTGTACGAGAAGTAGAACTTAGTTGCTTGCAGGGCACTGCATGCACAAATGTCTAAGGAGGATCCTTCTTTTTTTGTCCCATCTATGCTTGTTCTCATTTGAAATCCTGAACATTCTGGAGGCTGGTTTTGTTAGGGTTGTGGCTGGGGAAGGGGTGGTGGTGGGGGAGGGGTGGGTGTTGTTTCTGATTTTTTTAATTTCCAGGATAGTGTACAAAGAACTTGTGCCCAAAACCAGCAGTATGAAGCAAGGCAGGTATAAAAGAAGGTCACCGAAATGTCGGCTAATATGAATCTGAAAGCGCTTCAGTATTTTACCCAGGAGTTTCACTCCAACAAGGTGATTGTCCTTCACAGAAATGTAGTGGCAGGCTTATGCCATGCTAGAAGTGATGACCTTTCTCTGCCCCAAATTGACCAGCAAGATATTTTGGCTCTTGATTTAAACCCCTGAGCCAGCTGTGTTTCAGGCTGCAGAAGCTGCAGGTGTTGTGGCAGACGCGGGGTGCAGCCTTGCCTGCCGGTCCCGACCTGGCGCACGCCGGTGGCAGCCGTCAGCGCCTGGGGTCCCCTGTGCCGCCCACGCCAGGGCTCTGCCTGCCTGCTTGCACCCCCGGTAGCCTCAGGGAAACAGCGGACTACTCCATCTACTTTAAAAACAAAGAAGCAAACAAAAAGCCCACTGTAAAAATATGTAGAAGTCTTGAAACTAATTCTCAGCGCTTGCTCGGAGTTTGTTGATGGCGCAAATGGATTTTGGATAAACTGGTATTGCTAGTACTACTTTTAAATTAGGCTCCTGAACTTCAGAAAGGAGAAGATGGTGGTCACATACCCCTGAGGAATGTTTGAAAAAGTAAGAGTGCTCAGTCATTTAAAGGTGGCCAGAAAATGGGTGTGGCAGTGGAGTGGACACTCTGCGAGTAGGTAGCCTTAAGTCATGCAGCGACTGGCACTTCAGTGGGAATTTTGCATCAACACCAAGAGATCGTTCCATGATGTGTTGCATAACAGCAAATTGGGCCAAAATTCTGCTGACTTTGATCAAGGTGGACGGGCCACCTTCACTTAACCCAGCATAGGGACATAAATCAATGATGTTTGAAAAACAGCCATGAAACATAGCCCCTTTAGTTTATTGCACTGTTGCAAGTCTGCAAAGCTCTGTTGCCAGGTCATTGGAAGTAGCTGTTGGAATCTAACTGCATTTGGACACTTTGTCAGTCAGCATCACCAGGAGGCTTAACGGTTTAGGTTGAGAGGTGGTGCATGTTTTTTTTCAGAGGAATGGCCCAGTGAAGAGCAGTGTTCACTGCCATGACTGCCGTTGTCGCCTTCTAGAGAAATCTTGGTTCATTCAGAGAGAACTTCCTTGGTTCTGCTGGTTTGGTTTCGCAGCTGGAGCAAAGGTACAGCACTGGAAGCAATTCCTAGGGCAGAAGCGGGAGATATCCAAAGCTCTGCACTTTGTTGTCCTCAGCACAGTGTAAGTGAGCGTAGTCTAATTGGAGGAGTGGTGAGCATCAGTGATATCAGATTTTTTACAAGTTCTTAATTCTGTCAAAACAAGAAAGAAGGAGAGTGATGAAGATGAAATCCTTTCCTCTTAAATCTGCCTACAGAGCAACTTCAGGGGTAGTTGTAATGTGTATTCACCTATTTTGAATTGCCCAAAACCAGGCCTAGAGATGCTTCAGAGACAGAGTCAGAGAAGCGGGTATTTGCTTTATTTGGCGCTGGGTGCGTGGGGGATCGCTCCTCCTAACACACCCACGCAGAGCACTCCATACAGTCCAGCATTATGTGTAAAATTTTTGAATATTCATCCCATTCCTTGGGATAGGAGTAGTTCTAGAAATTACTTCTCGGAAGTCATTGATATCATTAGCAGATGTGCCACGCATGCGCTGTGTAGCCAGGTGGTCGCACTGAGGAAGGCTCCTCTTCTTCCTCGGGGGTCTTTCTGATAAAGATCAGTAGTCTCCGTCACAATGCACTTTTTACCTTTCTTTCTGGAGCATGCACAGTTCTTCACTGGATGATTCAGCGATCTCTGTGCTGGTTTTCAAAAGATCCTGTTCCTCTTATCTTGACAAGATTAAGGCAAGTGCTGCTGCTTAGGTTTTGTGATTAACATTTGCCGTCTCTTAGTAGTTCCCTCGTGTTTACATGAGTAAACTATGGATCAACCCCCTTCTCAATTTTAGCACTGAAAGGATATCAGAGTCATTTAAAGAGCTGTCTCCTATGGAGTACTATAAAACTGCCATCATGGTAACACGTTTTCATACAGTCGTTTTAGCACAGAAGTAATAGATGTACAATCTTGGATGTTTCAACCTGCTGACTCAAGAGCCAGTGTTGAGCTTTTCTCTTTTAAATCCAGTCTTAGAGCTCTGCAGGGATCACTACAGCATGACGTTGTGACAAGGGGATGCTGATTCATGCATAAACCTTTGATGCTTTCCTTCTATCTTCAAGCAGCTTTGCAAACCAGTGATGATCTGGCATGTTGCAACTTGAGAGTCATGGTAAAGGTTTCACCAAACACTTTGTAATATCATGCTGCAGCTTTCATTCCTAAGGAAATAGCATTGAGCATATGGCTGGCAAAATGCCAAAAGAATGAGCCAAACCCAATATCCTTTAATGGGAAAGATGGAAAACATTGAGATGTGTTTATTTGAACTAAAATTCCTGTGGACCAAGCCTAAATGTATTTCACACTAAATTCTTAGAACTGATTTTAAGGGAAGATGTGAGAAAGATGAATTCACAAGCGGAATTTTCAGCAGCATAATATTGAACATTTGTTAGTAGAACAAAGGCATATCACAGCGCGGGAGCACTTAGCAATATTGCTAGAGGCGTGGCTCCATTCATGTTACTGTGAACTTAAGTACTTTTTAAACATAGTCCTTAAGCCCAGAAAGTAATTTACACTTCACTCAACTTTTCCCCCTCCTCCTGTCTCTGCCCCCTTGTGCCAGCGCACGCCAGCACGCTGCCGCCTCGGTCCTCTGGATAGCTCCAGAATTGAAGGCTGGCACCCCGCTCCGGTGCCTCCTCAGTCTCCAACCTAATTTGTAGTTGACAGATTCTTTGGGAGGTGTGAGTTTTGATGAGATAACAGACTTCCTGGGATGCATGCGGTTCATCTTCTTTGTTTCTTTAAGATGTCTTGGTTTCTACCTCTGTCATTTCTCAACTTAAAGGACATTTATTATCACGTGTTTATTACCACGTTTCCCAACATGTTACCACTCTTTCGAAGTTACAATTTACTCTAGTCTTGTTTTTACTTAACTATATTTTACCTGTTTCTACGTAGTACATGATCACTTCTAAATGTTAAAATCATATATGGGAAAGACAAGATTTATCGTTCACTCATTTATCACAGGAGGAATGTGTTAGCTGCTCGTGTTGCAGTTCACTTGTAATGCTGGTCTATTACCGCAGGCCTGGGCCCTAGGCTATATCACCATGTCGCGCAGCCATAGGGAGGAGGAGGAGGAGAGAAGATCCAGCAGGCAGGAATTGTGCAGCAAGATTTATTCATTTAATTATTTTACAAACTCTTTTACAGACTTTCTTCTTCATAATCTATTTGGACAAAGGATCAGCCACCCCTTGGGGTGATTGGCTAAAATCCTAAAACATCCATTGTCAAAATATTTTTCTACTATACCATAAACAAGACTTTTCAAGGTTGCAGGTGGCTTGGTCGTTTCCATACTCTGCTACCTCTTCTGTGAGAGAGAAAAGTCTCTCACGGACTTAGAAAATAGCAAGAAAATCCTCGCTAGCAGCATTTTTGTATCTACACTGGTCCTTCTCATTTCCTTTTCTCTAGAACACATTTCTCAGGCTCAGTGAGCAGATGTGCGTGCAAGTGGTTTGGTGTGTCCTTGGAATTCAACTAGTCAGGGTCAGATGGGTTTCTGCAGTGAAAGGATACAAGGAAACGGGGATATAGCCTACAGTGGGAACTCCTGTGATTTTGCTCCTCTCCAAACATTTCTCCTCTCAAAATGGATCTCTGTAGGAAATGGCAATCAGGCCTTAAATGCGCCAATCAGGCTTGTAAATAAACCCATATTATCAGTCAATCTCTTCAATCTATTCATGTGTTTATATGGGATTTTATTCCTATAGAATAGAAAACTCGGAGCAGTGGCAAAGAAGGGGGGGGGGTGGGGGTGGGGCAGCAGCGGCCCTGCTCTGAGCGGGGCAGGGAAAGGCAGGCTCGGGATGCCGGGGTTTCTCACCTGAGGCACCCGAGCAGATGGTGAAGAGTCCCTCTTTTAGTGAAGGTAGACTGTTAAGAAGGTTCCAATGCAACGGCCGCTCTTACGAACAGAGCTGCACTCACGGTAGAAGAAAGGCAGCAGGAGACGGAATCCTGCAGTGGTGACCAATTCTCCCCGCAGCCACCGCAGCCTCTCTCCCCTCCGAATGCTTGAGAGAACAAGAGCTGGGGGCTGCATGCAACCCCGTTTTGCCAGTCCAAAGTTCACTGTATCTCTGCCCTCACAAGACACCTCAGCTAAAGGGAGTAGCCAGCTGCATCCCTCTCCTGAGCAGTGACAACTTCTTTTGTCTCTCTTAAGTGTCCAGTCGTTATTGTCTCCTAGCGTATAGGGGAAAGCTCCTTAAGAGAAAATAAAACCTCAAAAAATAAAAGGAGAACTACTAAAACCCCAACATACGGGTGATTCTCACTTTCCTTTACTGTCCTGTGGTGGTCGGCGATGGAAGAGACGGGGCAGATTGCTCGGATGCAAGAAGCCGATTTTATTGATACAGAGCTGAGTATTTATACCTTTTCAGCAGTAACTAAAAATAGATTCTTATATAAGCAGCAATCACTATAACAACCATATCTATGTTTCTTAATAACATTGCAAAACTACAAGCTAGCATTAACCGACAGCAAGCATGCCGTTCTCTTACACTAGCTATTTCCTGGTAGGCCGTACTGCCTGCCATGGTTTGCGGCCTAGCAGCGTTAGCGCGTCCACTTCTGACATGAGTTTAGCAGTGCTCTCACTTCTGCTTTCTAGCTGTATCTCCACACTTCTCAGCTCCATGTAAAAGCACATGCTCTCAGTGTCGTAGAGTCCTTAGGGAAAGCAAACAGCGGTTCCGCTTCACACTGCTAAATGTGCCAGGACAGAAAGCTTTCACTGACCTTGCCTTGCCTTTTCCTTGCAGCCTTTCCTCTTCAGAGTGAAAGATAGATTTAGAAGAACTATAAAGATTTTAGTTATAGGCTAGCTGTGTTGAGATTAGTTAGAGTAGGAAGGAATTTGGGCCCAGTGAGAGTTAACGAAAATAGTTAAGAGAGCTGGACCTGAAAGGGGTTTTAAGATGTGATTACCAAATAACTGATGATCTGTCATTTGCATGTTTGCTTAGCTGTGCTTAGAAGGAGGAATAGAAACTTTGATAAGTTGGTGTAGGGAACAAGGACAATTACCAATTTCCTCCCTTGGTGGGAACCCGTTCAAAAGTCACGCAAGAGGAAACTTAAGAGGTCACTAAAGTAATTCGGATTGTTAAAGTTCAAAAAGGCAAAAAGGCCAAAATGAGGAAGATGAGTTACTTCATCTTTCTTGGGACCACTGACCCAATTCAAGACCACTGACTCCATTCAGGACACACACTATGCATGCTTAATGACATTTAAGCTCATTTCCATATGAAGCGGAGAATGGGAGGTGTTAATGTTACGAATATGCATTTGTATTTTGGATATTCCTAATATGTGGAAATAAAGAGTGTCGTGTTTGCTTGGATCGGGGCCCTGCGTCTTAGGCAGCGCGGCAAAGGCGGCCACCCCTCGTTACCCTAGGAAGGCCGGCCTCGGATCCCCGCTCTCTCCACCGGCACGGGCAGTGCCAGCAGCCTCTCGCTGCGGCCGCCGCTGGCCGAAAGCCTCGCCGCGCACCGCCCGGCCGGCCCCGCCGCTCCGCGGGGTCACACGGCACCTGCCGAGGGCGGCCGCCGAGCGACAGGAAGCAGAAGCGCTCACCGCCGCGCCACGCGCCGCCCCGCCCGGGCGCTCCTCTCCTCGCGCTACCACCATGGCGCCGGCCCGCCCCGCCCCGCCTTCCCCGTGGCCTGCGGCGCAACGCGGGTGCTCCGAGCCACGCAGCACGCGTGCGGCCTGGCCCTGCCGAACCGCAGGCGGAGCCGGGGCACGGCCCGGGCCGGAGAGCTTCCGGCGAGGCTGGGCGGGCGGCGAGCGCGGCCGAGCGTGAACGCGCCAGGCGGGGGTCGGCCGGCGGCGCGATGGAGAGCTAGATGGAGGCGGCAGCACCGCGCGGCATAAAATGGCTGATCGTCCCGCAGCCGCCCGCTCCGCAGCCCCTCGGCTGCTGTCGAGAAGGGCCCCGGCCCTGGCCGCGCCGGTGGCGAGGTGGCTCCGCAGCCCGCGGGCAGCCCTGGCGGGGCAGGGGAGCACTGCGAGCAGTCCCGGGACCATGCAGCCGTCTGTAACGCGCGGTGGGAGCCGCCGGGAACTATTTTACACCTGCCGGGGGGCTGGGGAGGAGCACGGAGAGCACGCAGCAGGTCGCTGCCGTTAGGGAAAATTAATGCACGATGCCTGAGGTTGATGTCCGAAAAGGAGACAGAGGAGTCCTGCAACATTCTTCGACTACAGGGAGAGTCCATGGGGCTTTTCCCCTGGGGTCTGTCAAACGGTTGCGGGATGCAGCCCCCTTTTGCTGTCAAGTTCCTGGCCAGAGCACCCTCTTCCTTTTCCCCACTGGCTGAGGTATTCGGGAGATACAGATTTCCAGAACTGCCTACTCTAAGTCCCCCTCTAATATGCACCCCCCCTTTTGGCATCGAAAAGGAAGAAAAAAAACCCATTTCTAATTCTATTAAGTCTTTGTTGCCTTGCTCTAGGTTCAGGAATTTAACACGCCCTGGATTAATCAACAGTCTCTGATGATTAGTAACAGTTCTAGAGAACTAATAGTTTCTTCTGTTACTTCACTCCCCATAAGTTCGTAGCCTTGTCTACAGGCCAATTCACACGGTCTGTTTGTAAAGACTCATCCACCTCCTTCCTTTTAATCCCTCCTCTTTTTATTTGATCTGTATTTGTCTTTACAAACCTTAATTACCATTGATTTAATTTTTTCTTCTTGAGTCTTCTTGGCTTTTGCTATTATTTGCAGTGACATCCTTTTCTGTCCTTTTGTAGTCCTTTCTGGATCAGGTAGGCATGGCTGCTAGCGGCATCCCCTTGACCACCTGCTGAAAGAGCTGCACCCAGCATGGTGTCACGCATGCTCAAAAGATTAGAGTTGCTATAGCATATAAGAGGAGAAATGGTATTCATTTAGCCCATAGCTGGCCAGTTAACCATGAAAACATGTCCCATTACCATCCTTTCAACACTTGGACAGGTCCATGAGCTGAGGTTATTTCCTTTGTTATTTATTTGACCACATTTCCGCTGTCCTCTGCTTGCAAACAGCAGCTCGAGTCATTGAATTTCCCACAAACTCCTCCTTCTTCTGCTAACAGATAATCTAATACCATCCAATGTTGAAAATACCGCTTTCCTCATTGAAGTGGGTTGCTCAGCAAGACGGTCAAGAGCTGTGGCTGGCTGGTTGGTAATTATTTCTGAGACAGCTTGTAACCTAATTATCTCATTGAAATGATAAATGGGTTCCCAGGCATCTGGGATTAATTCCTTAGGTTTCCAAGGGGCTGGTCCATCGTGTTGCGTAACTTGTTCTGGTGGCCATTCATCTTTTCCCCGTTTTGGGGTGCTCCCTGCAGCCAAGACTGCCTCAGCTGACTGCTTTTCTCTAATTAAATCCTCACAGATTTTGGTTCCTAAGTGATTTCCCTGAATTTGTAGTAGCAAAAAGAACAATGGTCTAATATACCCCAGGGCTATACCATATCCCTGACCAGTTTGGAGGTAACCTGAGCTAAGCATGTTGGCCACAAATCCAATAATGTCCTTTCAAAGCCCGTGTTCCATTAGCAAAGGGGCCTTCCTACCTTTGGTCATCAATTGGTGGGTCAAAATACAGCAGGATTCCCGGGCCTAACGGTCCTCCAACAATAGCTGCCCCACCATAAGGGTCACAGTATTTGCATTTCCAAGCTCCCACACAGGGTTGCCATCTACATTTACATCTGCAAGTTGCTTGGTTGGATTTGGAGCAGAACTCACTAAAAGGCTTTGAGTTCCAATCCGGTGTTGCCATTCCCACTGATAATCACAAACAACATGTCTTCTACTTGTGGAATTTTTGTGGGGACAGCTTAAAAATAGGTGGTCAAAAAAACCCCTTGTCCCTCCCCATTGCTTTACAGGCTTCCAAATGTTTTTGGTAAGTGTGGTAAGAACACCTTACGCAGCTACCATTAGTGAGCTGAACAGGTATTTGATTGCAATTGTTTTGATATTTGGAACAATTGTAAGGAGGGCAATTGGAGGGCCAAAGCCAATTGCTTAAAGCCAGAGAGAAAGTCAATTGACAAACGCCTTTTCCTACATAGACCCGCCCTGTCCTGTTTAGGCAATAAGTGCCTGTTGGAGAAGAATGAAGTGGCCATGGACTTCCTTCTTTGGCCCCAAATCCCATGCCATTGTGGCCCTCCCATTGACCCACCATTTAGGTTCAGCTGGGCTAGCCAACCATGGCCACTCTTCAGATCCTCCTGGCCCTCCACAGAGCCAGCAATTGCTAAGGTTCAAAACTTTTGCTACTTCTTCTCCTAAGGCTGCCAATTGATTCTCCCACTCCTGGCCTAAACTTAGCTGACCATATAAAAGTAGAATTATTAAGGAAAATGTTTTAATAGTGTGATCTAATTAGCTAGTCTAATTTTCCCGTTGTCTTCTGCACCACCTGTGGCAATTGACGACACAGAAACTACTTAACGTGAAACAATGGCTGCAAGTATTAGCCCCCCAGTGAGTGGAGATTCTAGAGGAGGGATACCCATAGAGACTATTTCAGCAGATGGTCTGTGGGTAGGCACGCAGGGCTTCCTCTGATGTCGAAGCACTGGCTACTGCTCCGGCCCACTCCTGCAGAGTGTCAGTCACGGCCTCCCGGCCTTCTCCTCCAGCTGAGATGTGCAAATCTCTGAGGCTTCAGAGACCTTGACCCGAGAGTGACGGGTCCACCTGTGTTCAGCTGTCTTGATGGCTGTTTCTGTCGTCAGTGACACTTGGAATGGGCCACGCCATTTCACCGCCACTGGCGCTTCTTTCTACTCCTTAACTAGGACTCAATCTCCTGGTTGGATGTTACAAGCAGCAAAGTCCAAAGGTGGGGCTTGTGCCAGCTGAGCTTCCTGTTGAAGGGGTTTCACAAGAAGCAGTATCCTGGCCACAGATGGTTTTCAATATACATCACTTACCTCTACTCCCCCACTAGGTTGAGACTTACCCGGGTAATTCGTAACAACGACGGAAAGGGGGATAACGGAATCTCTCTTCTGGGTCGGGCTCTCATTCTCGCCAAAGCCAATGTCCAAAGCCTTAGCCATGGCATCTTGGTTTCTATTCGCAGCTTCAAAAGGTGTTTCTTTCTCTATTCATTGTTTTCTACCCGAGCCGAGCTCTGGGGGTGCCAGGGCCTATGGAGGTTCCATTGTGTTCCTAAAGAAGCCAAAACCCCTTGAAGGATCTTTCTTGTAAAATGAGTTCCCCTATCTGAGTCTATTGCTTCTACAATGCTGTATCTTGGAATGATTTGTTCCAAAGATGCCTTAATAACTGATCCTGTCGTTGCTGAAGCAGTTGGAAATGCCTCTGGCCACCTTGCTAGCTGACATACCATTAGCAGAAGATATGAAGCCTTCCCACTTGGGGCATCTCAGGAAAATCCCCCCGGCATCTTTGGAAGGGACATGCAGCCCAAGGCCTCCCTCCCCTGGCAAGTTACTTTGTAACTTGGCTGTTTGCTTTAGCACAGCTCAAGCAACCTTCAACAGCTGGTTTTGCCAGTCTAAAAAGACCCCCAGCAACATACAGCATGAGGAAGGCTTCTGCCAATCCTCAGGAAGTGCAAGGACTCTCTTCACGGAGTTCTTTTAATATTGGTAGGGCCAAAGCTTCTGGTATCTCTTGTTTGCCATCCCTTGTAAACCAATTATTGTCTTTTTTCTCTGCCACGCGGCTTTTTACTGTATCTCGAACTCCTCTGGTAGAAAAGACAGCTTCCCGGGCAGTGATGGAGTCGCTGGGAGCAAAGGAGGCATCTTGGAGAGTTCTGGCAGAAGTGTTGCTTTCTGAATTTCTTCATCCACCAAAAAGGAGACAGAGGAGTCCTGGAACATTCTTCAACTACAGGGAGAGGCCATGGGGCTTTTGCCATGGGGTCTCTCAACTGATTGCGGGACGCAGCCCCCTTTTTATGCTAAGTTCCTGGCAACAGCACCCTCTGAGGTACTCGGGAATTACAGACTTCCGGAACCGCCTACTCTATGCTCCCCTCTAATAGGCACCCCCCTCTTGCTATGGAAAAGGAAGAAAACGAAACTACTCCTAATGCTATTAAGTCTTTGTTGCCTTGCTCTAGGTTCAGGAATTTAACACGGCCTTGGCTGAGCAACAGTCTCTGTCGATTAGTAACAGTTTCTAGAACTAACACTTTCTTCTGTTACTCCCCTACCAGTAAATTCCTAGCCTTGTCTAAGGACGGATTCACACGGTCTCTTTGTAAAGACACATCCATGTTACTCCTTTCACTCCCACACCTTCTTGGAGGTGGGACGGCTCCCCCTGGCACAGCACCTGGCACAAAACCCCCCTATGCGCACACGCACACCTGCACTTACCCTGCACTCCGCTGCACACACACACACACACCCCTCCCGCACACTAACACCCCCCTCCACATCCCCACCATGCTACTTGCAGTGGCCCCGCCCCTGCCATCCCGGCCGGCTGGCAGCACCCACTCCTCACATGCTTCCCCATGCCTTGCGTTTCCTTGCTGCCCCCTCTGTAGCCTTCTGTCAACCTGCCTTTTCTCCCCTGCCTTGCATTGGCTTGCTCACCCATCCCCCACCTGACTTCCTTTCACATTCGTCTAGGTCTGGCCTCACCTTTCCTTTTCCTTCTAGGACCCTCATTGCCTTGCCTCGCCTCGCCTCGCAAAGCCACCACTTGCCTTGCCCTGCCCTTGAAGCCCTCCCTTGCCTTGCATGACCTTGCTCACCCCTCCCCCACCTGGAATTCAAGACCCCTTTTCAATGACATTTCATGGCCTTGCCCTGCCCCTTCTGCTCCTCCTAGGAATCTCAAAGCTCTCAAGCATCTCCGGTGTTTCAGGATCACAGGAGAGGAAGACCAGGGGAGGACGCATGTTGCCACGCTCATCTCCATGGGCAGCCTTTGTCTGGGAGCAATCCTTGCATGTCTTGAATCTTGGAAGGGCAATTCACATTTTGCCCTTGAGCTCGGGGACCAGAATGAGAGTTCTTTTGCATACAAAGGAAAGCAGGTAGCTCAAGTCTTTTAGGTGCAGAGGAGACATGACCCACGCGGGATCAAGGCCACACAAAGCACTTGGTCCTGGCCACTTTTGTGTACCAGCAGTCCTTGAATGTACTTCTCACCTGCCTTGCCTGGCCTTGCCTTGGCAACACAACAGTTTCCTTGTCTTGCCCTGCTAGCCCTCTGGAGCCCGCTGGAGCCTTGCATTCCTTTGCATGGCCATGCCCCATCCTTGACCTGCCTACTGCTTTCCTCCAGGGCCTTGACTTGCCAAGCACTTCCTGTTTCTGCCTGGCCTACCCATCAGTGGACTTTCCTTCCTACGGCCAGCCTTGCCTCTAACGTCTGGGCCTTCTCTTGCCTACCACTCCATTTGCTTTCCCCTCACTGCTCTGGCCTTGCTTAGCTCTCCCTTGACTTGCCCACAATTGCCTGCACTTGCCTTGCAGCACCTTGCCTGCATAGAAGGCAAGGTAAAGAATGGTAAGCAGGGCAAAGCAAAGCCAGCAAGTTGTAGGTAGTGCGAGGCAAGGCAGACGTAGGCAAAGGAAGCAGAGCAAGGGTAGCTTAAGAAGAACTCGACAAGGTACTGAAGGCAAGGCAAGGCCAAGAGACTCGGAGTGCCTTTCCTTGGGAAGGCAAGGACATAGTGCCAGTGTTGCTGCAGCAGATGTTAAGGTGGCATGGGGAGGAATAGAAAGTGCTGAGAACAGCGTGTGTGCTGCTAGTTTGAGGGGTGCAGTTGAAGTTGTAGGCAGCAAGATCTTCCTCAGCTGGCACTGTTTTGAGCTCTGTTTTTGCCAGATGGTTTCAAGTTGGTGGGCAGAATCTGCGAGAGGGAAAAGATTTGTTTGGGCCAAAGAGGTTTGTCTGGCTCTTGGAGTGTGGTGTAAAGAAGAGGCTGCTCTTGGAAGGGGAAGATGAGGGAAATCTTTTTGTCCTGATGTGCTGTTGATCGGAGTGCAGGGACGTTTGCAACTTGCCTCTGCCCTTGGGGCGGTTTCGAGCAGCGCCAGGTGCTTGGCCTTCTTTTGCAAGTCGTCAGCGCCATCGTGCGGTTGTTTCGATGAGCGCTGACAGTGCCGGGGAAAAAGCCAAGCGCTTCGCTGGCGCGGCCGCAGTCGTGTGCGAGCAGTTGGTGGAAGAGCTCCGCTGTGCATCCTGCCTCTTGGAGACACAAAAGAATGTGATCCTGCGCGTCGCGGGGAAGCAAGAGGAATCTTTTCATTGTTGGCTGTGCAGTTTCGAAGCGGCAAAAGTCAAGGCAGTTCCAGCACGGCCTCTTTCTTTCAGAACCTTTTCTGTGCCATCTTGAACATGCTCAACATGGAACTCGCACCCACTGAACTGCATCAAAGGTCCTGGAGAGACGCACTTTCCTTCAAGCTCTAGCTACCATCCTACCCTCCACCTCTCGCGGATCCCAAAGCCCTTCCAAACATCCAGCAGCTGCACGCAGAGAACAAGTGCTAGAACAAGGCGTTGGCCTTCCTAGTCCCTCTAAAGTCTGTAAACTAGGCGAAACATTGCAGTGACCAGCACTTTCCTTCGCAACTATCTATAGAGCGTCATCACATTCTCTCAGAGTGGCTAAGTCCACCCTTGCAGCGCAGCATTTCCAGCCACAGTTGGGACTGAGAGATGGGCCAGGTGAGAAAGCATTTGTTGACTATCCCTCGTCTCTGGAAGACTTGATACTCGCAGCGCAATCACGTCCACACACCTTCAGTGTGGCCAAGTTCAAGCAGCTAGAGCTCACAGAGATGGGAGAGTCAGGAGAGAAGCCGTTCCAAAAGTACCGTGTACTTACAGCAGCATTAAACCTGTGCACAGCAGTCTACAGCACTGTAGACCGTGGCTTCTCTGACAAGACGTGCCATCCCATTGTTGGCTCTCGCAGCTCGGTTGCTAGCTGCTCTCCTGAAGAAAAGAACTAGAAGGAAAAGCCAATGCTGGGCTGCACCTTCCCCTTGCCTCACGTAAAAGCCATTTCAACTCCCCGCTGCACTCTCTACTTCCCCTCTCCTTGGCATCGACCACTGTGTTTTCAGCATCTCGGAGCCGAAAGGTAAGCGCCAGTGTTCCCAGGGATGGTTGGAAGAGGGATAAGTAGTAGCACAAGTAGCTGTCGTTGAACTTCCTCCTTCGCAATGCTAACGTGAATTCGGCAGGCAGGCGAGCGCCAGCCACCCTCCTTTCTCAGTTTGTACGCTGCGGACGCGAGCCCCGTGCTCGGCGCCTTCGTTCGGCCTCTTTAGTACCCATGTGGCGCTTTCGTTCTGCCGGAGTCGAAGCGTCGTCTACTTCTCGCCCAGAGAGCACGGTGCCGGCAGCGAAATGCTCTAGCCCACTGCTTGTGCCGACACACGCCTGGGCTATGCACTTTGCCTCTCAGCGACATACAGCAGCACATTCGGTCTAAATGAAAAGGGAAAGATTCTCGGCTACGTCTGGCACAGAGAACAGCTGTAGTTCAACGGGCTTACCCAGAGCATGCCCCCGACGCGTGGGAACTTGTATTTGCACCACATTCCAGTGGCAGTCCTCTTTCCTTTACAGGCAGCACAGCGCCGTCAGATCGCGGTGCTCTCTGCACGTGCCTTCTCACTTCCAAGTAGCACCGCGCACATTAGAGCCTTGCAGGGAGAGAAGACGCGGATAGTCGTGTCGCAGAGAAGAACGTGGCAGGGCGAAAAGGTGTTCTTCTTTTGTCCTCCTCGTCGCCCAGAGTGTGGTGCTGTGTTGAAAGTCTTGGCCAGCGAAAAGCTAATCCAGCCAGTGTTTCTCTCCTGACGCATTTCGCTGAGCGAGAGCTACGCGGACAGTTTGGACTCTGTGAAGCAGCAAGAAAATGACTGTACGTCGAGCTGAGGAAAATCCTTGCACAGCACACTGTGGCCGCGTGCAGTGTTGGCGCTGAAGAGCGGCAAAGCTCAAAGGCATCGCTGGGCTTCAGTTCTGTCCCGACCGCAGAAGGCGAAGAACGAAGCAGCTGAGCACCGGCTGCATGTACTCAGTGGAGCGAATTCCAAATGTCCAGCCAAGAACTGCTTCACAAGCAGATTCAGCTGAGAATGCTCTGGCTGCTTCACAAAGGAAGGTGCTGTGTTGCACTTCCTGGACACTACCTGGTCAGAAGCAGTTTCTTACACCTTCAATGCTGCAGAGTCCATGCAGCTAGAGCACACTCAGAAGGACGCGTCCAGAAAGAAGGCGTTCTTCAAGTATCCCCCTCTTCCAAGCAGCCTTGAAACTGAGCACAACACACTGCGGCTCAGGAGGTTCCTTCTCAGATAGACGTGCCGTCACATTCTTCACTCTCGCAGCTCTGTTGCCCACTTGCAGCAGCTGCTGCCAAAGAAAAAGGCTCCAGAAGTAAAAGCCACTGCTGGACTGCACTTTCCCCTTGCCTCACGTCAAGCACCAGAAACTGTCCGCTGCACTCTCTATTTCCCTTCTCCGCCGCATGGCGAAGCATAAACGTAATCGCAATTGTTTCCAGGGGAAAGCTGGAAGAGAAATAGGTAGCAGCACAAGTAGCTGCAAGTTGGACTTTAAGTTTCGAGCTGCTAATGTGAACCCGAAAACAAGCGAGTGGCAGCCACGCCTCCTCTTGCAGCCTGTGCGATGCACACACCAGCTCGGTGCTCTGCCTTCATTCTTATGCTCTTCGTAGCAGGTGGCGCTTTCGTTTTGCTGGAGACGAACCGTCGTCTACTTGTCGCCCAGAGAGCACGGTGCCGGCAGCCAAATGCTGCAGGCTGCTGCTTCTGCCGAAACACGCCTGGGCTATGCAATTTCTCTCTAGCGCTGAAGTAGCGCCACATTCTGTTTGCTTTGTAGCCAGCATCTTTACGGAAAGCTTCTCGGCTACGTCTGGCACAGAGAACAGCTTTAGTTCAACGGGCTTACACGGAGCTTGTCCCCGACGCGTGGAACTTGTATTTGCACCACATTCCAGTGGCAGTCCTCTTTCCTTTACAGGCTGCACAGCGCCGTCCGATCGCGGTGCTCTCTGCACGTGCCTTCTCACTTCCAAGTAGCACCGCGCACATTAGAGCCTTGCAGGGAGAGAAGACGCGGATAGTCGTCTCACACAGAAGAACGTGCCAGGATGAAAAGATGTTCTTCCTTTGTCCTGTTTCTTGCCCGAATTGTGTTGCAGTGTTGAAAGTCTTGGCCAGCGAAAAGCTAATCCAGCCAGTGTTTCTCTCCTGACGCATTTCGCTGAGCGAGAGCTACGCGGACAGTTTGGACTCTGTGAAGCAGCAAGAAAATGATTGTACGTCGAGCTGAGGAAAATCCTTGCACAGCACACTGTGGCCGCGTGCAGTGTTGGCGCTGAAGAGCGGCAAAGCTCAAAGGCATCGCTGGGCTTCAGTTCTGTCCCGACCGCAGAAGGCGAAGAACGAAGCAGCTGAGCACCGGCTGCATGTACTCAGTGGAGCGAATTCCAAATGTCCAGCCAAGAACTGCTTCACAAGCAGATTCAGCTGAGAATGCTCTGGCTGCTTCACAAAGGAAAGCGCCGCCGTGGCACTCCTGGACACAACCTGGTCAGAAGCAGTTTCTTACACCTTCAATGCTGCAGAGTCCATGCAGCTAGAGCACACTCAGAAGGACGCGTCCAGAAAGAAGGCGTTCTTCAAGTACCCCCTCTTCCAAGTAGCCTTGAAACTGAGCACAACACACTGCGGCTCAGGAGGTTCCTTCTCAGATAGACGTGCCGTCACATTATGCAGCTCGCATACTGTGGGCTCGCAGAGCTCGCAGCTCTGTTGCCCACTTGCAGCAGCTGCTGCCAAAGAAAAAGGCTCCAGAAGTAAAAGCCTTTTACTGCTGGACTGCCCTTTCCCCTTGCGTCATGTCAAGCACCAGAAACTGTCCGCTGCACTCTCTATTTCCATTCTCCGTCGCATCTACCACTGTAATCTCTGCATCTCGAAGAATAAACCCCGGCCCAATTCTTTCCGTCGTCATCTTGTCTCACAGAGGGCACGCCGGCAGAGAAACGCTCCAGATTGCTGATTCTTCCGAAACACACCTGGGCTGTGCATTTTCCTTCGCTGCCCTTGGTAGCACCACATTCTGTTTGCTTTGTAGCCTGAATATCAAGGGAAAGATTCTCAGCTACGTCTGGCACAGAGAACAGCTTTAGTTCAACGGGCTTACCCGGCGCTTACCCCGACGCGTGGGAACTTGTATTTGCACCACATTCCGGGGGTAGTCTTCCTTCCTTTACAGGCTGCACAGCGCCGTCAGATCGCAGTGCTTCTCTGCACGTGCCTTCTCACTTCCAAGTAGCACCGCGCACATTAGAGCCTTGCAGGGAGCAAAGACGTGGATAGATGTGTGGCAGAGAAAATCGTGCAAAGACGAAAAGGTGTTCTTCTTTTGTCCTCCTCGTCGCCCAGATTGTGGTGCTGTGCTGAAAGCGTGGGTATTATTACCCCTTCTCGCAGTGAGACTATGTGCTGCGTTGGAACTGTTGGCCAGTGAAAGGCTAATCCAGCAAGTGCTTCCCTCCTGATGCATTTTGCTGAGCGAGAGCTGAGGAAAATCCGTGCACTGCACACTGTGGATGCATGCAGTATACACGCAGAAGAGCGGCGAAGCTCATAGTCATCGCACACACCAGCCCAGTGGCCTGGGGCTGCGTTCTTCTCCCTTACCGGCGCTGGACAGAACTGAAGCATTCAGCTGTGGCTCTCTTTTTGTGGAACTGTGGACAGTTTCTGGTGCTTGACGAGAGGCAAGGGGAAAGTGCAGTCCAGCAGTGGCTTTTACTTCTGGAGCCTTTTTCTTTGGCAGCAGCTGCTGCAAGTGGGCAACAGAGCTGCGAGAGTGAAGAATGTGACGGCACGTCTATCTGAGAAGGAACCTCCTGAGCCGCAGTGTGTTGTGCTCAGTTTCAAGGCTGCTTGGAAGAGGGGGATACTTGAAGAACGCCTTCTTTCTGGACGCGTCCTTCTGAGTGTGCTCTAGCTGCATGGACTCTGCAGCATTGAAGGTGTAAGAAACTGCTTCTGACCAGGTAGTGTCCAGGAGTGCCACGGCGGCGCCTTCCTTTGTGAAGCAGCCAGAGCATTCTCAGCTGAATCTGCTAGTGAAGAGGCTTTTGACTGGACATTTGGAATTCGCTCCACTGAGTACATGCAGCCGGTGCTCAGCTGCTTCGTTCTTCGCCTTCTGCGGTCTGGACAGAACTGAAGCCCAGCGATGCCTTTTAGCCGTGCCGCTCTTCAGCGCCAACACTGCACGCGGCCACAGTGCGCTGTGCACGGATTTTCCTCTGCTCGACGGACAATCATTTTCTTGCTGCTTCACAGAGTCCAAACTGTCCGCGTAGCTCTCGCTCAGCGAAATGCATCAGGAGAGAAACACTGGCTGGATTAGCTTTTCGCTGGCCAAGACTTTCAACACAGCGCTACACTCTGGGCAACGAGGAGGACAAAAGAAGAACACCTTTTCGCCCTGCCACGTTCTTCTCTGCGACATGACTATCCGCGTCTTCTCTCCCTGCAAGGCTCTAATGTGCGCGGTGCTACTTGGAAGTGAGAAGGCACGTGCAGAGAGCACCGCGATCTGACGGCGCTGTGCAGCCTGTAAAGGAAAGAGGACTGCCACTGGAATGTGGTGCAAATACAAGTTCCCACGCGTCGGGGGTAAGCTCCGGCTAAGCCCGTTGAACTACAGCTGTTCTCTGTGCCAGACGTAGCCGAGAATCTTTCCCTTTTCATTTAGACCGAATGTGCTGCTGTATGTCGCTGAGAGGCAAAGTGCATAGCCTAGGCGTGTGTCGGCACAAGCAGTGGGCTGGAGCATTTCGCTGCCGGCACCGTGCTCTCTGGGCGAGAAGTAGACGACGCTTCGACTCCGGCAGAACGAAAGCGCCACATGGGTACTAAAGAGGCCGAACGAAGGCGCCGAGCACGGGGCTCGCGTCCGCAGCGTACAAACTGAGAAAGGAGGGTGGCTGGCGCTCGCCTGCCTGCCGAATTCACGTTAGCATTGAGAAGGAGGAAGTTCAACGACAGCTACTTGTGCTACTACTTATCCCTCTTCCAACCATCCCTGGGAACACTGGCGCTTACCTTTCGGCTCCGAGATGCTGAAAACACAGTGGTCGATGCCAAGGAGAGGGGAAGTAGAGAGTGCAGCGGGGAGTTGAAGTGGCTTTTACGTGAGGCAAGGGGAAGGTGCAGCCCAGCATTGGCTTTTCCTTCTAGTTCTTTTCTTCAGGAGAGCAGCTAGCAACCGAAAGTGCTGGTCACTGCAATGTTTCGCCTAGTTTACAGACTTTAGAGGGACTAGGAAGGCCAACGCCTTGTTCTAGCACTTGTTCTCTGCGTGCAGCTGCTGGATGTTTGGAAGGGCTTTGGGATCCGCGAGAGGTGGAGGGTAGGATGGTAGCTAGAGCTTGAAGGAAAGTGCGTCTCTCCAGGACCTTTGATGCAGTCCAGTGGGTGCGAGTTCCATGTTGAGCATGTTCAAGATGGCACAGAAAAGGTTCTGAAAGAAAGAGGCCGTGCTGGAACTGCCTTGACTTTTGCCGCTTCGAAACTGCACAGCCAACAATGAAAAGATTCCTCTTGCTTCCCCGCGACGCGCAGGATCACATTCTTTTGTGTCTCCAAGAAGCAGGATGCACAGCGGAGCTCTTCCACCAACTGCTCGCACACGACTGCGGCCGCGCCAGCGAAGCGCTTGGCTTTTTCCCCGGCACTGTCAGCGCTCATCGAAACAACCGCACGATGGCGCTGACGACTTGCAAAAGAAGGCCAAGCACCTGGCGCTGCTCGAAACCGCCCCAAGGGCAGAGGCAAGTTGCAAACGTCCCTGCACTCCAATCAACAGCACATCAGGACAAAAAGATTTCCCTCATCTTCCCCTTCCAAGAGCACACTCTTCTTTACACCACACTCCAAGAGCCAGACAAACCTCTTTGGCCCAAACAAATCTTTTCCCTCTCGCAGATTCTGCCTACCATCTTGAAACCATCTGGCAAAAACAGAGCTCAAAACAGTGCCAGCTGAGGAAGATCTTACTGCCTGCAACTTCAACTGCACCCCTCAAACTAGCAGCACACACGTTGTTCTCAGCACTTTCCTTCTCAGCTCTAGCTACCATCCTAAGCCTTCCCTCTCCTAGAGTCAGGATCCAAAGACAACGGCACCACGGACTGCTCACACACTAAAGGCATCAGGACAAAAGGCTCACAAGCTTGGCCTTTGCATTCCCACGGACAGCTCAACAGCTCTAACCCAGAGAGAGCTCTGCCTCTTGGGAAAAGCCCTTAAAATCCCTAAGAGCACCTGATGTGCACATCCAAACCTGCTTTCCTTGCCAAAGAGAGCAACTACAAGCCCATCTCCAAAGAAACGGCATCCCCTCCTCCAAAATACAACACATCCAGCCACTGATCCACCTCCAGTATTGAATGTATCCAACAATTGCCCCTACACGCCCAGGGGCCAGAAGAGAAATGTCTTGCTGGACTATTCCTCCCCATGCTACCTTAACATCTGCTCCAGCAACACTGGCACTCCAAGTCTCTTGGCCTTGCCTTGCCTTCAGTACCTTGTCGAGTTCTTCTTAAGCTACCCTTGCTCTGCTTCCTTTGCCTACGTCTGCCTTGCCTCGCACTACCTACAACTTGCTGGCTTTGCTTTGCCCTGCTTACCACTCTTGGCCTTGCCTTCCATGCAGGCAAGGCGCTGCAAAGCAAGTGCAGGCAATTGTGGGCAAGTCAAGGGAGAGCTAAGCAAGGCCAGAGCAGTGAGGGGAAAGCAAATGGAGTGGTAGGCAAGAGAAGGCCCAGACGTTAGAGGCAAGGCTGGCCGTAGGAAGGAAAGTCCACTGATGGGTAGGCCAGGCAGAAACAAGAAGGGCTCGGCAAGCCAAGGCCCTGGAGGAAAGCAGTAGGCAGGTCAAGGGCGGGGCATGGACGTGCAAAGGAATGCAAGGCTCCAGAGAGCTAGCAGGGCAAGGCAAGGAAACTGTTGTGTTGCCAAGGCAAGGCAAGGATAGGCAAGGCAGGTGAGAAGTACATTCGAGGACTGCTGGTATACAAAAGTGGCCAGGACCAACTGCCTTGCTTGGCGAGGCGAGGCAGGGCAATGAGGGTCCTAGAAGGAAAAGGAAAGGTGAGGCCAGACCTAGACGAATGTGAAAGGAAGTCAGGTGGGGGATGGGTGAGCAAGTCAATGTAAGGCAGGGGAGAAAAGGCAGGTTGACAGAAGGCTACAGAGGGGGCAGCAAGGAAACGCAAGGCATGGGGAAGCATGTGAGGAGTGGGTGCTGCCAGCCGGCCGGGATGGCAGGGGCGGGGCCACTGCAAGTAGCATGGTGGGGATGTGGAGGGGGGTGTTAGTGTGCGGGAGGGGTGTGTGTGTGTGTGTGCAGCGGAGTGCAGGGTAAGTGCAGGTGTGCGTGTGCGCATAGGGGGGTTTTGTGCCAGGTGCTGTGCCAGGGGGAGCCGTCCCACCTCCAAGAAGGTGTGGGAGTGAAAGGAGTAACATGGATGTGTCTTTACAAAGAGACCGTGTGAATCCGTCCTTAGACAAGGCTAGGAATTTACTGGTAGGGGAGTAACAGAAGAAAGTGTTAGTTCTAGAAACTGTTACTAATCGACAGAGACTGTTGCTCAGCCAAGGCCGTGTTAAATTCCTGAACCTAGAGCAAGGCAACAAAGACTTAATAGCATTAGGAATAGTTTCGTTTTCTTCCTTTTCCATACCAGGAGGGGGGTGCATATTAGAGGGGAGCATAGAGTAGGCAGTTCCAGAAGTCTGTAATTCCCGAGTACCTCAGAGGGTGCTGTTGCCAGGAACTTAGCATAAAAAGGGGGCTGTGTCCCGCAATCAGTTGAGAGACTCCATGGCAAAAGCCCCATGGCCTCTCCCTGTAGTTGAAGAATGTTCCAGGACTCCTCTGTCTCCTTTTTGGTGGATGAAGAAATTCAGAAAGCAACACTTCTGCCAGAACTCTCCAAGATGCCTCCTTTGCTCCCAGCGACTCCATCACTGCTCGGGAAGCTGTCTTTTCTACCAGAGGAGTTCGAGATACAGTAAAAAGCCGCGTGGCAGAGAAAAAAGACAATAATTGGTTTACAAGGGATGGCAAACAAGAGATACCAGAAGCTTTGGCCCTACCAATATTAAAAGAACTCCGTGAAGAGAGTCCTTGCACTTCCTGAGGATTGGCAGAAGCCTTCCTCATGCTGTATGTTGCTGGGGGTCTTTTTAGACTGGCAAAACGAGCTGTTGAAGGTTGCTTGAGCTGTGCTAAAGCAAACAGCCAAGTTACGAAGTAACTTGCCAGGGGAGGGAGGCCTTGGGCTGCATGTCCCTTCCAAAGATGCCGGGGGGATTTTCCTGAGATGCCCCAAGTGGGAAGGCTTCATATCTTCTGCTAATGGTATGTCAGCTAGCAAGGTGGCCAGAGGCATTTCCAACTGCTTCAGCAACGACAGGATCAGTTATTAAGGCCTCTTTGGAACAAATCATTCCAAGATACAGCATTGTAGAAGCAATAGACTCAGATAGGGGAACTCATTTTACAGGAAAGATCCTTCAAGGGGTTTTGGCTTCTTTAGGAACACAATGGAACCTCCATAGGCCCTGGCACCCCCAGAGCTCGGCTCGGGTAGAAAACAATGAATAGAGAAAGAAACACCTTTTGAAGCTGCTAATAGAAACCAAGATTCCATGGCTAAGGCTTTGGACATTGGCTTTGGCGAGAATGAGAGCCCGACCCAGAAGAGAGATTCCGTTATCCCCCTTTCCGTCGTTGTTATGAATTACCCGGCTAAGTCTCAACCTAGTGGGGGAGTAGAGGTAAGTGATGTATATTGAAAACCATCTGTGGCCAGGATACTGCTTCTTGTGAAACCCCTTCAACAGGAAGCTCAGCTGGCACAAGCCCCACCTTTGGACTTTGCTGCTTGTAACATCCAACCAGGAGATTGAGTCCTAGTTAAGGAGTAGAAAGAAGCGCCAGTGGCGGTGAAATGGCGTGGCCCATTCCAAGTGTCACTGACGACAGAAACAGCCATCAAGACAGCTGAACACAGGTGGACCCATCACTCTCGGGTCAAGGTCTCTGAAGCCTCAGAGATTTGCACATCTCAGCTGGAGGAGAAGGCCGGGAGGCCGTGACTGACACTCTGCAGGAGTGGGCCGGAGCAGTAGCCAGTGCTTCGACATCAGAGGAAGCCCTGCGTGCCTACCCACAGACCATCTGCTGAAATAGTCTCTATGGGCATCCCTCCTCTAGAATCTCCACTCACTGGGGCGCTAATACTTGCAGCCATTGTTTCACGTTAAGTAGTTTCTGTGTCATCAATTGCCACAGGTGGTGCAGAAGACAACGGGAAAATTAGACTAGCTAATTAGATCACATTATTAAAACATTTTCCTTAATAATTCTACTTTTATATGGTCAGCTAAGTTTAGGCCAGGAGTGGGAGAATCAATTTGCAGCCTTAGGAGAAGAAGTAGCAAAAGTTTTGAACCTTAGCAATTGCTGGCTCTGTGGAGGGCCAGGAGGATCTGAAGAGTGCCTATGGTTGGCTAGCCCAGCTGAACCTAAGTGGTGGCTCAACACCCGACATGAGGTCCATACTAGGACCAAAGGGCCAAAGAAGGAAGTCCATGGCTATAGGAGAAGGTTTCACGAAGGATGTCTGGACTTCAGGTGGCTCTCTTGAAAGCTGTTTCTTGCATAGGCGAAGTTACAGCAGTTCAGGGAGCGGGTATCCAGAGCCAGCCCTACAGCTGCCAGCTCCAGCTGTAGGCATACCTGAAGCCGCTTTCTGGTCAAGTTACAAAGCATTCTAGACTTTTCTTTGCAGAGTATCTTAACACATAACAACCAATAAGCACCATACCCAATACCTTTACATTTGCCTATAGCCTATCATAGCTACTACCATCACCATATTCTAGTCATTATTATCCAATCACAAGAGTTAAGTAAGTTACAATTTCAGCTTACAGTGGAGAATTCTTAGACCTTTCTTCTTCTTGCTACATCAACATTTCTTGTTTGCCTGCCATATCTTTCTTTTTGGTAAAGACACGTTTTCTATTGACTTATGCTCTTCTTGAGACTTACTTACTTGGTGAAAAACACGTCTTTGTTTGTAATCACATACCTTTGTCCTGCTCCTAAAAATCTCCTTCCAACTCATCTCCAACCTTTGCCTTCTCAGTTACTCAGCGATCACTGTTTCAGCAAAACATCTTTTATTCTATATCAAAACTTGCTTCCATTTCTACCTCATCCCCAGCTTCTACATTCACAGACCTTTCTGCCAAGCCTACATACCTGTGAAACTTTCTTACCAAACTTTCATCCTCCCCAACACATGGCCACTTCATTCTTCTCCAACAGGCACTTATTGCCTAAACAGGACAGGGCGGGTCTATGTAGGAAAAGGCGTTTGTCAATTGACTTTCCCTCTGGCTTTAAACAATTGGCTTTGGACCCACAATTGCCCTCCTTACAATTGTTCCAAATATCAAGACAAATGCAATCAAATAGCTGTTCAGCTCACTAATGGTAGCTGCGTAAGGTGTTCTTACCACACTTACCAAAAACATTTGGAAGCCTGTAAAGCAATGGGGAGGGACAAGGGGTTTTTTTGACCACCTATTTTTAAGCTGTCCCCACAAAAATTCCACAAGTAGAAGACATGTTGTTTGTGATTATCAGTGGGAATGGCAACACTGGATTGGAACTCAAAGCCTTTTAGTGAGTTCTGCTCCAAATCCAACCAAACAGCTTGCAGATGTAAATGTAGATGGCAACCCTGTGTGGGAGCTTGGAAATGCAAATACTGTGACCCTTATGGTGGGGCAGCTATTGTTGGAGGACCGTTAGGCCCGGGAATCCTGCTGTATTTTGACCCGCCAATTGATGACCAAGGGTAGGAAGGCCCCTTTGCTAATGGAACACGGGCTTTGAAAGGACATTATTGGATTTGTGGCCAACATGCTTAGCTCAGGTTACCTCCAAACTGGTCAGGGATATAGTGTATATCTTAGACCATTGTTCTTTTTGCTACTACAAATTCAGGGAAATCGCTTAGGAATCAAAATCTGTGAGGATTTAATTAGAGAAAAGCAGTCAGCTGATGCAGCCTTGGCTGCAGGGAGCACCCCAAAACGGGGAAAAGATGAATGGCCACCAGAACAAGTTACGCAACACGATGGACCAGCCCCTTGGAAACCTAAGGAATTAATCCCAGATGCCTGGGAACCCATTTATCATTTCAATGAGATAATTAGGTTACAAGCTGTCTCAGAAATAATTACCAACCAGCCAGCCACAGCTCTTGACCGTCTTGCTGAGCAACCCACTTCAATGAGGAAAGCGGTATTTTCAACATTGGATGGTATTAGATTATCTGTTAGCAGAAGAAGGAGGAGTTTGTGGGAAATTCAATGACTCGAGCTGCTGTTTGCAAGCAGAGGACAGCGGAAATGTGGTCAAACAAATAACAAAGGAAATAACCTCAGCTCATGGACCTGTCCAAGTGTTAAAAGGATGGTAATGGGACATGTTTTCCTGGCTAACTGGCCAGCTATGGGCTAAATTGTTACAGCAGGGATTACTGTAACACGCCTATATCAAACCAGGAATCCCGTGGAAAAGAAGTATATATGGACAGATTGGTGGTAGATGTTTCGGAGGTCTTTATTTCTCCAGCCGCATGGCCGGGGCTCTGCTCAGGAACTCCCCCAGTCACGGGACCCGAGGGTCCTTGGCCACACCGGGGAACACAAACCAACCAATGGGGAATGAAGCTGACCAGGGGCAGGGAAACCCCGTGTCTCTCGCCCAGGGCCCATCTCCCAGGGCTCCATGGCAGGGGGGGAGACCCCAACACTAAATGAATACCATTTCTCCTCTTATATGCTATAGCAACTCTAATCTTTTGAGCATGCGTGACACCATGCTGGGTGCAGCTCTTTCAGCAGGTGGTCAAGGGGATGCCGCTAGCAGCCATGCCTACCTGATCCAGAAAGGACTACAAAAGGACAGAAAAGGATGTCACTGCAAATAATAGCAAAAGCCAAGAAGACTCAAGAAGAAAAAATTAAATCAATGGTAATTAAGGTTTGTAAAGACAAATACAGATCAAATAAAAAGAGGAGGGATTAAAAGGAAGGAGGTGGATGAGTCTTTACAAACAGACCGTGTGAATTGGCCTGTAGACAAGGCTACGAACTTATGGGGAGTGAAGTAACAGAAGAAACTATTAGTTCTCTAGAACTGTTACTAATCATCAGAGACTGTTGATTAATCCAGGGCGTGTTAAATTCCTGAACCTAGAGCAAGGCAACAAAGACTTAATAGAATTAGGAATGGTTTCTTTTTCTTCCTTTTCGATGCCAAAAGGGGGGGTGCATATTAGAGGAGGGCATAGAGTAGGCAGTTCCGGAAGTCTGTATCTGCCGAATACCTCAGCCAGTGGGGAAAAGGAAGAGGGCCTTGTGGCCAGGAACTTGGCATAAAAAAGGGGCTGCATCCCGCAACCGTTTGACAGACCCCAGGGGAAAAGCCCCATGGACTCTCCCTGTAGTCGAAGAATGTTGCAGGACTCTGTCTCCTTTTCGGACATCAACCTCAGGCACCGTGGATTAATTTTCCTTAACGGCAGCGACCTGCTGCGTGCTCTCCGTGCTCCTCCCCAGCCCCCCGGCAGGTGTAAAATAGTTCCCGGCGGCTCCCACCGCGCGTTACAGACGGCTGCGCGGCCCCGGGACTGCTCGCAGTGCTCCCCTGCTCCGCAAGGGCTGCCCGCGGGCTGCGGAGCCACCTCGCCACCGGCGCGGCCACGGCCGGGGCCCTTCTCGACAGCAGCCGAGGGGCTGCGGAGCGGGCGGCTGCGGGACGATCAGCCATTTTATGCCGCGCGGTGCTGCCGCCTCCATCTAGTGCTCCATCGCGCCGCCGGCCGACCCCGCCTGGCGCGCTCCCGCTCGGCCGCGCTCGCCGCCCGCCCAGCCTCGCCGGAAGCTCTCCCGCCCGGGCCGTGCCCCGGCTCCGCCTGCGGTTCGGCAGGGCCAGGCCGCACGCGTGCTGCGTGGCTCGGAGCACCCGCGTTGCGCCGCAGGCCACGGGGAAGGCGGGGCGGGGCGGGCCGGCGCCATGGTGGTAGCGCGAGGAGAGGAGCGCCCGGGCGGGGCGGCGCGTGGCGCGGCGGTGAGCGCTTCTGCTTCCTGTCGCTCGGCGGCCGCCCTCGGCAGGTGCCGTGTGACCCCGCGGAGCGGCGGGGCCGGCCGGGCGGTGCGCGGCGAGGCTTTCGGCCAGCGGCGGCCGCAGCGAGAGGCTGCTGGCACTGCCCGTGCCGGTGGAGAGAGCGGGGATCCGAGGCCGGCCTTCCTAGGGTAACGAGGGGCGACCGCCTTTGCCGCGCTGCCCTCCGTGCAGCACGTGGCCGATTCCGGTGAACCCGAGGTCTCCGCAGCGGCGCGGGCGGGAGGGAGTGGGGAGCGCGCTCGGTGCTCTGCCGGCCGCTCCCGCCCAGCGCTGCGCTCCGCCGAGGCGTTTTCCCGCCCGTCCTGGGGAGGACACAAGGGACACCAAAGTTGGAGCTTAGCTGTCAGGGGGAGCAACTTGCCTCCATTGGCGACGTCCTTTTCCCTCTGATTCAGCTACCTTGTAGTAGGTGCGATGGTGCTGAAGAAGGGTGGCGGCTTGGCACAGTTGCTGGCATAGGTGGTGCAAGAGCTCCACGCAAGGAGCTTTGAGTGGCATGTGTGAGGGTAGGAGGGTACGGCACCCACAGCTGAAGGCAGAAAAGGTCAGGGCATGTCATCAGCCGCAATCGTGCTAAGTTGTTCATCTTTGCAAACAGCTTGCCGAGTTGTTCCTTTTCTTAGGTAATGGGGGTTTGTATCAACCAGAACTGCATATGGTCAGTATTTGCAGAGAAGGTTATTTGGACTGTTGTTGAGGTGAGTGTAGCAGTTTCTATGGCATTTTGCAAAAAAGTGACAGGTCTCTCTGCGTTCCCCAATTCTTAACAAAAATGAAGTTAACAAAGCCCTGAAAAGAGGTTTTACAAAACTTGAGGGATTTTTTCCTACGAGTACTGTAGAGACAACCATAGTCACCTTGTCTTTCCAAAAGTGAAGGTTACATCTTTTTGTCCAAGAGCATCAAGTGCTTTTGGTCAGCGTTTGTGTGCAAGCATTAGCCTTGTTCTTGTTCTTCCCTGGAGAACTTTTACAGTACTCAGATGATCTGTGTAGGCTGCAGAGTGCAGTGGTGAACTTCAAGGCTTCCAGCAGAAGGGAGATGCTGTCCACGTTTTGGATTCTCCTTAGTCTGAACCTTCAATGTCCAAGGCTTCACTTTTCAAGCAGTTGGAAGAGCTCCAAATTAAGATATGAACAGGTCTTAATTGACCTTGTCACCGCCTCAGTTAGTCAAGTAATGCTGTGCACTGGATTTAATTGCCTAGTGCAACATGTGCTAAAGATATGTAGAGTATCTCCTCGATTACCCTCCCAGAAGGGTTTGAAGGGAGAACAAGGAGTTCCGAAGACAGGTATTTGGTGTACGAGAAGTAGAACTTAGTTGCTTGCAGGGCACTGCATGCACAAATGTCTAAGGAGGATCCTTCTTTTTTTGTCCCATCTATGCTTGTTCTCATTTGAAATCCTGAACATTCTGGAGGCTGGTTTTGTTAGGGTTGTGGCTGGGGAAGGGGTGGTGGTGGGGGAGGGGTGGGTGTTGTTTCTGATTTTTTTAATTTCCAGGATAGTGTACAAAGAACTTGTGCCCAAAACCAGCAGTATGAAGCAAGGCAGGTATAAAAGAAGGTCACCGAAATGTCGGCTAATATGAATCTGAAAGCGCTTCAGTATTTTACCCAGGAGTTTCACTCCAACAAGGTGATTGTCCTTCACAGAAATGTAGTGGCAGGCTTATGCCATGCTAGAAGTGATGACCTTTCTCTGCCCCAAATTGACCAGCAAGATATTTTGGCTCTTGATTTAAACCCCTGAGCCAGCTGTGTTTCAGGCTGCAGAAGCTGCAGGTGTTGTGGCAGACGCGGGGTGCAGCCTTGCCTGCCGGTCCCGACCTGGCGCACGCCGGTGGCAGCCGTCAGCGCCTGGGGTCCCCTGTGCCGCCCACGCCAGGGCTCTGCCTGCCTGCTTGCACCCCCGGTAGCCTCAGGGAAACAGCGGACTACTCCATCTACTTTAAAAACAAAGAAGCAAACAAAAAGCCCACTGTAAAAATATGTAGAAGTCTTGAAACTAATTCTCAGCGCTTGCTCGGAGTTTGTTGATGGCGCAAATGGATTTTGGATAAACTGGTATTGCTAGTACTACTTTTAAATTAGGCTCCTGAACTTCAGAAAGGAGAAGATGGTGGTCACATACCCCTGAGGAATGTTTGAAAAAGTAAGAGTGCTCAGTCATTTAAAGGTGGCCAGAAAATGGGTGTGGCAGTGGAGTGGACACTCTGCGAGTAGGTAGCCTTAAGTCATGCAGCGACTGGCACTTCAGTGGGAATTTTGCATCAACACCAAGAGATCGTTCCATGATGTGTTGCATAACAGCAAATTGGGCCAAAATTCTGCTGACTTTGATCAAGGTGGACGGGCCACCTTCACTTAACCCAGCATAGGGACATAAATCAATGATGTTTGAAAAACAGCCATGAAACATAGCCCCTTTAGTTTATTGCACTGTTGCAAGTCTGCAAAGCTCTGTTGCCAGGTCATTGGAAGTAGCTGTTGGAATCTAACTGCATTTGGACACTTTGTCAGTCAGCATCACCAGGAGGCTTAACGGTTTAGGTTGAGAGGTGGTGCATGTTTTTTTTCAGAGGAATGGCCCAGTGAAGAGCAGTGTTCACTGCCATGACTGCCGTTGTCGCCTTCTAGAGAAATCTTGGTTCATTCAGAGAGAACTTCCTTGGTTCTGCTGGTTTGGTTTTGCAGCTGGAGCAAAGGTACAGCACTGGAAGCAATTCCTAGGGCAGAAGCGGGAGATATCCAAAGCTCTGCACTTTGTTGTCCTCAGCACAGTGTAAGTGAGCGTAGTCTAATTGGAGGAGTGGTGAGCATCAGTGATATCAGATTTTTTACAAGTTCTTAATTCTGTCAAAACAAGAAAGAAGGAGAGTGATGAAGATGAAATCCTTTCCTCTTAAATCTGCCTACAGAGCAACTTCAGGGGTAGTTGTAATGTGTATTCACCTATTTTGAATTGCCCAAAACCAGGCCTAGAGATGCTTCAGAGACAGAGTCAGAGAAGCGGGTATTTGCTTTATTTGGCGCTGGGTGCGTGGGGGATCGCTCCTCCTAACACACCCACGCAGAGCACTCCATACAGTCCAGCATTATGTGTAAAATTTTTGAATATTCATCCCATTCCTTGGGATAGGAGTAGTTCTAGAAATTACTTCTCGGAAGTCATTGATATCATTAGCAGATGTGCCACGCATGCGCTGTGTAGCCAGGTGGTCGCACTGAGGAAGGCTCCTCTTCTTCCTCGGGGGTCTTTCTGATAAAGATCAGTAGTCTCCGTCACAATGCACTTTTTACCTTTCTTTCTGGAGCATGCACAGTTCTTCACTGGATGATTCAGCGATCTCTGTGCTGGTTTTCAAAAGATCCTGTTCCTCTTATCTTGACAAGATTAAGGCAAGTGCTGCTGCTTAGGTTTTGTGATTAACATTTGCCGTCTCTTAGTAGTTCCCTCGTGTTTACATGAGTAAACTATGGATCAACCCCCTTCTCAATTTTAGCACTGAAAGGATATCAGAGTCATTTAAAGAGGTGTCTCCTATGGAGTACTATAAAACTGCCATCATGGTAACACGTTTTCATACAGTCGTTTTAGCACAGAAGTAATAGATGTACAATCTTGGATGTTTCAACCTGCTGACTCAAGAGCCAGTGTTGAGCTTTTCTCTTTTAAATCCAGTCTTAGAGCTCTGCAAGGATCACTACAGCATGACGCTGTGACAAGGGGATGCTGATTCATGCATAAACCTTTGATGCTTTCCTTCTATCTTCAAGCAGCTTTGCAAACCAGTGATGATCTGGCATGTTGCAACTTGAGAGTCATGGTAAAGGTTTCACCAAACACTTTGTAATATCATGCTGCAGCTTTCATTCCTAAGGAAATAGCATTGAGCATATGGCTGGCAAAATGCCAAAAGAATGAGCCAAACCCAATATCCTTTAATGGGAAAGATGGAAAACATTGAGATGTGTTTATTTGAACTAAAATTCCTGTGGACCAAGCCTAAATGTATTTCACACTAAATTCTTAGAACTGATTTTAAGGGAAGATGTGAGAAAGATGAATTCACAAGCGGAATTTTCAGCAGCATAATATTGAACATTTGTTAGTAGAACAAAGGCATATCACAGCGCGGGAGCACTTAGCAATATTGCTAGAGGCGTGGCTCCATTCATGTTACTGTGAACTTAAGTACTTTTTAAACATAGTCCTTAAGCCCAGAAAGTAATTTACACTTCACTCAACTTTTCCCCCCCCTCCTGTCTCTGCCCCCTTGTGCCAGCGCACGCCAGCACGCTGCCGCCTCGGTCCTCTGGATAGCTCCAGAATTGAAGGCTGGCACCCCGCTCCGGTGCCTCCTCAGTCTCCAACCTAATTTGTAGTTGACAGATTCTTTGGGAGGTGTGAGTTTTGATGAGATAACAGACTTCCTGGGATGCATGCGGTTCATCTTCTTTGTTTCTTTAAGATGTCTTGGTTTCTACCTCTGTCATTTCTCAACTTAAAGGACATTTATTATCAGGTGTTTATTACCACGTTTCCCAACATGTTACCACTCTTTCGAAGTTACAATTTACTCTAGTCTTGTTTTTACTTAACTATATTTTACCTGTTTCTACGTAGTACATGATCACTTCTAAATGTTAAAATCATATATGGGAAAGACAAGATTTATCTTTCACTCATTTATCACAGGAGGAATGTGTTAGCTGCTCGTGTTGCAGTTCACTTGTAATGCTGGTCTATTACCGCAGGCCTGGGCCCTAGGCTATATCACCATGTCCCGCAGCCATAGGGAGGAGGAGGAGGAGAGAAGATCCAGCAGGCAGGAATTGTGCAGCAAGATTTATTCATTTAATTATTTTACAAACTCTTTTACAGACTTTCTTCTTCATAATCTATTTGGACAAAGGATCAGCCACCCCTTGGGGTGATTGGCTAAAATCCTAAAACATCCATTGTCAAAATATTTTTCTACTATACCATAAACAAGACTTTTCAAGGTTGCAGGTGGCTTGGTCGTTTCCATACTCTGCTACCTCTTCTGTGAGAGAGAAAAGTCTCTCACGGACTTAGAAAATAGCAAGAAAATCCTCGCTAGCAGCATTTTTGTATCTACACTGGTCCTTCTCATTTCCTTTTCTCTAGAACACATTTCTCAGGCTCAGTGAGCAGATGTGCGTGCAAGTGGTTTGGTGTGTCCTTGGAATTCAACTAGTCAGGGTCAGATGGGTTTCTGCAGTGAAAGGATACAAGGAAACGGGGATATAGCCTACAGTGGGAACTCCTGTGATTTTGCTCCTCTCCAAACATTTCTCCTCTCAAAATGGATCTCTGTAGGAAATGGCAATCAGGCCTTAAATGCGCCAATCAGGCTTGTAAATAAACCCATATTATCAGTCAATCTCTTCAATCTATTCATGTGTTTATATGGGATTTTATTCCTATAGAATAGAAAACTCGGAGCAGTGGCAAAGAAGGGGGGGGGTGGGGGTGGGGCAGCAGCGGCCCTGCTCTGAGCGGGGCAGGGAAAGGCAGGCTCGGGATGCCGGGGTTTCTCACCTGAGGCACCCGAGCAGATGGTGAAGAGTCCCTCTTTTAGTGAAGGTAGACTGTTAAGAAGGTTCCAATGCAACGGCCGCTCTTACGAACAGAGCTGCACTCACGGTAGAAGAAAGGCAGCAGGAGACGGAATCCTGCAGTGGTGACCAATTCTCCCCGCAGCCACCGCAGCCTCTCTCCCCTCCGAATGCTTGAGAGAACAAGAGCTGGGGGCTGCATGCAACCCCGTTTTGCCAGTCCAAAGTTCACTGTATCTCTGCCCTCACAAGACACCTCAGCTAAAGGGAGTAGCCAGCTGCATCCCTCTCCTGAGCAGTGACAACTTCTTTTGTCTCTCTTAAGTGTCCAGTCGTTATTGTCTCCTAGCGTATAGGGGAAAGCTCCTTAAGAGAAAATAAAACCTCAAAAAATAAAAGGAGAACTACTAAAACCCCAACATACGGGTGATTCTCACTTTCCTTTACTGTCCTGTGGTGGTCGGCGATGGAAGAGACGGGGCAGATTGCTCGGATGCAAGAAGCCGATTTTATTGATACAGAGCTGAGTATTTATACCTTTTCAGCAGTAACTAAAAATAGATTCTTATATAAGCAGCAATCACTATAACAACCATATCTATGTTTCTTAATAACATTGCAAAACTACAAGCTAGCATTAACCGACAGCAAGCATGCCGTTCCCTTACACTAGCTATTTCCTGGTAGGCCGTACTGCCTGCCATGGTTTGCGGCCTAGCAGCGTTAGCGCGTCCACTTCTGACATGAGTTTAGCAGTGCTCTCACTTCTGCTTTCTAGCTGTATCTCCACACTTCTCAGCTCCATGTAAAAGCACATGCTCTCAGCGTCGTAGAGTCCTTAGGGAAAGCAAACAGCGGTTCCGCTTCACACTGCTAAATGTGCCAGGACAGAAAGCTTTCACTGACCTTGCCTTGCCTTTTCCTTGCAGCCTTTCCTCTTCAGAGTGAAAGATAGATTTAGAAGAACTATAAAGATTTTAGTTATAGGCTAGCTGTGTTGAGATTAGTTAGAGTAGGAAGGAATTTGGGCCCAGTGAGAGTTAACGAAAATAGTTAAGAGAGCTGGACCTGAAAGGGGTTTTAAGATGTGATTACCAAATAACTGATGATCTGTCATTTGCATGTTTGCTTAGCTGTGCTTAGAAGGAGGAATAGAAACTTTGATAAGTTGGTGTAGGGAACAAGGACAATTACCAATTTCCTCCCTTGGTGGGAACCCGTTCAAAAGTCACGCAAGAGGAAACTTAAGAGGTCACTAAAGTAATTCGGATTGTTAAAGTTCAAAAAGGCAAAAAGGCCAAAATGAGGAAGATGAGTTACTTCATCTTTCTTGGGACCACTGACCCAATTCAAGACCACTGACTCCATTCAGGACACACACTATGCATGCTTAATGACATTTAAGCTCATTTCCATATGAAGCGGAGAATGGGAGGTGTTAATGTTACGACTATGCATTTGTATTTTGGATATTCCTAATATGTGGAAATAAAAAGTGTCGTGTTTGCTTGGATCGGGGCCCTGCGTCTTAGGCAGCGCGGCAAAGGCGGCCACCCCTCGTTACCCTAGGAAGGCCGGCCTCGGATCCCCGCTCTCTCCACCGGCACGGGCAGTGCCAGCAGCCTCTCGCTGCGGCCGCCGCTGGCCGAAAGCCTCGCCGCGCACCGCCCGGCCGGCCCCGCCGCTCCGCGGGGTCACACGGCACCTGCCGAGGGCGGCCGCCGAGCGACAGGAAGCAGAAGCGCTCACCGCCGCGCCACGCGCCGCCCCGCCCGGGCGCTCCTCTCCTCGCGCTACCACCATGGCGCCGGCCCGCCCCGCCCCGCCTTCCCCGTGGCCTGCGGCGCAACGCGGGTGCTCCGAGCCACGCAGCACGCGTGCGGCCGGGCCCTGCCGAACCGCAGGCGGAGCCGGGGCACGGCCCGGGCGGGAGAGCTTCCGGCGAGGCTGGGCGGGCGGCGAGCGCGGCCGAGCGTGAACGCGCCAGGCGGGGGTCGGCCGGCGGCGCGATGGAGAGCTAGATGGAGGCGGCAGCACCGCGCGGCATAAAATGGCTGATCGTCCCGCAGCCGCCCGCTCCGCAGCCCCTCGGCTGCTGTCGAGAAGGGCCCCGGCCCTGGCCGCGCCGGTGGCGAGGTGGCTCCGCAGCCCGCGGGCAGCCCTGGCGGGGCAGGGGAGCACTGCGAGCAGTCCCGGGACCATGCAGCCGTCTGTAACGCGCGGTGGGAGCCGCCGGGAACTATTTTACACCTGCCGGGGGGCTGGGGAGGAGCACGGAGAGCACGCAGCAGGTCGCTGCCGTTAGGGAAAATTAATGCACGATGCCTGAGGTTGATGTCCGAAAAGGAGACAGAGGAGTCCTGCAACATTCTTCGACTACAGGGAGAGTCCATGGGGCTTTTCCCCTGGGGTCTGTCAAACGGTTGCGGGATGCAGCCCCCTTTTGCTGTCAAGTTCCTGGCCAGAGCACCCTCTTCCTTTTCCCCACTGGCTGAGGTATTCGGGAGATACAGATTTCCAGAACTGCCTACTCTAAGTCCCCCTCTAATATGCACCCCCCCTTTTGGCATCGAAAAGGAAGAAAAAAACCCCATTTCTAATTCTATTAAGTCTTTGTTGCCTTGCTCTAGGTTCAGGAATTTAACACGCCCTGGATTAATCAACAGTCTCTGATGATTAGTAACAGTTCTAGAGAACTAATAGTTTCTTCTGTTACTTCACTCCCCATAAGTTCCTAGCCTTGTCTACAGGCCAATTCACACGGTCTGTTTGTAAAGACTCATCCAGCTCCTTCCTTTTAATCCCTCCTCTTTTTATTTGATCTGTATTTGTCTTTACAAACCTTAATTACCATTGATTTAATTTTTTCTTCTTGAGTCTTCTTGGCTTTTGCTATTATTTGCAGTGACATCCTTTTCTGTCCTTTTGTAGTCCTTTCTGGATCAGGTAGGCATGGCTGCTAGCGGCATCCCCTTGACCACCTGCTGAAAGAGCTGCACCCAGCATGGTGTCACGCATGCTCAAAAGATTAGAGTTGCTATAGCATATAAGAGGAGAAATGGTATTCATTTAGCCCATAGCTGGCCAGTTAACCATGAAAACATGTCCCATTACCATCCTTTCAACACTTGGACAGGTCCATGAGCTGAGGTTATTTCCTTTGTTATTTGTTTGACCACATTTCCGCTGTCCTCTGCTTGCAAACAGCAGCTCGAGTCATTGAATTTCCCACAAACTCCTCCTTCTTCTGCTAACAGATAATCTAATACCATCCAATGTTGAAAATACCGCTTTCCTCATTGAAGTGGGTTGCTCAGCAAGACGGTCAAGAGCTGTGGCTGGCTGGTTGGTAATTATTTCTGAGACAGCTTGTAACCTAATTATCTCATTGAAATGATAAATGGGTTCCCAGGCATCTGGGATTAATTCCTTAGGTTTCCAAGGGGCTGGTCCATCGTGTTGCGTAACTTGTTCTGGTGGCCATTCATCTTTTCCCCGTTTTGGGGTGCTCCCTGCAGCCAAGGCTGCCTCAGCTGACTGCTTTTCTCTAATTAAATCCTCACAGATTTTGGTTCCTAAGTGATTTCCCTGAATTTGTAGTAGCAAAAAGAACAATGGTCTAATATACCCCAGGGCTATACCATATCCCTGACCAGTTTGGAGGTAACCTGAGCTAAGCATGTTGGCCACAAATCCAATAATGTCCTTTCAAAGCCCGTGTTCCATTAGCAAAGGGGCCTTCCTACCCTTGGTCATCAATTGGCGGGTCAAAATACAGCAGGATTCCCGGGCCTAACGGTCCTCCAACAATAGCTGCCCCACCATAAGGGTCACAGTATTTGCATTTCCAAGCTCCCACACAGGGTTGCCATCTACATTTACATCTGCAAGCTGTTTGGTTGGATTTGGAGCAGAACTCACTAAAAGGCTTTGAGTTCCAATCCGGTGTTGCCATTCCCACTGATAATCACAAACAACATGTCTTCTACTTGTGGAATTTTTGTGGGGACAGCTTAAAAATAGGTGGTCAAAAAAACCCCTTGTCCCTCCCCATTGCTTTACAGGCTTCCAAATGTTTTTGGTAAGTGTGGTAAGAACACCTTACGCAGCTACCATTAGTGAGCTGAACAGGTATTTGATTGCAATTGTTTTGATATTTGGAACAATTGTAAGGAGGGCAATTGGAGGGCCAAAGCCAATTGCTTAAAGCCAGAGAGAAAGTCAATTGACAAACGCCTTTTCCTACATAGACCCGCCCTGTCCTGTTTAGGCAATAAGTGCCTGTTGGAGAAGAATGAAGTGGCCATGGACTTCCTTCTTTGGCCCCAAATCCCATGCCATTGTGGCCCTCCCATTGACCCACATTTAGGTTCAGCTGGGCTAGCCAACCATGGCCACTCTTCAGATCCTCCTGGCCCTCCACAGAGCCAGCAATTGCTAAGGTTCAAAACTTTTGCTACTTCTTCTCCTAAGGCTGCCAATTGATTCTCCCACTCCTGGCCTAAACTTAGCTGACCATATAAAAGTAGAATTATTAAGGAAAATGTTTTAATAGTGTGATCTAATTAGCTAGTCTAATTTTCCCGTTGTCTTCTGCACCACCTGTGGCAATTGACGACACAGAAACTACTTAACGTGAAACAATGGCTGCAAGTATTAGCCCCCCAGTGAGTGGAGATTCTAGAGGAGGGATACCCATAGAGACTATTTCAGCAGATGGTCTGTGGGTAGGCACGCAGGGCTTCCTCTGATGTCGAAGCACTGGCTACTGCTCCGGCCCACTCCTGCAGAGTGTCAGTCACGGCCTCCCGGCCTTCTCCTCCAGCTGAGATGTGCAAATCTCTGAGGCTTCAGAGACCTTGACCCGAGAGTGACGGGTCCACCTGTGTTCAGCTGTCTTGATGGCTGTTTCTGTCGTCAGTGACACTTGGAATGGGCCACGCCATTTCACCGCCACTGGCGCTTCTTTCTACTCCTTAACTAGGACTCAATCTCCTGGTTGGATGTTACAAGCAGCAAAGTCCAAAGGTGGGGCTTGTGCCAGCTGAGCTTCCTGTTGAAGGGGTTTCACAAGAAGCAGTATCCTGGCCACAGATGGTTTTCAATATACATCACTTACCTCTACTCCCCCACTAGGTTGAGACTTACCCGGGTAATTCGTAACAACGACGGAAAGGGGGATAACGGAATCTCTCTTCTGGGTCGGGCTCTCATTCTCGCCAAAGCCAATGTCCAAAGCCTTAGCCATGGCATCTTGGTTTCTATTCGCAGCTTCAAAAGGTGTTTCTTTCTCTATTCATTGTTTTCTACCCGAGCCGAGCTCTGGGGGTGCCAGGGCCTATGGAGGTTCCATTGTGTTCCTAAAGAAGCCAAAACCCCTTGAAGGATCTTTCCTGTAAAATGAGTTCCCCTATCTGAGTCTATTGCTTCTACAATGCTGTATCTTGGAATGATTTGTTCCAAAGATGCCTTAATAACTGATCCTGTCGTTGCTGAAGCAGTTGGAAATGCCTCTGGCCACCTTGCTAGCTGACATACCATTAGCAGAAGATATGAAGCCTTCCCACTTGGGGCATCTCAGGAAAATCCCCCCGGCATCTTTGGAAGGGACATGCAGCCCAAGGCCTCCCTCCCCTGGCAAGTTACTTTGTAACTTGGCTGTTTGCTTTAGCACAGATCAAGCAACCTTCAACAGCTCGTTTTGCCAGTCTAAAAAGACCCCCAGCAACATACAGCATGAGGAAGGCTTCTGCCAATCCTCAGGAAGTGCAAGGACTCTCTTCACGGAGTTCTTTTAATATTGGTAGGGCCAAAGCTTCTGGTATCTCTTGTTTGCCATCCCTTGTAAACCAATTATTGTCTTTTTTCTCTGCCACGCGGCTTTTTACTGTATCTCGAACTCCTCTGGTAGAAAAGACAGCTTCCCGAGCAGTGATGGAGTCGCTGGGAGCAAAGGAGGCATCTTGGAGAGTTCTGGCAGAAGTGTTGCTTTCTGAATTTCTTCATCCACCAAAAAGGAGACAGAGGAGTCCTGGAACATTCTTCAACTACAGGGAGAGGCCATGGGGCTTTTGCCATGGGGTCTCTCAACTGATTGCGGGACGCAGCCCCCTTTTTATGCTAAGTTCCTGGCAACAGCACCCTCTGAGGTACTCGGGAATTACAGACTTCCGGAACCGCCTACTCTATGCTCCCCTCTAATAGGCACCCCCCTCTTGCTATGGAAAAGGAAGAAAACGAAACTACTCCTAATGCTATTAAGTCTTTGTTGCCTTGCTCTAGGTTCAGGAATTTAACACGGCCTTGGCTGAGCAACAGTCTCTGTCGATTAGTAACAGTTTCTAGAACTAACACTTTCTTCTGTTACTCCCCTACCAGTAAATTCCTAGCCTTGTCTAAGGACGGATTCACACGGTCTCTTTGTAAAGACACATCCATGTTACTCCTTTCACTCCCACACCTTCTTGGAGGTGGGACGGCTCCCCCTGGCACAGCACCTGGCACAAAACCCCCCTATGCGCACACGCACACCTGCACTTACCCTGCACTCCGCTGCACACACACACACACACCCCTCCCGCACACTAACACCCCCCTCCACATCCCCACCATGCTACTTGCAGTGGCCCCGCCCCTGCCATCCCGGCCGGCTGGCAGCACCCACTCCTCACATGCTTCCCCATGCCTTGCGTTTCCTTGCTGCCCCCTCTGTAGCCTTCTGTCAACCTGCCTTTTCTCCCCTGCCTTGCATTGGCTTGCTCACCCATCCCCCACCTGACTTCCTTTCACATTCGTCTAGGTCTGGCCTCACCTTTCCTTTTCCTTCTAGGACCCTCATTGCCTTGCCTCGCCTCGCCTCGCAAAGCCACCACTTGCCTTGCCCTGCCCTTGAAGCCCTCCCTTGCCTTGCATGACCTTGCTCACCCCTCCCCCACCTGGAATTCAAGACCCCTTTTCAATGACATTTCATGGCCTTGCCCTGCCCCTTCTGCTCCTCCTAGGAATCTCAAAGCTCTCAAGCATCTCCGGTGTTTCAGGATCACAGGAGAGGAAGACCAGGGGAGGACGCATGTTGCCACGCTCATCTCCATGGGCAGCCTTTGTCTGGGAGCAATCCTTGCATGTCTTGAATCTTGGAAGGGCAATTCACATTTTGCCCTTGAGCTCGGGGACCAGAATGAGAGTTCTTTTGCATACAAAGGAAAGCAGGTAGCTCAAGTCTTTTAGGTGCAGAGGAGACATGACCCACGCGGGATCAAGGCCACACAAAGCACTTGGTCCTGGCCACTTTTGTGTACCAGCAGTCCTTGAATGTACTTCTCACCTGCCTTGCCTGGCCTTGCCTTGGCAACACAACAGTTTCCTTGTCTTGCCCTGCTAGCCCTCTGGAGCCCGCTGGAGCCTTGCATTCCTTTGCATGGCCATGCCCCATCCTTGACCTGCCTACTGCTTTCCTCCAGGGCCTTGACTTGCCAAGCACTTCCTGTTTCTGCCTGGCCTACCCATCAGTGGACTTTCCTTCCTACGGCCAGCCTTGCCTCTAACGTCTGGGCCTTCTCTTGCCTACCACTCCATTTGCTTTCCCCTCACTGCTCTGGCCTTGCTTACCTCTCCCTTGACTTGCCCACAATTGCCTGCACTTGCCTTGCAGCACCTTGCCTGCATAGAAGGCAAGGTAAAGAATGGTAAGCAGGGCAAAGCAAAGCCAGCAAGTTGTAGGTAGTGCGAGGCAAGGCAGACGTAGGCAAAGGAAGCAGAGCAAGGGTAGCTTAAGAAGAACTCGACAAGGTACTGAAGGCAAGGCAAGGCCAAGAGACTCGGAGTGCCTTTCCTTGGGAAGGCAAGGACATAGTGCCAGTGTTGCTGCAGCAGATGTTAAGGTGGCATGGGGAGGAATAGAAAGTGCTGAGAACAGCGTGTGTGCTGCTAGTTTGAGGGGTGCAGTTGAAGTTGTAGGCAGCAAGATCTTCCTCAGCTGGCACTGTTTTGAGCTCTGTTTTTGCCAGATGGTTTCAAGTTGGTGGGCAGAATCTGCGAGAGGGAAAAGATTTGTTTGGGCCAAAGAGGTTTGTCTGGCTCTTGGAGTGTGGTGTAAAGAAGAGGCTGCTCTTGGAAGGGGAAGATGAGGGAAATCTTTTTGTCCTGATGTGCTGTTGATTGGAGTGCAGGGACGTTTGCAACTTGCCTCTGTCCTTGGGGCGGTTTCGAGCAGCGCCAGGTGCTTGGCCTTCTTTTGCAAGTCGTCAGCGCCATCGTGCGGTTGTTTCGATGAGCGCTGACAGTGCCGGGGAAAAAGCCAAGCGCTTCGCTGGCGCGGCCGCAGTCGTGTGCGAGCAGTTGGTGGAAGAGCTCCGCTGTGCATCCTGCCTCTTGGAGACACAAAAGAATGTGATCCTGCGCGTCGCGGGGAAGCAAGAGGAATCTTTTCATTGTTGGCTGTGCAGTTTCGAAGCGGCAAAAGTCAAGGCAGTTCCAGCACGGCCTCTTTCTTTCAGAACCTTTTCTGTGCCATCTTGAACATGCTCAACATGGAACTCGCACCCACTGGACTCCATCAAAGGTCCTGGAGAGACGCACTTTCCTTCAAGCTCTAGCTACCATCCTACCCTCCACCTCTCGCGGATCCCAAAGCCCTTCCAAACATCCAGCAGCTGCACGCAGAGAACAAGTGCTAGAACAAGGCGTTGGCCTTCCTAGTCCCTCTAAAGTCTGTAAACTAGGCGAAACATTGCAGTGACCAGCACTTTCCTTCGCAACTATCTATAGAGCGTCATCACATTCTCTCAGAGTGGCTAAGTCCACCCTTGCAGCGCAGCATTTCCAGCCACAGTTGGGACTGAGAGATGGGCCAGGTGAGAAAGCATTTGTTGACTATCCCTCGTCTCTGGAAGACTTGATACTCGCAGCGCAATCACGTCCACACACCTTCAGTGTGGCCAAGTTCAAGCAGCTAGAGCTCACAGAGATGGGAGAGTCAGGAGAGAAGCCGTTCCAAAAGTACCGTGTACTTACAGCAGCATTAAACCTGTGCACAGCCGTCTACAGCACTGTAGACCGTGGCTTCTCTGACAAGACGTGCCATCCCATTGTTGGCTCTCGCAGCTCGGTTGCTAGCTGCTCTCCTGAAGAAAAGAACTAGAAGGAAAAGCCAATGCTGGGCTGCACCTTCCCCTTGCCTCACGTAAAAGCCACTTCAACTCCCCGCTGCACTCTCTACTTCCCCTCTCCTTGGCATCGACCACTGTGTTTTCAGCATCTCGGAGCCGAAAGGTAAGCGCCAGTGTTCCCAGGGATGGTTGGAAGAGGGATAAGTAGTAGCACAAGTAGCTGTCGTTGAACTTCCTCCTTCTCAATGCTAACGTGAACTCGGCAGGCAGGCGAGCGCCAGCCACCCTCCTTTCTCAGTTTGTACGCTGCGGACGCGAGCCCGGTGCTCGGCGCCTTCGTTCGGCCTCTTTAGTACCCATGTGGCGCTTTCGTTCTGCCGGAGTCGAAGCGTCGTCTACTTCTCGCCCAGAGAGCACGGTGCCGGCAGCGAAATGCTCCAGCCCACTGCTTGTGCCGACACACGCCTGGGCTATGCACTTTGCCTCTCAGCGACATACAGCAGCACATTCGGTCTAAATGAAAAGGGAAAGATTCTCGGCTACGTCTGGCACAGAGAACAGCTTTAGTTCAACGGGCTTACCCAGAGCATGCCCCCGACGCGTGGGAACTTGTATTTGCACCACATTCCAGTGGCAGTCCTCTTTCCTTTACAGGCTGCACAGCGCCGTCCGATCGCGGTGCTCTCTGCACGTGCCTTCTCACTTCCAAGTAGCACCGCGCACATTAGAGCCTTGCAGGGAGAGAAGACGCGGATAGTCGTGTCGCAGAGAAGAACGTGGCAGGGCGAAAAGGTGTTCTTCTTTTGTCCTCCTCGTCGCCCAGAGTGTGGTGCTGTGTTGAAAGTCTTGGCCAGCGAAAAGCTAATCCAGCAAGTGCTTCTCTCCTGATGCATTTCGCTGAGCGAGAGCTACGCGGACAGTTTGGACTCTGTGAAGCAGCAAGAAAATGATTGTACGTCGAGCTGAGGAAAATCCTTGCACAGCACACTGTGGCCGCGTGCAGTGTTGGCGCTGAAGAGCGGCAAAGCTCAAAGGCATCGCTGGGCTTCAGTTCTGTCCCGACCGCAGAAGGCGAAGAACGAAGCAGCTGAGCACCGGCTGCATGTACTCAGTGGAGCGAATTTCAAATGTCCAGTCAAAAGCCTCTTCACTAGCAGATTCAGCTGAGAATGCTCTGGCTGCTTCACAAAGGAAGGTGCTGTGTTGCACTTCCTGGACACTACCTGGTCAGAAGCAGTTTCTTACACCTTCAATGCTGCAGAGTCCATGCAGCTGGAGCACAGCCAGAAGGACGCGTCCAGAAAGAAGGCGTTCTTCAAGTATCCCCCTCTTCCAAGTAGCCTTGAAACTGAGCACAACACACTGCGGCTCAGGAGGTTCCTTCTCAGATAGACGTGCCGTCACATTCTTCACTCTCGCAGCTCTGTTGCCCACTTGCAGCAGCTGCTGCCAAAGAAAAAGGCTCCAGAAGTAAAAGCCACTGCTGGACTGCCCTTTCCCCTTGCCTCACGTCAAGCACCAGAAACTGTCCGCTGCACTCTCTATTTCCCTTCTCCGCCGCATGGCGAAGCATAAACGTAATCGCAATTGTTTCCAGGGGAAAGCTGGAAGAGAAATAGGTAGCAGCACAAGTAGCTGCAAGTTGGACTTTAAGTTTCGAGCTGCTAATGTGAATCCGAAAAGAAGCGAGTGGCAGCCACGCCTCCTCTTGCAGCCTGTGCGATGCACACACCAGCTCGGTGCTCTGCCTTCATTCTTATGCTCTTCGTAGCAGGTGGCGCTTTCGTTTTGCTGGAGACGAACCGTCGTCTACTTGTCGCCCAGAGAGCACGGTGCCGGCAGCCAAATGCTGCAGGCTGCTGCTTCTGCCGAAACACGCCTGGGCTATGCAATTTCTCTAGCGCTGAAGTAGCGCCACATTCTGTTTGCTTTGTAGCCAGCATCTTTACGGAAAGCTTCTCGGCTACGTCTGGCACAGAGAACAGCTTTAGTTCAACGGGCTTACACGGAGCTTGTCCCCGACGCGTGGAACTTGTATTTGCACCACATTCCAGTGGCAGTCCTCTTTCCTTTACAGGCTGCACAGCGCCGTCCGATCGCGGTGCTCTCTGCACGTGCCTTCTCACTTCCAAGTAGCACCGCGCACATTAGAGCCTTGCAGGGAGAGAAGACGCGGATAGTCGTCTCACACAGAAGAACGTGCCAGGATGAAAAGATGTTCTTCCTTTGTCCTGTTTCTTGCCCGAATTGTGTTGCAGTGTTGAAAGTCTTGGCCAGCGAAAAGCTAATCCAGCCAGTGTTTCTCTCCTGACGCATTTCGCTGAGCGAGAGCTACGCGGACAGTTTGGACTCTGTGAAGCAGCAAGAAAATGATTGTAGGTCGAGCTGAGGAAAATCCTTGCACAGCACACTGTGGCCGCGTGCAGTGTTGGCGCTGAAGAGCGGCAAAGCTCAAAGGCATCGCTGGGCTTCAGTTCTGTCCCGACCGCAGAAGGCGAAGAACGAAGCAGCTGAGCACCGGCTGCATGTACTCAGTGGAGCGAATTCCAAATGTCCAGCCAAGAACTGCTTCACAAGCAGATTCAGCTGAGAATGCTCTGGCTGCTTCACAAAGGAAGGCGCCGCCGTGGCACTCCTGGACACAACCTGGTCAGAAGCAGTTTCTTACACCTTCAATGCTGCAGAGTCCATGCAGCTAGAGCACACTCAGAAGGACGCGTCCAGAAAGAAGGCGTTCTTCAAGTACCCCCTCTTCCAAGTAGCCTTGAAACTGAGCACAACACACTGCGGCTCAGGAGGTTCCTTCTCAGATAGACGTGCCGTCACATTATGCAGCTCGCATACTGTGGGCTCGCAGAGCTCGCAGCTCTGTTGCCCACTTGCAGCAGCTGCTCCCAAAGAAAAAGGCTCCAGAAGTAAAAGCCTTTTACTGCTGGACTGCCCTTTCCCCTTGCGTCATGTCAAGCACCAGAAACTGTCCGCTGCACTCTCTATTTCCATTCTCCGTCGCATCTACCACTGTAATCTCTGCATCTCGAAGAATAAACCCCGGCCCAATTCTTTCCGTCGTCATCTTGTCTCACAGAGGGCACGCCGGCAGAGAAACGCTCCAGATTGCTGATTCTTCCGAAACACACCTGGGCTGTGCATTTTCCTTCGCTGCCCTTGGTAGCACCACATTCTGTTTGCTTTGTAGCCTGAATATCAAGGGAAAGATTCTCAGCTACGTCTGGCACAGAGAACAGCTTTAGTTCAACGGGCTTACCCGGCGCTTACCCCGACGCGTGGGAACTTGTATTTGCACCACATTCCGGGGGTAGTCTTCCTTCCTTTACAGGCTGCACAGCGCCGTCAGATCGCAGTGCTTCTCTGCACGTGCCTTCTCACTTCCAAGTAGCACCGCGCACATTAGAGCCTTGCAGGGAGCAAAGACGTGGATAGATGTGTGGCAGAGAAAATCGTGCAAAGACGAAAAGGTGTTCTTCTTTTGTCCTCCTCGTCGCCCAGATTGTGGTGCTGTGCTGAAAGCGTGGGTATTATTACCCCTTCTCGCAGTGAGACTATGTGCTGCGTTGGAACTGTTGGCCAGTGAAAGGCTAATCCAGCAAGTGCTTCCCTCCTGATGCATTTTGCTGAGCGAGAGCTGAGGAAAATCCGTGCACTGCACACTGTGGATGCATGCAGTATACACGCAGAAGAGCGGCGAAGCTCATAGTCATCGCACACACCAGCCCAGTGGCCTGGGGCTGCGTTCTTCTCCCTTACCGGCGCTGGACAGAACTGAAGCACTCAGCTGTGGCTCTCTTCAGTGTGTGTACTGCACGCATCCACAGTGCTCTTTGCACGGATTTTCCTCAGCCCTACGTGACACTACAACCGTTCTGCTTCGCAGAGCCCAACTGTCCGCACAAGGTCTCGCTCAGAGAAATGTGTCAGGAGAGAAGAAGCACTTGCTGGATTAGCCTTTCACTGGCCAACAGTTCCAACGCAGCACCACAGTCTTATTGCGAGAAGGGGTAATAAAACACATGTATTGTCCTGGAACACTTCTCTGTGCGAGCCGTAGCCGAGAATCTTTCCCTTAAGATAAAGACCACCAGGCAGACAGAAGGTTGTGCTACCTAGCGCTAGAGAGAAATTGCATAGCCCAGGCGTGTTTCGGCAGAAGCAGCAGCCTGGAGCATTTGGCTGCCGGCACCGTGCTCTCTGGGCGACAAGTAGACGACGGTTCGTCTCCAGCAAAACGAAAGCGCCACCTGCTACGAAGAGCATAAGAACGAAGGCAGAGCACCGAGTTGGTGTGTGCATCGCACAGGCTGCAAGAGGAAGCGTGGCTGCCACTCGCTTGTTTTCGGATTCACATTAGCAGCTCGAAACTTGCAGCTACTTGTGCTGCTACCTAGTTCTCTTCCAGCTTTCCCAGGAAAGAATTGTGCCGGGGTTTATGCTTCGAGATGCAGAGATTACAGTGGTAGATGCGGCGGAGAATGGAAATAGAGTGCAGCGGACAGTTTCTGGTGCTTGACGTGAGGCAAGGGGAAAGGGCAGTCCAGCAGTGGCTTTTACTTCTGGAGCCTTTTTCCTTGGGGAGCAGCTGCTGCAAGTGGGCAACGGCGCTGCGAGAGTGCATAATGTGACGGCACGTCTATCTGAGAAGGAACCTCCTGAGCCGCAGTGTGTTGTGCTCAGTTTCAAGGCTGCTTGGAAGAGGGGGATACTTGAAGAACGCCTTCTTTCTGGACGCGTCCTTCTGGCTGTGCTCCAGCTGCATGGACTCTGCAGCATTGAAGGTGTAAGAACCTGCTTCTGACCAGGTAGTGTCCAGGAGTGCAACACAGCGCCTTCCTTTGTGAAGCAGCCAGAGCATTCTCAGCTGAATCTGCTTGTGAAGAGGCTTTTGACTGGACATTTGAAATTCGCTCCACTGAGTACATGCAGCCGGTGCTCAGCTGCTTCGTTCTTCGCCTTCTGCGGTCTGGACAGAACTGAAGCCCAGCGATGACTTTTAGCCGTGCCGCTCTTCTGCGTGTGTACTGCACGCATCCACAGTGTGCTGTGCAAGGATTTTCCTCAGCTCTCGCTCAGCGAAATGCATCAGGAGAGAAACACTTGCTGGATTAGCTTTTCGCTGGCCAAGACTTTCAACACAGCACTACACTCTGGGCGACGAGGAGGACAAAAGAAGAACACCTTTTCGCCCTGCCACGTTCTTCTCTGCGACACGACTATCCGCGTCTTCTCTCCCTGCAAGGCTCTAATGTGCGCGGTGCTACTTGGAAGTGAGAAGGCACGTGCAGAGAGCACCGCGATCTGACGGCGCTGTGCAGCCTGTAAAGGAAAGAGGGCTGCCACTGGAATGTGGTGCAAATACAAGTTCCACGCGTCGGGGACAAGCTCCGTGTAAGCCGGTTAAAATAAAGCTGTTCTCTGTGCCAGACGTAGCCGAGAAGCTTTCCGTAAAGATGCTGGCTACAAAGCAAACAGAATGTGGCGCTACTTCAGCGCTAGAGAGAAATTGCATAGCCCAGGCGTGTTTCGGCAGAAGCAGCAGCCTGCAGCATTTCGCTGCCGGCACCGTGCTCTCTGGGCGACAAGTAGACGACGGTTCGTCTCCAGCAAAACGAAAGCGCCACCTGCTACGAAGAGCATAAGAATGAAGGCAGAGCACCGAGCTGGTGTGTGCATCGCACAGGCTGCAAGAGGAAGCGTGGCTGCCACTCGCTTGTTTTCGGGTTCACATTAGCAGCTCGAAACTTAAAGTCCAACTTGCAGCTACTTGTGCTGCTACCTAATTCTCTTCCAGCTTTCCCCTGGAAACAATTGCGATTACGTTTATGCTTCGCCATGCGGCGGAGAAGAGAAATAGTGCAGCGGACAGTTTCTGGTGCTTGACGTGAGGCAAGGGGAAAGTGCAGTCCAGCAGTGGCTTTTACTTCTGGAGCCTTTTCCTTTGGGAGCAGCTGCTGCAAGTGGGCAACAGAGCTGCGAGAGTGAAGAATGTGACGGCACGTCTATCTGAGAAGGAACCTCCTGAGCCGCAGTGTGTTGTGCTCAGTTTCAAGGCTACTTGGAAGAGGGGGATACTTGAAGAACGCCTTCTTTCTGGACGCGTCCTTCTGGCTGTGCTCCAGCTGCATGGACTCTGCAGCATTGAAGGTGTAAGAACCTGCTTCTGACCAGGTAGTGTCCAGGAGTGCAACACAGCGCCTTCCTTTGTGAAGCAGCCAGAGCATTCTCAGCTGAATCTGCTAGTGAAGAGGCTTTTGACTGGACATTTGAAATTCGCTCCACTGAGTACATGCAGCCGGTGCTCAGCTGCTTCGTTCTTCGCCTTCTGCGGTCTGGACAGAACTGAAGCCCAGCGATGCCTTTGAGCTTTGCCGCTCTTCAGCGCCAACACTGCACGCGGCCACAGTGTGCTGTGCACGGATTTTCCTCAGCTCGACGGACAATCATTTTCTTGCTGCTTCACAGAGTCCAAACTGTCCGCGTAGCTCTCGCTCAGCGAAATGCATCAAGGAGAGAAGCACTTGCTGGATTAGCTTTTCGCTGGCCAAGACTTTCAACACAGCACCACACTCTGGGCGACGAGGAGGACAAAAGAAGAACACCTTTTCGCCCTGCCACGTTCTTCTCTGCGACACGACTATCCGCGTCTTCTCTCCCTGCAAGGCTCTAATGTGCGCGGTGCTACTTGGAAGTGAGAAGGCACGTGCAGAGAGCACCGCGATCTGACGGCGCTGTGCAGCCTGTAAAGGAAAGAGGACTGCCACTGGAATGTGGTGCAAATACAAGTTCCCACGCGTCGGGGGTAAGCTCCGGCTAAGCTCGTTGAACTACAGCTGTTCTCTGTGCCAGACGTAGCCGAGAATCTTTCCCTTTTCATTTAGACCGAATGTGCTGCTGTATGTCGCTGAGAGGCAAAGTGCATAGCCCAGGCGTGTGTCGGCACAAGCAGTGGGCTGGAGCATTTCGCTGCCGGCACCGTGCTCTCTGGGCGAGAAGTAGACGACGCTTCGACTCCGGCAGAACGAAAGCGCCACATGGGTACTAAAGAGGCCGAACGAAGGCGCCGAGCACCGGGCTCGCGTCCGCAGCGTACAAACTGAGAAAGGAGGGTGGCTGGCGCTCGCCTGCCTGCCGAGTTCACGTTAGCATTGAGAAGGAGGAAGTTCAACGACAGCTACTTGTGCTACTACTTATCCCTCTTCCAACCATCCCTGGGAACACTGGCGCTTACCTTTCGGCTCCGAGATGCTGAAAACACAGTGGTCGATGCCAAGGAGAGGGGAAGTAGAGAGTGCAGCGGGGAGTTGAAGTGGCTTTTACGTGAGGCAAGGGGAAGGTGCAGCCCAGCATTGGCTTTTCCTTCTAGTTCTTTTCTTCAGGAGAGCAGCTAGCAACCGAGCTGCGAGAGCCAACAATGGGATGGCACGTCTTGTCAGAGAAGCCACGGTCTACAGTGCTGTAGACTGCTGTGCACAGGTTTAATGCTGCTGTCACTACACGGTACTTTTGGAACGGCTTCTCTCCTGACTCTCCCATCTCTGTGAGCTCTAGCTGCTTGAACTTGGCCACACTGAAGGTGTGTGGACGTGATTGCGCTGCGAGTATCAAGTCTTCCAGAGACGAGGGATAGTCAACAAATGCTTTCTCACCTGGCCCATCTCTCAGTCCCAACTGTGGCTGGAAATGCTGCGCTGCAAGGGTGGACTTAGCCACTCTGAGAGAATGTGATGACGCTCTATAGATAGTTGCGAAGGAAAGTGCTGGTCACTGCAATGTTTCGCCTAGTTTACAGACTTTAGAGGGACTAGGAAGGCCAACGCCTTGTTCTAGCACTTGTTCTCTGCGTGCAGCTGCTGGATGTTTGGAAGGGCTTTGGGATCCGCGAGAGGTGGAGGGTAGGATGGTAGCTAGAGCTTGAAGGAAAGTGCGTCTCTCCAGGACCTTTGATGCAGTTCAGTGGGTGCGAGTTCCATGTTGAGCATGTTCAAGATGGCACAGAAAAGGTTCTGAAAGAAAGAGGCCGTGCTGGAACTGCCTTGACTTTTGCCGCTTCGAAACTGCACAGCCAACAATGAAAAGATTCCTCTTGCTTCCCCGCGACGCGCAGCATCACATTCTTTTGTGTCTCCAAGAGGCAGGATGCACAGCGGAGCTCTTCCACCAACTGCTCGCACACGACTGCGGCCGCGCCAGCGAAGCGCTTGGCTTTGTCCCCGGCACTGTCAGCGCTCATGGAAACAACCACACGATGGCGCTGACGACTTGCAAAAGAAGGCCAAGCACCTGGCGCTGCTCGAAACCGCCCCAAGGGCAGAGGCAAGTTGCAAACGTCCCTGCACTCCAATCAACAGCACATCAGGACAAAAAGATTTCCCTCATCTTCCCCTTCCAAGAGCACACTCTTCTTTACACCACACTCCAAGAGCCAGACAAACCTCTTTGGCCCAAACAAATCTTTTCCCTCTCGCAGATTCTGCCTACCATCTTGAAACCATCTGGCAAAAACAGAGCTCAAAACAGTGCCAGCTGAGGAAGATCTTACTGCCTGCAACTTCAACTGCACCCCTCAAACTAGCAGCACACACGTTGTTCTCAGCACTTTCCTTCTCAGCTCTAGCTACCATCCTAAGCCTTCCCTCTCCTAGAGTCAGGATCCAAAGACAACGGCACCACGGACTGCTCACACACTAAAGGCATCAGGACAAAAGGCTCACAAGCTTGGCCTTTGCATTCCCACGGACAGCTCAACAGCTCTAACCCAGAGAGAGCTCTGCCTCTTGGGAAAAGCCCTTAAAATCCCTAAGAGCACCTGATGTGCACATCCAAACCTGCTTTCCTTGCCAAAGAGAGCAACTACAAGCCCATCTCCAAAGAAACGGCATCCCCTCCTCCAAAATACAACACATCCAGCCACTGATCCACCTCCAGTATTGAATGTATCCAACAATTGCCCCTACACGCCCAGGGGCCAGAAGAGAAATGTCTTGCTGGACTATTCCTCCCCATGCTACCTTAACATCTGCTCCAGCAACACTGGCACTCCAAGTCTCTTGGCCTTGCCTTGCCTTCAGTACCTTGTCGAGTTCTTCTTAAGCTACCCTTGCTCTGCTTCCTTTGCCTACGTCTGCCTTGCCTCGCACTACCTACAACTTGCTGGCTTTGCTTTGCCCTGCTTACCACTCTTGGCCTTGCCTTCCATGCAGGCAAGGCGCTGCAAAGCAAGTGCAGGCAATTGTGGGCAAGTCAAGGGAGAGCTAAGCAAGGCCAGAGCAGTGAGGGGAAAGCAAATGGAGTGGTAGGCAAGAGAAGGCCCAGACGTTAGAGGCAAGGCTGGCCGTAGGAAGGAAAGTCCACTGATGGGTAGGCCAGGCAGAAACAAGAAGGGCTCGGCAAGCCAAGGCCCTGGAGGAAAGCAGTAGGCAGGTCAAGGGCGGGGCATGGACGTGCAAAGGAATGCAAGGCTCCAGAGAGCTAGCAGGGCAAGGCAAGGAAACTGTTGTGTTGCCAAGGCAAGGCAAAGATAGGCAAGGCAGGTGAGAAGTACATTCGAGGACTGCTGGTACACAAAAGTGGCCAGGACCAACTGCCTTGCTTGGCGAGGCGAGGCAGGGCAATGAGGGTCCTAGAAGGAAAAGGAAAGGTGAGGCCAGACCTAGACGAATGTGAAAGGAAGTCAGGTGGGGGATGGGTGAGCAAGTCAATGTAAGGCAGGGGAGAAAAGGCAGGTTGACAGAAGGCTACAGAGGGGGCAGCAAGGAAACGCAAGGCATGGGGAAGCATGTGAGGAGTGGGTGCTGCCAGCCGGCCGGGATGGCAGGGGCGGGGCCACTGCAAGTAGCATGGTGGGGATGTGGAGGGGGGTGTTAGTGTGCGGGAGGGGTGTGTGTGTGTGTGTGCAGCGGAGTGCAGGGTAAGTGCAGGTGTGCGTGTGCGCATAGGGGGGTTTTGTGCCAGGTGCTGTGCCAGGGGGAGCCGTCCCACCTCCAAGAAGGTGTGGGAGTGAAAGGAGTAACATGGATGTGTCTTTACAAAGAGACCGTGTGAATCCGTCCTTAGACAAGGCTAGGAATTTACTGGTAGGGGAGTAACAGAAGAAAGTGTTAGTTCTAGAAACTGTTACTAATCGACAGAGACTGTTGCTCAGCCAAGGCCGTGTTAAATTCCTGAACCTAGAGCAAGGCAACAAAGACTTAATAGCATTAGGAATAGTTTCGTTTTCTTCCTTTTCCATACCAAGAGGGGGGTGCATATTAGAGGGGAGCATAGAGTAGGCAGTTCCAGAAGTCTGTAATTCCCGAGTACCTCAGAGGGTGCTGTTGCCAGGAACTTAGCATAAAAAGGGGGCTGCGTCCCGCAATCAGTTGAGAGACTCCATGGCAAAAGCCCCATGGCCTCTCCCTGTAGTTGAAGAATGTTCCAGGACTCCTCTGTCTCCTTTTTGGTGGATGAAGAAATTCAGAAAGCAACACTTCTGCCAGAACTCTCCAAGATGCCTCCTTTGCTCCCAGCGACTCCATCACTGCCCGGGAAGCTGTCTTTTCTACCAGAGGAGTTCGAGATACAGTAAAAAGCCGCGTGGCAGAGAAAAAAGACAATAATTGGTTTACAAGGGATGGCAAACAAGAGATACCAGAAGCTTTGGCCCTACCAATATTAAAAGAACTCCGTGAAGAGAGTCCTTGCACTTCCTGAGGATTGGCAGAAGCCTTCCTCATGCTGTATGTTGCTGGGGGTCTTTTTAGACTGGCAAAACGAGCTGTTGAAGGTTGCTTGATCTGTGCTAAAGCAAACAGCCAAGTTACAAAGTAACTTGCCAGGGGAGGGAGGCCTTGGGCTGCATGTCCCTTCCAAAGATGCCGGGGGGATTTTCCTGAGATGCCCCAAGTGGGAAGGCTTCATATCTTCTGCTAATGGTATGTCAGCTAGCAAGGTGGCCAGAGGCATTTCCAACTGCTTCAGCAACGACAGGATCAGTTATTAAGGCCTCTTTGGAACAAATCATTCCAAGATACAGCATTGTAGAAGCAATAGACTCAGATAGGGGAACTCATTTTACAGGAAAGATCCTTCAAGGGGTTTTGGCTTCTTTAGGAACACAATGGAACCTCCATAGGCCCTGGCACCCCCAGAGCTCGGCTCGAGTAGAAAACAATGAATAGAGAAAGAAACACCTTTTGAAGCTGCTAATAGAAACCAAGATGCCATGGCTAAGGCTTTGGACATTGGCTTTGGCGAGAATGAGAGCCCGACCCAGAAGAGAGATTCCGTTATCCCCCTTTCCGTCGTTGTTATGAATTACCCGGCTAAGTCTCAACCTAGTGGGGGAGTAGAGGTAAGTGATGTATATTGAAAACCATCTGTGGCCAGGATACTGCTTCTTGTGAAACCCCTTCAACAGGAAGCTCAGCTGGCACAAGCCCCACCTTTGGACTTTGCTGCTTGTAACATCCAACCAGGAGATTGAGTCCTAGTTAAGGAGTAGAAAGAAGCGCCAGTGGCGGTGAAATGGCGTGGCCCATTCCAAGTGTCACTGACGACAGAAACAGCCATCAAGACAGCTGAACACAGGTGGACCCGTCACTCTCGGGTCAAGGTCTCTGAAGCCTCAGAGATTTGCACATCTCAGCTGGAGGAGAAGGCCGGGAGGCCGTGACTGACACTCTGCAGGAGTGGGCCGGAGCAGTAGCCAGTGCTTCGACATCAGAGGAAGCCCTGCGTGCCTACCCACAGACCATCTGCTGAAATAGTCTCTATGGGCATCCCTCCTCTAGAATCTCCACTCACTGGGGCGCTAATACTTGCAGCCATTGTTTCACGTTAAGTAGTTTCTGTGTCATCAATTGCCACAGGTGGTGCAGAAGACAACGGGAAAATTAGACTAGCTAATTAGATCACATTATTAAAACATTTTCCTTAATAATTCTACTTTTATATGGTCAGCTAAGTTTAGGCCAGGAGTGGGAGAATCAATTTGCAGCCTTAGGAGAAGAAGTAGCAAAAGTTTTGAACCTTAGCAATTGCTGGCTCTGTGGAGGGCCAGGAGGATCTGAAGAGTGCCTATGGTTGGCTAGCCCAGCTGAACCTAAGTGGTGGCTCAACACCCGACATGAGGTCCATACTAGGACCAAAGGGCCAAAGAAGGAAGTCCATGGCTATAGGAGAAGGTTTCACGAAGGATGTCTGGACTTCAGGTGGCTCTCTTGAAAGCTGTTTCTTGCATAGGCGAAGTTACAGCAGTTCAGGGAGCGGGTATCCAGAGCCAGCCCTACAGCTGCCAGCTCCAGCTGTAGGCATACCTGAAGCCGCTTTCTGGTCAAGTTACAAAGCATTCTAGACTTTTCTTTGCAGAGTATCTTAACACATAACAACCAATAAGCACCATACCCAATACCTTTACATTTGCCTATAGCCTATCATAGCTACTACCATCACCATATTCTAGTCATTATTATCCAATCACAAGAGTAAGTAAGTTACAATTTCAGCTTACAGTGGAGAATTCTTAGACCTTTCTTCTTCTTGCTACATCAACATTTCTTGTTTGCCTGCCATATCTTTCTTTTTGGTAAAGACACGTTTTCTATTGACTTATGCTCTTCTTGAGACTTACTTACTTGGTGAAAAACACGTCTTTGTTTGTAATCACATACCTTTGTCCTGCTCCTAAAAATCTCCTTCCAACTCATCTCCAACCTTTGCCTTCTCAGTTACTCAGCGATCACTGTTTCAGCAAAACATCTTTTATTCTATATCAAAACTTGCTTCCATTTCTACCTCATCCCCAGCTTCTACATTCACAGACCTTTCTGCCAAGCCTACATACCTGTGAAACTTTCTTACCAAACTTTCATCCTCCCCAACACATGGCCACTTCATTCTTCTCCAACAGGCACTTATTGCCTAAACAGGACAGGGCGGGTCTATGTAGGAAAAGGCGTTTGTCAATTGACTTTCCCTCTGGCTTTAAACAATTGGCTTTGGACCCACAATTGCCCTCCTTACAATTGTTCCAAATATCAAGACAAATGCAATCAAATAGCTGTTCAGCTCACTAATGGTAGCTGCGTAAGGTGTTCTTACCACACTTACCAAAAACATTTGGAAGCCTGTAAAGCAATGGGGAGGGACAAGGGGTTTTTTTGACCACCTATTTTTAAGCTGTCCCCACAAAAATTCCACAAGTAGAAGACATGTTGTTTGTGATTATCAGTGGGAATGGCAACACCGGATTGGAACTCAAAGCCTTTTAGTGAGTTCTGCTCCAAATCCAACCAAACAGCTTGCAGATGTAAATGTAGATGGCAACCCTGTGTGGGAGCTTGGAAATGCAAATACTGTGACCCTTATGATGGGGCAGCTATTGTTGGAGGACCGTTAGGCCCGGGAATCCTGCTGTATTTTGACCCGCCAATTGATGACCAAGGGTAGGAAGGCCCCTTTGCTAATGGAACACGGGCTTTGAAAGGACATTATTGGATTTGTGGCCAACATGCTTAGCTCAGGTTACCTCCAAACTGGTCAGGGATATAGTGTATATCTTAGACCATTGTTCTTTTTGCTACTACAAATTCAGGGAAATCGCTTAGGAATCAAAATCTGTGAGGATTTAATTAGAGAAAAGCAGTCAGCTGATGCAGCCTTGGCTGCAGGGAGCACCCCAAAACGGGGAAAAGATGAATGGCCACCAGAACAAGTTACGCAACACGATGGACCAGCCCCTTGGAAACCTAAGGAATTAATCCCAGATGCCTGGGAACCCATTTATCATTTCAATGAGATAATTAGGTTACAAGCTGTCTCAGAAATAATTACCAACCAGCCAGCCACAGCTCTTGACCGTCTTGCTGAGCAACCCACTTCAATGAGGAAAGCGGTATTTTCAACATTGGATGGTATTAGATTATCTGTTAGCAGAAGAAGGAGGAGTTTGTGGGAAATTCAATGACTCGAGCTGCTGTTTGCAAGCAGAGGACAGCGGAAATGTGGTCAAACAAATAACAAAGGAAATAACCTCAGCTCATGGACCTGTCCAAGTGTTAAAAGGATGGTAATGGGACATGTTTTCCTGGCTAACTGGCCAGCTATGGGCTAAATTGTTACAGCAGGGATTACTGTAACACGCCTATATCAAACCAGGAATCCCGTGGAAAAGAAGTATATATGGACAGATTGGTGGTAGATGTTTCGGAGGTCTTTATTTCTCCAGCCGCATGGCCGGGGCTCTGCTCAGGAACTCCCCCAGTCACGGGACCCGAGGGTCCTTGGCCACACCGGGGAACACAAACCAACCAATGGGGAATGAAGCTGACCAGGGGCAGGGAAACCCCGTGTCTCTCGCCCAGGGCCCATCTCCCAGGGCTCCATGGCAGGGGGGGAGACCCCAACACTAAATGAATACCATTTCTCCTCTTATATGCTATAGCAACTCTAATCTTTTGAGCATGCGTGACACCATGCTGGGTGCAGCTCTTTCAGCAGGTGGTCAAGGGGATGCCGCTAGCAGCCATGCCTACCTGATCCAGAAAGGACTACAAAAGGACAGAAAAGGATGTCACTGCAAATAATAGCAAAAGCCAAGAAGACTCAAGAAGAAAAAATTAAATCAATGGTAATTAAGGTTTGTAAAGACAAATACAGATCAAATAAAAAGAGGAGGGATTAAAAGGAAGGAGCTGGATGAGTCTTTACAAACAGACCGTGTGAATTGGCCTGTAGACAAGGCTACGAACTTATGGGGAGTGAAGTAACAGAAGAAACTATTAGTTCTCTAGAACTGTTACTAATCATCAGAGACTGTTGATTAATCCAGGGCGTGTTAAATTCCTGAACCTAGAGCAAGGCAACAAAGACTTAATAGAATTAGGAATGGTTTCTTTTTCTTCCTTTTCGATGCCAAAAGGGGGGGTGCATATTAGAGGAGGGCATCGAGTAGGCAGTTCCGGAAGTCTGTATCTGCCGAATACCTCAGCCAGTGGGGAAAAGGAAGAGGGCCTTGTGGCCAGGAACTTGGCATAAAAAAGGGGCTGCATCCCGCAACCGTTTGACAGACCCCAGGGGAAAAGCCCCATGGACTCTCCCTGTAGTCGAAGAATGTTGCAGGACTCCTCTGTCTCCTTTTCGGACATCAACCTCAGGCACCGTGGATTAATTTTCCTTAACGGCAGCGACCTGCTGCGTGCTCTCCGTGCTCCTCCCCAGCCCCCCGGCAGGTGTAAAATAGTTCCCGGCGGCTCCCACCGCGCGTTACAGACGGCTGCGCGGCCCCGGGACTGCTCGCAGTGCTCCCCTGCTCCGCAAGGGCTGCCCGCGGGCTGCGGAGCCACCTCGCCACCGGCGCGGCCACGGCCGGGGCCCTTCTCGACAGCAGCCGAGGGGCTGCGGAGCGGGCGGCTGCGGGACGATCAGCCATTTTATGCCGCGCGGTGCTGCCGCCTCCATCTAGTGCTCCATCGCGCCGCCGGCCGACCCCGCCTGGCGCGCTCCCGCTCGGCCGCGCTCGCCGCCCGCCCAGCCTCGCCGGAAGCTCTCCGGCCCGGGCCGTGCCCCGGCTCCGCCTGCGGTTCGGCAGGGCCCGGCCGCACGCGTGCTGCGTGGCTCGGAGCACCCGCGTTGCGCCGCAGGCCACGGGGAAGGCGGGGCGGGGCGGGCCGGCGCCATGGTGGTAGCGCGAGGAGAGGAGCGCCCGGGCGGGGCGGCGCGTGGCGCGGCGGTGAGCGCTTCTGCTTCCTGTCGCTCGGCGGCCGCCCTCGGCAGGTGCCGTGTGACCCCGCGGAGCGGCGGGGCCGGCCGGGCGGTGCGCGGCGAGGCTTTCGGCCAGCGGCGGCCGCAGCGAGAGGCTGCTGGCACTGCCCGTGCCGGTGGAGAGAGCGGGGATCCGAGGCCGGCCTTCCTAGGGTAACGAGGGGCGACCGCCTTTGCCGCGCTGCCCTCCGTGCAGCACGTGGCCGATTCCGGTGAACCCGAGGTCTCCGCAGCGGCGCGGGCGGGAGGGAGTGGGGAGCGCGCTCGGTGCTCTGCCGGCCGCTCCCGCCCAGCGCTGCGCTCCGCCGAGGCGTTTTCCCCGCCCGTCCTGGGGAGGACACAAGGGACACCAAAGTTGGAGCTTAGCTGTCAGGGGGAGCAACTTGCCTCCATTGGCGACGTCCTTTTCCCTCTGATTCAGCTACCTTGTAGTAGGTGCGATGGTGCTGAAGAAGGGTGGCGGCTTGGCACAGTTGCTGGCATAGGTGGTGCAAGAGCTCCACGCAAGGAGCTTTGAGTGGCATGTGTGAGGGTAGGAGGGTACGGCACCCACAGCTGAAGGCAGAAAAGGTCAGGGCATGTCATCAGCCGCAATCGTGCTAAGTTGTTCATCTTTGCAAACAGCTTGCCGAGTTGTTCCTTTTCTTAGGTAATGGGGGTTTGTATCAACCAGAACTGCATATGGTCAGTATTTGCAGAGAAGGTTATTTGGACTGTTGTTGAGGTGAGTGTAGCAGTTTCTATGGCATTTTGCAAAAAAGTGACAGATCTCTCTGCGTTCCCCAATTCTTAACAAAAATGAAGTTAACAAAGCCCTGAAAAGAGGTTTTACAAAACTTGAGGGATTTTTTCCTACGAGTACTGTAGAGACAACCATAGTCACCTTGTCTTTCCAAAAGTGAAGGTTACATCTTTTTGTCCAAGAGCATCAAGTGCTTTTGGTCAGCGTTTGTGTGCAAGCATTAGCCTTGTTCTTGTTCTTCCCTGGAGAACTTTTACAGTACTCAGATGATCTGTGTAGGCTGCAGAGTGCAGTGGTGAACTTCAAGGCTTCCAGCAGAAGGGAGATGCTGTCCACGTTTTGGATTCTCCTTAGTCTGAGCCTTCAATGTCCAAGGCTTCACTTTTCAAGCAGTTGGAAGAGCTCCAAATTAAGATATGAACAGGTCTTAATTGACCTTGTCACCGCCTCAGTTAGTCAAGTAATGCTGTGCACTGGATTTAATTGCCTAGTGCAACATGTGCTAAAGATATGTAGAGTATCTCCTCGATTACCCTCCCAGAAGGGTTTGAAGGGAGAACAAGGAGTTCCGAAGACAGGTATTTGGTGTACGAGAAGTAGAACTTAGTTGCTTGCAGGGCACTGCATGCACAAATGTCTAAGGAGGATCCTTCTTTTTTTGTCCCATCTATGCTTGTTCTCATTTGAAATCCTGAACATTCTGGAGGCTGGTTTTGTTAGGGTTGTGGCTGGGGAAGGGGTGGTGGTGGGGGAGGGGTGGGTGTTGTTTCTGATTTTTTTAATTTCCAGGATAGTGTACAAAGAACTTGTGCCCAAAACCAGCAGTATGAAGCAACGCAGGTATAAAAGAAGGTCACCGAAATGTCGGCTAATATGAATCTGAAAGCGCTTCAGTATTTTACCCAGGAGTTTCACTCCAACAAGGTGATTGTCCTTCACAGAAATGTAGTGGCAGGCTTATGCCATGCTAGAAGTGATGACCTTTCTCTGCCCCAAATTGACCAGCAAGATATTTTGGCTCTTGATTTAAACCCCTGAGCCAGCTGTGTTTCAGGCTGCAGAAGCTGCAGGTGTTGTGGCAGACGCGGGGTGCAGCCTTGCCTGCCGGTCCCGACCTGGCGCACGCCGGTGGCAGCCGTCAGCGCCTGGGGTCCCCTGTGCCGCCCACGCCAGGGCTCTGCCTGCCTGCTTGCACCCCCGGTAGCCTCAGGGAAACAGCGGACTACTCCATCTACTTTAAAAACAAAGAAGCAAACAAAAAGCCCACTGTAAAAATATGTAGAAGTCTTGAAACTAATTCTCAGCGCTTGCTCGGAGTTTGTTGATGGCGCAAATGGATTTTGGATAAACTGGTATTGCTAGTACTACTTTTAAATTAGGCTCCTGAACTTCAGAAAGGAGAAGATGGTGGTCACATACCCCTGAGGAATGTTTGAAAAAGTAAGAGTGCTCAGTCATTTAAAGGTGGCCAGAAAATGGGTGTGGCAGTGGAGTGGACACTCTGCGAGTAGGTAGCCTTAAGTCATGCAGCGACTGGCACTTCAGTGGGAATTTTGCATCAACACCAAGAGATCGTTCCATGATGTGTTGCATAACAGCAAATTGGGCCAAAATTCTGCTGACTTTGATCAAGGTGGACGGGCCACCTTCACTTAACCCAGCATAGGGACATAAATCAATGATGTTTGAAAAACAGCCATGAAACATAGCCCCTTTAGTTTATTGCACTGTTGCAAGTCTGCAAAGCTCTGTTGCCAGGTCATTGGAAGTAGCTGTTGGAATCTAACTGCATTTGGACACTTTGTCAGTCAGCATCACCAGGAGGCTTAACGGTTTAGGTTGAGAGGTGGTGCATGTTTTTTTTCAGAGGAATGGCCCAGTGAAGAGCAGTGTTCACTGCCATGACTGCCGTTGTCGCCTTCTAGAGAAATCTTGGTTCATTCAGAGAGAACTTCCTTGGTTCTGCTGGTTTGGTTTCGCAGCTGGAGCAAAGGTACAGCACTGGAAGCAATTCCTAGGGCAGAAGCGGGAGATATCCAAAGCTCTGCACTTTGTTGTCCTCAGCACAGTGTAAGTGAGCGTAGTCTAATTGGAGGAGTGGTGAGCATCAGTGATATCAGATTTTTTACAAGTTCTTAATTCTGTCAAAACAAGAAAGAAGGAGAGTGATGAAGATGAAATCCTTTCCTCTTAAATCTGCCTACAGAGCAACTTCAGGGGTAGTTGTAATGTGTATTCACCTATTTTGAATTGCCCAAAACCAGGCCTAGAGATGCTTCAGAGACAGAGTCAGAGAAGCGGGTATTTGCTTTATTTGGCGCTGGGTGCGTGGGGGATCGCTCCTCCTAACACACCCACGCAGAGCACTCCATACAGTCCAGCATTATGTGTAAAATTTTTGAATATTCATCCCATTCCTTGGGATAGGAGTAGTTCTAGAAATTACTTCTCGGAAGTCATTGATATCATTAGCAGATGTGCCACGCATGCGCTGTGTAGCCAGGTGGTTGCACTGAGGAAGGCTCCTCTTCTTCCTCGGGGGTCTTTCTGATAAAGATCAGTAGTCTCCGTCACAATGCACTTTTTACCTTTCTTTCTGGAGCATGCACAGTTCTTCACTGGATGATTCAGCGATCTCTGTGCTGGTTTTCAAAAGATCCTGTTCCTCTTATCTTGACAAGATTAAGGCAAGTGCTGCTGCTTAGGTTTTGTGATTAACATTTGCCGTCTCTTAGTAGTTCCCTCGTGTTTACATGAGTAAACTATGGATCAACCCCCTTCTCAATTTTAGCACTGAAAGGATATCAGAGTCATTTAAAGAGCTGTCTCCTATGGAGTACTATAAAACTGCCATCATGGTAACACGTTTTCATACAGTCGTTTTAGCACAGAAGTAATAGATGTACAATCTTGGATGTTTCAACCTGCTGACTCAAGAGCCAGTGTTGAGCTTTTCTCTTTTAAATCCAGTCTTAGAGCTCTGCAGGGATCACTACAGCATGACGTTGTGACAAGGGGATGCTGATTCATGCATAAACCTTTGATGCTTTCCTTCTATCTTCAAGCAGCTTTGCAAACCAGTGATGATCTGGCATGTTGCAACTTGAGAGTCATGGTAAAGGTTTCACCAAACACTTTGTAATATCATGCTGCAGCTTTCATTCCTAAGGAAATAGCATTGAGCATATGGCTGGCAAAATGCCAAAAGAATGAGCCAAAACCAATATCCTTTAATGGGAAAGATGGAAAACATTGAGATGTGTTTATTTGAACTAAAATTCCTGTGGACCAAGCCTAAATGTATTTCACACTAAATTCTTAGAACTGATTTTAAGGGAAGATGTGAGAAAGATGAATTCACAAGCGGAATTTTCAGCAGCATAATATTGAACATTTGTTAGTAGAACAAAGGCATATCACAGCGCGGGAGCACTTAGCAATATTGCTAGAGGCGTGGCTCCATTCATGTTACTGTGAACTTAAGTACTTTTTAAACATAGTCCTTAAGCCCAGAAAGTAATTTACACTTCACTCAACTTTTCCCCCCCCTCCTGTCTCTGCCCCCTTGTGCCAGCGCACGCCAGCACGCTGCCGCCTCGGTCCTCTGGATAGCTCCAGAATTGAAGGCTGGCACCCCGCTCCGGTGCCTCCTCAGTCTCCAACCTAATTTGTAGTTGACAGATTCTTTGGGAGGTGTGAGTTTTGATGAGATAACAGACTTCCTGGGATGCATGCGGTTCATCTTCTTTGTTTCTTTAAGATGTCTTGGTTTCTACCTCTGTCATTTCTCAACTTAAAGGACATTTATTATCACGTGTTTATTACCACGTTTCCCAACATGTTACCACTCTTTCGAAGTTACAATTTACTCTAGTCTTGTTTTTACTTAACTATATTTTACCTGTTTCTACGTAGTACATGATCACTTCTAAATGTTAAAATCATATATGGGAAAGACAAGATTTATCTTTCACTCATTTATCACAGGAGGAATGTGTTAGCTGCTCGTGTTGCAGTTCACTTGTAATGCTGGTCTATTACCGCAGGCCTGGGCCCTAGGCTATATCACCATGTCCCGCAGCCATAGGGAGGAGGAGGAGGAGAGAAGATCCAGCAGGCAGGAATTGTGCAGCAAGATTTATTCATTTAATTATTTTACAAACTCTTTTACAGACTTTCTTCTTCATAATCTATTTGGACAAAGGATCAGCCACCCCTTGGGGTGATTGGCTAAAATCCTAAAACATCCATTGTCAAAATATTTTTCTACTATACCATAAACAAGACTTTTCAAGGTTGCAGGTGGCTTGGTCGTTTCCATACTCTGCTACCTCTTCTGTGAGAGAGAAAAGTCTCTCACGGACTTAGAAAATAGCAAGAAAATCCTCGCTAGCAGCATTTTTGTATCTACACTGGTCCTTCTCATTTCCTTTTCTCTAGAACACATTTCTCAGGCTCAGTGAGCAGATGTGCGTGCAAGTGGTTTGGTGTGTCCTTGGAATTCAACTAGTCAGGGTCAGATGGGTTTCTGCAGTGAAAGGATACAAGGAAATGGGGATATAGCCTACAGTGGGAACTCCTGTGATTTTGCTCCTCTCCAAACATTTCTCCTCTCAAAATGGATCTCTGTAGGAAATGGCAATCAGGCCTTAAATGCGCCAATCAGGCTTGTAAATAAACCCATATTATCAGTCAATCTCTTCAATCTATTCATGTGTTTATATGGGATTTTATTCCTATAGAATAGAAAACTCGGAGCAGTGGCAAAGAAGGGGGGGGGTGGGGGTGGGGCAGCAGCGGCCCTGCTCTGAGCGGGGCAGGGAAAGGCAGGCTCGAGATGCCGGGGTTTCTCACCTGAGGCACCCGAGCAGATGGTGAAGAGTCCCTCTTTTAGTGAAGGTAGACTGTTACGAAGGTTCCAATGCAACGGCCGCTCTTACGAACAGAGCTGCACTCACGGTAGAAGAAAGGCAGCAGGAGACGGAATCCTGCAGTGGTGACCAATTCTCCCCGCAGCCACCGCAGCCTCTCTCCCCTCCGAATGCTTGAGAGAACAAGAGCTGGGGGCTGCATGCAACCCCGTTTTGCCAGTCCAAAGTTCACTGTATCTCTGCCCTCACAAGACACCTCAGCTAAAGGGAGTAGCCAGCTGCATCCCTCTCCTGAGCAGTGACAACTTCTTTTGTCTCTCTTAAGTGTCCAGTCGTTATTGTCTCCTAGCGTATAGGGGAAAGCTCCTTAAGAGAAAATAAAACCTCAAAAAATAAAAGGAGAACTACTAAAACCCCAACATACGGGTGATTCTCACTTTCCTTTACTGTCCTGTGGTGGTCGGCGATGGAAGAGACGGGGCAGATTGCTCGGATGCAAGAAGCCGATTTTATTGATACAGAGCTGAGTATTTATACCTTTTCAGCAGTAACTAAAAATAGATTCTTATATAAGCAGCAATCACTATAACAACCATATCTATGTTTCTTAATAACATTGCAAAACTACAAGCTAGCATTAACCGACAGCAAGCATGCCGTTCCCTTACACTAGCTATTTCCTGGTAGGCCGTACTGCCTGCCATGGTTTGCGGCCTAGCAGCGTTAGCGCGTCCACTTCTGACATGAGTTTAGCAGTGCTCTCACTTCTGCTTTCTAGCTGTATCTCCACACTTCTCAGCTCCATGTAAAAGCACATGCTCTCAGTGTCGTAGAGTCCTTAGGGAAAGCAAACAGCGGTTCCGCTTCACACTGCTAAATGTGCCAGGACAGAAAGCTTTCACTGACCTTGCCTTGCCTTTTCCTTGCAGCCTTTCCTCTTCAGAGTGAAAGATAGATTTAGAAGAACTATAAAGATTTTAGTTATAGGCTAGCTGTGTTGAGATTAGTTAGAGTAGGAAGGAATTTGGGCCCAGTGAGAGTTAACGAAAATAGTTAAGAGAGCTGGACCTGAAAGGGGTTTTAAGATGTGATTACCAAATAACTGATGATCTGTCATTTGCATGTTTGCTTAGCTGTGCTTAGAAGGAGGAATAGAAACTTTGATAAGTTGGTGTAGGGAACAAGGACAATTACCAATTTCCTCCCTTGGTGGGAACCCGTTCAAAAGTCACGCAAGAGGAAACTTAAGAGGTCACTAAAGTAATTCGGATTGTTAAAGTTCAAAAAGGCAAAAAGGCCAAAATGAGGAAGATGAGTTACTTCATCTTTCTTGGGACCACTGACCCAATTCAAGACCACTGACTCCATTCAGGACACACACTATGCATGCTTAATGACATTTAAGCTCATTTCCATATGAAGCGGAGAATGGGAGGTGTTAATGTTACGAATATGCATTTGTATTTTGGATATTCCTAATATGTGGAAATAAAAAGTGTCGTGTTTGCTTGGATCGGGGCCCTGCGTCTTAGGCAGCGCGGCAAAGGCGGCCACCCCTCGTTACCCTAGGAAGGCCGGCCTCGGATCCCCGCTCTCTCCACCGGCACGGGCAGTGCCAGCAGCCTCTCGCTGCGGCCGCCGCTGGCCGAAAGCCTCGCCGCGCACCGCCCGGCCGGCCCCGCCGCTCCGCGGGGTCACACGGCACCTGCCGAGGGCGGCCGCCGAGCGACAGGAAGCAGAAGCGCTCACCGCCGCGCCACGCGCCGCCCCGCCCGGGCGCTCCTCTCCTCGCGCTACCACCATGGCGCCGGCCCGCCCCGCCCCGCCTTCCCCGTGGCCTGCGGCGCAACGCGGGTGCTCCGAGCCACGCAGCACGCGTGCGGCCGGGCCCTGCCGAACCGCAGGCGGAGCCGGGGCACGGCCCGGGCGGGAGAGCTTCCGGCGAGGCTGGGCGGGCGGCGAGCGCGGCCGAGCGTGAACGCGCCAGGCGGGGGTCGGCCGGCGGCGCGATGGAGAGCTAGATGGAGGCGGCAGCACCGCGCGGCATAAAATGGCTGATCGTCCCGCAGCCGCCCGCTCCGCAGCCCCTCGGCTGCTGTCGAGAAGGGCCCCGGCCCTGGCCGCGCCGGTGGCGAGGTGGCTCCGCAGCCCGCGGGCAGCCCTGGCGGGGCAGGGGAGCACTGCGAGCAGTCCCGGGACCATGCAGCCGTCTGTAACGCGCGGTGGGAGCCGCCGGGAACTATTTTACACCTGCCGGGGGGCTGGGGAGGAGCACGGAGAGCACGCAGCAGGTCGCTGCCGTTAGGGAAAATTAATGCACGATGCCTGAGGTTGATGTCCGAAAAGGAGACAGAGGAGTCCTGCAACATTCTTCGACTACAGGGAGAGTCCATGGGGCTTTTCCCCTGGGGTCTGTCAAACGGTTGCGGGATGCAGCCCCCTTTTGCTGTCAAGTTCCTGGCCAGAGCACCCTCTTCCTTTTCCCCACTGGCTGAGGTATTCGGGAGATACAGATTTCCAGAACTGCCTACTCTAAGTCCCCCTCTAATATGCACCCCCCCTTTTGGCATCGAAAAGGAAGAAAAAAACCCCATTTCTAATTCTATTAAGTCTTTGTTGCCTTGCTCTAGGTTCAGGAATTTAACACGCCCTGAATTAATCAACAGTCTCTGATGATTAGTAACAGTTCTAGAGAACTAATAGTTTCTTCTGTTACTTCACTCCCCATAAGTTCCTAGCCTTGTCTACAGGCCAATTCACACGGTCTGTTTGTAAAGACTCATCCACCTCCTTCCTTTTAATCCCTCCTCTTTTTATTTGATCTGTATTTGTCTTTACAAACCTTAATTACCATTGATTTAATTTTTTCTTCTTGAGTCTTCTTGGCTTTTGCTATTATTTGCAGTGACATCCTTTTCTGTCCTTTTGTAGTCCTTTCTGGATCAGGTAGGCATGGCTGCTAGCGGCATCCCCTTGACCACCTGCTGAAAGAGCTGCACCCAGCATGGTGTCACGCATGCTCAAAAGATTAGAGTTGCTATAGCATATAAGAGGAGAAATGGTATTCATTTAGCCCATAGCTGGCCAGTTAACCATGAAAACATGTCCCATTACCATCCTTTCAACACTTGGACAGGTCCATGAGCTGAGGTTATTTCCTTTGTTATTTGTTTGACCACATTTCCGCTGTCCTCTGCTTGCAAACAGCAGCTCGAGTCATTGAATTTCCCACAAACTCCTCCTTCTTCTGCTAACAGATAATCTAATACCATCCAATGTTGAAAATACCGCTTTCCTCATTGAAGTGGGTTGCTCAGCAAGACGGTCAAGAGCTGTGGCTGGCTGGTTGGTAATTATTTCTGAGACAGCTTATAACCTAATTATCTCATTGAAATGATAAATGGGTTCCCAGGCATCTGGGATTAATTCCTTAGGTTTCCAAGGGGCTGGTCCATCGTGTTGCGTAACTTGTTCTGGTGGCCATTCATCTTTTCCCCGTTTTGGGGTGCTCCCTGCAGCCAAGGCTGCCTCAGCTGACTGCTTTTCTCTAATTAAATCCTCACAGATTTTGGTTCCTAAGTGATTTCCCTGAATTTGTAGTAGCAAAAAGAACAATGGTCTAATATACCCCAGGGCTATACCATATCCCTGACCAGTTTGGAGGTAACCTGAGCTAAGCATGTTGGCCACAAATCCAATAATGTCCTTTCAAAGCCCGTGTTCCATTAGCAAAGGGGCCTTCCTACCCTTGGTCATCAATTGGCAGGTCAAAATACAGCAGGATTCCCGGGCCTAACGGTCCTCCAACAATAGCTGCCCCACCATAAGGGTCACAGTATTTGCATTTCCAAGCTCCCACACAGGGTTGCCATCTACATTTACATCTGCAAGCTGTTTGGTTGGATTTGGAGCAGAACTCACTAAAAGGCTTTGAGTTCCAATCCGGTGTTGCCATTCCCACTGATAATCACAAACAACATGTCTTCTACTTGTGGAATTTTTGTGGGGACAGCTTAAAAATAGGTGGTCAAAAAAACCCCTTGTCCCTCCCCATTGCTTTACAGGCTTCCAAATGTTTTTGGTAAGTGTGGTAAGAACACCTTACGCAGCTACCATTAGTGAGCTGAACAGGTATTTGATTGCAATTGTTTTGATATTTGGAACAATTGTAAGGAGGGCAATTGGAGGGCCAAAGCCAATTGCTTAAAGCCAGAGAGAAAGTCAATTGACAAACGCCTTTTCCTACATAGACCCGCCCTGTCCTGTTTAGGCAATAAGTGCCTGTTGGAGAAGAATGAAGTGGCCATGGACTTCCTTCTTTGGCCCCAAATCCCATGCCATTGTGGCCCTCCCATTGACCCACCATTTAGGTTCAGCTGGGCTAGCCAACCATGGCCACTCTTCAGATCCTCCTGGCCCTCCACAGAGCCAGCAATTGCTAAGGTTCAAAACTTTTGCTACTTCTTCTCCTAAGGCTGCCAATTGATTCTCCCACTCCTGGCCTAAACTTAGCTGACCATATAAAAGTAGAATTATTAAGGAAAATGTTTTAATAGTGTGATCTAATTAGCTAGTCTAATTTTCCCGTTGTCTTCTGCACCACCTGTGGCAATTGACGACACAGAAACTACTTAACGTGAAACAATGGCTGCAAGTATTAGCCCCCCAGTGAGTGGAGATTCTAGAGGAGGGATACCCATAGAGACTATTTCAGCAGATGGTCTGTGGGTAGGCACGCAGGGCTTCCTCTGATGTCGAAGCACTGGCTACTGCTCCGGCCCACTCCTGCAGAGTGTCAGTCACGGCCTCCCGGCCTTCTCCTCCAGCTGAGATGTGCAAATCTCTGAGGCTTCAGAGACCTTGACCCGAGAGTGACGGGTCCACCTGTGTTCAGCTGTCTTGATGGCTGTTTCTGTCGTCAGTGACACTTGGAATGGGCCACGCCATTTCACCGCCACTGGCGCTTCTTTCTACTCCTTAACTAGGACTCAATCTCCTGGTTGGATGTTACAAGCAGCAAAGTCCAAAGGTGGGGCTTGTGCCAGCTGAGCTTCCTGTTGAAAGGGTTTCACAAGAAGCAGTATCCTGGCCACAGATGGTTTTCAATATACATCACTTACCTCTACTCCCCCACTAGGTTGAGACTTACCCGGGTAATTCGTAACAACGACGGAAAGGGGGATAACGGAATCTCTCTTCTGGGTCGGGCTCTCATTCTCGCCAAAGCCAATGTCCAAAGCCTTAGCCATGGCATCTTGGTTTCTATTCGCAGCTTCAAAAGGTGTTTCTTTCTCTATTCATTGTTTTCTACCCGAGCCGAGATCTGGGGGTGCCAGGGCCTATGGAGGTTCCATTGTGTTCCTAAAGAAGCCAAAACCCCTTGAAGGATCTTTCCTGTAAAATGAGTTCCCCTATCTGAGTCTATTGCTTCTACAATGCTGTATCTTGGAATGATTTGTTCCAAAGATGCCTTAATAACTGATCCTGTCGTTGCTGAAGCAGTTGGAAATGCCTCTGGCCACCTTGCTAGCTGACATACCATTAGCAGAAGATATGAAGCCTTCCCACTTGGGGCATCTCAGGAAAATCCCCCCGGCATCTTTGGAAGGGACATGCAGCCCAAGGCCTCCCTCCCCTGGCAAGTTACTTTGTAACTTGGCTGTTTGCTTTAGCACAGATCAAGCAACCTTCAACAGCTCGTTTTGCCAGTCTAAAAAGACCCCCAGCAACATACAGCATGAGGAAGGCTTCTGCCAATCCTCAGGAAGTGCAAGGACTCTCTTCACGGAGTTCTTTTAATATTGGTAGGGCCAAAGCTTCTGGTATCTCTTGTTTGCCATCCCTTGTAAACCAATTATTGTCTTTTTTCTCTGCCACACGGCTTTTTACTGTATCTCGAACTCCTCTGGTAGAAAAGACAGCTTCCCGGGCAGTGATGGAGTCGCTGGGAGCAAAGGAGGCATCTTGGAGAGTTCTGGCAGAAGTGTTGCTTTCTGAATTTCTTCATCCACCAAAAAGGAGACAGAGGAGTCCTGGAACATTCTTCAACTACAGGGAGAGGCCATGGGGCTTTTGCCATGGGGTCTCTCAACTGATTGCAGGACGCAGCCCCCTTTTTATGCTAAGTTCCTGGCAACAGCACCCTCTGAGGTACTCGGGAATTACAGACTTCCGGAACCGCCTACTCTATGCTCCCCTCTAATAGGCACCCCCCTCTTGCTATGGAAAAGGAAGAAAACGAAACTACTCCTAATGCTATTGTCTTTGTTGCCTTGCTCTAGGTTCAGGAATTTAACACGGCCTTGGCTGAGCAACAGTCTCTGTCGATTAGTAACAGTTTCTAGAACTAACACTTTCTTCTGTTACTCCCCTACCAGTAAATTCCTAGCCTTGTCTAAGGACGGATTCACACGGTCTCTTTGTAAAGACACATCCATGTTACTCCTTTCACTCCCACACCTTCTTGGAGGTGGGACGGCTCCCCCGGCACAGCACCTGGCACAAAACCCCCCTATGCGCACACGCACACCTGCACTTACCCTGCACTCCGCTGCACACACACACACACACACCGCCCGCACACTAACACCCCCCTCCACATCCCCACCATGCTACTTGCAGTGGCCCCGCCCCTGCCATCCCGGCCGGCTGGCAGCACCCACTCCTCACATGCTTCCCCATGCCTTGCGTTTCCTTGCTGCCCCCTCTGTAGCCTTCTGTCAACCTGCCTTTTCTCCCCTGCCTTGCATTGGCTTGCTCACCCATCCCCCACCTGACTTCCTTTCACATTCGTCTAGGTCTGGCCTCACCTTTCCTTTTCCTTCTAGGACCCTCATTGCCTTGCCTCGCCTCGCCTCGCAAAGCCACCACTTGCCTTGCCCTGCCCTTGAAGCCCTCCCTTGCCTTGCATGACCTTGCTCACCCCTCCCCCACCTGGAATTCAAGACCCCTTTTCAATGACATTTCATGGCCTTGCCCTGCCCCTTCTGCTCCTCCTAGGAATCTCAAAGCTCTCAAGCATCTCCGGTGTTTCAGGATCACAGGAGAGGAAGACCAGGGGAGGACGCATGTTGCCACGCTCATCTCCATGGGCAGCCTTTGTCTGGGAGCAATCCTTGCATGTCTTGAATCTTGGAAGGGCAATTCACATTTTGCCCTTGAGCTCGGGGACCAGAATGAGAGTTCTTTTGCATACAAAGGAAAGCAGGTAGCTCAAGTCTTTTAGGTGCAGAGGAGACATGACCCACGCGGGATCAAGGCCACACAAAGCACTTGGTCCTGGCCACTTTTGTGTACCAGCAGTCCTTGAATGTACTTCTCACCTGCCTTGCCTGGCCTTGCCTTGGCAACACAACAGTTTCCTTGTCTTGCCCTGCTAGCCCTCTGGAGCCCGCTGGAGCCTTGCATTCCTTTGCATGGCCATGCCCCATCCTTGACCTGCCTACTGCTTTCCTCCAGGGCCTTGACTTGCCAAGCACTTCCTGTTTCTGCCTGGCCTACCCATCAGTGGACTTTCCTTCCTACGGCCAGCCTTGCCTCTAACGTCTGGGCCTTCTCTTGCCTACCACTCCATTTGCTTTCCCCTCACTGCTCTGGCCTTGCTTACCTCTCCCTTGACTTGCCCACAATTGCCTGCACTTGCCTTGCAGCACCTTGCCTGCATAGAAGGCAAGGTAAAGAATGGTAAGCAGGGCAAAGCAAAGCCAGCAAGTTGTAGGTAGTGCGAGGCAAGGCAGACGTAGGCAAAGGAAGCAGAGCAAGGGTAGCTTAAGAAGAACTCGACAAGGTACTGAAGGCAAGGCAAGGCCAAGAGACTCGGAGTGCCTTTCCTTGGGAAGGCAAGGACATAGTGCCAGTGTTGCTGCAGCAGATGTTAAGGTGGCATGGGGAGGAATAGAAAGTGCTGAGAACAGCGTGTGTGCTGCTAGTTTGAGGGGTGCAGTTGAAGTTGTAGGCAGCAAGATCTTCCTCAGCTGGCACTGTTTTGAGCTCTGTTTTTGCCAGATGGTTTCAAGTTGGTGGGCAGAATCTGCGAGAGGGAAAAGATTTGTTTGGGCCAAAGAGGTTTGTCTGGCTCTTGGAGTGTGGTGTAAAGAAGAGGCTGCTCTTGGAAGGGGAAGATGAGGGAAATCTTTTTGTCCTGATGTGCTGTTGATTGGAGTGCAGGGACGTTTGCAACTTGCCTCTGCCCTTGGGGCGGTTTCGAGCAGCGCCAGGTGCTTGGCCTTCTTTTGCAAGTCGTCAGCGCCATCGTGCGGTTGTTTCGATGAGCGCTGACAGTGCCGGGGAAAAAGCCAAGCGCTTCGCTGGCGCGGCCGCAGTCGTGTGCGAGCAGTTGGTGGAAGAGCTCCGCTGTGCATCCTGCCTCTTGGAGACACAAAAGAATGTGATCCTGCGCGTCGCGGGGAAGCAAGAGGAATCTTTTCATTGTTGGCTGTGCAGTTTCGAAGCGGCAAAAGTCAAGGCAGTTCCAGCACGGCCTCTTTCTTTCAGAACCTTTTCTGTGCCATCTTGAACATGCTCAACATGGAACTCGCACCCACTGAACTGCATCAAAGGTCCTGGAGAGACGCACTTTCCTTCAAGCTCTAGCTACCATCCTACCCTCCACCTCTCGCGGATCCCAAAGCCCTTCCAAACATCCAGCAGCTGCACGCAGAGAACAAGTGCTAGAACAAGGCGTTGGCCTTCCTAGTCCCTCTAAAGTCTGTAAACTAGGCGAAACATTGCAGTGACCAGCACTTTCCTTCGCAACTATCTATAGAGCGTCATCACATTCTCTCAGAGTGGCTAAGTCCACCCTTGCAGCGCAGCATTTCCAGCCACAGTTGGGACTGAGAGATGGGCCAGGTGAGAAAGCATTTGTTGACTATCCCTCGTCTCTGGAAGACTTGATACTCGCAGCGCAATCACGTCCACACACCTTCAGTGTGGCCAAGTTCAAGCAGCTAGAGCTCACAGAGATGGGAGAGTCAGGAGAGAAGCCGTTCCAAAAGTACCGTGTAGTGACAGCAGCATTAAACCTGTGCACAGCAGTCTACAGCACTGTAGACCGTGGCTTCTCTGACAAGACGTGCCATCCCATTGTTGGCTCTCGCAGCTCGGTTGCTAGCTGCTCTCCTGAAGAAAAGAACTAGAAGGAAAAGCCAATGCTGGGCTGCACCTTCCCCTTGCCTCACGTAAAAGCCACTTCAACTCCCCGCTGCACTCTCTACTTCCCCTCTCCTTGGCATCGACCACTGTGTTTTCAGCATCTCGGAGCCGAAAGGTAAGCGCCAGTGTTCCCAGGGATGGTTGGAAGAGGGATAAGTAGTAGCACAAGTAGCTGTCGTTGAACTTCCTCCTTCGCAATGCTAACGTGAACTCGGCAGGCAGGCGAGCGCCAGCCACCCTCCTTTCTCAGTTTGTACGCTGCGGACGCGAGCCCGGTGCTCGGCGCCTTCGTTCGGCCTCTTTAGTACCCATGTGGCGCTTTCGTTCTGCCGGAGTCGAAGCGTCGTCTACTTCTCGCCCAGAGAGCACGGTGCCGGCAGCGAAATGCTCCAGCCCACTGCTTGTGCCGACACACGCCTGGGCTATGCACTTTGCCTCTCAGCGACATACAGCAGCACATTCGGTCTAAATGAAAAGGGAAAGATTCTCGGCTACGTCTGGCACAGAGAACAGCTGTAGTTCAACGGGCTTACCCAGAGCATGCCCCCGACGCGTGGGAACTTGTATTTGCACCACATTCCAGTGGCAGTCCTCTTTCCTTTACAGGCAGCACAGCGCCGTCAGATCGCGGTGCTCTCTGCACGTGCCTTCTCACTTCCAAGTAGCACCGCGCACATTAGAGCCTTGCAGGGAGAGAAGACGCGGATAGTCGTGTCGCAGAGAAGAACGTGGCAGGGCGAAAAGGTGTTCTTCTTTTGTCCTCCTCGTCGCCCAGAGTGTGGTGCTGTGTTGAAAGTCTTGGCCAGCGAAAAGCTAATCCAGCCAGTGTTTCTCTCCTGATGCATTTCGCTGAGCGAGAGCTACGCGGACAGTTTGGACTCTGTGAAGCAGCAAGAAAATGATTGTCCGTCGAGCTGAGGAAAATCCGTGCACAGCGCACTGTGGCCGCGTGCAGTGTTGGCGCTGAAGAGCGGCACGGCTAAAAGTCATCGCTGGGCTTCAGTTCTGTCCAGACCGCAGAAGGCGAAGAACGAAGCAGCTGAGCACCGGCTGCATGTACTCAGTGGAGCGAATTCCAAATGTCCAGTCAAAAGCCTCTTCACTAGCAGATTCAGCTGAGAATGCTCTGGCTGCTTCACAAAGGAAGGCGCCGCCGTGGCACTCCTGGACACTACCTGGTCAGAAGCAGTTTCTTACACCTTCAATGCTGCAGAGTCCATGCAGCTAGAGCACACTCAGAAGGACGCGTCCAGAAAGAAGGCGTTCTTCAAGTATCCCCCTCTTCCAAGCAGCCTTGAAACTGAGCACAACACACTGCGGCTCAGGAGGTTCCTTCTCAGATAGACGTGCCGTCACATTCTTCACTCTCGCAGCTCTGTTGCCCACTTGCAGCAGCTGCTGCCAAAGAAAAAGGCTCCAGAAGTAAAAGCCACTGCTGGACTGCACTTTCCCCTTGCCTCACGTCAAGCACCAGAAACTGTCCGCTGCACTCTCTATTTCCCTTCTCCGCCGCATGGCGAAGCATAAACGTAATCGCAATTGTTTCCAGGGGAAAGCTGGAAGAGAAATAGGTAGCAGCACAAGTAGCTGCAAGTTGGACTTTAAGTTTCGAGCTGCTAATGTGAACCCGAAAACAAGCGAGTGGCAGCCACGCCTCCTCTTGCAGCCTGTGCGATGCACACACCAGCTCGGTGCTCTGCCTTCATTCTTATGCTCTTCGTAGCAGGTGGCGCTTTCGTTTTGCTGGAGACGAAGCGTCGTCTACTTGTCGCCCAGAGAGCACGGTGCCGGCAGCGAAATGCTGCAGGCTGCTGCTTCTGCCGAAACACGCCTGGGCTATGCAATTTCTCTCTAGCGCTGAAGTAGCGCCACATTCTGTTTGCTTTGTAGCCAGCATCTTTACGGAAAGCTTCTCGGCTACGTCTGGCACAGAGAACAGCTTTAGTTCAACGGGCTTACACGGAGCTTGTCCCCGACGCGTGGAACTTGTATTTGCACCACATTCCAGTGGCAGTCCTCTTTCCTTTACAGGCTGCACAGCGCCGTCCGATCGCGGTGCTCTCTGCACGTGCCTTCTCACTTCCAAGTAGCACCGCGCACATTAGAGCCTTGCAGGGAGAGAAGACGCGGATAGTCGTCTCACACAGAAGAACGTGCCAGGATGAAAAGATGTTCTTCCTTTGTCCTGTTTCTTGCCCGAATTGTGTTGCAGTGTTGAAAGTCTTGGCCAGCGAAAAGCTAATCCAGCCAGTGTTTCTCTCCTGACGCATTTCGCTGAGCGAGAGCTACGCGGACAGTTTGGACTCTGTGAAGCAGCAAGAAAATGATTGTCCGTCGAGCTGAGGAAAATCCGTGCACAGCACACTGTGGCCGCGTGCAGTGTTGGCGCTGAAGAGCGGCAAAGCTCAAAGGCATCGCTGGGCTTCAGTTCTGTCCAGACCGCAGAAGGCGAAGAACGAAGCAGCTGAGCACCGGCTGCATGTACTCAGTGGAGCGAATTCCAAATGTCCAGCCAAGAACTGCTTCACAAGCAGATTCAGCTGAGAATGCTCTGGCTGCTTCACAAAGGAAAGCGCCGCCGTGGCACTCCTGGACACAACCTGGTCAGAAGCAGTTTCTTACACCTTCAATGCTGCAGAGTCCATGCAGCTAGAGCACACTCAGAAGGACGCGTCCAGAAAGAAGGCGTTCTTCAAGTACCCCCTCTTCCAAGTAGCCTTGAAACTGAGCACAACACACTGCGGCTCAGGAGGTTCCTTCTCAGATAGACGTGCCGTCACATTATGCAGCTCGCATACTGTGGGCTCGCAGAGCTCGCAGCTCTGTTGCCCACTTGCAGCAGCTGCTGCCAAAGAAAAAGGCTCCAGAAGTAAAAGCCTTTTACTGCTGGACTGCCCTTTCCCCTTGCGTCATGTCAAGCACCAGAAACTGTCCGCTGCACTCTCTATTTCCATTCTCCGTCGCATCTACCACTGTAATCTCTGCATCTCGAAGAATAAACCCCGGCCCAATTCTTTCTGTCGTCATCTTGTCTCACAGAGGGCACGCCGGCAGAGAAACGCTCCAGGTTGCTGATTCTTCCGAAACACACCTGGGCTGTGCATTTTCCTTCGCTGCCCTTGGTAGCACCACATTCTGTTTGCTTTGTAGCCTGAATATCAAGGGAAAGATTCTCAGCTACGTCTGGCACAGAGAACAGCTTTAGTTCAACGGGCTTACCCGGCGCTTACCCCGACGCGTGGGAACTTGTATTTGCACCACATTCCGGGGGTAGTCTTCCTTCCTTTACAGGCTGCACAGCGCCGTCAGATCGCAGTGCTTCTCTGCACGTGCCTTCTCACTTCCAAGTAGCACCGCGCACATTAGAGCCTTGCAGGGAGCAAAGACGTGGATAGATGTGTGGCAGAGAAAATCGTGCAAAGACGAAAAGGTGTTCTTCTTTTGTCCTCCTCGTCGCCCAGATTGTGGTGCTGTGCTGAAAGCGTGGGTATTATTACCCCTTCTCGCAGTGAGACTATGTGCTGCGTTGGAACTGTTGGCCAGTGAAAGGCTAATCCAGCAAGTGCTTCCCTCCTGATGCATTTTGCTGAGCGAGAGCTGAGGAAAATCCGTGCACTGCACACTGTGGATGCATGCAGTATACACGCAGAAGAGCGGCGAAGCTCATAGTCATCGCACACACCAGCCCAGTGGCCTGGGGCTGCGTTCTTCTCCCTTACCGGCGCTGGACAGAACTGAAGCATTCAGCTGTGGCTCTCTTTTTGTGGAACTGTGGACAGTTTCTGGTGCTTGACGAGAGGCAAGGGGAAAGTGCAGTCCAGCAGTGGCTTTTACTTCTGGAGCCTTTTTCTTTGGGAGCAGCTGCTGCAAGTGGGCAACAGAGCTGCGAGAGTGAAGAATGTGACGGCACGTCTATCTGAGAAGGAACCTCCTGAGCCGCAGTGTGTTGTGCTCAGTTTCAAGGCTGCTTGGAAGAGGGGGATACTTGAAGAACGCCTTCTTTCTGGACGCGTCCTTCTGAGTGTGCTCTAGCTGCATGGACTCTGCAGCATTGAAGGTGTAAGAACCTGCTTCTGACCAGGTAGTATCCAGGAGTGCAACACAGCGCCTTCCTTTGTGAAGCAGCCAGAGCATTCTCAGCTGAATCTGCTAGTGAAGAGGCTTTTGACTGGACATTTGAAATTCGCTCCACTGAGTACATGCAGCCGGTGCTCAGCTGCTTCGTTCTTCGCCTTCTGCGGTCTGGACAGAACTGAAGCCCAGCGATGACTTTTAGCCGTGCCGCTCTTCAGCGCCAACACTGCACGCGGCCACAGTGCGCTGTGCACGGATTTTCCTCAGCTCGACGGACAATCATTTTCTTGCTGCTTCACAGAGTCCAAACTGTCCGCGTAGCTCTCGCTCAGCGAAATGCATCAGGAGAGAAACACTGGCTGGATTAGCTTTTCGCTGGCCAAGACTTTCAACACAGCGCTACACTCTGGGCAACGAGGAGGACAAAAGAAGAACACCTTTTCGCCCTGCCACGTTCTTCTCTGCGACACGACTATCCGCGTCTTCTCTCCCTGCAAGGCTCTAATGTGCGCGGTGCTACTTGGAAGTGAGAAGGCACGTGCAGAGAGCACCGCGATCTGACGGCGCTGTGCTGCCTGTAAAGGAAAGAGGACTGCCACTGGAATGTGGTGCAAATACAAGTTCCCACGCGTCGGGGGCATGCTCTGGGTAAGCCCGTTGAACTACAGCTGTTCTCTGTGCCAGACGTAGCCGAGAATCTTTCCCTTTTCATTTAGACCGAATGTGCTGCTGTATGTCGCTGAGAGGCAAAGTGCATAGCCCAGGCGTGTGTCGGCACAAGCAGTGGGCTGGAGCATTTCGCTGCCGGCACCGTGCTCTCTGGGCGAGAAGTAGACGACGCTTCGACTCCGGCAGAACGAAAGCGCCACATGGGTACTAAAGAGGCCGAACGAAGGCGCCGAGCACGGGGCTCGCGTCCGCAGCGTACAAACTGAGAAAGGAGCGTGGCTGGCGCTCGCCTGCCTGCCGAATTCACGTTAGCATTGAGAAGGAGGAAGTTCAACGACAGCTACTTGTGCTACTACTTATCCCTCTTCCAACCATCCCTGGGAACACTGGCGCTTACCTTTCGGCTCCGAGATGCTGAAAACACAGTGGTCGATGCCAAGGAGAGGGGAAGTAGAGAGTGCAGCGGGGAGTTGAAGTGGCTTTTACGTGAGGCAAGGGGAAGGTGCAGCCCAGCATTGGCTTTTCCTTCTAGTTCTTTTCTTCAGGAGAGCAGCTAGCAACCGAAAGTGCTGGTCACTGCAATGTTTCGCCTAGTTTACAGACTTTAGAGGGACTAGGAAGGCCAACGCCTTGTTCTAGCACTTGTTCTCTGCGTGCAGCTGCTGGATGTTTGGAAGGGCTTTGGGATCCGCGAGAGGTGGAGGGTAGGATGGTAGCTAGAGCTTGAAGGAAAGTGCGTCTCTCCAGGACCTTTGATGGAGTCCAGTGGGTGCGAGTTCCATGTTGAGCATGTTCAAGATGGCACAGAAAAGGTTCTGAAAGAAAGAGGCCGTGCTGGAACTGCCTTGACTTTTGCCGCTTCGAAACTGCACAGCCAACAATGAAAAGATTCCTCTTGCTTCCCCGCGACGCGCAGGATCACATTCTTTTGTGTCTCCAAGAAGCAGGATGCACAGCGGAGCTCTTCCACCAACTGCTCGCACACGACTGCGGCCGCGCCAGCGAAGCGCTTGGCTTTTTCCCCGGCACTGTCAGCGCTCATCGAAACAACCGCACGATGGCGCTGACGACTTGCAAAAGAAGGCCAAGCACCTGGCGCTGCTCGAAACCGCCCCAAGGGCAGAGGCAAGTTGCAAACGTCCCTGCACTCCAATCAACAGCACATCAGGACAAAAAGATTTCCCTCATCTTCCCCTTCCAAGAGCACACTCTTCTTTACACCACACTCCAAGAGCCAGACAAACCTCTTTGGCCCAAACAAATCTTTTCCCTCTCGCAGATTCTGCCTACCATCTTGAAACCATCTGGCAAAAACAGAGCTCAAAACAGTGCCAGCTGAGGAAGATCTTACTGCCTGCAACTTCAACTGCACCCCTCAAACTAGCAGCACACACGTTGTTCTCAGCACTTTCCTTCTCAGCTCTAGCTACCATCCTAAGCCTTCCCTCTCCTAGAGTCAGGATCCAAAGACAACGGCACCACGGACTGCTCACACACTAAAGGCATCAGGACAAAAGGCTCACAAGCTTGGCCTTTGCATTCCCACGGACAGCTCAACAGCTCTAACCCAGAGAGAGCTCTGCCTCTTGGGAAAAGCCCTTAAAATCCCTAAGAGCACCTGATGTGCACATCCAAACCTGCTTTCCTTGCCAAAGAGAGCAACTACAAGCCCATCTCCAAAGAAACGGCATCCCCTCCTCCAAAATACAACACATCCAGCCACTGATCCACCTCCAGTATTGAATGTATCCAACAATTGCCCCTACACGCCCAGGGGCCAGAAGAGAAATGTCTTGCTGGACTATTCCTCCCCATGCTACCTTAACATCTGCTCCAGCAACACTGGCACTCCAAGTCTCTTGGCCTTGCCTTGCCTTCAGTACCTTGTCGAGTTCTTCTTAAGCTACCCTTGCTCTGCTTCCTTTGCCTACGTCTGCCTTGCCTCGCACTACCTACAACTTGCTGGCTTTGCTTTGCCCTGCTTACCACTCTTGGCCTTGCCTTCCATGCAGGCAAGGCGCTGCAAAGCAAGTGCAGGCAATTGTGGGCAAGTCAAGGGAGAGGTAAGCAAGGCCAGAGCAGTGAGGGGAAAGCAAATGGAGTGGTAGGCAAGAGAAGGCCCAGACGTTAGAGGCAAGGCTGGCCGTAGGAAGGAAAGTCCACTGATGGGTAGGCCAGGCAGAAACAAGAAGGGCTCGGCAAGCCAAGGCCCTGGAGGAAAGCAGTAGGCAGGTCAAGGGCGGGGCATGGACGTGCAAAGGAATGCAAGGCTCCAGAGAGCTAGCAGGGCAAGGCAAGGAAACTGTTGTGTTGCCAAGGCAAGGCAAGGATAGGCAAGGCAGGTGAGAAGTACATTCGAGGACTGCTGGTACACAAAAGTGGCCAGGACCAACTGCCTTGCTTGGCGAGGCGAGGCAGGGCAATGAGGGTCCTAGAAGGAAAAGGAAAGGTGAGGCCAGACCTAGACGAATGTGAAAGGAAGTCAGGTGGGGGATGGGTGAGCAAGCCAATGCAAGGCAGGGGAGAAAAGGCAGGTTGACAGAAGGCTACAGAGGGGGCAGCAAGGAAACGCAAGGCATGGGGAAGCATGTGAGGAGTGGGTGCTGCCAGCCGGCCGGGATGGCAGGGGCGGGGCCACTGCAAGTAGCATGGTGGGGATGTGGAGGGGGGTGTTAGTGTGCGGGAGGAGTGTGTGTGTGTGTGTGTGCAGCGGAGTGCAGGGTAAGTGCAGGTGTGCGTGTGCGCATAGGGGGGTTTTGTGCCAGGTGCTGTGCCAGGGGGAGCCGTCCCACCTCCAAGAAGGTGTGGGAGTGAAAGGAGTAACATGGATGTGTCTTTACAAAGAGACCGTGTGAATCCGTCCTTAGACAAGGCTAGGAATTTACTGGTAGGGGAGTAACAGAAGAAAGTGTTAGTTCTAGAAACTGTTACTAATCGACAGAGACTGTTGCTCAGCCAAGGCCGTGTTAAATTCCTGAACCTAGAGCAAGGCAACAAAGACTTAATAGCATTAGGAATAGTTTCGTTTTCTTCCTTTTCCATACCAGGAGGGGGGTGCATATTAGAGGGGAGCATAGAGTAGGCAGTTCCAGAAGTCTGTAATTCCCGAGTACCTCAGAGGGTGCTGTTGCCAGGAACTTAGCATAAAAAGGGGGCTGTGTCCCGCAATCAGTTGAGAGACTCCATGGCAAAAGCCCCATGGCCTCTCCCTGTAGTTGAAGAATGTTCCAGGACTCCTCTGTCTCCTTTTTGGTGGATGAAGAAATTCAGAAAGCAACACTTCTGCCAGAACTCTCCAAGATGCCTCCTTTGCTCCCAGCGACTCCATCACTGCTCGGGAAGCTGTCTTTTCTACCAGAGGAGTTCGAGATACAGTAAAAAGCCGCGTGGCAGAGAAAAAAGACAATAATTGGTTTACAAGGGATGGCAAACAAGAGATACCAGAAGCTTTGGCCCTACCAATATTAAAAGAACTCCGTGAAGAGAGTCCTTGCACTTCCTGAGGATTGGCAGAAGCCTTCCTCATGCTGTATGTTGCTGGGGGTCTTTTTAGACTGGCAAAACGAGCTGTTGAAGGTTGCTTGAGCTGTGCTAAAGCAAACAGCCAAGTTACGAAGTAACTTGCCAGGGGAGGGAGGCCTTGGGCTGCATGTCCCTTCCAAAGATGCCGGGGGGATTTTCCTGAGATGCCCCAAGTGGGAAGGCTTCATATCTTCTGCTAATGGTATGTCAGCTAGCAAGGTGGCCAGAGGCATTTCCAACTGCTTCAGCAACGACAGGATCAGTTATTAAGGCCTCTTTGGAACAAATCATTCCAAGATACAGCATTGTAGAAGCAATAGACTCAGATAGGGGAACTCATTTTACAGGAAAGATCCTTCAAGGGGTTTTGGCTTCTTTAGGAACACAATGGAACCTCCATAGGCCCTGGCACCCCCAGATCTCGGCTCGGGTAGAAAACAATGAATAGAGAAAGAAACACCTTTTGAAGCTGCTAATAGAAACCAAGATTCCATGGCTAAGGCTTTGGACATTGGCTTTGGCGAGAATGAGAGCCCGACCCAGAAGAGAGATTCCGTTATCCCCCTTTCCGTCGTTGTTATGAATTACCCGGCTAAGTCTCAACCTAGTGGGGGAGTAGAGGTAAGTGATGTATATTGAAAACCATCTGTGGCCAGGATACTGCTTCTTGTGAAACCCCTTCAACAGGAAGCTCAGCTGGCACAAGCCCCACCTTTGGACTTTGCTGCTTGTAACATCCAACCAGGAGATTGAGTCCTAGTTAAGGAGTAGAAAGAAGCGCCAGTGGCGGTGAAATGGCGTGGCCCATTCCAAGTGTCACTGACGACAGAAACAGCCATCAAGACAGCTGAACACAGGTGGACCCGTCACTCTCGGGTCAAGGTCTCTGAAGCCTCAGAGATTTGCACATCTCAGCTGGAGGAGAAGGCCGGGAGGCCGTGACTGACACTCTGCAGGAGTGGGCCGGAGCAGTAGCCAGTGCTTCGACATCAGAGGAAGCCCTGCGTGCCTACCCACAGACCATCTGCTGAAATAGTCTCTATGGGCATCCCTCCTCTAGAATCTCCACTCACTGGGGCGCTAATACTTGCAGCCATTGTTTCACGTTAAGTAGTTTCTGTGTCATCAATTGCCACAGGTGGTGCAGAAGACAACGGGAAAATTAGACTAGCTAATTAGATCACATTATTAAAACATTTTCCTTAATAATTCTACTTTTATATGGTCAGCTAAGTTTAGGCCAGGAGTGGGAGAATCAATTTGCAGCCTTAGGAGAAGAAGTAGCAAAAGTTTTGAACCTTAGCAATTGCTGGCTCTGTGGAGGGCCAGGAGGATCTGAAGAGTGCCTATGGTTGGCTAGCCCAGCTGAACCTAAGTGGTGGCTCAACACCCGACATGAGGTCCATACTAGGACCAAAGGGCCAAAGAAGGAAGTCCATGGCTATAGGAGAAGGTTTCACGAAGGATGTCTGGACTTCAGGTGGCTCTCTTGAAAGCTGTTTCTTGCATAGGCGAAGTTACAGCAGTTCAGGGAGCGGGTATCCAGAGCCAGCCCTACAGCTGCCAGCTCCAGCTGTAGGCATACCTGAAGCCGCTTTCTGGTCAAGTTACAAAGCATTCTAGACTTTTCTTTGCAGAGTATCTTAACACATAACAACCAATAAGCACCATACCCAATACCTTTACATTTGCCTATAGCCTATCATAGCTACTACCATCACCATATTCTAGTCATTATTATCCAATCACAAGAGTAAGTAAGTTACAATTTCAGCTTACAGTGGAGAATTCTTAGACCTTTCTTCTTCTTGCTACATCAACATTTCTTGTTTGCCTGCCATATCTTTCTTTTTGGTAAAGACACGTTTTCTATTGACTTATGCTCTTCTTGAGACTTACTTACTTGGTGAAAAACACGTCTTTGTTTGTAATCACATACCTTTGTCCTGCTCCTAAAAATCTCCTTCCAACTCATCTCCAACCTTTGCCTTCTCAGTTACTCAGCGATCACTGTTTCAGCAAAACATCTTTTATTCTATATCAAAACTTGCTTCCATTTCTACCTCATCCCCAGCTTCTACATTCACAGACCTTTCTGCCAAGCCTACATACCTGTGAAACTTTCTTACCAAACTTTCATCCTCCCCAACACATGGCCACTTCATTCTTCTCCAACAGGCACTTATTGCCTAAACAGGACAGGGCGGGTCTATGTAGGAAAAGGCGTTTGTCAATTGACTTTCCCTCTGGCTTTAAACAATTGGCTTTGGACCCACAATTGCCCTCCTTACAATTGTTCCAAATATCAAGACAAATGCAATCAAATAGCTGTTCAGCTCACTAATGGTAGCTGCGTAAGGTGTTCTTACCACACTTACCAAAAACATTTGGAAGCCTGTAAAGCAATGGGGAGGGACAAGGGGTTTTTTTGACCACCTATTTTTAAGCTGTCCCCACAAAAATTCCACAAGTAGAAGACATGTTGTTTGTGATTATCAGTGGGAATGGCAACACCGGATTGGAACTCAAAGCCTTTTAGTGAGTTCTGCTCCAAATCCAACCAAACAGCTTGCAGATGTAAATGTAGATGGCAACCCTGTGTGGGAGCTTGGAAATGCAAATACTGTGACCCTTATGATGGGGCAGCTATTGTTGGAGGACCGTTAGGCCCGGGAATCCTGCTGTATTTTGACCCGCCAATTGATGACCAAGGGTAGGAAGGCCCCTTTGCTAATGGAACACGGGCTTTGAAAGGACATTATTGGATTTGTGGCCAACATGCTTAGCTCAGGTTACCTCCAAACTGGTCAGGGATATAGTGTATATCTTAGACCATTGTTCTTTTTGCTACTACAAATTCAGGGAAATCGCTTAGGAATCAAAATCTGTGAGGATTTAATTAGAGAAAAGCAGTCAGCTGAGGCAGCCTTGGCTGCAGGGAGCACCCCAAAACGGGGAAAAGATGAATGGCCACCAGAACAAGTTACGCAACACGATGGACCAGCCCCTTGGAAACCTAAGGAATTAATCCCAGATGCCTGGGAACCCATTTATCATTTCAATGAGATAATTAGGTTACAAGCTGTCTCAGAAATAATTACCAACCAGCCAGCCACAGCTCTTGACCGTCTTGCTGAGCAACCCACTTCAATGAGGAAAGCGGTATTTTCAACATTGGATGGTATTAGATTATCTGTTAGCAGAAGAAGGAGGAGTTTGTGGGAAATTCAATGACTCGAGCTGCTGTTTGCAAGCAGAGGACAGCGGAAATGTGGTCAAACAAATAACAAAGGAAATAACCTCAGCTCATGGACCTGTCCAAGTGTTAAAAGGATGGTAATGGGACATGTTTTCCTGGCTAACTGGCCAGCTATGGGCTAAATTGTTACAGCAGGGATTACTGTAACACGCCTATATCAAACCAGGAATCCCGTGGAAAAGAAGTATATATGGACAGATTGGTGGTAGATGTTTCGGAGGTCTTTATTTCTCCAGCCGCATGGCCGGGGCTCTGCTCAGGAACTCCCCCAGTCACGGGACCCGAGGGTCCTTGGCCACACCGGGGAACACAAACCAACCAATGGGGAATGAAGCTGACCAGGGGCAGGGAAACCCCGTGTCTCTCGCCCAGGGCCCATCTCCCAGGGCTCCATGGCAGGGGGGGAGACCCCAACACTAAATGAATACCATTTCTCCTCTTATATGCTATAGCAACTCTAATCTTTTGAGCATGCGTGACACCATGCTGGGTGCAGCTCTTTCAGCAGGTGGTCAAGGGGATGCCGCTAGCAGCCATGCCTACCTGATCCAGAAAGGACTACAAAAGGACAGAAAAGGATGTCACTGCAAATAATAGCAAAAGCCAAGAAGACTCAAGAAGAAAAAATTAAATCAATGGTAATTAAGGTTTGTAAAGACAAATACAGATCAAATAAAAAGAGGAGGGATTAAAAGGAAGGAGGTGGATGAGTCTTTACAAACAGACCGTGTGAATTGGCCTGTAGACAAGGCTACGAACTTATGGGGAGTGAAGTAACAGAAGAAACTATTAGTTCTCTAGAACTGTTACTAATCATCAGAGACTGTTGGTTAATCCAGGGCGTGTTAAATTCCTGAACCTAGAGCAAGGCAACAAAGACTTAATAGAATTAGGAATGGTTTCTTTTTCTTCCTTTTCGATGCCAAAAGGGGGGGTGCATATTAGAGGAGGGCATAGAGTAGGCAGTTCCGGAAGTCTGTATCTGCCGAATACCTCAGCCAGTGGGGAAAAGGAAGAGGGCCTTGTGGCCAGGAACTTGGCATAAAAAAGGGGCTGCATCCCGCAACCGTTTGACAGACCCCAGGGGAAAAGCCCCATGGACTCTCCCTGTAGTCGAAGAATGTTGCAGGACTCCTCTGTCTCCTTTTCGGACATCAACCTCAGGCACCGTGGATTAATTTTCCTTAACGGCAGCGACCTGCTGCGTGCTCTCCGTGCTCCTCCCCAGCCCCCCGGCAGGTGTAAAATAGTTCCCGGCGGCTCCCACCGCGCGTTACAGACGGCTGCGCGGCCCCGGGACTGCTCGCAGTGCTCCCCTGCTCCGCAAGGGCTGCCCGCGGGCTGCGGAGCCACCTCGCCACCGGCGCGGCCACGGCCGGGGCCCTTCTCGACAGCAGCCGAGGGGCTGCGGAGCGGGCGGCTGCGGGACGATCAGCCATTTTATGCCGCGCGGTGCTGCCGCCTCCATCTAGTGCTCCATCGCGCCGCCGGCCGACCCCGCCTGGCGCGCTCCCGCTCGGCCGCGCTCGCCGCCCGCCCAGCCTCGCCGGAAGCTCTCCCGCCCGGGCCGTGCCCCGGCTCCGCCTGCGGTTCGGCAGGGCCAGGCCGCACGCGTGCTGCGTGGCTCGGAGCACCCGCGTTGCGCCGCAGGCCACGGGGAAGGCGGGGCGGGGCGGGCCGGCGCCATGGTGGTAGCGCGAGGAGAGGAGCGCCCGGGCGGGGCGGCGCGTGGCGCGGCGGTGAGCGCTTCTGCTTCCTGTCGCTCGGCGGCCGCCCTCGGCAGGTGCCGTGTGACCCCGCGGAGCGGCGGGGCCGGCCGGGCGGTGCGCGGCGAGGCTTTCGGCCAGCGGCGGCCGCAGCGAGAGGCTGCTGGCACTGCCCGTGCCGGTGGAGAGAGCGGGGATCCGAGGCCGGCCTTCCTAGGGTAACGAGGGGCGACCGCCTTTGCCGCGCTGCCCTCCGTGCAGCACGTGGCCGATTCCGGTGAACCCGAGGTCTCCGCAGCGGCGCGGGCGGGAGGGAGTGGGGAGCGCGCTCGGTGCTCTGCCGGCCGCTCCCGCCCAGCGCTGCGCTCCGCCGAGGCGTTTTCCCGCCCGTCCTGGGGAGGACACAAGGGACACCAAAGTTGGAGCTTAGCTGTCAGGGGGAGCAACTTGCCTCCATTGGCGACGTCCTTTTCCCTCTGATTCAGCTACCTTGTAGTAGGTGCGATGGTGCTGAAGAAGGGTGGCGGCTTGGCACAGTTGCTGGCATAGGTGGTGCAAGAGCTCCACGCAAGGAGCTTTGAGTGGCATGTGTGAGGGTAGGAGGGTACGGCACCCACAGCTGAAGGCAGAAAAGGTCAGGGCATGTCATCAGCCGCAATCGTGCTAAGTTGTTCATCTTTGCAAACAGCTTGCCGAGTTGTTCCTTTTCTTAGGTAATGGGGGTTTGTATCAACCAGAACTGCATATGGTCAGTATTTGCAGAGAAGGTTATTTGGACTGTTGTTGAGGTGAGTGTAGCAGTTTCTATGGCATTTTGCAAAAAAGTGACAGATCTCTCTGCGTTCCCCAATTCTTAACAAAAATGAAGTTAACAAAGCCCTGAAAAGAGGTTTTACAAAACTTGAGGGATTTTTTCCTACGAGTACTGTAGAGACAACCATAGTCACCTTGTCTTTCCAAAAGTGAAGGTTACATCTTTTTGTCCAAGAGCATCAAGTGCTTTTGGTCAGCGTTTGTGTGCAAGCATTAGCCTTGTTCTTGTTCTTCCCTGGAGAACTTTTACAGTACTCAGATGATCTGTGTAGGCTGCAGAGTGCAGTGGTGAACTTCAAGGCTTCCAGCAGAAGGGAGATGCTGTCCACGTTTTGGATTCTCCTTAGTCTGAACCTTCAATGTCCAAGGCTTCACTTTTCAAGCAGTTGGAAGAGCTCCAAATTAAGATATGAACAGGTCTTAATTGACCTTGTCACCGCCTCAGTTAGTCAAGTAATGCTGTGCACTGGATTTAATTGCCTAGTGCAACATGTGCTAAAGATATGTAGAGTATCTCCTCGATTACCCTCCCAGAAGGGTTTGAAGGGAGAACAAGGAGTTCCGAAGACAGGTATTTGGTGTACGAGAAGTAGAACGTTGTTGCTTGCAGGGCACTGCATGCACAAATGTCTAAGGAGGATCCTTCTTTTTTTGTCCCATCTATGCTTGTTCTCATTTGAAATCCTGAACATTCTGGAGGCTGGTTTTGTTAGGGTTGTGGCTGGGGAAGGGGTGGTGGTGGGGGAGGGGTGGGTGTTGTTTCTGATTTTTTTAATTTCCAGGATAGTGTACAAAGAACTTGTGCCCAAAACCAGCAGTATGAAGCAACGCAGGTATAAAAGAAGGTCACCGAAATGTCGGCTAATATGAATCTGAAAGCGCTTCAGTATTTTACCCAGGAGTTTCACTCCAACAAGGTGATTGTCCTTCACAGAAATGTAGTGGCAGGCTTATGCCATGCTAGAAGTGATGACCTTTCTCTGCCCCAAATTGACCAGCAAGATATTTTGGCTCTTGATTTAAACCCCTGAGCCAGCTGTGTTTCAGGCTGCAGAAGCTGCAGGTGTTGTGGCAGACGCGGGGTGCAGCCTTGCCTGCCGGTCCCGACCTGGCGCACGCCGGTGGCAGCCGTCAGCGCCTGGGGTCCCCTGTGCCGCCCACGCCAGGGCTCTGCCTGCCTGCTTGCACCCCCGGTAGCCTCAGGGAAACAGCGGACTACTCCATCTACTTTAAAAACAAAGAAGCAAACAAAAAGCCCACTGTAAAAATATGTAGAAGTCTTGAAACTAATTCTCAGCGCTTGCTCGGAGTTTGTTGATGGCGCAAATGGATTTTGGATAAACTGGTATTGCTAGTACTACTTTTAAATTAGGCTCCTGAACTTCAGAAAGGAGAAGATGGTGGTCACATACCCCTGAGGAATGTTTGAAAAAGTAAGAGTGCTCAGTCATTTAAAGGTGGCCAGAAAATGGGTGTGGCAGTGGAGTGGACACTCTGCGAGTAGGTAGCCTTAAGTCATGCAGCGACTGGCACTTCAGTGGGAATTTTGCATCAACACCAAGAGATCGTTCCATGATGTGTTGCATAACAGCAAATTGGGCCAAAATTCTGCTGACTTTGATCAAGGTGGACGGGCCACCTTCACTTAACCCAGCATAGGGACATAAATCAATGATGTTTGAAAAACAGCCATGAAACATAGCCCCTTTAGTTTATTGCACTGTTGCAAGTCTGCAAAGCTCTGTTGCCAGGTCATTGGAAGTAGCTGTTGGAATCTAACTGCATTTGGACACTTTGTCAGTCAGCATCACCAGGAGGCTTAACGGTTTAGGTTGAGAGGTGGTGCATGTTTTTTTTCAGAGGAATGGCCCAGTGAAGAGCAGTGTTCACTGCCATGACTGCCGTTGTCGCCTTCTAGAGAAATCTTGGTTCATTCAGAGAGAACTTCCTTGGTTCTGCTGGTTTGGTTTCGCAGCTGGAGCAAAGGTACAGCACTGGAAGCAATTCCTAGGGCAGAAGCGGGAGATATCCAAAGCTCTGCACTTTGTTGTCCTCAGCACAGTGTAAGTGAGCGTAGTCTAATTGGAGGAGTGGTGAGCATCAGTGATATCAGATTTTTTACAAGTTCTTAATTCTGTCAAAACAAGAAAGAAGGAGAGTGATGAAGATGAAATCCTTTCCTCTTAAATCTGCCTACAGAGCAACTTCAGGGGTAGTTGTAATGTGTATTCACCTATTTTGAATTGCCCAAAACCAGGCCTAGAGATGCTTCAGAGACAGAGTCAGAGAAGCGGGTATTTGCTTTATTTGGCGCTGGGTGCGTGGGGGATCGCTCCTCCTAACACACCCACGCAGAGCACTCCATACAGTCCAGCATTATGTGTAAAATTTTTGAATATTCATCCCATTCCTTGGGATAGGAGTAGTTCTAGAAATTACTTCTCGGAAGTCATTGATATCATTAGCAGATGTGCCACGCATGCGCTGTGTAGCCAGGTGGTCGCACTGAGGAAGGCTCCTCTTCTTCCTCGGGGGTCTTTCTGATAAAGATCAGTAGTCTCCGTCACAATGCACTTTTTACCTTTCTTTCTGGAGCATGCACAGTTCTTCACTGGATGATTCAGCGATCTCTGTGCTGGTTTTCAAAAGATCCTGTTCCTCTTATCTTGACAAGATTAAGGCAAGTGCTGCTGCTTAGGTTTTGTGATTAACATTTGCCGTCTCTTAGTAGTTCCCTCGTGTTTACATGAGTAAACTATGGATCAACCCCCTTCTCAATTTTAGCACTGAAAGGATATCAGAGTCATTTAAAGAGCTGTCTCCTATGGAGTACTATAAAACTGCCATCATGGTAACACGTTTTCATACAGTCGTTTTAGCACAGAAGTAATAGATGTACAATCTTGGATGTTTCAACCTGCTGACTCAAGAGCCAGTGTTGAGCTTTTCTCTTTTAAATCCAGTCTTAGAGCTCTGCAGGGATCACTACAGCATGACGTTGTGACAAGGGGATGCTGATTCATGCATAAACCTTTGATGCTTTCCTTCTATCTTCAAGCAGCTTTGCAAACCAGTGATGATCTGGCATGTTGCAACTTGAGAGTCATGGTAAAGGTTTCACCAAACACTTTGTAATATCATGCTGCAGCTTTCATTCCTAAGGAAATAGCATTGAGCATATGGCTGGCAAAATGCCAAAAGAATGAGCCAAACCCAATATCCTTTAATGGGAAAGATGGAAAACATTGAGATGTGTTTATTTGAACTAAAATTCCTGTGGACCAAGCCTAAATGTATTTCACACTAAATTCTTAGAACTGATTTTAAGGGAAGATGTGAGAAAGATGAATTCACAAGCGGAATTTTCAGCAGCATAATATTGAACATTTGTTAGTAGAACAAAGGCATATCACAGCGCGGGAGCACTTAGCAATATTGCTAGAGGCGTGGCTCCATTCATGTTACTGTGAACTTAAGTACTTTTTAAACATAGTCCTTAAGCCCAGAAAGTAATTTACACTTCACTCAACTTTTCCCCCCCCTCCTGTCTCTGCCCCCTTGTGCCAGCGCATGCCAGCACGCTGCCGCCTCGGTCCTCTGGATAGCTCCAGAATTGAAGGCTGGCACCCCGCTCCGGTGCCTCCTCAGTCTCCAACCTAATTTGTAGTTGACAGATTCTTTGGGAGGTGTGAGTTTTGATGAGATAACAGACTTCCTGGGATGCATGCGGTTCATCTTCTTTGTTTCTTTAAGATGTCTTGGTTTCTACCTCTGTCATTTCTCAACTTAAAGGACATTTATTATCACGTGTTTATTACCACGTTTCCCAACATGTTACCACTCTTTCGAAGTTACAATTTACTCTAGTCTTGTTTTTACTTAACTATATTTTACCTGTTTCTACGTAGTACATGATCACTTCTAAATGTTAAAATCATATATGGGAAAGACAAGATTTATCTTTCACTCATTTATCACAGGAGGAATGTGTTAGCTGCTCGTGTTGCAGTTCACTTGTAATGCTGGTCTATTACCGCAGGCCTGGGCCCTAGGCTATATCACCATGTCCCGCAGCCATAGGGAGGAGGAGGAGGAGAGAAGATCCAGCAGGCAGGAATTGTGCAGCAAGATTTATTCATTTAATTATTTTACAAACTCTTTTACAGACTTTCTTCTTCATAATCTATTTGGACAAAGGATCAGCCACCCCTTGGGGTGATTGGCTAAAATCCTAAAACATCCATTGTCAAAATATTTTTCTACTATACCATAAACAAGACTTTTCAAGGTTGCAGGTGGCTTGGTCGTTTCCATACTCTGCTACCTCTTCTGTGAGAGAGAAAAGTCTCTCACGGACTTAGAAAATAGCAAGAAAATCCTCGCTAGCAGCATTTTTGTATCTACACTGGTCCTTCTCATTTCCTTTTCTCTAGAACACATTTCTCAGGCTCAGTGAGCAGATGTGCGTGCAAGTGGTTTGGTGTGTCCTTGGAATTCAACTAGTCAGGGTCAGATGGGTTTCTGCAGTGAAAGGATACAAGGAAACGGGGATATAGCCTACAGTGGGAACTCCTGTGATTTTGCTCCTCTCCAAACATTTCTCCTCTCAAAATGGATCTCTGTAGGAAATGGCAATCAGGCCTTAAATGCGCCAATCAGGCTTGTAAATAAACCCATATTATCAGTCAATCTCTTCAATCTATTCATGTGTTTATATGGGATTTTATTCCTATAGAATAGAAAACTCGGAGCAGTGGCAAAGAAGGGGGGGGGTGGGGGTGGGGCAGCAGCGGCCCTGCTCTGAGCGGGGCAGGGAAAGGCAGGCTCGGGATGCCGGGGTTTCTCACCTGAGGCACCCGAGCAGATGGTGAAGAGTCCCTCTTTTAGTGAAGGTAGACTGTTAAGAAGGTTCCAATGCAACGGCCGCTCTTACGAACAGAGCTGCACTCACGGTAGAAGAAAGGCAGCAGGAGACGGAATCCTGCAGTGGTGACCAATTCTCCCCGCAGCCACCGCAGCCTCTCTCCCCTCCGAATGCTTGAGAGAACAAGAGCTGGGGGCTGCATGCAACCCCGTTTTGCCAGTCCAAAGTTCACTGTATCTCTGCCCTCACAAGACACCTCAGCTAAAGGGAGTAGCCAGCTGCATCCCTCTCCTGAGCAGTGACAACTTCTTTTGTCTCTCTTAAGTGTCCAGTCGTTATTGTCTCCTAGCGTATAGGGGAAAGCTCCTTAAGAGAAAATAAAACCTCAAAAAATAAAAGGAGAACTACTAAAACCCCAACATACGGGTGATTCTCACTTTCCTTTACTGTCCTGTGGTGGTCGGCGATGGAAGAGACGGGGCAGATTGCTCGGATGCAAGAAGCCGATTTTATTGATACAGAGCTGAGTATTTATACCTTTTCAGCAGTAACTAAAAATAGATTCTTATATAAGCAGCAATCACTATAACAACCATATCTATGTTTCTTAATAACATTGCAAAACTACAAGCTAGCATTAACCGACAGCAAGCATGCCGTTCCCTTACACTAGCTATTTCCTGGTAGGCCGTACTGCCTGCCATGGTTTGCGGCCTAGCAGCGTTAGCGCGTCCACTTCTGACATGAGTTTAGCAGTGCTCTCACTTCTGCTTTCTAGCTGTATCTCCACACTTCTCAGCTCCATGTAAAAGCACATGCTCTCAGTGTCGTAGAGTCCTTAGGGAAAGCAAACAGCGGTTCCGCTTCACACTGCTAAATGTGCCAGGACAGAAAGCTTTCACTGACCTTGCCTTGCCTTTTCCTTGCAGCCTTTCCTCTTCAGAGTGAAAGATAGATTTAGAAGAACTATAAAGATTTTAGTTATAGGCTAGCTGTGTTGAGATTAGTTAGAGTAGGAAGGAATTTGGGCCCAGTGAGAGTTAACGAAAATAGTTAAGAGAGCTGGACCTGAAAGGGGTTTTAAGATGTGATTACCAAATAACTGATGATCTGTCATTTGCATGTTTGCTTAGCTGTGCTTAGAAGGAGGAATAGAAACTTTGATAAGTTGGTGTAGGGAACAAGGACAATTACCAATTTCCTCCCTTGGTGGGAACCCGTTCAAAAGTCACGCAAGAGGAAACTTAAGAGGTCACTAAAGTAATTCGGATTGTTAAAGTTCAAAAAGGCAAAAAGGCCAAAATGAGGAAGATGAGTTACTTCATCTTTCTTGGGACCACTGACCCAATTCAAGACCACTGACTCCATTCAGGACACACACTATGCATGCTTAATGACATTTAAGCTCATTTCCATATGAAGCGGAGAATGGGAGGTGTTAATGTTACGAATATGCATTTGTATTTTGGATATTCCTAATATGTGGAAATAAAGAGTGTCGTGTTTGCTTGGATCGGGGCCCTGCGTCTTAGGCAGCGCGGCAAAGGCGGCCACCCCTCGTTACCCTAGGAAGGCCGGCCTCGGATCCCCGCTCTCTCCACCGGCACGGGCAGTGCCAGCAGCCTCTCGCTGCGGCCGCCGCTGGCCGAAAGCCTCGCCGCGCACCGCCCGGCCGGCCCCGCCGCTCCGCGGGGTCACACGGCACCTGCCGAGGGCGGCCGCCGAGCGACAGGAAGCAGAAGCGCTCACCGCCGCGCCACGCGCCGCCCCGCCCGGGCGCTCCTCTCCTCGCGCTACCACCATGGCGCCGGCCCGCCCCGCCCCGCCTTCCCCGTGGCCTGCGGCGCAACGCGGGTGCTCCGAGCCACGCAGCACGCGTGCGGCCTGGCCCTGCCGAACCGCAGGCGGAGCCGGGGCACGGCCCGGGCCGGAGAGCTTCCGGCGAGGCTGGGCGGGCGGCGAGCGCGGCCGAGCGTGAACGCGCCAGGCGGGGGTCGGCCGGCGGCGCGATGGAGAGCTAGATGGAGGCGGCAGCACCGCGCGGCATAAAATGGCTGATCGTCCCGCAGCCGCCCGCTCCGCAGCCCCTCGGCTGCTGTCGAGAAGGGCCCCGGCCCTGGCCGCGCCGGTGGCGAGGTGGCTCCGCAGCCCGCGGGCAGCCCTGGCGGGGCAGGGGAGCACTGCGAGCAGTCCCGGGACCATGCAGCCGTCTGTAACGCGCGGTGGGAGCCGCCGGGAACTATTTTACACCTGCCGGGGGGCTGGGGAGGAGCACGGAGAGCACGCAGCAGGTCGCTGCCGTTAGGGAAAATTAATGCACGATGCCTGAGGTTGATGTCCGAAAAGGAGACACAGGAGTCCTGCAACATTCTTCGACTACAGGGAGAGTCCATGGGGCTTTTCCCCTGGGGTCTGTCAAACGGTTGCGGGATGCAGCCCCCTTTTGCTGTCAAGTTCCTGGCCAGAGCACCCTCTTCCTTTTCCCCACTGGCTGAGGTATTCGGGAGATACAGATTTCCAGAACTGCCTACTCTAAGTCCCCCTCTAATATGCACCCCCCCTTTTGGCATCGAAAAGGAAGAAAAAAACCCCATTTCTAATTCTATTAAGTCTTTGTTGCCTTGCTCTAGGTTCAGGAATTTAACACGCCCTGGATTAATCAACAGTCTCTGATGATTAGTAACAGTTCTAGAGAACTAATAGTTTCTTCTGTTACTTCACTCCCCATAAGTTCGTAGCCTTGTCTACAGGCCAATTCACACGGTCTGTTTGTAAAGACTCATCCACCTCCTTCCTTTTAATCCCTCCTCTTTTTATTTGATCTGTATTTGTCTTTACAAACCTTAATTACCATTGATTTAATTTTTTCTTCTTGAGTCTTCTTGGCTTTTGCTATTATTTGCAGTGACATCCTTTTCTGTCCTTTTGTAGTCCTTTCTGGATCAGGTAGGCATGGCTGCTAGCGGCATCCCCTTGACCACCTGCTGAAAGAGCTGCACCCAGCATGGTGTCACGCATGCTCAAAAGATTAGAGTTGCTATAGCATATAAGAGGAGAAATGGTATTCATTTAGCCCATAGCTGGCCAGTTAACCATGAAAACATGTCCCATTACCATCCTTTCAACACTTGGACAGGTCCATGAGCTGAGGTTATTTCCTTTGTTATTTGTTTGACCACATTTCCGCTGTCCTCTGCTTGCAAACAGCAGCTCGAGTCATTGAATTTCCCACAAACTCCTCCTTCTTCTGCTAACAGATAATCTAATACCATCCAATGTTGAAAATACCGCTTTCCTCATTGAAGTGGGTTGCTCAGCAAGACGGTCAAGAGCTGTGGCTGGCTGGTTGGTAATTATTTCTGAGACAGCTTGTAACCTAATTATCTCATTGAAATGATAAATGGGTTCCCAGGCATCTGGGATTAATTCCTTAGGTTTCCAAGGGGCTGGTCCATCGTGTTGCGTAACTTGTTCTGGTGGCCATTCATCTTTTCCCCGTTTTGGGGTGCTCCCTGCAGCCAAGGCTGCCTCAGCTGACTGCTTTTCTCTAATTAAATCCTCACAGATTTTGGTTCCTAAGTGATTTCCCTGAATTTGTAGTAGCAAAAAGAACAATGGTCTAATATACCCCAGGGCTATACCATATCCCTGACCAGTTTGGAGGTAACCTGAGCTAAGCATGTTGGCCACAAATCCAATAATGTCCTTTCAAAGCCCCTGTTGCATTAGCAAAGGGGCCTTCCTACCCTTGGTCATCAATTGGCGGGTCAAAATACAGCAGGATTCCCGGGCCTAACGGTCCTCCAACAATAGCTGCCCCACCATAAGGGTCACAGTATTTGCATTTCCAAGCTCCCACACAGGGTTGCCATCTACATTTACATCTGCAAGCTGTTTGGTTGGATTTGGAGCAGAACTCACTAAAAGGCTTTGAGTTCCAATCCGGTGTTGCCATTCCCACTGATAATCACAAACAACATGTCTTCTACTTGTGGAATTTTTGTGGGGACAGCTTAAAAATAGGTGGTCAAAAAAACCCCTTGTCCCTCCCCATTGCTTTACAGGCTTCCAAATGTTTTTGGTAAGTGTGGTAAGAACACCTTACGCAGCTACCATTAGTGAGCTGAACAGGTATTTGATTGCAATTGTTTTGATATTTGGAACAATTGTAAGGAGGGCAATTGGAGGGCCAAAGCCAATTGCTTAAAGCCAGAGAGAAAGTCAATTGACAAACGCCTTTTCCTACATAGACCCGCCCTGTCCTGTTTAGGCAATAAGTGCCTGTTGGAGAAGAATGAAGTGGCCATGGACTTCCTTCTTTGGCCCCAAATCCCATGCCATTGTGGCCCTCCCATTGACCCACCATTTAGGTTCAGCTGGGCTAGCCAACCATGGCCACTCTTCAGATCCTCCTGGCCCTCCACAGAGCCAGCAATTGCTAAGGTTCAAAACTTTTGCTACTTCTTCTCCTAAGGCTGCCAATTGATTCTCCCACTCCTGGCCTAAACTTAGCTGACCATATAAAAGTAGAATTATTAAGGAAAATGTTTTAATAGTGTGATCTAATTAGCTAGTCTAATTTTCCCGTTGTCTTCTGCACCACCTGTGGCAATTGACGACACAGAAACTACTTAACGTGAAACAATGGCTGCAAGTATTAGCCCCCCAGTGAGTGGAGATTCTAGAGGAGGGATGCCCATAGAGACTATTTCAGCAGATGGTCTGTGGGTAGGCACGCAGGGCTTCCTCTGATGTCGAAGCACTGGCTACTGCTCCGGCCCACTCCTGCAGAGTGTCAGTCACGGCCTCCCGGCCTTCTCCTCCAGCTGAGATGTGCAAATCTCTGAGGCTTCAGAGACCTTGACCCGAGAGTGACGGGTCCACCTGTGTTCAGCTGTCTTGATGGCTGTTTCTGTCGTCAGTGACACTTGGAATGGGCCACGCCATTTCACCGCCACTGGCGCTTCTTTCTACTCCTTAACTAGGACTCAATCTCCTGGTTGGATGTTACAAGCAGCAAAGTCCAAAGGTGGGGCTTGTGCCAGCTGAGCTTCCTGTTGAAGGGGTTTCACAAGAAGCAGTATCCTGGCCACAGATGGTTTTCAATATACATCACTTACCTCTACTCCCCCACTAGGTTGAGACTTAGCCGGGTAATTCATAACAACGACGGAAAGGGGGATAACGGAATCTCTCTTCTGGGTCGGGCTCTCATTCTCGCCAAAGCCAATGTCCAAAGCCTTAGCCATGGCATCTTGGTTTCTATTCGCAGCTTCAAAAGGTGTTTCTTTCTCTATTCATTGTTTTCTACCCGAGCCGAGCTCTGGGGGTGCCAGGGCCTATGGAGGTTCCATTGTGTTCCTAAAGAAGCCAAAACCCCTTGAAGGATCTTTCCTGTAAAATGAGTTCCCCTATCTGAGTCTATTGCTTCTACAATGCTGTATCTTGGAATGATTTGTTCCAAAGATGCCTTAATAACTGATCCTGTCGTTGCTGAAGCAGTTGGAAATGCCTCTGGCCACCTTGCTAGCTGACATACCATTAGCAGAAGATATGAAGCCTTCCCACTTGGGGCATCTCAGGAAAATCCCCCCGGCATCTTTGGAAGGGACATGCAGCCCAAGGCCTCCCTCCCCTGGCAAGTTACTTTGTAACTTGGCTGTTTGCTTTAGCACAGATCAAGCAACCTTCAACAGCTCGTTTTGCCAGTCTAAAAAGACCCCCAGCAACATACAGCATGAGGAAGGCTTCTGCCAATCCTCAGGAAGTGCAAGGACTCTCTTCACGGAGTTCTTTTAATATTGGTAGGGCCAAAGCTTCTGGTATCTCTTGTTTGCCATCCCTTGTAAACCAATTATTGTCTTTTTTCTCTGCCACACGGTTTTTTACTGTATCTCGAACTCCTCTGGTAGAAAAGACAGCTTCCCGGGCAGTGATGGAGTCGCTGGGAGCAAAGGAGGCATCTTGGAGAGTTCTGGCAGAAGTGTTGCTTTCTGAATTTCTTCATCCACCAAAAAGGAGACAGAGGAGTCCTGGAACATTCTTCAACTACAGGGAGAGGCCATGGGGCTTTTGCCATGGGGTCTCTCAACTGATTGCGGGACGCAGCCCCCTTTTTATGCTAAGTTCCTGGCAACAGCACCCTCTGAGGTACTCGGGAATTACAGACTTCCGGAACCGCCTACTCTATGCTCCCCTCTAATAGGCACCCCCCTCTTGCTATGGAAAAGGAAGAAAACGAAACTACTCCTAATGCTATTAAGTCTTTGTTGCCTTGCTCTAGGTTCAGGAATTTAACATGGCCTTGGCTGAGCAACAGTCTCTGTCGATTAGTAACAGTTTCTAGAACTAACACTTTCTTCTGTTACTCCCCTACCAGTAAATTCCTAGCCTTGTCTAAGGACGGATTCACACGGTCTCTTTGTAAAGACACATCCATGTTACTCCTTTCACTCCCACACCTTCTTGGAGGTGGGACGGCTCCCCCTGGCACAGCACCTGGCACAAAACCCCCCTATGCGCACACGCACACCTGCACTTACCCTGCACTCCGCTGCACACACACACACACACACCGCCCGCACACTAACACCCCCCTCCACATCCCCACCATGCTACTTGCAGTGGCCCCGCCCCTGCCATCCCGGCCGGCTGGCAGCACCCACTCCTCACATGCTTCCCCATGCCTTGCGTTTCCTTGCTGCCCCCTCTGTAGCCTTCTGTCAACCTGCCTTTTCTCCCCTGCCTTGCATTGGCTTGCTCACCCATCCCCCACCTGACTTCCTTTCACATTCGTCTAGGTCTGGCCTCACCTTTCCTTTTCCTTCTAGGACCCTCATTGCCTTGCCTCGCCTCGCCTCGCAAAGCCACCACTTGCCTTGCCCTGCCCTTGAAGCCCTCCCTTGCCTTGCATGACCTTGCTCACCCCTCCCCCACCTGGAATTCAAGACCCCTTTTCAATGACATTTCATGGCCTTGCCCTGCCCCTTCTGCTCCTCCTAGGAATCTCAAAGCTCTCAAGCATCTCCGGTGTTTCAGGATCACAGGAGAGGAAGACCAGGGGAGGACGCATGTTGCCACGCTCATCTCCATGGGCAGCCTTTGTCTGGGAGCAATCCTTGCATGTCTTGAATCTTGGAAGGGCAATTCACATTTTGCCCTTGAGCTCGGGGACCAGAATGAGAGTTCTTTTGCATACAAAGGAAAGCAGGTAGCTCAAGTCTTTTAGGTGCAGAGGAGACATGACCCACGCGGGATCAAGGCCACACAAAGCACTTGGTCCTGGCCACTTTTGTGTACCAGCAGTCCTTGAATGTACTTCTCACCTGCCTTGCCTGGCCTTGCCTTGGCAACACAACAGTTTCCTTGTCTTGCCCTGCTAGCCCTCTGGAGCCCGCTGGAGCCTTGCATTCCTTTGCATGGCCATGCCCCATCCTTGACCTGCCTACTGCTTTCCTCCAGGGCCTTGACTTGCCAAGCACTTCCTGTTTCTGCCTGGCCTACCCATCAGTGGACTTTCCTTCCTACGGCCAGCCTTGCCTCTAACGTCTGGGCCTTCTCTTGCCTACCACTCCATTTGCTTTCCCCTCACTGCTCTGGCCTTGCTTACCTCTCCCTTGACTTGCCCACAATTGCCTGCACTTGCCTTGCAGCACCTTGCCTGCATAGAAGGCAAGGTAAAGAATGGTAAGCAGGGCAAAGCAAAGCCAGCAAGTTGTAGGTAGTGCGAGGCAAGGCAGACGTAGGCAAAGGAAGCAGAGCAAGGGTAGCTTAAGAAGAACTCGACAAGGTACTGAAGGCAAGGCAAGGCCAAGAGACTCGGAGTGCCTTTCCTTGGGAAGGCAAGGACATAGTGCCAGTGTTGCTGCAGCAGATGTTAAGGTGGCATGGGGAGGAATAGAAAGTGCTGAGAACAGCGTGTGTGCTGCTAGTTTGAGGGGTGCAGTTGAAGTTGTAGGCAGCAAGATCTTCCTCAGCTGGCACTGTTTTGAGCTCTGTTTTTGCCAGATGGTTTCAAGTTGGTGGGCAGAATCTGCGAGAGGGAAAAGATTTGTTTGGGCCAAAGAGGTTTGTCTGGCTCTTGGAGTGTGGTGTAAAGAAGAGGCTGCTCTTGGAAGGGGAAGATGAGGGAAATCTTTTTGTCCTGATGTGCTGTTGATTGGAGTGCAGGGACGTTTGCAACTTGCCTCTGCCCTTGGGGCGGTTTCGAGCAGCGCCAGGTGCTTGGCCTTCTTTTGCAAGTCGTCAGCGCCATCGTGCGGTTGTTTCGATGAGCGCTGACAGTGCCGGGGAAAAAGCCAAGCGCTTCGCTGGCGCGGCCGCAGTCGTGTGCGAGCAGTTGGTGGAAGAGCTCCGCTGTGCATCCTGCCTCTTGGAGACACAAAAGAATGTGATCCTGCGCGTCGCGGGGAAGCAAGAGGAATCTTTTCATTGTTGGCTGTGCAGTTTCGAAGCGGCAAAAGTCAAGGCAGTTCCAGCACGGCCTCTTTCTTTCAGAACCTTTTCTGTGCCATCTTGAACATGCTCAACATGGAACTCGCACCCACTGAACTGCATCAAAGGTCCTGGAGAGATGCACTTTCCTTCAAGCTCTAGGTACCATCCTACCCTCCACCTCTCGCGGATCCCAAAGCCCTTCCAAACATCCAGCAGCTGCACGCAGAGAACAAGTGCTAGAACAAGGCGTTGGCCTTCCTAGTCCCTCTAAAGTCTGTAAACTAGGCGAAACATTGCAGTGACCAGCACTTTCCTTCGCAACTATCTATAGAGCGTCATCACATTCTCTCAGAGTGGCTAAGTCCACCCTTGCAGCGCAGCATTTCCAGCCACAGTTGGGACTGAGAGATGGGCCAGGTGAGAAAGCATTTGTTGACTATCCCTCGTCTCTGGAAGACTTGATACTCGCAGCGCAATCACGTCCACTCACCTTCAGTGTGGCCAAGTTCAAGCAGCTAGAGCTCACAGAGATGGGAGAGTCAGGAGAGAAGCCGTTCCAAAAGTACCGTGTAGTGACAGCAGCATTAAACCTGTGCACAGCAGTCTACAGCACTGTAGACCGTGGCTTCTCTGACAAGACGTGCCATCCCATTGTTGGCTCTCGCAGCTCGGTTGCTAGCTGCTCTCCTGAAGAAAAGAACTAGAAGGAAAAGCCAATGCTGGGCTGCACCTTCCCCTTGCCTCACGTAAAAGCCACTTCAACTCCCCGCTGCACTCTCTACTTCCCCTCTCCTTGGCATCGACCACTGTGTTTTCAGCATCTCGGAGCCGAAAGGTAAGCGCCAGTGTTCCCAGGGATGGTTGGAAGAGGGATAAGTAGTAGCACAAGTAGCTGTCGTTGAACTTCCTCCTTCTCAATGCTAACGTGAACTCGGCAGGCAGGCGAGCGCCAGCCACCCTCCTTTCTCAGTTTGTACGCTGCGGACGCGAGCCCGGTGCTCGGCGCCTTCGTTCGGCCTCTTTAGTACCCATGTGGCGCTTTCGTTCTGCCGGAGTCGAAGCGTCGTCTACTTCTCGCCCAGAGAGCACGGTGCCGGCAGCGAAATGCTCCAGCCCACTGCTTGTGCCGACACACGCCTGGGCTATGCACTTTGCCTCTCAGCGACATACAGCAGCACATTCGGTCTAAATGAAAAGGGAAAGATTCTCGGCTACGTCTGGCACAGAGAACAGCTGTAGTTCAACGGGCTTACCCAGAGCATGCCCCCGACGCGTGGGAACTTGTATTTGCACCACATTCCAGTGGCAGTCCTCTTTCCTTTACAGGCAGCACAGCGCCGTCAGATCGCGGTGCTCTCTGCACGTGCCTTCTCACTTCCAAGTAGCACCGCGCACATTAGAGCCTTGCAGGGAGAGAAGACGCGGATAGTCGTGTCGCAGAGAAGAACGTGGCAGGGCGAAAAGGTGTTCTTCTTTTGTCCTCCTCGTCGCCCAGAGTGTGGTGCTGTGTTGAAAGTCTTGGCCAGCGAAAAGCTAATCCAGCCAGTGTTTCTCTCCTGACGCATTTCGCTGAGCGAGAGCTACGCGGACAGTTTGGACTCTGTGAAGCAGCAAGAAAATGATTGTACGTCGAGCAGAGGAAAATCCTTGCACAGCACACTGTGGCCGCGTGCAGTGTTGGCGCTGAAGAGCGGCAAAGCTCAAAGGCATCGCTGGGCTTCAGTTCTGTCCCGACCGCAGAAGGCGAAGAACGAAGCAGCTGAGCACCGGCTGCATGTACTCAGTGGAGCGAATTCCAAATGTCCAGCCAAGAACTGCTTCACAAGCAGATTCAGCTGAGAATGCTCTGGCTGCTTCACAAAGGAAGGTGCTGTGTTGCACTTCCTGGACACTACCTGGTCAGAAGCAGTTTCTTACACCTTCAATGCTGCAGAGTCCATGCAGCTAGAGCACACTCAGAAGGACGCGTCCAGAAAGAAGGCGTTCTTCAAGTATCCCCCTCTTCCAAGCAGCCTTGAAACTGAGCACAACACACTGCGGCTCAGGAGGTTCCTTCTCAGATAGACGTGCCGTCACATTCTTCACTCTCGCAGCTCTGTTGCCCACTTGCAGCAGCTGCTCCCAAAGAAAAAGGCTCCAGAAGTAAAAGCCACTGCTGGACTGCACTTTCCCCTTGCCTCACGTCAAGCACCAGAAACTGTCCGCTGCACTCTCTATTTCCCTTCTCCGCCGCATGGCGAAGCATAAACGTAATCGCAATTGTTTCCAGGGGAAAGCTGGAAGAGAAATAGGTAGCAGCACAAGTAGCTGCAAGTTGGACTTTAAGTTTCGAGCTGCTAATGTGAACCCGAAAACAAGCGAGTGGCAGCCACGCCTCCTCTTGCAGCCTGTGCGATGCACACACCAGCTCGGTGCTCTGCCTTCATTCTTATGCTCTTCGTAGCAGGTGGCGCTTTCGTTTTGCTGGAGACGAACCGTCGTCTACTTGTCGCCCAGAGAGCACGGTGCCGGCAGCCAAATGCTGCAGGCTGCTGCTTCTGCCGAAACACGCCTGGGCTATGCAATTTCTCTCTAGCGCTGAAGTAGCGCCACATTCTGTTTGCTTTGTAGCCAGCATCTTTACGGAAAGCTTCTCGGCTACGTCTGGCACAGAGAACAGCTGTAGTTCAACGGGCTTACACGGAGCTTGTCCCCGACGCGTGGAACTTGTATTTGCACCACATTCCAGTGGCAGTCCTCTTTCCTTTACAGGCTGCACAGCGCCGTCCGATCGCGGTGCTCTCTGCACGTGCCTTCTCACTTCCAAGTAGCACCGCGCACATTAGAGCCTTGCAGGGAGAGAAGACGCGGATAGTCGTCTCACACAGAAGAACGTGCCAGGATGAAAAGATGTTCTTCCTTTGTCCTGTTTCTTGCCCGAATTGTGTTGCAGTGTTGAAAGTCTTGGCCAGCGAAAAGCTAATCCAGCCAGTGTTTCTCTCCTGACGCATTTCGCTGAGCGAGAGCTACGCGGACAGTTTGGACTCTGTGAAGCAGCAAGAAAATGATTGTCCGTCGAGCTGAGGAAAATCCTTGCACAGCACACTGTGGCCGCGTGCAGTGTTGGCGCTGAAGAGCGGCAAAGCTCAAAGGCATCGCTGGGCTTCAGTTCTGTCCCGACCGCAGAAGGCGAAGAACGAAGCAGCTGAGCACCGGCTGCATGTACTCAGTGGAGCGAATTCCAAATGTCCAGCCAAGAACTGCTTCACAAGCAGATTCAGCTGAGAATGCTCTGGCTGCTTCACAAAGGAAAGCGCCGCCGTGGCACTCCTGGACACAACCTGGTCAGAAGCAGTTTCTTACACCTTCAATGCTGCAGAGTCCATGCAGCTAGAGCACACTCAGAAGGACGCGTCCAGAAAGAAGGCGTTCTTCAAGTATCCCCCTCTTCCAAGCAGCCTTGAAACTGAGCACAACACACTGCGGCTCAGGAGGTTCCTTCTCAGATAGACGTGCCGTCACATTATGCAGCTCGCATACTGTGGGCTCGCAGAGCTCGCAGCTCTGTTGCCCACTTGCAGCAGCTGCTGCCAAAGAAAAAGGCTCCAGAAGTAAAAGCCTTTTACTGCTGGACTGCCCTTTCCCCTTGCGTCATGTCAAGCACCAGAAACTGTCCGCTGCACTCTCTATTTCCATTCTCCGTCGCATCTACCACTGTAATCTCTGCATCTCGAAGAATAAACCCCGGCCCAATTCTTTCTGTCGTCATCTTGTCTCACAGAGGGCACGCCGGCAGAGAAACGCTCCAGGTTGCTGATTCTTCCGAAACACACCTGGGCTGTGCATTTTCCTTCGCTGCCCTTGGTAGCACCACATTCTGTTTGCTTTGTAGCCTGAATATCAAGGGAAAGATTCTCAGCTACGTCTGGCACAGAGAACAGCTTTAGTTCAACGGGCTTACCCGGCGCTTACCCCGACGCGTGGGAACTTGTATTTGCACCACATTCCGGGGGTAGTCTTCCTTCCTTTACAGGCTGCACAGCGCCGTCAGATCGCAGTGCTTCTCTGCACGTGCCTTCTCACTTCCAAGTAGCACCGCGCACATTAGAGCCTTGCAGGGAGCAAAGACGTGGATAGATGTGTGGCAGAGAAAATCGTGCAAAGACGAAAAGGTGTTCTTCTTTTGTCCTCCTCGTCGCCCAGATTGTGGTGCTGTGCTGAAAGCGTGGGTATTATTACCCCTTCTCGCAGTGAGACTATGTGCTGCGTTGGAACTGTTGGCCAGTGAAAGGCTAATCCAGCAAGTGCTTCCCTCCTGATGCATTTTGCTGAGCGAGAGCTGAGGAAAATCCGTGCACTGCACACTGTGGATGCATGCAGTATACACGCAGAAGAGCGGCGAAGCTCATAGTCATCGCACACACCAGCCCAGTGGCCTGGGGCTGCGTTCTTCTCCCTTACCGGCGCTGGACAGAACTGAAGCATTCAGCTGTGGCTCTCTTTTTGTGGAACTGTGGACAGTTTCTGGTGCTTGACGAGAGGCAAGGGGAAAGTGCAGTCCAGCAGTGGCTTTTACTTCTGGAGCCTTTTTCTTTGGGAGCAGCTGCTGCAAGTGGGCAACAGAGCTGCGAGAGTGAAGAATGTGACGGCACGTCTATCTGAGAAGGAACCTCCTGAGCCGCAGTGTGTTGTGCTCAGTTTCAAGGCTGCTTGGAAGAGGGGGATACTTGAAGAACGCCTTCTTTCTGGACGCGTCCTTCTGAGTGTGCTCTAGCTGCATGGACTCTGCAGCATTGAAGGTGTAAGAACCTGCTTCTGACCAGGTAGTATCCAGGAGTGCAACACAGCGCCTTCCTTTGTGAAGCAGCCAGAGCATTCTCAGCTGAATCTGCTAGTGAAGAGGCTTTTGACTGGACATTTGAAATTCGCTCCACTGAGTACATGCAGCCGGTGCTCAGCTGCTTCGTTCTTCGCCTTCTGCGGTCTGGACAGAACTGAAGCCCAGCGATGACTTTTAGCCGTGCCGCTCTTCAGCGCCAACACTGCACGCGGCCACAGTGCGCTGTGCACGGATTTTCCTCAGCTCGACGGACAATCATTTTCTTGCTGCTTCACAGAGTCCAAACTGTCCGCGTAGCTCTCGCTCAGCGAAATGCATCAGGAGAGAAACACTGGCTGGATTAGCTTTTCGCTGGCCAAGACTTTCAACACAGCGCTACACTCTGGGCAACGAGGAGGACAAAAGAAGAACACCTTTTCGCCCTGCCACGTTCTTCTCTGCGACACGACTATCCGCGTCTTCTCTCCCTGCAAGGCTCTAATGTGCGCGGTGCTACTTGGAAGTGAGAAGGCACGTGCAGAGAGCACCGCGATCTGACGGCGCTGTGCTGCCTGTAAAGGAAAGAGGACTGCCACTGGAATGTGGTGCAAATACAAGTTCCCACGCGTCGGGGGTAAGCTCCGGCTAAGCCCGTTGAACTACAGCTGTTCTCTGTGCCAGACGTAGCCGAGAATCTTTCCCTTTTCATTTAGACCGAATGTGCTGCTGTATGTCGCTGAGAGGCAAAGTGCATAGCCTAGGCGTGTGTCGGCACAAGCAGTGGGCTGGAGCATTTCGCTGCCGGCACCGTGCTCTCTGGGCGAGAAGTAGACGACGCTTCGACTCCGGCAGAACGAAAGCGCCACATGGGTACTAAAGAGGCCGAACGAAGGCGCCGAGCACGGGGCTCGCGTCCGCAGCGTACAAACTGAGAAAGGAGGGTGGCTGGCGCTCGCCTGCCTGCCGAATTCACGTTAGCATTGAGAAGGAGGAAGTTCAACGACAGCTACTTGTGCTACTACTTATCCCTCTTCCAACCATCCCTGGGAACACTGGCGCTTACCTTTCGGCTCCGAGATGCTGAAAACACAGTGGTCGATGCCAAGGAGAGGGGAAGTAGAGAGTGCAGCGGGGAGTTGAAGTGGCTTTTACGTGAGGCAAGGGGAAGGTGCAGCCCAGCATTGGCTTTTCCTTCTAGTTCTTTTCTTCAGGAGAGCAGCTAGCAACCGAAAGTGCTGGTCACTGCAATGTTTCGCCTAGTTTACAGACTTTAGAGGGACTAGGAAGGCCAACGCCTTGTTCTAGCACTTGTTCTCTGCGTGCAGCTGCTGGATGTTTGGAAGGGCTTTGGGATCCGCGAGAGGTGGAGGGTAGGATGGTAGCTAGAGCTTGAAGGAAAGTGCGTCTCTCCAGGACCTTTGATGGAGTCCAGTGGGTGCGAGTTCCATGTTGAGCATGTTCAAGATGGCACAGAAAAGGTTCTGAAAGAAAGAGGCCGTGCTGGAACTGCCTTGACTTTTGCCGCTTCGAAACTGCACAGCCAACAATGAAAAGATTCCTCTTGCTTCCCCGCGACGCGCAGGATCACATTCTTTTGTGTCTCCAAGAAGCAGGATGCACAGCGGAGCTCTTCCACCAACTGCTCGCACACGACTGCGGCCGCGCCAGCGAAGCGCTTGGCTTTGTCCCCGGCACTGTCAGCGCTCATCGAAACAACCACACGATGGCGCTGACGACTTGCAAAAGAAGGCCAAGCACCTGGCGCTGCTCGAAACCGCCCCAAGGGCAGAGGCAAGTTGCAAACGTCCCTGCACTCCAATCAACAGCACATCAGGACAAAAAGATTTCCCTCATCTTCCCCTTCCAAGAGCACACTCTTCTTTACACCACACTCCAAGAGCCAGACAAACCTCTTTGGCCCAAACAAATCTTTTCCCTCTCGCAGATTCTGCCTACCATCTTGAAACCATCTGGCAAAAACAGAGCTCAAAACAGTGCCAGCTGAGGAAGATCTTACTGCCTGCAACTTCAACTGCACCCCTCAAACTAGCAGCACACACGTTGTTCTCAGCACTTTCCTTCTCAGCTCTAGCTACCATCCTAAGCCTTCCCTCTCCTAGAGTCAGGATCCAAAGACAACGGCACCACGGACTGCTCACACACTAAAGGCATCAGGACAAAAGGCTCACAAGCTTGGCCTTTGCATTCCCACGGACAGCTCAACAGCTCTAACCCAGAGAGAGCTCTGCCTCTTGGGAAAAGCCCTTAAAATCCCTAAGAGCACCTGATGTGCACATCCAAACCTGCTTTCCTTGCCAAAGAGAGCAACTACAAGCCCATCTCCAAAGAAACGGCATCCCCTCCTCCAAAATACAACACATCCAGCCACTGATCCACCTCCAGTATTGAATGTATCCAACAATTGCCCCTACACGCCCAGGGGCCAGAAGAGAAATGTCTTGCTGGACTATTCCTCCCCATGCTACCTTAACATCTGCTCCAGCAACACTGGCACTCCAAGTCTCTTGGCCTTGCCTTGCCTTCAGTACCTTGTCGAGTTCTTCTTAAGCTACCCTTGCTCTGCTTCCTTTGCCTACGTCTGCCTTGCCTCGCACTACCTACAACTTGCTGGCTTTGCTTTGCCCTGCTTACCACTCTTGGCCTTGCCTTCCATGCAGGCAAGGCGCTGCAAAGCAAGTGCAGGCAATTGTGGGCAAGTCAAGGGAGAGCTAAGCAAGGCCAGAGCAGTGAGGGGAAAGCAAATGGAGTGGTAGGCAAGAGAAGGCCCAGACGTTAGAGGCAAGGCTGGCCGTAGGAAGGAAAGTCCACTGATGGGTAGGCCAGGCAGAAACAAGAAGGGCTCGGCAAGCCAAGGCCCTGGAGGAAAGCAGTAGGCAGGTCAAGGGCGGGGCATGGACATGCAAAGGAATGCAAGGCTCCAGAGAGCTAGCAGGGCAAGGCAAGGAAACTGTTGTGTTGCCAAGGCAAGGCAAAGATAGGCAAGGCAGGTGAGAAGTACATTCGAGGACTGCTGGTACACAAAAGTGGCCAGGACCAACTGCCTTGCTTGGCGAGGCGAGGCAGGGCAATGAGGGTCCTAGAAGGAAAAGGAAAGGTGAGGCCAGACCTAGACGAATGTGAAAGGAAGTCAGGTGGGGGATGGGTGAGCAAGTCAATGTAAGGCAGGGGAGAAAAGGCAGGTTGACAGAAGGCTACAGAGGGGGCAGCAAGGAAACGCAAGGCATGGGGAAGCATGTGAGGAGTGGGTGCTGCCAGCCGGCCGGGATGGCAGGGGCGGGGCCACTGCAAGTAGCATGGTGGGGATGTGGAGGGGGGTGTTAGTGTGCGGGAGGGGTGTGTGTGTGTGTGTGCAGCGGAGTGCAGGGTAAGTGCAGGTGTGCGTGTGCGCATAGGGGGGTTTTGTGCCAGGTGCTGTGCCAGGGGGAGCCGTCCCACCTCCAAGAAGGTGTGGGAGTGAAAGGAGTAACATGGATGTGTCTTTACAAAGAGACCGTGTGAATCCGTCCTTAGACAAGGCTAGGAATTTACTGGTAGGGGAGTAACAGAAGAAAGTGTTAGTTCTAGAAACTGTTACTAATCGACAGAGACTGTTGCTCAGCCAAGGCCGTGTTAAATTCCTGAACCTAGAGCAAGGCAACAAAGACTTAATAGCATTAGGAATAGTTTCGTTTTCTTCCTTTTCCATACCAGGAGGGGGGTGCATATTAGAGGGGAGCATAGAGTAGGCAGTTCCAGAAGTCTGTAATTCCCGAGTACCTCAGAGGGTGCTGTTGCCAGGAACTTAGCATAAAAAGGGGGCTGCGTCCCGCAATCAGTTGAGAGACTCCATGGCAAAAGCCCCATGGCCTCTCCCTGTAGTTGAAGAATGTTCCAGGACTCCTCTGTCTCCTTTTTGGTGGATGAAGAAATTCAGAAAGCAACACTTCTGCCAGAACTCTCCAAGATGCCTCCTTTGCTCCCAGCGACTCCATCACTGCCCGGGAAGCTGTCTTTTCTACCAGAGGAGTTCGAGATACAGTAAAAAGCCGCGTGGCAGAGAAAAAAGACAATAATTGGTTTACAAGGGATGGCAAACAAGAGATACCAGAAGCTTTGGCCCTACCAATATTAAAAGAACTCCGTGAAGAGAGTCCTTGCACTTCCTGAGGATTGGCAGAAGCCTTCCTCATGCTGTATGTTGCTGGGGGTCTTTTTAGACTGGCAAAACGAGCTGTTGAAGGTTGCTTGAGCTGTGCTAAAGCAAACAGCCAAGTTACAAAGTAACTTGCCAGGGGAGGGAGGCCTTGGGCTGCATGTCCCTTCCAAAGATGCCGGGGGGATTTTCCTGAGATGCCCCAAGTGGGAAGGCTTCATATCTTCTGCTAATGGTATGTCAGCTAGCAAGGTGGCCAGAGGCATTTCCAACTGCTTCAGCAACGACAGGATCAGTTATTAAGGCCTCTTTGGAACAAATCATTCCAAGATACAGCATTGTAGAAGCAATAGACTCAGATAGGGGAACTCATTTTACAGGAAAGATCCTTCAAGGGGTTTTGGCTTCTTTAGGAACACAATGGAACCTCCATAGGCCCTGGCACCCCCAGAGCTCGGCTCGGGTAGAAAACAATGAATAGAGAAAGAAACACCTTTTGAAGCTGCTAATAGAAACCAAGATGCCATGGCTAAGGCTTTGGACATTGGCTTTGGCGAGAATGAGAGCCCGACCCAGAAGAGAGATTCCGTTATCCCCCTTTCCGTCGTTGTTATGAATTACCCGGCTAAGTCTCAACCTAGTGGGGGAGTAGAGGTAAGTGATGTATATTGAAAACCATCTGTGGCCAGGATACTGCTTCTTGTGAAACCCCTTCAACAGGAAGCTCAGCTGGCACAAGCCCCACCTTTGGACTTTGCTGCTTGTAACATCCAACCAGGAGATTGAGTCCTAGTTAAGGAGTAGAAAGAAGCGCCAGTGGCGGTGAAATGGCGTGGCCCATTCCAAGTGTCACTGACGACAGAAACAGCCATCAAGACAGCTGAACACAGGTGGACCCGTCACTCTCGGGTCAAGGTCTCTGAAGCCTCAGAGATTTGCACATCTCAGCTGGAGGAGAAGGCCGGGAGGCCGTGACTGACACTCTGCAGGAGTGGGCCGGAGCAGTAGCCAGTGCTTCGACATCAGAGGAAGCCCTGCGTGCCTACCCACAGACCATCTGCTGAAATAGTCTCTATGGGCATCCCTCCTCTAGAATCTCCACTCACTGGGGGGCTAATACTTGCAGCCATTGTTTCACGTTAAGTAGTTTCTGTGTCATCAATTGCCACAGGTGGTGCAGAAGACAACGGGAAAATTAGACTAGCTAATTAGATCACATTATTAAAACATTTTCCTTAATAATTCTACTTTTATATGGTCAGCTAAGTTTAGGCCAGGAGTGGGAGAATCAATTTGCAGCCTTAGGAGAAGAAGTAGCAAAAGTTTTGAACCTTAGCAATTGCTGGCTCTGTGGAGGGCCAGGAGGATCTGAAGAGTGCCTATGGTTGGCTAGCCCAGCTGAACCTAAGTGGTGGCTCAACACCCGACATGAGGTCCATACTAGGACCAAAGGGCCAAAGAAGGAAGTCCATGGCTATAGGAGAAGGTTTCACGAAGGATGTCTGGACTTCAGGTGGCTCTCTTGAAAGCTGTTTCTTGCATAGGCGAAGTTACAGCAGTTCAGGGAGCGGGTATCCAGAGCCAGCCCTACAGCTGCCAGCTCCAGCTGTAGGCATACCTGAAGCCGCTTTCTGGTCAAGTTACAAAGCATTCTAGACTTTTCTTTGCAGAGTATCTTAACACATAACAACCAATAAGCACCATACCCAATACCTTTACATTTGCCTATAGCCTATCATAGCTACTACCATCACCATATTCTAGTCATTATTATCCAATCACAAGAGTAAGTAAGTTACAATTTCAGCTTACAGTGGAGAATTCTTAGACCTTTCTTCTTCTTGCTACATCAACATTTCTTGTTTGCCTGCCATATCTTTCTTTTTGGTAAAGACACGTTTTCTATTGACTTATGCTCTTCTTGAGACTTACTTACTTGGTGAAAAACACGTCTTTGTTTGTAATCACATACCTTTGTCCTGCTCCTAAAAATCTCCTTCCAACTCATCTCCAACCTTTGCCTTCTCAGTTACTCAGCGATCACTGTTTCAGCAAAACATCTTTTATTCTATATCAAAACTTGCTTCCATTTCTACCTCATCCCCAGCTTCTACATTCACAGACCTTTCTGCCAAGCCTACATACCTGTGAAACTTTCTTACCAAACTTTCATCCTCCCCAACACATGGCCACTTCATTCTTCTCCAACAGGCACTTATTGCCTAAACAGGACAGGGCGGGTCTATGTAGGAAAAGGCGTTTGTCAATTGACTTTCCCTCTGGCTTTAAACAATTGGCTTTGGACCCACAATTGCCCTCCTTACAATTGTTCCAAATATCAAGACAAATGCAATCAAATAGCTGTTCAGCTCACTAATGGTAGCTGCGTAAGGTGTTCTTACCACACTTACCAAAAACATTTGGAAGCCTGTAAAGCAATGGGGAGGGACAAGGGGTTTTTTTGACCACCTATTTTTAAGCTGTCCCCACAAAAATTCCACAAGTAGAAGACATGTTGTTTGTGATTATCAGTGGGAATGGCAACACCGGATTGGAACTCAAAGCCTTTTAGTGAGTTCTGCTCCAAATCCAACCAAACAGCTTGCAGATGTAAATGTAGATGGCAACCCTGTGTGGGAGCTTGGAAATGCAAATACTGTGACCCTTATGGTGGGGCAGCTATTGTTGGAGGACCGTTAGGCCCGGGAATCCTGCTGTATTTTGACCCGCCAATTGATGACCAAGGGTAGGAAGGCCCCTTTGCTAATGGAACACGGGCTTTGAAAGGACATTATTGGATTTGTGGCCAACATGCTTAGCTCAGGTTACCTCCAAACTGGTCAGGGATATAGTGTATATCTTAGACCATTGTTCTTTTTGCTACTACAAATTCAGGGAAATCGCTTAGGAATCAAAATCTGTGAGGATTTAATTAGAGAAAAGCAGTCAGCTGATGCAGCCTTGGCTGCAGGGAGCACCCCAAAACGGGGAAAAGATGAATGGCCACCAGAACAAGTTACGCAACACGATGGACCAGCCCCTTGGAAACCTAAGGAATTAATCCCAGATGCCTGGGAACCCATTTATCATTTCAATGAGATAATTAGGTTACAAGCTGTCTCAGAAATAATTACCAACCAGCCAGCCACAGCTCTTGACCGTCTTGCTGAGCAACCCACTTCAATGAGGAAAGCGGTATTTTCAACATTGGATGGTATTAGATTATCTGTTAGCAGAAGAAGGAGGAGTTTGTGGGAAATTCAATGACTCGAGCTGCTGTTTGCAAGCAGAGGACAGCGGAAATGTGGTCAAACAAATAACAAAGGAAATAACCTCAGCTCATGGACCTGTCCAAGTGTTAAAAGGATGGTAATGGGACATGTTTTCCTGGCTAACTGGCCAGCTATGGGCTAAATTGTTACAGCAGGGATTACTGTAACACGCCTATATCAAACCAGGAATCCCGTGGAAAAGAAGTATATATGGACAGATTGGTGGTAGATGTTTCGGAGGTCTTTATTTCTCCAGCCGCATGGCCGGGGCTCTGCTCAGGAACTCCCCCAGTCACGGGACCCGAGGGTCCTTGGCCACACCGGGGAACACAAACCAACCAATGGGGAATGAAGCTGACCAGGGGCAGGGAAACCCCGTGTCTCTCGCCCAGGGCCCATCTCCCAGGGCTCCATGGCAGGGGGGGAGACCCCAACACTAAATGAATACCATTTCTCCTCTTATATGCTATAGCAACTCTAATCTTTTGAGCATGCGTGACACCATGCTGGGTGCAGCTCTTTCAGCAGGTGGTCAAGGGGATGCCGCTAGCAGCCATGCCTACCTGATCCAGAAAGGACTACAAAAGGACAGAAAAGGATGTCACTGCAAATAATAGCAAAAGCCAAGAAGACTCAAGAAGAAAAAATTAAATCAATGGTAATTAAGGTTTGTAAAGACAAATACAGATCAAATAAAAAGAGGAGGGATTAAAAGGAAGGAGCTGGATGAGTCTTTACAAACAGACCGTGTGAATTGGCCTGTAGACAAGGCTACGAACTTATGGGGAGTGAAGTAACAGAAGAAACTATTAGTTCTCTAGAACTGTTACTAATCATCAGAGACTGTTGATTAATCCAGGGCGTGTTAAATTCCTGAACCTAGAGCAAGGCAACAAAGACTTAATAGAATTAGGAATGGTTTCTTTTTCTTCCTTTTCGATGCCAAAAGGGGGGGTGCATATTAGAGGAGGGCATCGAGTAGGCAGTTCCGGAAGTCTGTATCTGCCGAATACCTCAGCCAGTGGGGAAAAGGAAGAGGGCCTTGTGGCCAGGAACTTGGCATAAAAAAGGGGCTGCATCCCGCAACCGTTTGACAGACCCCAGGGGAAAAGCCCCATGGACTCTCCCTGTAGTCGAAGAATGTTGCAGGACTCCTCTGTCTCCTTTTCGGACATCAACCTCAGGCACCGTGGATTAATTTTCCTTAACGGCAGCGACCTGCTGCGTGCTCTCCGTGCTCCTCCCCAGCCCCCCGGCAGGTGTAAAATAGTTCCCGGCGGCTCCCACCGCGCGTTACAGACGGCTGCGCGGCCCCGGGACTGCTCGCAGTGCTCCCCTGCTCCGCAAGGGCTGCCCGCGGGCTGCGGAGCCACCTCGCCACCGGCGCGGCCACGGCCGGGGCCCTTCTCGACAGCAGCCGAGGGGCTGCGGAGCGGGCGGCTGCGGGACGATCAGCCATTTTATGCCGCGCGGTGCTGCCGCCTCCATCTAGTGCTCCATCGCGCCGCCGGCCGACCCCGCCTGGCGCGCTCCCGCTCGGCCGCGCTCGCCGCCCGCCCAGCCTCGCCGGAAGCTCTCCCGCCCGGGCCGTGCCCCGGCTCCGCCTGCGGTTCGGCAGGGCCAGGCCGCACGCGTGCTGCGTGGCTCGGAGCACCCGCGTTGCGCCGCAGGCCACGGGGAAGGCGGGGCGGGGCGGGCCGGCGCCATGGTGGTAGCGCGAGGAGAGGAGCGCCCGGGCGGGGCGGCGCGTGGCGCGGCGGTGAGCGCTTCTGCTTCCTGTCGCTCGGCGGCCGCCCTCGGCAGGTGCCGTGTGACCCCGCGGAGCGGCGGGGCCGGCCGGGCGGTGCGCGGCGAGGCTTTCGGCCAGCGGCGGCCGCAGCGAGAGGCTGCTGGCACTGCCCGTGCCGGTGGAGAGAGCGGGGATCCGAGGCCGGCCTTCCTAGGGTAACGAGGGGCGACCGCCTTTGCCGCGCTGCCCTCCGTGCAGCACGTGGCCGATTCCGGTGAACCCGAGGTCTCCGCAGCGGCGCGGGCGGGAGGGAGTGGGGAGCGCGCTCGGTGCTCTGCCGGCCGCTCCCGCCCAGCGCTGCGCTCCGCCGAGGCGTTTTCCCGCCCGTCCTGGGGAGGACACAAGGGACACCAAAGTTGGAGCTTAGCTGTCAGGGGGAGCAACTTGCCTCCATTGGCGACGTCCTTTTCCCTCTGATTCAGCTACCTTGTAGTAGGTGCGATGGTGCTGAAGAAGGGTGGCGGCTTGGCACAGTTGCTGGCATAGGTGGTGCAAGAGCTCCACGCAAGGAGCTTTGAGTGGCATGTGTGAGGGTAGGAGGGTACGGCACCCACAGCTGAAGGCAGAAAAGGTCAGGGCATGTCATCAGCCGCAATCGTGCTAAGTTGTTCATCTTTGCAAACAGCTTGCCGAGTTGTTCCTTTTCTTAGGTAATGGGGGTTTGTATCAACCAGAACTGCATATGGTCAGTATTTGCAGAGAAGGTTATTTGGACTGTTGTTGAGGTGAGTGTAGCAGTTTCTATGGCATTTTGCAAAAAAGTGACAGGTCTCTCTGCGTTCCCCAATTCTTAACAAAAATGAAGTTAACAAAGCCCTGAAAAGAGGTTTTACAAAACTTGAGGGATTTTTTCCTACGAGTACTGTAGAGACAACCATAGTCACCTTGTCTTTCCAAAAGTGAAGGTTACATCTTTTTGTCCAAGAGCATCAAGTGCTTTTGGTCAGCGTTTGTGTGCAAGCATTAGCCTTGTTCTTGTTCTTCCCTGGAGAACTTTTACAGTACTCAGATGATCTGTGTAGGCTGCAGAGTGCAGTGGTGAACTTCAAGGCTTCCAGCAGAAGGGAGATGCTGTCCACGTTTTGGATTCTCCTTAGTCTGAACCTTCAATGTCCAAGGCTTCACTTTTCAAGCAGTTGGAAGAGCTCCAAATTAAGATATGAACAGGTCTTAATTGACCTTGTCACCGCCTCAGTTAGTCAAGTAATGCTGTGCACTGGATTTAATTGCCTAGTGCAACATGTGCTAAAGATATGTAGAGTATCTCCTCGATTACCCTCCCAGAAGGGTTTGAAGGGAGAACAAGGAGTTCCGAAGACAGGTATTTGGTGTACGAGAAGTAGAACTTAGTTGCTTGCAGGGCACTGCATGCACAAATGTCTAAGGAGGATCCTTCTTTTTTTGTCCCATCTATGCTTGTTCTCATTTGAAATCCTGAACATTCTGGAGGCTGGTTTTGTTAGGGTTGTGGCTGGGGAAGGGGTGGTGGTGGGGGAGGGGTGGGTGTTGTTTCTGATTTTTTTAATTTCCAGGATAGTGTACAAAGAACTTGTGCCCAAAACCAGCAGTATGAAGCAAGGCAGGTATAAAAGAAGGTCACCGAAATGTCGGCTAATATGAATCTGAAAGCGCTTCAGTATTTTACCCAGGAGTTTCACTCCAACAAGGTGATTGTCCTTCACAGAAATGTAGTGGCAGGCTTATGCCATGCTAGAAGTGATGACCTTTCTCTGCCCCAAATTGACCAGCAAGATATTTTGGCTCTTGATTTAAACCCCTGAGCCAGCTGTGTTTCAGGCTGCAGAAGCTGCAGGTGTTGTGGCAGACGCGGGGTGCAGCCTTGCCTGCCGGTCCCGACCTGGCGCACGCCGGTGGCAGCCGTCAGCGCCTGGGGTCCCCTGTGCCGCCCACGCCAGGGCTCTGCCTGCCTGCTTGCACCCCCGGTAGCCTCAGGGAAACAGCGGACTACTCCATCTACTTTAAAAACAAAGAAGCAAACAAAAAGCCCACTGTAAAAATATGTAGAAGTCTTGAAACTAATTCTCAGCGCTTGCTCGGAGTTTGTTGATGGCGCAAATGGATTTTGGATAAACTGGTATTGCTAGTACTACTTTTAAATTAGGCTCCTGAACTTCAGAAAGGAGAAGATGGTGGTCACATACCCCTGAGGAATGTTTGAAAAAGTAAGAGTGCTCAGTCATTTAAAGGTGGCCAGAAAATGGGTGTGGCAGTGGAGTGGACACTCTGCGAGTAGGTAGCCTTAAGTCATGCAGCGACTGGCACTTCAGTGGGAATTTTGCATCAACACCAAGAGATCGTTCCATGATGTGTTGCATAACAGCAAATTGGGCCAAAATTCTGCTGACTTTGATCAAGGTGGACGGGCCACCTTCACTTAACCCAGCATAGGGACATAAATCAATGATGTTTGAAAAACAGCCATGAAACATAGCCCCTTTAGTTTATTGCACTGTTGCAAGTCTGCAAAGCTCTGTTGCCAGGTCATTGGAAGTAGCTGTTGGAATCTAACTGCATTTGGACACTTTGTCAGTCAGCATCACCAGGAGGCTTAACGGTTTAGGTTGAGAGGTGGTGCATGTTTTTTTTCAGAGGAATGGCCCAGTGAAGAGCAGTGTTCACTGCCATGACTGCCGTTGTCGCCTTCTAGAGAAATCTTGGTTCATTCAGAGAGAACTTCCTTGGTTCTGCTGGTTTGGTTTTGCAGCTGGAGCAAAGGTACAGCACTGGAAGCAATTCCTAGGGCAGAAGCGGGAGATATCCAAAGCTCTGCACTTTGTTGTCCTCAGCACAGTGTAAGTGAGCGTAGTCTAATTGGAGGAGTGGTGAGCATCAGTGATATCAGATTTTTTACAAGTTCTTAATTCTGTCAAAACAAGAAAGAAGGAGAGTGATGAAGATGAAATCCTTTCCTCTTAAATCTGCCTACAGAGCAACTTCAGGGGTAGTTGTAATGTGTATTCACCTATTTTGAATTGCCCAAAACCAGGCCTAGAGATGCTTCAGAGACAGAGTCAGAGAAGCGGGTATTTGCTTTATTTGGCGCTGGGTGCGTGGGGGATCGCTCCTCCTAACACACCCACGCAGAGCACTCCATACAGTCCAGCATTATGTGTAAAATTTTTGAATATTCATCCCATTCCTTGGGATAGGAGTAGTTCTAGAAATTACTTCTCGGAAGTCATTGATATCATTAGCAGATGTGCCACGCATGCGCTGTGTAGCCAGGTGGTCGCACTGAGGAAGGCTCCTCTTCTTCCTCGGGGGTCTTTCTGATAAAGATCAGTAGTCTCCGTCACAATGCACTTTTTACCTTTCTTTCTGGAGCATGCACAGTTCTTCACTGGATGATTCAGCGATCTCTGTGCTGGTTTTCAAAAGATCCTGTTCCTCTTATCTTGACAAGATTAAGGCAAGTGCTGCTGCTTAGGTTTTGTGATTAACATTTGCCGTCTCTTAGTAGTTCCCTCGTGTTTACATGAGTAAACTATGGATCAACCCCCTTCTCAATTTTAGCACTGAAAGGATATCAGAGTCATTTAAAGAGCTGTCTCCTATGGAGTACTATAAAACTGCCATCATGGTAACACGTTTTCATACAGTCGTTTTAGCACAGAAGTAATAGATGTACAATCTTGGATGTTTCAACCTGCTGACTCAAGAGCCAGTGTTGAGCTTTTCTCTTTTAAATCCAGTCTTAGAGCTCTGCAGGGATCACTACAGCATGACGTTGTGACAAGGGGATGCTGATTCATGCATAAACCTTTGATGCTTTCCTTCTATCTTCAAGCAGCTTTGCAAACCAGTGATGATCTGGCATGTTGCAACTTGAGAGTCATGGTAAAGGTTTCACCAAACACTTTGTAATATCATGCTGCAGCTTTCATTCCTAAGGAAATAGCATTGAGCATATGGCTGGCAAAATGCCAAAAGAATGAGCCAAAACCAATATCCTTTAATGGGAAAGATGGAAAACATTGAGATGTGTTTATTTGAACTAAAATTCCTGTGGACCAAGCCTAAATGTATTTCACACTAAATTCTTAGAACTGATTTTAAGGGAAGATGTGAGAAAGATGAATTCACAAGCGGAATTTTCAGCAGCATAATATTGAACATTTGTTAGTAGAACAAAGGCATATCACAGCGCGGGAGCACTTAGCAATATTGCTAGAGGCGTGGCTCCATTCATGTTACTGTGAACTTAAGTACTTTTTAAACATAGTCCTTAAGCCCAGAAAGTAATTTACACTTCACTCAACTTTTCCCCCCCCTCCTGTCTCTGCCCCCTTGTGCCAGCGCACGCCAGCACGCTGCCGCCTCGGTCCTCTGGATAGCTCCAGAATTGAAGGCTGGCACCCCGCTCCGGTGCCTCCTCAGTCTCCAACCTAATTTGTAGTTGACAGATTCTTTGGGAGGTGTGAGTTTTGATGAGATAACAGACTTCCTGGGATGCATGCGGTTCATCTTCTTTGTTTCTTTAAGATGTCTTGGTTTCTACCTCTGTCATTTCTCAACTTAAAGGACATTTATTATCACGTGTTTATTACCACGTTTCCCAACATGTTACCACTCTTTCGAAGTTACAATTTACTCTAGTCTTGTTTTTACTTAACTATATTTTACCTGTTTCTACGTAGTACATGATCACTTCTAAATGTTAAAATCATATATGGGAAAGACAAGATTTATCGTTCACTCATTTATCACAGGAGGAATGTGTTAGCTGCTCGTGTTGCAGTTCACTTGTAATGCTGGTCTATTACCGCAGGCCTGGGCCCTAGGCTATATCACCATGTCCCGCAGCCATAGGGAGGAGGAGGAGGAGAGAAGATCCAGCAGGCAGGAATTGTGCAGCAAGATTTATTCATTTAATTATTTTACAAACTCTTTTACAGACTTTCTTCTTCATAATCTATTTGGACAAAGGATCAGCCACCCCTTGGGGTGATTGGCTAAAATCCTAAAACATCCATTGTCAAAATATTTTTCTACTATACCATAAACAAGACTTTTCAAGGTTGCAGGTGGCTTGGTCGTTTCCATACTCTGCTACCTCTTCTGTGAGAGAGAAAAGTCTCTCACGGACTTAGAAAATAGCAAGAAAATCCTCGCTAGCAGCATTTTTGTATCTACACTGGTCCTTCTCATTTCCTTTTCTCTAGAACACATTTCTCAGGCTCAGTGAGCAGATGTGCGTGCAAGTGGTTTGGTGTGTCCTTGGAATTCAACTAGTCAGGGTCAGATGGGTTTCTGCAGTGAAAGGATACAAGGAAACGGGGATATAGCCTACAGTGGGAACTCCTGTGATTTTGCTCCTCTCCAAACATTTCTCCTCTCAAAATGGATCTCTGTAGGAAATGGCAATCAGGCCTTAAATGCGCCAATCAGGCTTGTAAATAAACCCATATTATCAGTCAATCTCTTCAATCTATTCATGTGTTTATATGGGATTTTATTCCTATAGAATAGAAAACTCGGAGCAGTGGCAAAGAAGGGGGGGGGTGGGGGTGGGGCAGCAGCGGCCCTGCTCTGAGCGGGGCAGGGAAAGGCAGGCTCGGGATGCCGGGGTTTCTCACCTGAGGCACCCGAGCAGATGGTGAAGAGTCCCTCTTTTAGTGAAGGTAGACTGTTAAGAAGGTTCCAATGCAACGGCCGCTCTTACGAACAGAGCTGCACTCACGGTAGAAGAAAGGCAGCAGGAGACGGAATCCTGCAGTGGTGACCAATTCTCCCCGCAGCCACCGCAGCCTCTCTCCCCTCCGAATGCTTGAGAGAACAAGAGCTGGGGGCTGCATGCAACCCCGTTTTGCCAGTCCAAAGTTCACTGTATCTCTGCCCTCACAAGACACCTCAGCTAAAGGGAGTAGCCAGCTGCATCCCTCTCCTGAGCAGTGACAACTTCTTTTGTCTCTCTTAAGTGTCCAGTCGTTATTGTCTCCTAGCGTATAGGGGAAAGCTCCTTAAGAGAAAATAAAACCTCAAAAAATAAAAGGAGAACTACTAAAACCCCAACATACGGGTGATTCTCACTTTCCTTTACTGTCCTGTGGTGGTCGGCGATGGAAGAGACGGGGCAGATTGCTCGGATGCAAGAAGCCGATTTTATTGATACAGAGCTGAGTATTTATACCTTTTCAGCAGTAACTAAAAATAGATTCTTATATAAGCAGCAATCACTATAACAACCATATCTATGTTTCTTAATAACATTGCAAAACTACAAGCTAGCATTAACCGACAGCAAGCATGCCGTTCTCTTACACTAGCTATTTCCTGGTAGGCCGTACTGCCTGCCATGGTTTGCGGCCTAGCAGCGTTAGCGCGTCCACTTCTGACATGAGTTTAGCAGTGCTCTCACTTCTGCTTTCTAGCTGTATCTCCACACTTCTCAGCTCCATGTAAAAGCACATGCTCTCAGTGTCGTAGAGTCCTTAGGGAAAGCAAACAGCGGTTCCGCTTCACACTGCTAAATGTGCCAGGACAGAAAGCTTTCACTGACCTTGCCTTGCCTTTTCCTTGCAGCCTTTCCTCTTCAGAGTGAAAGATAGATTTAGAAGAACTATAAAGATTTTAGTTATAGGCTAGCTGTGTTGAGATTAGTTAGAGTAGGAAGGAATTTGGGCCCAGTGAGAGTTAACGAAAATAGTTAAGAGAGCTGGACCTGAAAGGGGTTTTAAGATGTGATTACCAAATAACTGATGATCTGTCATTTGCATGTTTGCTTAGCTGTGCTTAGAAGGAGGAATAGAAACTTTGATAAGTTGGTGTAGGGAACAAGGACAATTACCAATTTCCTCCCTTGGTGGGAACCCGTTCAAAAGTCACGCAAGAGGAAACTTAAGAGGTCACTAAAGTAATTCGGATTGTTAAAGTTCAAAAAGGCAAAAAGGCCAAAATGAGGAAGATGAGTTACTTCATCTTTCTTGGGACCACTGACCCAATTCAAGACCACTGACTCCATTCAGGACACACACTATGCATGCTTAATGACATTTAAGCTCATTTCCATATGAAGCGGAGAATGGGAGGTGTTAATGTTACGAATATGCATTTGTATTTTGGATATTCCTAATATGTGGAAATAAAAAGTGTCGTGTTTGCTTGGATCGGGGCCCTGCGTCTTAGGCAGCGCGGCAAAGGCGGCCACCCCTCGTCGCTCTGGGAAGGCCGGCCTCGGATCCCCGCTCTCTCCACCGGCACGGGCAGTGCCAGCAGCCTCTCGCTGCGGCCGCCGCTGGCCGAAAGCCTCGCCGCGCACCGCCCGGCCGGCCCCGCCGCTCCGCGGGGTCACACGGCACCTGCCGAGGGCGGCCGCCGAGCGACAGGAAGCAGAAGCGCTCACCGCCGCGCCACGCGCCGCCCCGCCCGGGCGCTCCTCTCCTCGCGCTACCACCATGGCGCCGGCCCGCCCCGCCCCGCCTTCCCCGTGGCCTGCGGCGCAACGCGGGTGCTCCGAGCCACGCAGCACGCGTGCGGCCTGGCCCTGCCGAACCGCAGGCGGAGCCGGGGCACGGCCCGGGCCGGAGAGCTTCCGGCGAGGCTGGGCGGGCGGCGAGCGCGGCCGAGCGTGAACGCGCCAGGCGGGGGTCGGCCGGCGGCGCGATGGAGAGCTAGATGGAGGCGGCAGCACCGCGCGGCATAAAATGGCTGATCGTCCCGCAGCCGCCCGCTCCGCAGCCCCTCGGCTGCTGTCGAGAAGGGCCCCGGCCCTGGCCGCGCCGGTGGCGAGGTGGCTCCGCAGCCCGCGGGCAGCCCTGGCGGGGCAGGGGAGCACTGCGAGCAGTCCCGGGACCATGCAGCCGTCTGTAACGCGCGGTGGGAGCCGCCGGGAACTATTTTACACCTGCCGGGGGGCTGGGGAGGAGCACGGAGAGCACGCAGCAGGTCGCTGCCGTTAGGGAAAATTAATGCACGATGCCTGAGGTTGATGTCCGAAAAGGAGACAGAGGAGTCCTGCAACATTCTTCGACTACAGGGAGAGTCCATGGGGCTTTTCCCCTGGGGTCTGTCAAACGGTTGCGGGATGCAGCCCCCTTTTGCTGTCAAGTTCCTGGCCAGAGCACCCTCTTCCTTTTCCCCACTGGCTGAGGTATTCGGGAGATACAGATTTCCAGAACTGCCTACTCTAAGTCCCCCTCTAATATGCACCCCCCCTTTTGGCATCGAAAAGGAAGAAAAAAAACCCATTTCTAATTCTATTAAGTCTTTGTTGCCTTGCTCTAGGTTCAGGAATTTAACACGCCCTGGATTAATCAACAGTCTCTGATGATTAGTAACAGTTCTAGAGAACTAATAGTTTCTTCTGTTACTTCACTCCCCATAAGTTCCTAGCCTTGTCTACAGGCCAATTCACACGGTCTGTTTGTAAAGACTCATCCACCTCCTTCCTTTTAATCCCTCCTCTTTTTATTTGATCTGTATTTGTCTTTACAAACCTTAATTACCATTGATTTAATTTTTTCTTCTTGAGTCTTCTTGGCTTTTGCTATTATTTGCAGTGACATCCTTTTCTGTCCTTTTGTAGTCCTTTCTGGATCAGGTAGGCATGGCTGCTAGCGGCATCCCCTTGACCACCTGCTGAAAGAGCTGCACCCAGCATGGTGTCACGCATGCTCAAAAGATTAGAGTTGCTATAGCATATAAGAGGAGAAATGGTATTCATTTAGCCCATAGCTGGCCAGTTAACCATGAAAACATGTCCCATTACCATCCTTTCAACACTTGGACAGGTCCATGAGCTGAGGTTATTTCCTTTGTTATTTGTTTGACCACATTTCCGCTGTCCTCTGCTTGCAAACAGCAGCTCGAGTCATTGAATTTCCCACAAACTCCTCCTTCTTCTGCTAACAGATAATCTAATACCATCCAATGTTGAAAATACCGCTTTCCTCATTGAAGTGGGTTGCTCAGCAAGACGGTCAAGAGCTGTGGCTGGCTGGTTGGTAATTATTTCTGAGACAGCTTGTAACCTAATTATCTCATTGAAATGATAAATGGGTTCCCAGGCATCTGGGATTAATTCCTTAGGTTTCCAAGGGGCTGGTCCATCGTGTTGCGTAACTTGTTCTGGTGGCCATTCATCTTTTCCCCGTTTTGGGGTGCTCCCTGCAGCCAAGACTGCCTCAGCTGACTGCTTTTCTCTAATTAAATCCTCACAGATTTTGGTTCCTAAGTGATTTCCCTGAATTTGTAGTAGCAAAAAGAACAATGGTCTAATATACCCCAGGGCTATACCATATCCCTGACCAGTTTGGAGGTAACCTGAGCTAAGCATGTTGGCCACAAATCCAATAATGTCCTTTCAAAGCCCGTGTTCCATTAGCAAAGGGGCCTTCCTACCCTTGGTCATCAATTGGTGGGTCAAAATACAGCAGGATTCCCGGGCCTAACGGTCCTCCAACAATAGCTGCCCCACCATAAGGGTCACAGTATTTGCATTTCCAAGCTCCCACACAGGGTTGCCATCTACATTTACATCTGCAAGTTGCTTGGTTGGATTTGGAGCAGAACTCACTAAAAGGCTTTGAGTTCCAATCCGGTGTTGCCATTCCCACTGATAATCACAAACAACATGTCTTCTACTTGTGGAATTTTTGTGGGGACAGCTTAAAAATAGGTGGTCAAAAAAACCCCTTGTCCCTCCCCATTGCTTTACAGGCTTCCAAATGTTTTTGGTAAGTGTGGTAAGAACACCTTACGCAGCTACCATTAGTGAGCTGAACAGGTATTTGATTGCAATTGTTTTGATATTTGGAACAATTGTAAGGAGGGCAATTGGAGGGCCAAAGCCAATTGCTTAAAGCCAGAGAGAAAGTCAATTGACAAACGCCTTTTCCTACATAGACCCGCCCTGTCCTGTTTAGGCAATAAGTGCCTGTTGGAGAAGAATGAAGTGGCCATGGACTTCCTTCTTTGGCCCCAAATCCCATGCCATTGTGGCCCTCCCATTGACCCACCATTTAGGTTCAGCTGGGCTAGCCAACCATGGCCACTCTTCAGATCCTCCTGGCCCTCCACAGAGCCAGCAATTGCTAAGGTTCAAAACTTTTGCTACTTCTTCTCCTAAGGCTGCCAATTGATTCTCCCACTCCTGGCCTAAACTTAGCTGACCATATAAAAGTAGAATTATTAAGGAAAATGTTTTAATAGTGTGATCTAATTAGCTAGTCTAATTTTCCCGTTGTCTTCTGCACCACCTGTGGCAATTGACGACACAGAAACTACTTAACGTGAAACAATGGCTGCAAGTATTAGCCCCCCAGTGAGTGGAGATTCTAGAGGAGGGATGCCCATAGAGACTATTTCAGCAGATGGTCTGTGGGTAGGCACGCAGGGCTTCCTCTGATGTCGAAGCACTGGCTACTGCTCCGGCCCACTCCTGCAGAGTGTCAGTCACGGCCTCCCGGCCTTCTCCTCCAGCTGAGATGTGCAAATCTCTGAGGCTTCAGAGACCTTGACCCGAGAGTGACGGGTCCACCTGTGTTCAGCTGTCTTGATGGCTGTTTCTGTCGTCAGTGACACTTGGAATGGGCCACGCCATTTCACCGCCACTGGCGCTTCTTTCTACTCCTTAACTAGGACTCAATCTCCTGGTTGGATGTTACAAGCAGCAAAGTCCAAAGGTGGGGCTTGTGCCAGCTGAGCTTCCTGTTGAAGGGGTTTCACAAGAAGCAGTATCCTGGCCACAGATGGTTTTCAATATACATCACTTACCTCTACTCCCCCACTAGGTTGAGACTTACCCGGGTAATTCGTAACAACGACGGAAAGGGGGATAACGGAATCTCTCTTCTGGGTCGGGCTCTCATTCTCGCCAAAGCCAATGTCCAAAGCCTTAGCCATGGCATCTTGGTTTCTATTCGCAGCTTCAAAAGGTGTTTCTTTCTCTATTCATTGTTTTCTACCCGAGCCGAGCTCTGGGGGTGCCAGGGCCTATGGAGGTTCCATTGTGTTCCTAAAGAAGCCAAAACCCCTTGAAGGATCTTTCTTGTAAAATGAGTTCCCCTATCTGAGTCTATTGCTTCTACAATGCTGTATCTTGGAATGATTTGTTCCAAAGATGCCTTAATAACTGATCCTGTCGTTGCTGAAGCAGTTGGAAATGCCTCTGGCCACCTTGCTAGCTGACATACCATTAGCAGAAGATATGAAGCCTTCCCACTTGGGGCATCTCAGGAAAATCCCCCCGGCATCTTTGGAAGGGACATGCAGCCCAAGGCCTCCCTCCCCTGGCAAGTTACTTTGTAACTTGGCTGTTTGCTTTAGCACAGCTCAAGCAACCTTCAACAGCTCGTTTTGCCAGTCTAAAAAGACCCCCAGCAACATACAGCATGAGGAAGGCTTCTGCCAATCCTCAGGAAGTGCAAGGACTCTCTTCACGGAGTTCTTTTAATATTGGTAGGGCCAAAGCTTCTGGTATCTCTTGTTTGCCATCCCTTGTAAACCAATTATTGTCTTTTTTCTCTGCCACACGGCTTTTTACTGTATCTCGAACTCCTCTGGTAGAAAAGACAGCTTCCCGGGCAGTGATGGAGTCGCTGGGAGCAAAGGAGGCATCTTGGAGAGTTCTGGCAGAAGTGTTGCTTTCTGAATTTCTTCATCCACCAAAAAGGAGACAGAGGAGTCCTGGAACATTCTTCAACTACAGGGAGAGGCCATGGGGCTTTTGCCATGGGGTCTCTCAACTGATTGCGGGACGCAGCCCCCTTTTTATGCTAAGTTCCTGGCAACAGCACCCTCTGAGGTACTCGGGAATTACAGACTTCCGGAACCGCCTACTCTATGCTCCCCTCTAATAGGCACCCCCCTCTTGCTATGGAAAAGGAAGAAAACGAAACTACTCCTAATGCTATTAAGTCTTTGTTGCCTTGCTCTAGGTTCAGGAATTTAACACGGCCTTGGCTGAGCAACAGTCTCTGTCGATTAGTAACAGTTTCTAGAACTAACACTTTCTTCTGTTACTCCCCTACCAGTAAATTCCTAGCCTTGTCTAAGGACGGATTCACACGGTCTCTTTGTAAAGACACATCCATGTTACTCCTTTCACTCCCACACCTTCTTGGAGGTGGGACGGCTCCCCCTGGCACAGCACCTGGCACAAAACCCCCCTATGCGCACACGCACACCTGCACTTACCCTGCACTCCGCTGCACACACACACACACACCCCTCCCGCACACTAACACCCCCCTCCACATCCCCACCATGCTACTTGCAGTGGCCCCGCCCCTGCCATCCCGGCCGGCTGGCAGCACCCACTCCTCACATGCTTCCCCATGCCTTGCGTTTCCTTGCTGCCCCCTCTGTAGCCTTCTGTCAACCTGCCTTTTCTCCCCTGCCTTACATTGACTTGCTCACCCATCCCCCACCTGACTTCCTTTCACATTCGTCTAGGTCTGGCCTCACCTTTCCTTTTCCTTCTAGGACCCTCATTGCCTTGCCTCGCCTCGCCTCGCAAAGCCACCACTTGCCTTGCCCTGCCCTTGAAGCCCTCCCTTGCCTTGCATGACCTTGCTCACCCCTCCCCCACCTGGAATTCAAGACCCCTTTTCAATGACATTTCATGGCCTTGCCCTGCCCCTTCTGCTCCTCCTAGGAATCTCAAAGCTCTCAAGCATCTCCGGTGTTTCAGGATCACAGGAGAGGAAGACCAGGGGAGGACGCATGTTGCCACGCTCATCTCCATGGGCAGCCTTTGTCTGGGAGCAATCCTTGCATGTCTTGAATCTTGGAAGGGCAATTCACATTTTGCCCTTGAGCTCGGGGACCAGAATGAGAGTTCTTTTGCATACAAAGGAAAGCAGGTAGCTCAAGTCTTTTAGGTGCAGAGGAGACATGACCCACGCGGGATCAAGGCCACACAAAGCACTTGGTCCTGGCCACTTTTGTGTACCAGCAGTCCTTGAATGTACTTCTCACCTGCCTTGCCTGGCCTTGCCTTGGCAACACAACAGTTTCCTTGTCTTGCCCTGCTAGCCCTCTGGAGCCCGCTGGAGCCTTGCATTCCTTTGCATGGCCATGCCCCATCCTTGACCTGCCTACTGCTTTCCTCCAGGGCCTTGACTTGCCAAGCACTTCCTGTTTCTGCCTGGCCTACCCATCAGTGGACTTTCCTTCCTACGGCCAGCCTTGCCTCTAACGTCTGGGCCTTCTCTTGCCTACCACTCCATTTGCTTTCCCCTCACTGCTCTGGCCTTGCTTACCTCTCCCTTGACTTGCCCACAATTGCCTGCACTTGCCTTGCAGCACCTTGCCTGCATAGAAGGCAAGGTAAAGAATGGTAAGCAGGGCAAAGCAAAGCCAGCAAGTTGTAGGTAGTGCGAGGCAAGGCAGACGTAGGCAAAGGAAGCAGAGCAAGGGTAGCTTAAGAAGAACTCGACAAGGTACTGAAGGCAAGGCAAGGCCAAGAGACTCGGAGTGCCTTTCCTTGGGAAGGCAAGGACATAGTGCCAGTGTTGCTGCAGCAGATGTTAAGGTGGCATGGGGAGGAATAGAAAGTGCTGAGAACAGCGTGTGTGCTGCTAGTTTGAGGGGTGCAGTTGAAGTTGTAGGCAGCAAGATCTTCCTCAGCTGGCACTGTTTTGAGCTCTGTTTTTGCCAGATGGTTTCAAGTTGGTGGGCAGAATCTGCGAGAGGGAAAAGATTTGTTTGGGCCAAAGAGGTTTGTCTGGCTCTTGGAGTGTGGTGTAAAGAAGAGGCTGCTCTTGGAAGGGGAAGATGAGGGAAATCTTTTTGTCCTGATGTGCTGTTGATTGGAGTGCAGGGACGTTTGCAACTTGCCTCTGCCCTTGGGGCGGTTTCGAGCAGCGCCAGGTGCTTGGCCTTCTTTTGCAAGTCGTCAGCGCCATCGTGCGGTTGTTTCGATGAGCGCTGACAGTGCCGGGGAAAAAGCCAAGCGCTTCGCTGGCGCGGCCGCAGTCGTGTGCGAGCAGTTGGTGGAAGAGCTCCGCTGTGCATCCTGCCTCTTGGAGACACAAAAGAATGTGATCCTGCGCGTCGCGGGGAAGCAAGAGGAATCTTTTCATTGTTGGCTGTGCAGTTTCGAAGCGGCAAAAGTCAAGGCAGTTCCAGCACGGCCTCTTTCTTTCAGAACCTTTTCTGTGCCATCTTGAACATGCTCAACATGGAACTCGCACCCACTGAACTGCATCAAAGGTCCTGGAGAGACGCACTTTCCTTCAAGCTCTAGCTACCATCCTACCCTCCACCTCTCGCGGATCCCAAAGCCCTTCCAAACATCCAGCAGCTGCACGCAGAGAACAAGTGCTAGAACAAGGCGTTGGCCTTCCTAGTCCCTCTAAAGTCTGTAAACTAGGCGAAACATTGCAGTGACCAGCACTTTCCTTCGCAACTATCTATAGAGCGTCATCACATTCTCTCAGAGTGGCTAAGTCCACCCTTGCAGCGCAGCATTTCCAGCCACAGTTGGGACTGAGAGATGGGCCAGGTGAGAAAGCATTTGTTGACTATCCCTCGTCTCTGGAAGACTTGATACTCGCAGCGCAATCACGTCCACACACCTTCAGTGTGGCCAAGTTCAAGCAGCTAGAGCTCACAGAGATGGGAGAGTCAGGAGAGAAGCCGTTCCAAAAGTACCGTGTAGTGACAGCAGCATTAAACCTGTGCACAGCAGTCTACAGCACTGTAGACCGTGGCTTCTCTGACAAGACGTGCCATCCCATTGTTGGCTCTCGCAGCTCGGTTGCTAGCTGCTCTCCTGAAGAAAAGAACTAGAAGGAAAAGCCAATGCTGGGCTGCACCTTCCCCTTGCCTCACGTAAAAGCCATTTCAACTCCCCGCTGCACTCTCTACTTCCCCTCTCCTTGGCATCGACCACTGTGTTTTCAGCATCTCGGAGCCGAAAGGTAAGCGCCAGTGTTCCCAGGGATGGTTGGAAGAGGGATAAGTAGTAGCACAAGTAGCTGTCGTTGAACTTCCTCCTTCTCAATGCTAACGTGAAGTCGGCAGGCAGGCGAGCGCCAGCCACCCTCCTTTCTCAGTTTGTACGCTGCGGACGCGAGCCCGGTGCTCGGCGCCTTCGTTCGGCCTCTTTAGTACCCATGTGGCGCTTTCGTTCTGCCGGAGTCGAAGCGTCGTCTACTTCTCGCCCAGAGAGCACGGTGCCGGCAGCGAAATGCTCTAGCCCACTGCTTGTGCCGACACACGCCTGGGCTATGCACTTTGCCTCTCAGCGACATACAGCAGCACATTCGGTCTAAATGAAAAGGGAAAGATTCTCGGCTACGTCTGGCACAGAGAACAGCTGTAGTTCAACGGGCTTACCCAGAGCATGCCCCCGACGCGTGGGAACTTGTATTTGCACCACATTCCAGTGGCAGTCCTCTTTCCTTTACAGGCAGCACAGCGCCGTCAGATCGCGGTGCTCTCTGCACGTGCCTTCTCACTTCCAAGTAGCACCGCGCACATTAGAGCCTTGCAGGGAGAGAAGACGCGGATAGTCGTGTCGCAGAGAAGAACGTGGCAGGGCGAAAAGGTGTTCTTCTTTTGTCCTCCTCGTCGCCCAGAGTGTGGTGCTGTGTTGAAAGTCTTGGCCAGCGAAAAGCTAATCCAGCCAGTGTTTCTCTCCTGACGCATTTCGCTGAGCGAGAGCTACGCGGACAGTTTGGACTCTGTGAAGCAGCAAGAAAATGATTGTAGGTCGAGCTGAGGAAAATCCTTGCACAGCACACTGTGGCCGCGTGCAGTGTTGGCGCTGAAGAGCGGCAAAGCTCAAAGGCATCGCTGGGCTTCAGTTCTGTCCCGACCGCAGAAGGCGAAGAACGAAGCAGCTGAGCACCGGCTGCATGTACTCAGTGGAGCGAATTCCAAATGTCCAGCCAAGAACTGCTTCACAAGCAGATTCAGCTGAGAATGCTCTGGCTGCTTCACAAAGGAAGGTGCTGTGTTGCACTTCCTGGACACTACCTGGTCAGAAGCAGTTTCTTACACCTTCAATGCTGCAGAGTCCATGCAGCTAGAGCACACTCAGAAGGACGCGTCCAGAAAGAAGGCGTTCTTCAAGTATCCCCCTCTTCCAAGCAGCCTTGAAACTGAGCACAACACACTGCGGCTCAGGAGGTTCCTTCTCAGATAGACGTGCCGTCACATTCTTCACTCTCGCAGCTCTGTTGCCCACTTGCAGCAGCTGCTGCCAAAGAAAAAGGCTCCAGAAGTAAAAGCCACTGCTGGACTGCACTTTCCCCTTGCCTCACGTCAAGCACCAGAAACTGTCCGCTGCACTCTCTATTTCCCTTCTCCGCCGCATGGCGAAGCATAAACGTAATCGCAATTGTTTCCAGGGGAAAGCTGGAAGAGAAATAGGTAGCAGCACAAGTAGCTGCAAGTTGGACTTTAAGTTTCGAGCTGCTAATGTGAACCCGAAAACAAGCGAGTGGCAGCCACGCCTCCTCTTGCAGCCTGTGCGATGCACACACCAGCTCGGTGCTCTGCCTTCATTCTTATGCTCTTCGTAGCAGGTGGCGCTTTCGTTTTGCTGGAGACGAACCGTCGTCTACTTGTCGCCCAGAGAGCACGGTGCCGGCAGCGAAATGCTGCAGGCTGCTGCTTCTGCCGAAACACGCCTGGGCTATGCAATTTCTCTCTAGCGCTGAAGTAGCGCCACATTCTGTTTGCTTTGTAGCCAGCATCTTTACGGAAAGCTTCTCGGCTACGTCTGGCACAGAGAACAGCTTTAGTTCAACGGGCTTACACGGAGCTTGTCCCCGACGCGTGGAACTTGTATTTGCACCACATTCCAGTGGCAGTCCTCTTTCCTTTACAGGCTGCACAGCGCCGTCCGATCGCGGTGCTCTCTGCACGTGCCTTCTCACTTCCAAGTAGCACCGCGCACATTAGAGCCTTGCAGGGAGAGAAGACGCGGATAGTCGTCTCACACAGAAGAACGTGCCAGGATGAAAAGATGTTCTTCCTTTGTCCTGTTTCTTGCCCGAATTGTGTTGCAGTGTTGAAAGTCTTGGCCAGCGAAAAGCTAATCCAGCCAGTGTTTCTCTCCTGACGCATTTCGCTGAGCGAGAGCTACGCGGACAGTTTGGACTCTGTGAAGCAGCAAGAAAATGATTGTCCGTCGAGCTGAGGAAAATCCTTGCACAGCACACTGTGGCCGCGTGCAGTGTTGGCGCTGAAGAGCGGCAAAGCTCAAAGGCATCGCTGGGCTTCAGTTCTGTCCCGACCGCAGAAGGCGAAGAACGAAGCAGCTGAGCACCGGCTGCATGTACTCAGTGGAGCGAATTCCAAATGTCCAGCCAAGAACTGCTTCACAAGCAGATTCAGCTGAGAATGCTCTGGCTGCTTCACAAAGGAAAGCGCCGCCGTGGCACTCCTGGACACTACCTGGTCAGAAGCAGTTTCTTACACCTTCAATGCTGCAGAGTCCATGCAGCTAGAGCACACTCAGAAGGACGCGTCCAGAAAGAAGGCGTTCTTCAAGTACCCCCTCTTCCAAGTAGCCTTGAAACTGAGCACAACACACTGCGGCTCAGGAGGTTCCTTCTCAGATAGACGTGCCGTCACATTATGCAGCTCGCATACTGTGGGCTCGCAGAGCTCGCAGCTCTGTTGCCCACTTGCAGCAGCTGCTGCCAAAGAAAAAGGCTCCAGAAGTAAAAGCCTTTTACTGCTGGACTGCCCTTTCCCCTTGCGTCATGTCAAGCACCAGAAACTGTCCGCTGCACTCTCTATTTCCATTCTCCGTCGCATCTACCACTGTAATCTCTGCATCTCGAAGAATAAACCCCGGCCCAATTCTTTCCGTCGTCATCTTGTCTCACAGAGGGCACGCCGGCAGAGAAACGCTCCAGATTGCTGATTCTTCCGAAACACACCTGGGCTGTGCATTTTCCTTCGCTGCCCTTGGTAGCACCACATTCTGTTTGCTTTGTAGCCTGAATATCAAGGGAAAGATTCTCAGCTACGTCTGGCACAGAGAACAGCTTTAGTTCAACGGGCTTACCCGGCGCTTACCCCGACGCGTGGGAACTTGTATTTGCACCACATTCCGGGGGTAGTCTTCCTTCCTTTACAGGCTGCACAGCGCCGTCAGATCGCAGTGCTTCTCTGCACGTGCCTTCTCACTTCCAAGTAGCACCGCGCACATTAGAGCCTTGCAGGGAGCAAAGACGTGGATAGATGTGTGGCAGAGAAAATCGTGCAAAGACGAAAAGGTGTTCTTCTTTTGTCCTCCTCGTCGCCCAGATTGTGGTGCTGTGCTGAAAGCGTGGGTATTATTACCCCTTCTCGCAGTGAGACTATGTGCTGCGTTGGAACTGTTGGCCAGTGAAAGGCTAATCCAGCAAGTGCTTCCCTCCTGATGCATTTTGCTGAGCGAGAGCTGAGGAAAATCCGTGCACTGCACACTGTGGATGCATGCAGTATACACGCAGAAGAGCGGCGAAGCTCATAGTCATCGCACACACCAGCCCAGTGGCCTGGGGCTGCGTTCTTCTCCCTTACCGGCGCTGGACAGAACTGAAGCATTCAGCTGTGGCTCTCTTTTTGTGGAACTGTGGACAGTTTCTGGTGCTTGACGAGAGGCAAGGGGAAAGTGCAGTCCAGCAGTGGCTTTTACTTCTGGAGCCTTTTTCTTTGGGAGCAGCCGCTGCAAGTGGGCAACAGAGCTGCGAGAGTGAAGAATGTGACGGCACGTCTATCTGAGAAGGAACCTCCTGAGCCGCAGTGTGTTGTGCTCAGTTTCAAGGCTGCTTGGAAGAGGGGGATACTTGAAGAACGCCTTCTTTCTGGACGCGTCCTTCTGAGTGTGCTCTAGCTGCATGGACTCTGCAGCATTGAAGGTGTAAGAAACTGCTTCTGACCAGGTAGTGTCCAGGAGTGCCACGGCGGCGCCTTCCTTTGTGAAGCAGCCAGAGCATTCTCAGCTGAATCTGCTAGTGAAGAGGCTTTTGACTGGACATTTGGAATTCGCTCCACTGAGTACATGCAGCCGGTGCTCAGCTGCTTCGTTCTTCGCCTTCTGCGGTCTGGACAGAACTGAAGCCCAGCGATGCCTTTTAGCCGTGCCGCTCTTCAGCGCCAACACTGCACGCGGCCACAGTGCGCTGTGCACGGATTTTCCTCTGCTCGACGGACAATCATTTTCTTGCTGCTTCACAGAGTCCAAACTGTCCGCGTAGCTCTCGCTCAGCGAAATGCATCAGGAGAGAAACACTGGCTGGATTAGCTTTTCGCTGGCCAAGACTTTCAACACAGCGCTACACTCTGGGCAACGAGGAGGACAAAAGAAGAACACCTTTTCGCCCTGCCACGTTCTTCTCTGCGACATGACTATCCGCGTCTTCTCTCCCTGCAAGGCTCTAATGTGCGCGGTGCTACTTGGAAGTGAGAAGGCACGTGCAGAGAGCACCGCGATCTGACGGCGCTGTGCAGCCTGTAAAGGAAAGAGGACTGCCACTGGAATGTGGTGCAAATACAAGTTCCCACGCGTCGGGGGTAAGCTCCGGCTAAGCCCGTTGAACTACAGCTGTTCTCTGTGCCAGACGTAGCCGAGAATCTTTCCCTTTTCATTTAGACCGAATGTGCTGCTGTATGTCGCTGAGAGGCAAAGTGCATAGCCTAGGCGTGTGTCGGCACAAGCAGTGGGCTGGAGCATTTCGCTGCCGGCACCGTGCTCTCTGGGCGAGAAGTAGACGACGCTTCGACTCCGGCAGAACGAAAGCGCCACATGGGTACTAAAGAGGCCGAACGAAGGCGCCGAGCACGGGGCTCGCGTCCGCAGCGTACAAACTGAGAAAGGAGGGTGGCTGGCGCTCGCCTGCCTGCCGAATTCACGTTAGCATTGAGAAGGAGGAAGTTCAACGACAGCTACTTGTGCTACTACTTATCCCTCTTCCAACCATCCCTGGGAACACTGGCGCTTACCTTTCGGCTCCGAGATGCTGAAAACACAGTGGTCGATGCCAAGGAGAGGGGAAGTAGAGAGTGCAGCGGGGAGTTGAAGTGGCTTTTACGTGAGGCAAGGGGAAGGTGCAGCCCAGCATTGGCTTTTCCTTCTAGTTCTTTTCTTCAGGAGAGCAGCTAGCAACCGAAAGTGCTGGTCACTGCAATGTTTCGCCTAGTTTACAGACTTTAGAGGGACTAGGAAGGCCAACGCCTTGTTCTAGCACTTGTTCTCTGCGTGCAGCTGCTGGATGTTTGGAAGGGCTTTGGGATCCGCGAGAGGTGGAGGGTAGGATGGTAGCTAGAGCTTGAAGGAAAGTGCGTCTCTCCAGGACCTTTGATGCAGTCCAGTGGGTGCGAGTTCCATGTTGAGCATGTTCAAGATGGCACAGAAAAGGTTCTGAAAGAAAGAGGCCGTGCTGGAACTGCCTTGACTTTTGCCGCTTCGAAACTGCACAGCCAACAATGAAAAGATTCCTCTTGCTTCCCCGCGACGCGCAGGATCACATTCTTTTGTGTCTCCAAGAAGCAGGATGCACAGCGGAGCTCTTCCACCAACTGCTCGCACACGACTGCGGCCGCGCCAGCGAAGCGCTTGGCTTTTTCCCCGGCACTGTCAGCGCTCATCGAAACAACCGCACGATGGCGCTGACGACTTGCAAAAGAAGGCCAAGCACCTGGCGCTGCTCGAAACCGCCCCAAGGACAGAGGCAAGTTGCAAACGTCCCTGCACTCCAATCAACAGCACATCAGGACAAAAAGATTTCCCTCATCTTCCCCTTCCAAGAGCACACTCTTCTTTACACCACACTCCAAGAGCCAGACAAACCTCTTTGGCCCAAACAAATCTTTTCCCTCTCGCAGATTCTGCCTACCATCTTGAAACCATCTGGCAAAAACAGAGCTCAAAACAGTGCCAGCTGAGGAAGATCTTACTGCCTGCAACTTCAACTGCACCCCTCAAACTAGCAGCACACACGTTGTTCTCAGCACTTTCCTTCTCAGCTCTAGCTACCATCCTAAGCCTTCCCTCTCCTAGAGTCAGGATCCAAAGACAACGGCACCACGGACTGCTCACACACTAAAGGCATCAGGACAAAAGGCTCACAAGCTTGGCCTTTGCATTCCCACGGACAGCTCAACAGCTCTAACCCAGAGAGAGCTCTGCCTCTTGGGAAAAGCCCTTAAAATCCCTAAGAGCACCTGATGTGCACATCCAAACCTGCTTTCCTTGCCAAAGAGAGCAACTACAAGCCCATCTCCAAAGAAACGGCATCCCCTCCTCCAAAATACAACACATCCAGCCACTGATCCACCTCCAGTATTGAATGTATCCAACAATTGCCCCTACACGCCCAGGGGCCAGAAGAGAAATGTCTTGCTGGACTATTCCTCCCCATGCTACCTTAACATCTGCTCCAGCAACACTGGCACTCCAAGTCTCTTGGCCTTGCCTTGCCTTCAGTACCTTGTCGAGTTCTTCTTAAGCTACCCTTGCTCTGCTTCCTTTGCCTACGTCTGCCTTGCCTCGCACTACCTACAACTTGCTGGCTTTGCTTTGCCCTGCTTACCACTCTTGCCCTTGCCTTCCATGCAGGCAAGGCGCTGCAAAGCAAGTGCAGGCAATTGTGGGCAAGTCAAGGGAGAGCTAAGCAAGGCCAGAGCAGTGAGGGGAAAGCAAATGGAGTGGTAGGCAAGAGAAGGCCCAGACGTTAGAGGCAAGGCTGGCCGTAGGAAGGAAAGTCCACTGATGGGTAGGCCAGGCAGAAACAAGAAGGGCTCGGCAAGCCAAGGCCCTGGAGGAAAGCAGTAGGCAGGTCAAGGGCGGGGCATGGACGTGCAAAGGAATGCAAGGCTCCAGAGAGCTAGCAGGGCAAGGCAAGGAAACTGTTGTGTTGCCAAGGCAAGGCAAGGATAGGCAAGGCAGGTGAGAAGTACATTCGAGGACTGCTGGTATACAAAAGTGGCCAGGACCAACTGCCTTGCTTGGCGAGGCGAGGCAGGGCAATGAGGGTCCTAGAAGGAAAAGGAAAGGTGAGGCCAGACCTAGACGAATGTGAAAGGAAGTCAGGTGGGGGATGGGTGAGCAAGTCAATGTAAGGCAGGGGAGAAAAGGCAGGTTGACAGAAGGCTACAGAGGGGGCAGCAAGGAAACGCAAGGCATGGGGAAGCATGTGAGGAGTGGGTGCTGCCAGCCGGCCGGGATGGCAGGGGCGGGGCCACTGCAAGTAGCATGGTGGGGATGTGGAGGGGGGTGTTAGTGTGCGGGAGGGGTGTGTGTGTGTGTGTGCAGCGGAGTGCAGGGTAAGTGCAGGTGTGCGTGTGCGCATAGGGGGGTTTTGTGCCAGGTGCTGTGCCAGGGGGAGCCGTCCCACCTCCAAGAAGGTGTGGGAGTGAAAGGAGTAACATGGATGTGTCTTTACAAAGAGACCGTGTGAATCCGTCCTTAGACAAGGCTAGGAATTTACTGGTAGGGGAGTAACAGAAGAAAGTGTTAGTTCTAGAAACTGTTACTAATCGACAGAGACTGTTGCTCAGCCAAGGCCGTGTTAAATTCCTGAACCTAGAGCAAGGCAACAAAGACTTAATAGCATTAGGAATAGTTTCGTTTTCTTCCTTTTCCATACCAGGAGGGGGGTGCATATTAGAGGGGAGCATAGAGTAGGCAGTTCCAGAAGTCTGTAATTCCCGAGTACCTCAGAGGGTGCTGTTGCCAGGAACTTAGCATAAAAAGGGGGCTGTGTCCCGCAATCAGTTGAGAGACTCCATGGCAAAAGCCCCATGGCCTCTCCCTGTAGTTGAAGAATGTTCCAGGACTCCTCTGTCTCCTTTTTGGTGGATGAAGAAATTCAGAAAGCAACACTTCTGCCAGAACTCTCCAAGATGCCTCCTTTGCTCCCAGCGACTCCATCACTGCCCGGGAAGCTGTCTTTTCTACCAGAGGAGTTCGAGATACAGTAAAAAGCCGCGTGGCAGAGAAAAAAGACAATAATTGGTTTACAAGGGATGGCAAACAAGAGATACCAGAAGCTTTGGCCCTACCAATATTAAAAGAACTCCGTGAAGAGAGTCCTTGCACTTCCTGAGGATTGGCAGAAGCCTTCCTCATGCTGTATGTTGCTGGGGGTCTTTTTAGACTGGCAAAACGAGCTGTTGAAGGTTGCTTGAGCTGTGCTAAAGCAAACAGCCAAGTTACGAAGTAACTTGCCAGGGGAGGGAGGCCTTGGGCTGCATGTCCCTTCCAAAGATGCCGGGGGGATTTTCCTGAGATGCCCCAAGTGGGAAGGCTTCATATCTTCTGCTAATGGTATGTCAGCTAGCAAGGTGGCCAGAGGCATTTCCAACTGCTTCAGCAACGACAGGATCAGTTATTAAGGCCTCTTTGGAACAAATCATTCCAAGATACAGCATTGTAGAAGCAATAGACTCAGATAGGGGAACTCATTTTACAGGAAAGATCCTTCAAGGGGTTTTGGCTTCTTTAGGAACACAATGGAACCTCCATAGGCCCTGGCACCCCCAGAGCTCGGCTCGGGTAGAAAACAATGAATAGAGAAAGAAACACCTTTTGAAGCTGCTAATAGAAACCAAGATTCCATGGCTAAGGCTTTGGACATTGGCTTTGGCGAGAATGAGAGCCCGACCCAGAAGAGAGATTCCGTTATCCCCCTTTCCGTCGTTGTTATGAATTACCCGGCTAAGTCTCAACCTAGTGGGGGAGTAGAGGTAAGTGATGTATATTGAAAACCATCTGTGGCCAGGATACTGCTTCTTGTGAAACCCCTTCAACAGGAAGCTCAGCTGGCACAAGCCCCACCTTTGGACTTTGCTGCTTGTAACATCCAACCAGGAGATTGAGTCCTAGTTAAGGAGTAGAAAGAAGCGCCAGTGGCGGTGAAATGGCGTGGCCCATTCCAAGTGTCACTGACGACAGAAACAGCCATCAAGACAGCTGAACACAGGTGGACCCGTCACTCTCGGGTCAAGGTCTCTGAAGCCTCAGAGATTTGCACATCTCAGCTGGAGGAGAAGGCCGGGAGGCCGTGACTGACACTCTGCAGGAGTGGGCCGGAGCAGTAGCCAGTGCTTCGACATCAGAGGAAGCCCTGCGTGCCTACCCACAGACCATCTGCTGAAATAGTCTCTATGGGCATCCCTCCTCTAGAATCTCCACTCACTGGGGCGCTAATACTTGCAGCCATTGTTTCACGTTAAGTAGTTTCTGTGTCATCAATTGCCACAGGTGGTGCAGAAGACAACGGGAAAATTAGACTAGCTAATTAGATCACATTATTAAAACATTTTCCTTAATAATTCTACTTTTATATGGTCAGCTAAGTTTAGGCCAGGAGTGGGAGAATCAATTTGCAGCCTTAGGAGAAGAAGTAGCAAAAGTTTTGAACCTTAGCAATTGCTGGCTCTGTGGAGGGCCAGGAGGATCTGAAGAGTGCCTATGGTTGGCTAGCCCAGCTGAACCTAAGTGGTGGCTCAACACCCGACATGAGGTCCATACTAGGACCAAAGGGCCAAAGAAGGAAGTCCATGGCTATAGGAGAAGGTTTCACGAAGGATGTCTGGACTTCAGGTGGCTCTCTTGAAAGCTGTTTCTTGCATAGGCGAAGTTACAGCAGTTCAGGGAGCGGGTATCCAGAGCCAGCCCTACAGCTGCCAGCTCCAGCTGTAGGCATACCTGAAGCCGCTTTCTGGTCAAGTTACAAAGCATTCTAGACTTTTCTTTGCAGAGTATCTTAACACATAACAACCAATAAGCACCATACCCAATACCTTTACATTTGCCTATAGCCTATCATAGCTACTACCATCACCATATTCTAGTCATTATTATCCAATCACAAGAGTTAAGTAAGTTACAATTTCAGCTTACAGTGGAGAATTCTTAGACCTTTCTTCTTCTTGCTACATCAACATTTCTTGTTTGCCTGCCATATCTTTCTTTTTGGTAAAGACACGTTTTCTATTGACTTATGCTCTTCTTGAGACTTACTTACTTGGTGAAAAACACGTCTTTGTTTGTAATCACATACCTTTGTCCTGCTCCTAAAAATCTCCTTCCAACTCATCTCCAACCTTTGCCTTCTCAGTTACTCAGCGATCACTGTTTCAGCAAAACATCTTTTATTCTATATCAAAACTTGCTTCCATTTCTACCTCATCCCCAGCTTCTACATTCACAGACCTTTCTGCCAAGCCTACATACCTGTGAAACTTTCTTACCAAACTTTCATCCTCCCCAACACATGGCCACTTCATTCTTCTCCAACAGGCACTTATTGCCTAAACAGGACAGGGCGGGTCTATGTAGGAAAAGGCGTTTGTCAATTGACTTTCCCTCTGGCTTTAAACAATTGGCTTTGGACCCACAATTGCCCTCCTTACAATTGTTCCAAATATCAAGACAAATGCAATCAAATAGCTGTTCAGCTCACTAATGGTAGCTGCGTAAGGTGTTCTTACCACACTTACCAAAAACATTTGGAAGCCTGTAAAGCAATGGGGAGGGACAAGGGGTTTTTTTGACCACCTATTTTTAAGCTGTCCCCACAAAAATTCCACAAGTAGAAGACATGTTGTTTGTGATTATCAGTGGGAATGGCAACACCGGATTGGAACTCAAAGCCTTTTAGTGAGTTCTGCTCCAAATCCAACCAAACAGCTTGCAGATGTAAATGTAGATGGCAACCCTGTGTGGGAGCTTGGAAATGCAAATACTGTGACCCTTATGGTGGGGCAGCTATTGTTGGAGGACCGTTAGGCCCGGGAATCCTGCTGTATTTTGACCCGCCAATTGATGACCAAGGGTAGGAAGGCCCCTTTGCTAATGGAACACGGGCTTTGAAAGGACATTATTGGATTTGTGGCCAACATGCTTAGCTCAGGTTACCTCCAAACTGGTCAGGGATATAGTGTATATCTTAGACCATTGTTCTTTTTGCTACTACAAATTCAGGGAAATCGCTTAGGAATCAAAATCTGTGAGGATTTAATTAGAGAAAAGCAGTCAGCTGATGCAGCCTTGGCTGCAGGGAGCACCCCAAAACGGGGAAAAGATGAATGGCCACCAGAACAAGTTACGCAACACGATGGACCAGCCCCTTGGAAACCTAAGGAATTAATCCCAGATGCCTGGGAACCCATTTATCATTTCAATGAGATAATTAGGTTACAAGCTGTCTCAGAAATAATTACCAACCAGCCAGCCACAGCTCTTGACCGTCTTGCTGAGCAACCCACTTCAATGAGGAAAGCGGTATTTTCAACATTGGATGGTATTAGATTATCTGTTAGCAGAAGAAGGAGGAGTTTGTGGGAAATTCAATGACTCGAGCTGCTGTTTGCAAGCAGAGGACAGCGGAAATGTGGTCAAACAAATAACAAAGGAAATAACCTCAGCTCATGGACCTGTCCAAGTGTTAAAAGGATGGTAATGGGACATGTTTTCCTGGCTAACTGGCCAGCTATGGGCTAAATTGTTACAGCAGGGATTACTGTAACACGCCTATATCAAACCAGGAATCCCGTGGAAAAGAAGTATATATGGACAGATTGGTGGTAGATGTTTCGGAGGTCTTTATTTCTCCAGCCGCATGGCCGGGGCTCTGCTCAGGAACTCCCCCAGTCACGGGACCCGAGGGTCCTTGGCCACACCGGGGAACACAAACCAACCAATGGGGAATGAAGCTGACCAGGGGCAGGGAAACCCCGTGTCTCTCGCCCAGGGCCCATCTCCCAGGGCTCCATGGCAGGGGGGGAGACCCCAACACTAAATGAATACCATTTCTCCTCTTATATGCTATAGCAACTCTAATCTTTTGAGCATGCGTGACACCATGCTGGGTGCAGCTCTTTCAGCAGGTGGTCAAGGGGATGCCGCTAGCAGCCATGCCTACCTGATCCAGAAAGGACTACAAAAGGACAGAAAAGGATGTCACTGCAAATAATAGCAAAAGCCAAGAAGACTCAAGAAGAAAAAATTAAATCAATGGTAATTAAGGTTTGTAAAGACAAATACAGATCAAATAAAAAGAGGAGGGATTAAAAGGAAGGAGCTGGATGAGTCTTTACAAACAGACCGTGTGAATTGGCCTGTAGACAAGGCTACGAACTTATGGGGAGTGAAGTAACAGAAGAAACTATTAGTTCTCTAGAACTGTTACTAATCATCAGAGACTGTTGATTAATCCAGGGCGTGTTAAATTCCTGAACCTAGAGCAAGGCAACAAAGACTTAATAGAATTAGGAATGGTTTCTTTTTCTTCCTTTTCGATGCCAAAAGGGGGGGTGCATATTAGAGGAGGGCATCGAGTAGGCAGTTCCGGAAGTCTGTATCTGCCGAATACCTCAGCCAGTGGGGAAAAGGAAGAGGGCCTTGTGGCCAGGAACTTGGCATAAAAAAGGGGCTGCATCCCGCAACCGTTTGACAGACCCCAGGGGAAAAGCCCCATGGACTCTCCCTGTAGTCGAAGAATGTTGCAGGACTCCTCTGTCTCCTTTTCGGACATCAACCTCAGGCACCGTGGATTAATTTTCCTTAACGGCAGCGACCTGCTGCGTGCTCTCCGTGCTCCTCCCCAGCCCCCCGGCAGGTGTAAAATAGTTCCCGGCGGCTCCCACCGCGCGTTACAGACGGCTGCGCGGCCCCGGGACTGCTCGCAGTGCTCCCCTGCTCCGCAAGGGCTGCCCGCGGGCTGCGGAGCCACCTCGCCACCGGCGCGGCCACGGCCGGGGCCCTTCTCGACAGCAGCCGAGGGGCTGCGGAGCGGGCGGCTGCGGGACGATCAGCCATTTTATGCCGCGCGGTGCTGCCGCCTCCATCTAGTGCTCCATCGCGCCGCCGGCCGACCCCGCCTGGCGCGCTCCCGCTCGGCCGCGCTCGCCGCCCGCCCAGCCTCGCCGGAAGCTCTCCGGCCCGGGCCGTGCCCCGGCTCCGCCTGCGGTTCGGCAGGGCCAGGCCGCACGCGTGCTGCGTGGCTCGGAGCACCCGCGTTGCGCCGCAGGCCACGGGGAAGGCGGGGCGGGGCGGGCCGGCGCCATGGTGGTAGCGCGAGGAGAGGAGCGCCCGGGCGGGGCGGCGCGTGGCGCGGCGGTGAGCGCTTCTGCTTCCTGTCGCTCGGCGGCCGCCCTCGGCAGGTGCCGTGTGACCCCGCGGAGCGGCGGGGCCGGCCGGGCGGTGCGCGGCGAGGCTTTCGGCCAGCGGCGGCCGCAGCGAGAGGCTGCTGGCACTGCCCGTGCCGGTGGAGAGAGCGGGGATCCGAGGCCGGCCTTCCTAGGGTAACGAGGGGCGACCGCCTTTGCCGCGCTGCCCTCCGTGCAGCACGTGGCCGATTCCGGTGAACCCGAGGTCTCCGCAGCGGCGCGGGCGGGAGGGAGTGGGGAGCGCGCTCGGTGCTCTGCCGGCCGCTCCCGCCCAGCGCTGCGCTCCGCCGAGGCGTTTTCCCGCCCGTCCTGGGGAGGACACAAGGGACACCAAAGTTGGAGCTTAGCTGTCAGGGGGAGCAACTTGCCTCCATTGGCGACGTCCTTTTCCCTCTGATTCAGCTACCTTGTAGTAGGTGCGATGGTGCTGAAGAAGGGTGGCGGCTTGGCACAGTTGCTGGCATAGGTGGTGCAAGAGCTCCACGCAAGGAGCTTTGAGTGGCATGTGTGAGGGTAGGAGGGTACGGCACCCACAGCTGAAGGCAGAAAAGGTCAGGGCATGTCATCAGCCGCAATCGTGCTAAGTTGTTCATCTTTGCAAACAGCTTGCCGAGTTGTTCCTTTTCTTAGGTAATGGGGGTTTGTATCAACCAGAACTGCATATGGTCAGTATTTGCAGAGAAGGTTATTTGGACTGTTGTTGAGGTGAGTGTAGCAGTTTCTATGGCATTTTGCAAAAAAGTGACAGGTCTCTCTGCGTTCCCCAATTCTTAACAAAAATGAAGTTAACAAAGCCCTGAAAAGAGGTTTTACAAAACTTGAGGGATTTTTTCCTACGAGTACTGTAGAGACAACCATAGTCACCTTGTCTTTCCAAAAGTGAAGGTTACATCTTTTTGTCCAAGAGCATCAAGTGCTTTTGGTCAGCGTTTGTGTGCAAGCATTAGCCTTGTTCTTGTTCTTCCCTGGAGAACTTTTACAGTACTCAGATGATCTGTGTAGGCTGCAGAGTGCAGTGGTGAACTTCAAGGCTTCCAGCAGAAGGGAGATGCTGTCCACGTTTTGGATTCTCCTTAGTCTGAACCTTCAATGTCCAAGGCTTCACTTTTCAAGCAGTTGGAAGAGCTCCAAATTAAGATATGAACAGGTCTTAATTGACCTTGTCACCGCCTCAGTTAGTCAAGTAATGCTGTGCACTGGATTTAATTGCCTAGTGCAACATGTGCTAAAGATATGTAGAGTATCTCCTCGATTACCCTCCCAGAAGGGTTTGAAGGGAGAACAAGGAGTTCCAAAGACAGGTATTTGGTGTACGAGAAGTAGAACTTAGTTGCTTGCAGGGCACTGCATGCACAAATGTCTAAGGAGGATCCTTCTTTTTTTGTCCCATCTATGCTTGTTCTCATTTGAAATCCTGAACATTCTGGAGGCTGGTTTTGTTAGGGTTGTGGCTGGGGAAGGGGTGGTGGTGGGGGAGGGGTGGGTGTTGTTTCTGATTTTTTTAATTTCCAGGATAGTGTACAAAGAACTTGTGCCCAAAACCAGCAGTATGAAGCAAGGCAGGTATAAAAGAAGGTCACCGAAATGTCGGCTAATATGAATCTGAAAGCGCTTCAGTATTTTACCCAGGAGTTTCACTCCAACAAGGTGATTGTCCTTCACAGAAATGTAGTGGCAGGCTTATGCCATGCTAGAAGTGATGACCTTTCTCTGCCCCAAATTGACCAGCAAGATATTTTGGCTCTTGATTTAAACCCCTGAGCCAGCTGTGTTTCAGGCTGCAGAAGCTGCAGGTGTTGTGGCAGACGCGGGGTGCAGCCTTGCCTGCCGGTCCCGACCTGGCGCACGCCGGTGGCAGCCGTCAGCGCCTGGGGTCCCCTGTGCCGCCCACGCCAGGGCTCTGCCTGCCTGCTTGCACCCCCGGTAGCCTCAGGGAAACAGCGGACTACTCCATCTACTTTAAAAACAAAGAAGCAAACAAAAAGCCCACTGTAAAAATATGTAGAAGTCTTGAAACTAATTCTCAGCGCTTGCTCGGAGTTTGTTGATGGCGCAAATGGATTTTGGATAAACTGGTATTGCTAGTACTACTTTTAAATTAGGCTCCTGAACTTCAGAAAGGAGAAGATGGTGGTCACATACCCCTGAGGAATGTTTGAAAAAGTAAGAGTGCTCAGTCATTTAAAGGTGGCCAGAAAATGGGTGTGGCAGTGGAGTGGACACTCTGCGAGTAGGTAGCCTTAAGTCATGCAGCGACTGGCACTTCAGTGGGAATTTTGCATCAACACCAAGAGATCGTTCCATGATGTGTTGCATAACAGCAAATTGGGCCAAAATTCTGCTGACTTTGATCAAGGTGGACGGGCCACCTTCACTTAACCCAGCATAGGGACATAAATCAATGATGTTTGAAAAACAGCCATGAAACATAGCCCCTTTAGTTTATTGCACTGTTGCAAGTCTGCAAAGCTCTGTTGCCAGGTCATTGGAAGTAGCTGTTGGAATCTAACTGCATTTGGACACTTTGTCAGTCAGCATCACCAGGAGGCTTAACGGTTTAGGTTGAGAGGTGGTGCATGTTTTTTTTCAGAGGAATGGCCCAGTGAAGAGCAGTGTTCACTGCCATGACTGCCGTTGTCGCCTTCTAGAGAAATCTTGGTTCATTCAGAGAGAACTTCCTTGGTTCTGCTGGTTTGGTTTCGCAGCTGGAGCAAAGGTACAGCACTGGAAGCAATTCCTAGGGCAGAAGCGGGAGATATCCAAAGCTCTGCACTTTGTTGTCCTCAGCACAGTGTAAGTGAGCGTAGTCTAATTGGAGGAGTGGTGAGCATCAGTGATATCAGATTTTTTACAAGTTCTTAATTCTGTCAAAACAAGAAAGAAGGAGAGTGATGAAGATGAAATCCTTTCCTCTTAAATCTGCCTACAGAGCAACTTCAGGGGTAGTTGTAATGTGTATTCACCTATTTTGAATTGCCCAAAACCAGGCCTAGAGATGCTTCAGAGACAGAGTCAGAGAAGCGGGTATTTGCTTTATTTGGCGCTGGGTGCGTGGGGGATCGCTCCTCCTAACACACCCACGCAGAGCACTCCATACAGTCCAGCATTATGTGTAAAATTTTTGAATATTCATCCCATTCCTTGGGATAGGAGTAGTTCTAGAAATTACTTCTCGGAAGTCATTGATATCATTAGCAGATGTGCCACGCATGCGCTGTGTAGCCAGGTGGTCGCACTGAGGAAGGCTCCTCTTCTTCCTCGGGGGTCTTTCTGATAAAGATCAGTAGTCTCCGTCACAATGCACTTTTTACCTTTCTTTCTGGAGCATGCACAGTTCTTCACTGGATGATTCAGCGATCTCTGTGCTGGTTTTCAAAAGATCCTGTTCCTCTTATCTTGACAAGATTAAGGCAAGTGCTGCTGCTTAGGTTTTGTGATTAACATTTGCCGTCTCTTAGTAGTTCCCTCGTGTTTACATGAGTAAACTATGGATCAACCCCCTTCTCAATTTTAGCACTGAAAGGATATCAGAGTCATTTAAAGAGCTGTCTCCTATGGAGTACTATAAAACTGCCATCATGGTAACACGTTTTCATACAGTCGTTTTAGCACAGAAGTAATAGATGTACAATCTTGGATGTTTCAACCTGCTGACTCAAGAGCCAGTGTTGAGCTTTTCTCTTTTAAATCCAGTCTTAGAGCTCTGCAAGGATCACTACAGCATGACGCTGTGACAAGGGGATGCTGATTCATGCATAAACCTTTGATGCTTTCCTTCTATCTTCAAGCAGCTTTGCAAACCAGTGATGATCTGGCATGTTGCAACTTGAGAGTCATGGTAAAGGTTTCACCAAACACTTTGTAATATCATGCTGCAGCTTTCATTCCTAAGGAAATAGCATTGAGCATATGGCTGGCAAAATGCCAAAAGAATGAGCCAAACCCAATATCCTTTAATGGGAAAGATGGAAAACATTGAGATGTGTTTATTTGAACTAAAATTCCTGTGGACCAAGCCTAAATGTATTTCACACTAAATTCTTAGAACTGATTTTAAGGGAAGATGTGAGAAAGATGAATTCACAAGCGGAATTTTCAGCAGCATAATATTGAACATTTGTTAGTAGAACAAAGGCATATCACAGCGCGGGAGCACTTAGCAATATTGCTAGAGGCGTGGCTCCATTCATGTTACTGTGAACTTAAGTACTTTTTAAACATAGTCCTTAAGCCCAGAAAGTAATTTACACTTCACTCAACTTTTCCCCCCCCTCCTGTCTCTGCCCCCTTGTGCCAGCGCACGCCAGCACGCTGCCGCCTCGGTCCTCTGGATAGCTCCAGAATTGAAGGCTGGCACCCCGCTCCGGTGCCTCCTCAGTCTCCAACCTAATTTGTAGTTGACAGATTCTTTGGGAGGTGTGAGTTTTGATGAGATAACAGACTTCCTGGGATGCATGCGGTTCATCTTCTTTGTTTCTTTAAGATGTCTTGGTTTCTACCTCTGTCATTTCTCAACTTAAAGGACATTTATTATCAGGTGTTTATTACCACGTTTCCCAACATGTTACCACTCTTTCGAAGTTACAATTTACTCTAGTCTTGTTTTTACTTAACTATATTTTACCTGTTTCTACGTAGTACATGATCACTTCTAAATGTTAAAATCATATATGGGAAAGACAAGATTTATCTTTCACTCATTTATCACAGGAGGAATGTGTTAGCTGCTCGTGTTGCAGTTCACTTGTAATGCTGGTCTATTACCGCAGGCCTGGGCCCTAGGCTATATCACCATGTCCCGCAGCCATAGGGAGGAGGAGGAGGAGAGAAGATCCAGCAGGCAGGAATTGTGCAGCAAGATTTATTCATTTAATTATTTTACAAACTCTTTTACAGACTTTCTTCTTCATAATCTATTTGGACAAAGGATCAGCCACCCCTTGGGGTGATTGGCTAAAATCCTAAAACATCCATTGTCAAAATATTTTTCTACTATACCATAAACAAGACTTTTCAAGGTTGCAGGTGGCTTGGTCGTTTCCATACTCTGCTACCTCTTCTGTGAGAGAGAAAAGTCTCTCACGGACTTAGAAAATAGCAAGAAAATCCTCGCTAGCAGCATTTTTGTATCTACACTGGTCCTTCTCATTTCCTTTTCTCTAGAACACATTTCTCAGGCTCAGTGAGCAGATGTGCGTGCAAGTGGTTTGGTGTGTCCTTGGAATTCAACTAGTCAGGGTCAGATGGGTTTCTGCAGTGAAAGGATACAAGGAAACGGGGATATAGCCTACAGTGGGAACTCCTGTGATTTTGCTCCTCTCCAAACATTTCTCCTCTCAAAATGGATCTCTGTAGGAAATGGCAATCAGGCCTTAAATGCGCCAATCAGGCTTGTAAATAAACCCATATTATCAGTCAATCTCTTCAATCTATTCATGTGTTTATATGGGATTTTATTCCTATAGAATAGAAAACTCGGAGCAGTGGCAAAGAAGGGGGGGGGTGGGGGTGGGGCAGCAGCGGCCCTGCTCTGAGCGGGGCAGGGAAAGGCAGGCTCGGGATGCCGGGGTTTCTCACCTGAGGCACCCGAGCAGATGGTGAAGAGTCCCTCTTTTAGTGAAGGTAGACTGTTAAGAAGGTTCCAATGCAACGGCCGCTCTTACGAACAGAGCTGCACTCACGGTAGAAGAAAGGCAGCAGGAGACGGAATCCTGCAGTGGTGACCAATTCTCCCCGCAGCCACCGCAGCCTCTCTCCCCTCCGAATGCTTGAGAGAACAAGAGCTGGGGGCTGCATGCAACCCCGTTTTGCCAGTCCAAAGTTCACTGTATCTCTGCCCTCACAAGACACCTCAGCTAAAGGGAGTAGCCAGCTGCATCCCTCTCCTGAGCAGTGACAACTTCTTTTGTCTCTCTTAAGTGTCCAGTCGTTATTGTCTCCTAGCGTATAGGGGAAAGCTCCTTAAGAGAAAATAAAACCTCAAAAAATAAAAGGAGAACTACTAAAACCCCAACATACGGGTGATTCTCACTTTCCTTTACTGTCCTGTGGTGGTCGGCGATGGAAGAGACGGGGCAGATTGCTCGGATGCAAGAAGCCGATTTTATTGATACAGAGCTGAGTATTTATACCTTTTCAGCAGTAACTAAAAATAGATTCTTATATAAGCAGCAATCACTATAACAACCATATCTATGTTTCTTAATAACATTGCAAAACTACAAGCTAGCATTAACCGACAGCAAGCATGCCGTTCCCTTACACTAGCTATTTCCTGGTAGGCCGTACTGCCTGCCATGGTTTGCGGCCTAGCAGCGTTAGCGCGTCCACTTCTGACATGAGTTTAGCAGTGCTCTCACTTCTGCTTTCTAGCTGTATCTCCACACTTCTCAGCTCCATGTAAAAGCACATGCTCTCAGTGTCGTAGAGTCCTTAGGGAAAGCAAACAGCGGTTCCGCTTCACACTGCTAAATGTGCCAGGACAGAAAGCTTTCACTGACCTTGCCTTGCCTTTTCCTTGCAGCCTTTCCTCTTCAGAGTGAAAGATAGATTTAGAAGAACTATAAAGATTTTAGTTATAGGCTAGCTGTGTTGAGATTAGTTAGAGTAGGAAGGAATTTGGGCCCAGTGAGAGTTAACGAAAATAGTTAAGAGAGCTGGACCTGAAAGGGGTTTTAAGATGTGATTACCAAATAACTGATGATCTGTCATTTGCATGTTTGCTTAGCTGTGCTTAGAAGGAGGAATAGAAACTTTGATAAGTTGGTGTAGGGAACAAGGACAATTACCAATTTCCTCCCTTGGTGGGAACCCGTTCAAAAGTCACGCAAGAGGAAACTTAAGAGGTCACTAAAGTAATTCGGATTGTTAAAGTTCAAAAAGGCAAAAAGGCCAAAATGAGGAAGATGAGTTACTTCATCTTTCTTGGGACCACTGACCCAATTCAAGACCACTGACTCCATTCAGGACACACACTATGCATGCTTAATGACATTTAAGCTCATTTCCATATGAAGCGGAGAATGGGAGGTGTTAATGTTACGAATATGCATTTGTATTTTGGATATTCCTAATATGTGGAAATAAAAAGTGTCGTGTTTGCTTGGATCGGGGCCCTGCGTCTTAGGCAGCGCGGCAAAGGCGGCCACCCCTCGTTACCCTAGGAAGGCCGGCCTCGGATCCCCGCTCTCTCCACCGGCACGGGCAGTGCCAGCAGCCTCTCGCTGCGGCCGCCGCTGGCCGAAAGCCTCGCCGCGCACCGCCCGGCCGGCCCCGCCGCTCCGCGGGGTCACACGGCACCTGCCGAGGGCGGCCGCCGAGCGACAGGAAGCAGAAGCGCTCACCGCCGCGCCACGCGCCGCCCCGCCCGGGCGCTCCTCTCCTCGCGCTACCACCATGGCGCCGGCCCGCCCCGCCCCGCCTTCCCCGTGGCCTGCGGCGCAACGCGGGTGCTCCGAGCCACGCAGCACGCGTGCGGCCGGGCCCTGCCGAACCGCAGGCGGAGCCGGGGCACGGCCCGGGCCGGAGAGCTTCCGGCGAGGCTGGGCGGGCGGCGAGCGCGGCCGAGCGTGAACGCGCCAGGCGGGGGTCGGCCGGCGGCGCGATGGAGAGCTAGATGGAGGCGGCAGCACCGCGCGGCATAAAATGGCTGATCGTCCCGCAGCCGCCCGCTCCGCAGCCCCTCGGCTGCTGTCGAGAAGGGCCCCGGCCCTGGCCGCGCCGGTGGCGAGGTGGCTCCGCAGCCCGCGGGCAGCCCTGGCGGGGCAGGGGAGCACTGCGAGCAGTCCCGGGACCATGCAGCCGTCTGTAACGCGCGGTGGGAGCCGCCGGGAACTATTTTACACCTGCCGGGGGGCTGGGGAGGAGCACGGAGAGCACGCAGCAGGTCGCTGCCGTTAGGGAAAATTAATGCACGATGCCTGAGGTTGATGTCCGAAAAGGAGACAGAGGAGTCCTGCAACATTCTTCGACTACAGGGAGAGTCCATGGGGCTTTTCCCCTGGGGTCTGTCAAACGGTTGCGGGATGCAGCCCCCTTTTGCTGTCAAGTTCCTGGCCAGAGCACCCTCTTCCTTTTCCCCACTGGCTGAGGTATTCGGGAGATACAGATTTCCAGAACTGCCTACTCTAAGTCCCCCTCTAATATGCACCCCCCCTTTTGGCATCGAAAAGGAAGAAAAAAACCCCATTTCTAATTCTATTAAGTCTTTGTTGCCTTGCTCTAGGTTCAGGAATTTAACACGCCCTGGATTAATCAACAGTCTCTGATGATTAGTAACAGTTCTAGAGAACTAATAGTTTCTTCTGTTACTTCACTCCCCATAAGTTCCTAGCCTTGTCTACAGGCCAATTCACACGGTCTGTTTGTAAAGACTCATCCACCTCCTTCCTTTTAATCCCTCCTCTTTTTATTTGATCTGTATTTGTCTTTACAAACCTTAATTACCATTGATTTAATTTTTTCTTCTTGAGTCTTCTTGGCTTTTGCTATTATTTGCAGTGACATCCTTTTCTGTCCTTTTGTAGTCCTTTCTGGATCAGGTAGGCATGGCTGCTAGCGGCATCCCCTTGACCACCTGCTGAAAGAGCTGCACCCAGCATGGTGTCACGCATGCTCAAAAGATTAGAGTTGCTATAGCATATAAGAGGAGAAATGGTATTCATTTAGCCCATAGCTGGCCAGTTAACCATGAAAACATGTCCCATTACCATCCTTTCAACACTTGGACAGGTCCATGAGCTGAGGTTATTTCCTTTGTTATTTGTTTGACCACATTTCCGCTGTCCTCTGCTTGCAAACAGCAGCTCGAGTCATTGAATTTCCCACAAACTCCTCCTTCTTCTGCTAACAGATAATCTAATACCATCCAATGTTGAAAATACCGCTTTCCTCATTGAAGTGGGTTGCTCAGCAAGACGGTCAAGAGCTGTGGCTGGCTGGTTGGTAATTATTTCTGAGACAGCTTGTAACCTAATTATCTCATTGAAATGATAAATGGGTTCCCAGGCATCTGGGATTAATTCCTTAGGTTTCCAAGGGGCTGGTCCATCGTGTTGCGTAACTTGTTCTGGTGGCCATTCATCTTTTCCCCGTTTTGGGGTGCTCCCTGCAGCCAAGGCTGCCTCAGCTGACTGCTTTTCTCTAATTAAATCCTCACAGATTTTGGTTCCTAAGTGATTTCCCTGAATTTGTAGTAGCAAAAAGAACAATGGTCTAATATACCCCAGGGCTATACCATATCCCTGACCAGTTTGGAGGTAACCTGAGCTAAGCATGTTGGCCACAAATCCAATAATGTCCTTTCAAAGCCCGTGTTCCATTAGCAAAGGGGCCTTCCTACCCTTGGTCATCAATTGGCGGGTCAAAATACAGCAGGATTCCCGGGCCTAACGGTCCTCCAACAATAGCTGCCCCACCATAAGGGTCACAGTATTTGCATTTCCAAGCTCCCACACAGGGTTGCCATCTACATTTACATCTGCAAGCTGTTTGGTTGGATTTGGAGCAGAACTCACTAAAAGGCTTTGAGTTCCAATCCGGTGTTGCCATTCCCACTGATAATCACAAACAACATGTCTTCTACTTGTGGAATTTTTGTGGGGACAGCTTAAAAATAGGTGGTCAAAAAAACCCCTTGTCCCTCCCCATTGCTTTACAGGCTTCCAAATGTTTTTGGTAAGTGTGGTAAGAACACCTTACGCAGCTACCATTAGTGAGCTGAACAGGTATTTGATTGCAATTGTTTTGATATTTGGAACAATTGTAAGGAGGGCAATTGGAGGGCCAAAGCCAATTGCTTAAAGCCAGAGAGAAAGTCAATTGACAAACGCCTTTTCCTACATAGACCCGCCCTGTCCTGTTTAGGCAATAAGTGCCTGTTGGAGAAGAATGAAGTGGCCATGGACTTCCTTCTTTGGCCCCAAATCCCATGCCATTGTGGCCCTCCCATTGACCCACCATTTAGGTTCAGCTGGGCTAGCCAACCATAGGCACTCTTCAGATCCTCCTGGCCCTCCACAGAGCCAGCAATTGCTAAGGTTCAAAACTTTTGCTACTTCTTCTCCTAAGGCTGCCAATTGATTCTCCCACTCCTGGCCTAAACTTAGCTGACCATATAAAAGTAGAATTATTAAGGAAAATGTTTTAATAGTGTGATCTAATTAGCTAGTCTAATTTTCCCGTTGTCTTCTGCACCACCTGTGGCAATTGACGACACAGAAACTACTTAACGTGAAACAATGGCTGCAAGTATTAGCCCCCCAGTGAGTGGAGATTCTAGAGGAGGGATACCCATAGAGACTATTTCAGCAGATGGTCTGTGGGTAGGCACGCAGGGCTTCCTCTGATGTCGAAGCACTGGCTACTGCTCCGGCCCACTCCTGCAGAGTGTCAGTCACGGCCTCCCGGCCTTCTCCTCCAGCTGAGATGTGCAAATCTCTGAGGCTTCAGAGACCTTGACCCGAGAGTGACGGGTCCACCTGTGTTCAGCTGTCTTGATGGCTGTTTCTGTCGTCAGTGACACTTGGAATGGGCCACGCCATTTCACCGCCACTGGCGCTTCTTTCTACTCCTTAACTAGGACTCAATCTCCTGGTTGGATGTTACAAGCAGCAAAGTCCAAAGGTGGGGCTTGTGCCAGCTGAGCTTCCTGTTGAAGGGGTTTCACAAGAAGCAGTATCCTGGCCACAGATGGTTTTCAATATACATCACTTACCTCTACTCCCCCACTAGGTTGAGACTTACCCGGGTAATTCATAACAACGACGGAAAGGGGGATAACGGAATCTCTCTTCTGGGTCGGGCTCTCATTCTCGCCAAAGCCAATGTCCAAAGCCTTAGCCATGGCATCTTGGTTTCTATTCGCAGCTTCAAAAGGTGTTTCTTTCTCTATTCATTGTTTTCTACCCGAGCCGAGCTCTGGGGGTGCCAGGGCCTATGGAGGTTCCATTGTGTTCCTAAAGAAGCCAAAACCCCTTGAAGGATCTTTCCTGTAAAATGAGTTCCCCTATCTGAGTCTATTGCTTCTACAATGCTGTATCTTGGAATGATTTGTTCCAAAGAGGCCTTAATAACTGATCCTGTCGTTGCTGAAGCAGTTGGAAATGCCTCTGGCCACCTTGCTAGCTGACATACCATTAGCAGAAGATATGAAGCCTTCCCACTTGGGGCATCTCAGGAAAATCCCCCCGGCATCTTTGGAAGGGACATGCAGCCCAAGGCCTCCCTCCCCTGGCAAGTTACTTTGTAACTTGGCTGTTTGCTTTAGCACAGATCAAGCAACCTTCAACAGCTCGTTTTGCCAGTCTAAAAAGACCCCCAGCAACATACAGCATGAGGAAGGCTTCTGCCAATCCTCAGGAAGTGCAAGGACTCTCTTCACGGAGTTCTTTTAATATTGGTAGGGCCAAAGCTTCTGGTATCTCTTGTTTGCCATCCCTTGTAAACCAATTATTGTCTTTTTTCTCTGCCACGCGGTTTTTTACTGTATCTCGAACTCCTCTGGCAGAAAAGACAGCTTCCCGGGCAGTGATGGAGTCGCTGGGAGCAAAGGAGGCATCTTGGAGAGTTCTGGCAGAAGTGTTGCTTTCTGAATTTCTTCATCCACCAAAAAGGAGACAGAGGAGTCCTGGAACATTCTTCAACTACAGGGAGAGGCCATGGGGCTTTTGCCATGGGGTCTCTCAACTGATTGCGGGACGCAGCCCCCTTTTTATGCTAAGTTCCTGGCAACAGCACCCTCTGAGGTACTCGGGAATTACAGACTTCCGGAACTGCCTACTCTATGCTCCCCTCTAATAGGCACCCCCCTCTTGCTATGGAAAAGGAAGAAAACGAAACTACTCCTAATGCTATTAAGTCTTTGTTGCCTTGCTCTAGGTTCAGGAATTTAACACGGCCTTGGCTGAGCAACAGTCTCTGTCGATTAGTAACAGTTTCTAGAACTAACACTTTCTTCTGTTACTCCCCTACCAGTAAATTCCTAGCCTTGTCTAAGGACGGATTCACACGGTCTCTTTGTAAAGACACATCCATGTTACTCCTTTCACTCCCACACCTTCTTGGAGGTGGGACGGCTCCCCCTGGCACAGCACCTGGCACAAAACCCCCCTATGCGCACACGCACACCTGCACTTACCCTGCACTCCGCTGCACACACACACACACACACCGCCCGCACACTAACACCCCCCTCCACATCCCCACCATGCTACTTGCAGTGGCCCCGCCCCTGCCATCCCGGCCGGCTGGCAGCACCCACTCCTCACATGCTTCCCCATGCCTTGCGTTTCCTTGCTGCCCCCTCTGTAGCCTTCTGTCAACCTGCCTTTTCTCCCCTGCCTTGCATTGGCTTGCTCACCCATCCCCCACCTGACTTCCTTTCACATTCGTCTAGGTCTGGCCTCACCTTTCCTTTTCCTTCTAGGACCCTCATTGCCTTGCCTCGCCTCGCCTCGCAAAGCCACCACTTGCCTTGCCCTGCCCTTGAAGCCCTCCCTTGCCTTGCATGACCTTGCTCACCCCTCCCCCACCTGGAATTCAAGACCCCTTTTCAATGACATTTCATGGCCTTGCCCTGCCCCTTCTGCTCCTCCTAGGAATCTCAAAGCTCTCAAGCATCTCCGGTGTTTCAGGATCACAGGAGAGGAAGACCAGGGGAGGACGCATGTTGCCACGCTCATCTCCATGGGCAGCCTTTGTCTGGGAGCAATCCTTGCATGTCTTGAATCTTGGAAGGGCAATTCACATTTTGCCCTTGAGCTCGGGGACCAGAATGAGAGTTCTTTTGCATACAAAGGAAAGCAGGTAGCTCAAGTCTTTTAGGTGCAGAGGAGACATGACCCACGCGGGATCAAGGCCACACAAAGCACTTGGTCCTGGCCACTTTTGTGTACCAGCAGTCCTTGAATGTACTTCTCACCTGCCTTGCCTGGCCTTGCCTTGGCAACACAACAGTTTCCTTGTCTTGCCCTGCTAGCCCTCTGGAGCCCGCTGGAGCCTTGCATTCCTTTGCATGGCCATGCCCCATCCTTGACCTGCCTACTGCTTTCCTCCAGGGCCTTGACTTGCCAAGCACTTCCTGTTTCTGCCTGGCCTACCCATCAGTGGACTTTCCTTCCTACGGCCAGCCTTGCCTCTAACGTCTGGGCCTTCTCTTGCCTACCACTCCATTTGCTTTCCCCTCACTGCTCTGGCCTTGCTTACCTCTCCCTTGACTTGCCCACAATTGCCTGCACTTGCCTTGCAGCACCTTGCCTGCATAGAAGGCAAGGTAAAGAATGGTAAGCAGGGCAAAGCAAAGCCAGCAAGTTGTAGGTAGTGCGAGGCAAGGCAGACGTAGGCAAAGGAAGCAGAGCAAGGGTAGCTTAAGAAGAACTCGACAAGGTACTGAAGGCAAGGCAAGGCCAAGAGACTCGGAGTGCCTTTCCTTGGGAAGGCAAGGACATAGTGCCAGTGTTGCTGCAGCAGATGTTAAGGTGGCATGGGGAGGAATAGAAAGTGCTGAGAACAGCGTGTGTGCTGCTAGTTTGAGGGGTGCAGTTGAAGTTGTAGGCAGCAAGATCTTCCTCAGCTGGCACTGTTTTGAGCTCTGTTTTTGCCAGATGGTTTCAAGTTGGTGGGCAGAATCTGCGAGAGGGAAAAGATTTGTTTGGGCCAAAGAGGTTTGTCTGGCTCTTGGAGTGTGGTGTAAAGAAGAGGCTGCTCTTGGAAGGGGAAGATGAGGGAAATCTTTTTGTCCTGATGTGCTGTTGATTGGAGTGCAGGGACGTTTGCAACTTGCCTCTGCCCTTGGGGCGGTTTCGAGCAGCGCCAGGTGCTTGGCCTTCTTTTGCAAGTCGTCAGCGCCATCGTGCGGTTGTTTCGATGAGCGCTGACAGTGCCGGGGAAAAAGCCAAGCGCTTCGCTGGCGCGGCCGCAGTCGTGTGCGAGCAGTTGGTGGAAGAGCTCCGCTGTGCATCCTGCCTCTTGGAGACACAAAAGAATGTGATCCTGCGCGTCGCGGGGAAGCAAGAGGAATCTTTTCATTGTTGGCTGTGCAGTTTCGAAGCGGCAAAAGTCAAGGCAGTTCCAGCACGGCCTCTTTCTTTCAGAACCTTTTCTGTGCCATCTTGAACATGCTCAACATGGAACTCGCACCCACTGAACTGCATCAAAGGTCCTGGAGAGATGCACTTTCCTTCAAGCTCTAGGTACCATCCTACCCTCCACCTCTCGCGGATCCCAAAGCCCTTCCAAACATCCAGCAGCTGCACGCAGAGAACAAGTGCTAGAACAAGGCGTTGGCCTTCGTAGTCCCTCTAAAGTCTGTAAACTAGGCGAAACATTGCAGTGACCAGCACTTTCCTTCGCAACTATCTATAGAGCGTCATCACATTCTCTCAGAGTGGCTAAGTCCACCCTTGCAGCGCAGCATTTCCAGCCACAGTTGGGACTGAGAGATGGGCCAGGTGAGAAAGCATTTGTTGACTATCCCTCGTCTCTGGAAGACTTGATACTCGCAGCGCAATCACGTCCACACACCTTCAGTGTGGCCAAGTTCAAGCAGCTAGAGCTCACAGAGATGGGAGAGTCAGGAGAGAAGCCGTTCCAAAAGTACCGTGTAGTGACAGCAGCATTAAACCTGTGCACAGCAGTCTACAGCACTGTAGACCGTGGCTTCTCTGACAAGACGTGCCATCCCATTGTTGGCTCTCGCAGCTCGGTTGCTAGCTGCTCTCCTGAAGAAAAGAACTAGAAGGAAAAGCCAATGCTGGGCTGCACCTTCCCCTTGCCTCACGTAAAAGCCACTTCAACTCCCCGCTGCACTCTCTACTTCCCCTCTCCTTGGCATCGACCACTGTGTTTTCAGCATCTCGGAGCCGAAAGGTAAGCGCCAGTGTTCCCAGGGATGGTTGGAAGAGGGATAAGTAGTAGCACAAGTAGCTGTCGTTGAACTTCCTCCTTCGCAATGCTAACGTGAACTCGGCAGGCAGGCGAGCGCCAGCCACCCTCCTTTCTCAGTTTGTACGCTGCGGACGCGAGCCCCGTGCTCGGCGCCTTCGTTCGGCCTCTTTAGTACCCATGTGGCGCTTTCGTTCTGCCGGAGTCGAAGCGTCGTCTACTTCTCGCCCAGAGAGCACGGTGCCGGCAGCGAAATGCTCCAGCCCACTGCTTGTGCCGACACACGCCTGGGCTATGCACTTTGCCTCTCAGCGACATACAGCAGCACATTCGGTCTAAATGAAAAGGGAAAGATTCTCGGCTACGTCTGGCACAGAGAACAGCTGTAGTTCAACGGGCTTACCCAGAGCATGCCCCCGACGCGTGGGAACTTGTATTTGCACCACATTCCAGTGGCAGTCCTCTTTCCTTTACAGGCAGCACAGCGCCGTCAGATCGCGGTGCTCTCTGCACGTGCCTTCTCACTTCCAAGTAGCACCGCGCACATTAGAGCCTTGCAGGGAGAGAAGACGCGGATAGTCGTGTCGCAGAGAAGAACGTGGCAGGGCGAAAAGGTGTTCTTCTTTTGTCCTCCTCGTCGCCCAGAGTGTGGTGCTGTGTTGAAAGTCTTGGCCAGCGAAAAGCTAATCCAGCCAGTGTTTCTCTCCTGACGCATTTCGCTGAGCGAGAGCTACGCGGACAGTTTGGACTCTGTGAAGCAGCAAGAAAATGATTGTAGGTCGAGCTGAGGAAAATCCTTGCACAGCACACTGTGGCCGCGTGCAGTGTTGGCGCTGAAGAGCGGCAAAGCTCAAAGGCATCGCTGGGCTTCAGTTCTGTCCCGACCGCAGAAGGCGAAGAACGAAGCAGCTGAGCACCGGCTGCATGTACTCAGTGGAGCGAATTCCAAATGTCCAGCCAAGAACTGCTTCACAAGCAGATTCAGCTGAGAATGCTCTGGCTGCTTCACAAAGGAAGGTGCTGTGTTGCACTTCCTGGACACTACCTGGTCAGAAGCAGTTTCTTACACCTTCAATGCTGCAGAGTCCATGCAGCTAGAGCACACTCAGAAGGACGCGTCCAGAAAGAAGGCGTTCTTCAAGTATCCCCCTCTTCCAAGCAGCCTTGAAACTGAGCACAACACACTGCGGCTCAGGAGGTTCCTTCTCAGATAGACGTGCCGTCACATTCTTCACTCTCGCAGCTCTGTTGCCCACTTGCAGCAGCTGCTGCCAAAGAAAAAGGCTCCAGAAGTAAAAGCCACTGCTGGACTGCACTTTCCCCTTGCCTCACGTCAAGCACCAGAAACTGTCCGCTGCACTCTCTATTTCCCTTCTCCGCCGCATGGCGAAGCATAAACGTAATCGCAATTGTTTCCAGGGGAAAGCTGGAAGAGAAATAGGTAGCAGCACAAGTAGCTGCAAGTTGGACTTTAAGTTTCGAGCTGCTAATGTGAACCCGAAAACAAGCGAGTGGCAGCCACGCCTCCTCTTGCAGCCTGTGCGATGCACACACCAGCTCGGTGCTCTGCCTTCATTCTTATGCTCTTCGTAGCAGGTGGCGCTTTCGTTTTGCTGGAGACGAACCGTCGTCTACTTGTCGCCCAGAGAGCACGGTGCCGGCAGCCAAATGCTGCAGGCTGCTGCTTCTGCCGAAACACGCCTGGGCTATGCAATTTCTCTCTAGCGCTGAAGTAGCGCCACATTCTGTTTGCTTTGTAGCCAGCATCTTTACGGAAAGCTTCTCGGCTACGTCTGGCACAGAGAACAGCTTTAGTTCAACGGGCTTACACGGAGCTTGTCCCCGACGCGTGGAACTTGTATTTGCACCACATTCCAGTGGCAGTCCTCTTTCCTTTACAGGCTGCACAGCGCCGTCAGATCGCGGTGCTCTCTGCACGTGCCTTCTCACTTCCAAGTAGCACCGCGCACATTAGAGCCTTGCAGGGAGAGAAGACGCGGATGGTCGTCTCACACAGAAGAACGTGCCAGGATGAAAAGATGTTCTTCCTTTGTCCTGTTTCTTGCCCGAATTGTGTTGCAGTGTTGAAAGTCTTGGCCAGCGAAAAGCTAATCCAGCCAGTGTTTCTCTCTGACGCATTTCGCTGAGCGAGAGCTACGCGGACAGTTTGGACTCTGTGAAGCAGCAAGAAAATGATTGTCCGTCGAGCTGAGGAAAATCCTTGCACAGCACACTGTGGCCGCGTGCAGTGTTGGCGCTGAAGAGCGGCAAAGCTCAAAGGCATCGCTGGGCTTCAGTTCTGTCCCGACCGCAGAAGGCGAAGAACGAAGCAGCTGAGCACCGGCTGCATGTACTCAGTGGAGCGAATTCCAAATGTCCAGCCAAGAACTGCTTCACAAGCAGATTCAGCTGAGAATGCTCTGGCTGCTTCACAAAGGAAGGTGCTGTGTTGCACTTCCTGGACACTACCTGGTCAGAAGCAGTTTCTTACACCTTCAATGCTGCAGAGTCCATGCAGCTAGAGCACACTCAGAAGGACGCGTCCAGAAAGAAGGCGTTCTTCAAGTATCCCCCTCTTCCAAGCAGCCTTGAAACTGAGCACAACACACTGCGGCTCAGGAGGTTCCTTCTCAGATAGACGTGCCGTCACATTCTTCACTCTCGCAGCTCTGTTGCCCACTTGCAGCAGCTGCTGCCAAAGAAAAAGGCTCCAGAAGTAAAAGCCTTTTACTGCTGGACTGCCCTTTCCCCTTGCGTCATGTCAAGCACCAGAAACTGTCCGCTGCACTCTCTATTTCCATTCTCCGTCGCATCTACCACTGTAATCTCTGCATCTCGAAGAATAAACCCCGGCCCAATTCTTTCTGTCGTCATCTTGTCTCACAGAGGGCACGCCGGCAGAATCAGGTTGCTGATTCTTCCGAAACACACCTGGGCTGTGCATTTTCCTTCGCTGCCCTTGGTAGCACCACATTCTGTTTGCTTTGTAGCCTGAATATCAAGGGAAAGATTCTCAGCTACGTCTGGCACAGAGAACAGCTTTAGTTCAACGGGCTTACCCGGCGCTTACCCCGACGCGTGGGAACTTGTATTTGCACCACATTCCGGGGGTAGTCTTCCTTCCTTTACAGGCTGCACAGCGCCGTCAGATCGCAGTGCTTCTCTGCACGTGCCTTCTCACTTCCAAGTAGCACCGCGCACATTAGAGCCTTGCAGGGAGCAAAGACGTGGATAGATGTGTGGCAGAGAAAATCGTGCAAAGACGAAAAGGTGTTCTTCTTTTGTCCTCCTCGTCGCCCAGATTGTGGTGCTGTGCTGAAAGCGTGGGTATTATTACCCCTTCTCGCAGTGAGACTATGTGCTGCGTTGGAACTGTTGGCCAGTGAAAGGCTAATCCAGCAAGTGCTTCCCTCCTGATGCATTTTGCTGAGCGAGAGCTGAGGAAAATCCGTGCACTGCACACTGTGGATGCATGCAGTATACACGCAGAAGAGCGGCGAAGCTCATAGTCATCGCACACACCAGCCCAGTGGCCTGGGGCTGCGTTCTTCTCCCTTACCGGCGCTGGACAGAACTGAAGCATTCAGCTGTGGCTCTCTTTTTGTGGAACTGTGGACAGTTTCTGGTGCTTGACGAGAGGCAAGGGGAAAGTGCAGTCCAGCAGTGGCTTTTACTTCTGGAGCCTTTTTCTTTGGGAGCAGCTGCTGCAAGTGGGCAACAGAGCTGCGAGAGTGAAGAATGTGACGGCACGTCTATCTGAGAAGGAACCTCCTGAGCCGCAGTGTGTTGTGCTCAGTTTCAAGGCTGCTTGGAAGAGGGGGATACTTGAAGAACGCCTTCTTTCTGGACGCGTCCTTCTGAGTGTGCTCTAGCTGCATGGACTCTGCAGCATTGAAGGTGTAAGAAACTGCTTCTGACCAGGTAGTGTCCAGGAGTGCCACGGCGGCGCCTTCCTTTGTGAAGCAGCCAGAGCATTCTCAGCTGAATCTGCTAGTGAAGAGGCTTTTGACTGGACATTTGGAATTCGCTCCACTGAGTACATGCAGCCGGTGCTCAGCTGCTTCGTTCTTCGCCTTCTGCGGTCTGGACAGAACTGAAGCCCAGCGATGACTTTTAGCCGTGCCGCTCTTCAGCGCCAACACTGCACGCGGCCACAGTGCGCTGTGCACGGATTTTCCTCAGCTCGACGGACAATCATTTTCTTGCTGCTTCACAGAGTCCAAACTGTCCGCGTAGCTCTCGCTCAGCGAAATGCATCAGGAGAGAAACACTGGCTGGATTAGCTTTTCGCTGGCCAAGACTTTCAACACAGCGCTACACTCTGGGCAACGAGGAGGACAAAAGAAGAACACCTTTTCGCCCTGCCACGTTCTTCTCTGCGACACGACTATCCGCGTCTTCTCTCCCTGCAAGGCTCTAATGTGCGCGGTGCTACTTGGAAGTGAGAAGGCACGTGCAGAGAGCACCGCGATCTGACGGCGCTGTGCTGCCTGTAAAGGAAAGAGGACTGCCACTGGAATGTGGTGCAAATACAAGTTCCCACGCGTCGGGGGTAAGCTCCGGCTAAGCCCGTTGAACTACAGCTGTTCTCTGTGCCAGACGTAGCCGAGAATCTTTCCCTTTTCATTTAGACCGAATGTGCTGCTGTATGTCGCTGAGAGGCAAAGTGCATAGCCTAGGCGTGTGTCGGCACAAGCAGTGGGCTGGAGCATTTCGCTGCCGGCACCGTGCTCTCTGGGCGAGAAGTAGACGACGCTTCGACTCCGGCAGAACGAAAGCGCCACATGGGTACTAAAGAGGCCGAACGAAGGCGCCGAGCACGGGGCTCGCGTCCGCAGCGTACAAACTGAGAAAGGAGGGTGGCTGGCGCTCGCCTGCCTGCCGAATTCACGTTAGCATTGAGAAGGAGGAAGTTCAACGACAGCTACTTGTGCTACTACTTATCCCTCTTCCAACCATCCCTGGGAACACTGGCGCTTACCTTTCGGCTCCGAGATGCTGAAAACACAGTGGTCGATGCCAAGGAGAGGGGAAGTAGAGAGTGCAGCGGGGAGTTGAAGTGGCTTTTACGTGAGGCAAGGGGAAGGTGCAGCCCAGCATTGGCTTTTCCTTCTAGTTCTTTTCTTCAGGAGAGCAGCTAGCAACCGAAAGTGCTGGTCACTGCAATGTTTCGCCTAGTTTACAGACTTTAGAGGGACTAGGAAGGCCAACGCCTTGTTCTAGCACTTGTTCTCTGCGTGCAGCTGCTGGATGTTTGGAAGGGCTTTGGGATCCGCGAGAGGTGGAGGGTAGGATGGTAGCTAGAGCTTGAAGGAAAGTGCGTCTCTCCAGGACCTTTGATGCAGTCCAGTGGGTGCGAGTTCCATGTTGAGCATGTTCAAGATGGCACAGAAAAGGTTCTGAAAGAAAGAGGCCGTGCTGGAACTGCCTTGACTTTTGCCGCTTCGAAACTGCACAGCCAACAATGAAAAGATTCCTCTTGCTTCCCCGCGACGCGCAGGATCACATTCTTTTGTGTCTCCAAGAAGCAGGATGCACAGCGGAGCTCTTCCACCAACTGCTCGCACACGACTGCGGCCGCGCCAGCGAAGCGCTTGGCTTTTTCCCCGGCACTGTCAGCGCTCATCGAAACAACCGCACGATGGCGCTGACGACTTGCAAAAGAAGGCCAAGCACCTGGCGCTGCTCGAAACCGCCCCAAGGGCAGAGGCAAGTTGCAAACGTCCCTGCACTCCAATCAACAGCACATCAGGACAAAAAGATTTCCCTCATCTTCCCCTTCCAAGAGCACACTCTTCTTTACACCACACTCCAAGAGCCAGACAAACCTCTTTGGCCCAAACAAATCTTTTCCCTCTCGCAGATTCTGCCTACCATCTTGAAACCATCTGGCAAAAACAGAGCTCAAAACAGTGCCAGCTGAGGAAGATCTTGCTGCCTGCAACTTCAACTGCACCCCTCAAACTAGCAGCACACACGTTGTTCTCAGCACTTTCCTTCTCAGCTCTAGCTACCATCCTAAGCCTTCCCTCTCCTAGAGTCAGGATCCAAAGACAACGGCACCACGGACTGCTCACACACTAAAGGCATCAGGACAAAAGGCTCACAAGCTTGGCCTTTGCATTCCCACGGACAGCTCAACAGCTCTAACCCAGAGAGAGCTCTGCCTCTTGGGAAAAGCCCTTAAAATCCCTAAGAGCACCTGATGTGCACATCCAAACCTGCTTTCCTTGCCAAAGAGAGCAACTACAAGCCCATCTCCAAAGAAACGGCATCCCCTCCTCCAAAATACAACACATCCAGCCACTGATCCACCTCCAGTATTGAATGTATCCAACAATTGCCCCTACACGCCCAGGGGCCAGAAGAGAAATGTCTTGCTGGACTATTCCTCCCCATGCTACCTTAACATCTGCTCCAGCAACACTGGCACTCCAAGTCTCTTGGCCTTGCCTTGCCTTCAGTACCTTGTCGAGTTCTTCTTAAGCTACCCTTGCTCTGCTTCCTTTGCCTACGTCTGCCTTGCCTCGCACTACCTACAACTTGCTGGCTTTGCTTTGCCCTGCTTACCACTCTTGGCCTTGCCTTCCATGCAGGCAAGGCGCTGCAAAGCAAGTGCAGGCAATTGTGGGCAAGTCAAGGGAGAGCTAAGCAAGGCCAGAGCAGTGAGGGGAAAGCAAATGGAGTGGTAGGCAAGAGAAGGCCCAGACGTTAGAGGCAAGGCTGGCCGTAGGAAGGAAAGTCCACTGATGGGTAGGCCAGGCAGAAACAAGAAGGGCTCGGCAAGCCAAGGCCCTGGAGGAAAGCAGTAGGCAGGTCAAGGGCGGGGCATGGACGTGCAAAGGAATGCAAGGCTCCAGAGAGCTAGCAGGGCAAGGCAAGGAAACTGTTGTGTTGCCAAGGCAAGGCAAGGATAGGCAAGGCAGGTGAGAAGTACATTCGAGGACTGCTGGTACACAAAAGTGGCCAGGACCAACTGCCTTGCTTGGCGAGGCGAGGCAGGGCAATGAGGGTCCTAGAAGGAAAAGGAAAGGTGAGGCCAGACCTAGACGAATGTGAAAGGAAGTCAGGTGGGGGATGGGTGAGCAAGTCAATGTAAGGCAGGGGAGAAAAGGCAGGTTGACAGAAGGCTACAGAGGGGGCAGCAAGGAAACGCAAGGCATGGGGAAGCATGTGAGGAGTGGGTGCTGCCAGCCGGCCGGGATGGCAGGGGCGGGGCCACTGCAAGTAGCATGGTGGGGATGTGGAGGGGGGTGTTAGTGTGCGGGAGGGGTGTGTGTGTGTGTGTGCAGCGGAGTGCAGGGTAAGTGCAGGTGTGCGTGTGCGCATAGGGGGGTTTTGTGCCAGGTGCTGTGCCAGGGGGAGCCGTCCCACCTCCAAGAAGGTGTGGGAGTGAAAGGAGTAACATGGATGTGTCTTTACAAAGAGACCGTGTGAATCCGTCCTTAGACAAGGCTAGGAATTTACTGGTAGGGGAGTAACAGAAGAAAGTGTTAGTTCTAGAAACTGTTACTAATCGACAGAGACTGTTGCTCAGCCAAGGCCGTGTTAAATTCTTGAACCTAGAGCAAGGCAACAAAGACTTAATAGCATTAGGAATAGTTTCGTTTTCTTCCTTTTCCATACCAGGAGGGGGGTGCATATTGGAGGGGAGCATAGAGTAGGCAGTTCCAGAAGTCTGTAATTCCCGAGTACCTCAGAGGGTGCTGTTGCCAGGAACTTAGCATAAAAAGGGGGCTGCGTCCCGCAATCAGTTGAGAGACTCCATGGCAAAAGCCCCATGGCCTCTCCCTGTAGTTGAAGAATGTTCCAGGACTCCTCTGTCTCCTTTTTGGTGGATGAAGAAATTCAGAAAGCAACACTTCTGCCAGAACTCTCCAAGATGCCTCCTTTGCTCCCAGCGACTCCATCACTGCCCGGGAAGCTGTCTTTTCTACCAGAGGAGTTCGAGATACAGTAAAAAGCCGCGTGGCAGAGAAAAAAGACAATAATTGGTTTACAAGGGATGGCAAACAAGAGATACCAGAAGCTTTGGCCCTACCAATATTAAAAGAACTCTGTGAAGAGAGTCCTTGCACTTCCTGAGGATTGGCAGAAGCCTTCCTCATGCTGTATGTTGCTGGGGGTCTTTTTAGACTGGCAAAACGAGCTGTTGAAGGTTGCTTGAGCTGTGCTAAAGCAAACAGCCAAGTTACAAAGTAACTTGCCAGGGGAGGGAGGCCTTGGGCTGCATGTCCCTTCCAAAGATGCCGGGGGGATTTTCCTGAGATGCCCCAAGTGGGAAGGCTTCATATCTTCTGCTAATGGTATGTCAGCTAGCAAGGTGGCCAGAGGCATTTCCAACTGCTTCAGCAACGACAGGATCAGTTATTAAGGCCTCTTTGGAACAAATCATTCCAAGATACAGCATTGTAGAAGCAATAGACTCAGATAGGGGAACTCATTTTACAGGAAAGATCCTTCAAGGGGTTTTGGCTTCTTTAGGAACACAATGGAACCTCCATAGGCCCTGGCACCCCCAGAGCTCGGCTCGGGTAGAAAACAATGAATAGAGAAAGAAACACCTTTTGAAGCTGCTAATAGAAACCAAGATGCCATGGCTAAGGCTTTGGACATTGGCTTTGGCGAGAATGAGAGCCCGACCCAGAAGAGAGATTCCGTTATCCCCCTTTCCGTCGTTGTTATGAATTACCCGGCTAAGTCTCAACCTAGTGGGGGAGTAGAGGTAAGTGATGTATATTGAAAACCATCTGTGGCCAGGATACTGCTTCTTGTGAAACCCCTTCAACAGGAAGCTCAGCTGGCACAAGCCCCACCTTTGGACTTTGCTGCTTGTAACATCCAACCAGGAGATTGAGTCCTAGTTAAGGAGTAGAAAGAAGCGCCAGTGGCGGTGAAATGGCGTGGCCCATTCCAAGTGTCACTGACGACAGAAACAGCCATCAAGACAGCTGAACACAGGTGGACCCGTCACTCTCGGGTCAAGGTCTCTGAAGCCTCAGAGATTTGCACATCTCAGCTGGAGGAGAAGGCCGGGAGGCCGTGACTGACACTCTGCAGGAGTGGGCCGGAGCAGTAGCCAGTGCTTCGACATCAGAGGAAGCCCTGCGTGCCTACCCACAGACCATCTGCTGAAATAGTCTCTATGGGCATCCCTCCTCTAGAATCTCCACTCACTGGGGCGCTAATACTTGCAGCCATTGTTTCACGTTAAGTAGTTTCTGTGTCATCAATTGCCACAGGTGGTGCAGAAGACAACGGGAAAATTAGACTAGCTAATTAGATCACATTATTAAAACATTTTCCTTAATAATTCTACTTTTATATGGTCAGCTAAGTTTAGGCCAGGAGTGGGAGAATCAATTTGCAGCCTTAGGAGAAGAAGTAGCAAAAGTTTTGAACCTTAGCAATTGCTGGCTCTGTGGAGGGCCAGGAGGATCTGAAGAGTGCCTATGGTTGGCTAGCCCAGCTGAACCTAAGTGGTGGCTCAACACCCGACATGAGGTCCATACTAGGACCAAAGGGCCAAAGAAGGAAGTCCATGGCTATAGGAGAAGGTTTCACGAAGGATGTCTGGACTTCAGGTGGCTCTCTTGAAAGCTGTTTCTTGCATAGGCGAAGTTACAGCAGTTCAGGGAGCGGGTATCCAGAGCCAGCCCTACAGCTGCCAGCTCCAGCTGTAGGCATACCTGAAGCCGCTTTCTGGTCAAGTTACAAAGCATTCTAGACTTTTCTTTGCAGAGTATCTTAACACATAACAACCAATAAGCACCATACCCAATACCTTTACATTTGCCTATAGCCTATCATAGCTACTACCATCACCATATTCTAGTCATTATTATCCAATCACAAGAGTAAGTAAGTTACAATTTCAGCTTACAGTGGAGAATTCTTAGACCTTTCTTCTTCTTGCTACATCAACATTTCTTGTTTGCCTGCCATATCTTTCTTTTTGGTAAAGACACGTTTTCTATTGACTTATGCTCTTCTTGAGACTTACTTACTTGGTGAAAAACACGTCTTTGTTTGTAATCACATACCTTTGTCCTGCTCCTAAAAATCTCCTTCCAACTCATCTCCAACCTTTGCCTTCTCAGTTACTCAGCGATCACTGTTTCAGCAAAACATCTTTTATTCTATATCAAAACTTGCTTCCATTTCTACCTCATCCCCAGCTTCTACATTCACAGACCTTTCTGCCAAGCCTACATACCTGTGAAACTTTCTTACCAAACTTTCATCCTCCCCAACACATGGCCACTTCATTCTTCTCCAACAGGCACTTATTGCCTAAACAGGACAGGGCGGGTCTATGTAGGAAAAGGCGTTTGTCAATTGACTTTCCCTCTGGCTTTAAACAATTGGCTTTGGACCCACAATTGCCCTCCTTACAATTGTTCCAAATATCAAGACAAATGCAATCAAATAGCTGTTCAGCTCACTAATGGTAGCTGCGTAAGGTGTTCTTACCACACTTACCAAAAACATTTGGAAGCCTGTAAAGCAATGGGGAGGGACAAGGGGTTTTTTTGACCACCTATTTTTAAGCTGTCCCCACAAAAATTCCACAAGTAGAAGACATGTTGTTTGTGATTATCAGTGGGAATGGCAACACCGGATTGGAACTCAAAGCCTTTTAGTGAGTTCTGCTCCAAATCCAACCAAACAGCTTGCAGATGTAAATGTAGATGGCAACCCTGTGTGGGAGCTTGGAAATGCAAATACTGTGACCCTTATGGTGGGGCAGCTATTGTTGGAGGACCGTTAGGCCCGGGAATCCTGCTGTATTTTGACCCGCCAATTGATGACCAAGGGTAGGAAGGCCCCTTTGCTAATGGAACACGGGCTTTGAAAGGACATTATTGGATTTGTGGCCAACATGCTTAGCTCAGGTTACCTCCAAACTGGTCAGGGATATAGTGTATATCTTAGACCATTGTTCTTTTTGCTACTACAAATTCAGGGAAATCGCTTAGGAATCAAAATCTGTGAGGATTTAATTAGAGAAAAGCAGTCAGCTGATGCAGCCTTGGCTGCAGGGAGCACCCCAAAACGGGGAAAAGATGAATGGCCACCAGAACAAGTTACGCAACACGATGGACCAGCCCCTTGGAAACCTAAGGAATTAATCCCAGATGCCTGGGAACCCATTTATCATTTCAATGAGATAATTAGGTTACAAGCTGTCTCAGAAATAATTACCAACCAGCCAGCCACAGCTCTTGACCGTCTTGCTGAGCAACCCACTTCAATGAGGAAAGCGGTATTTTCAACATTGGATGGTATTAGATTATCTGTTAGCAGAAGAAGGAGGAGTTTGTGGGAAATTCAATGACTCGAGCTGCTGTTTGCAAGCAGAGGACAGCGGAAATGTGGTCAAACAAATAACAAAGGAAATAACCTCAGCTCATGGACCTGTCCAAGTGTTAAAAGGATGGTAATGGGACATGTTTTCCTGGCTAACTGGCCAGCTATGGGCTAAATTGTTACAGCAGGGATTACTGTAACACGCCTATATCAAACCAGGAATCCCGTGGAAAAGAAGTATATATGGACAGATTGGTGGTAGATGTTTCGGAGGTCTTTATTTCTCCAGCCGCATGGCCGGGGCTCTGCTCAGGAACTCCCCCAGTCACGGGACCCGAGGGTCCTTGGCCACACCGGGGAACACAAACCAACCAATGGGGAATGAAGCTGACCAGGGGCAGGGAAACCCCGTGTCTCTCGCCCAGGGCCCATCTCCCAGGGCTCCATGGCAGGGGGGGAGACCCCAACACTAAATGAATACCATTTCTCCTCTTATATGCTATAGCAACTCTAATCTTTTGAGCATGCGTGACACCATGCTGGGTGCAGCTCTTTCAGCAGGTGGTCAAGGGGATGCCGCTAGCAGCCATGCCTACCTGATCCAGAAAGGACTACAAAAGGACAGAAAAGGATGTCACTGCAAATAATAGCAAAAGCCAAGAAGACTCAAGAAGAAAAAATTAAATCAATGGTAATTAAGGTTTGTAAAGACAAATACAGATCAAATAAAAAGAGGAGGGATTAAAAGGAAGGAGGTGGATGAGTCTTTACAAACAGACCGTGTGAATTGGCCTGTAGACAAGGCTACGAACTTATGGGGAGTGAAGTAACAGAAGAAACTATTAGTTCTCTAGAACTGTTACTAATCATCAGAGACTGTTGATTAATCCAGGGCGTGTTAAATTCCTGAACCTAGAGCAAGGCAACAAAGACTTAATAGAATTAGGAATGGTTTCTTTTTCTTCCTTTTCGATGCCAAAAGGGGGGGTGCATATTAGAGGAGGGCATCGAGTAGGCAGTTCCGGAAGTCTGTATCTGCCGAATACCTCAGCCAGTGGGGAAAAGGAAGAGGGCCTTGTGGCCAGGAACTTGGCATAAAAAAGGGGCTGCATCCCGCAACCGTTTGACAGACCCCAGGGGAAAAGCCCCATGGACTCTCCCTGTAGTCGAAGAATGTTGCAGGACTCCTCTGTCTCCTTTTCGGACATCAACCTCAGGCACCGTGGATTAATTTTCCTTAACGGCAGCGACCTGCTGCGTGCTCTCCGTGCTCCTCCCCAGCCCCCCGGCAGGTGTAAAATAGTTCCCGGCGGCTCCCACCGCGCGTTACAGACGGCTGCGCGGCCCCGGGACTGCTCGCAGTGCTCCCCTGCTCCGCAAGGGCTGCCCGCGGGCTGCGGAGCCACCTCGCCACCGGCGCGGCCACGGCCGGGGCCCTTCTCGACAGCAGCCGAGGGGCTGCGGAGCGGGCGGCTGCGGGACGATCAGCCATTTTATGCCGCGCGGTGCTGCCGCCTCCATCTAGTGCTCCATCGCGCCGCCGGCCGACCCCGCCTGGCGCGCTCCCCGCTCGGCCGCGCTCGCCGCCCGCCCAGCCTCGCCGGAAGCTCTCCGGCCCGGGCCGTGCCCCGGCTCCGCCTGCGGTTCGGCAGGGCCAGGCCGCACGCGTGCTGCGTGGCTCGGAGCACCCGCGTTGCGCCGCAGGCCACGGGGAAGGCGGGGCGGGGCGGGCCGGCGCCATGGTGGTAGCGCGAGGAGAGGAGCGCCCGGGCGGGGCGGCGCGTGGCGCGGCGGTGAGCGCTTCTGCTTCCTGTCGCTCGGCGGCCGCCCTCGGCAGGTGCCGTGTGACCCCGCGGAGCGGCGGGGCCGGCCGGGCGGTGCGCGGCGAGGCTTTCGGCCAGCGGCGGCCGCAGCGAGAGGCTGCTGGCACTGCCCGTGCCGGTGGAGAGAGCGGGGATCCGAGGCCGGCCTTCCTAGGGTAACGAGGGGCGACCGCCTTTGCCGCGCTGCCCTCCGTGCAGCACGTGGCCGATTCCGGTGAACCCGAGGTCTCCGCAGCGGCGCGGGCGGGAGGGAGTGGGGAGCGCGCTCGGTGCTCTGCCGGCCGCTCCCGCCCAGCGCTGCGCTCCGCCGAGGCGTTTTCCCGCCCGTCCTGGGGAGGACACAAGGGACACCAAAGTTGGAGCTTAGCTGTCAGGGGGAGCAACTTGCCTCCATTGGCGACGTCCTTTTCCCTCTGATTCAGCTACCTTGTAGTAGGTGCGATGGTGCTGAAGAAGGGTGGCGGCTTGGCACAGTTGCTGGCATAGGTGGTGCAAGAGCTCCACGCAAGGAGCTTTGAGTGGCATGTGTGAGGGTAGGAGGGTACGGCACCCACAGCTGAAGGCAGAAAAGGTCAGGGCATGTCATCAGCCGCAATCGTGCTAAGTTGTTCATCTTTGCAAACAGCTTGCCGAGTTGTTCCTTTTCTTAGGTAATGGGGGTTAGTATCAACCAGAACTGCATATGGTCAGTATTTGCAGAGAAGGTTATTTGGACTGTTGTTGAGGTGAGTGTAGCAGTTTCTATGGCATTTTGCAAAAAAGTGACAGGTCTCTCTGCGTTCCCCAATTCTTAACAAAAATGAAGTTAACAAAGCCCTGAAAAGAGGTTTTACAAAACTTGAGGGATTTTTTCCTACGAGTACTGTAGAGACAACCATAGTCACCTTGTCTTTCCAAAAGTGAAGGTTACATCTTTTTGTCCAAGAGCATCAAGTGCTTTTGGTCAGCGTTTGTGTGCAAGCATTAGCCTTGTTCTTGTTCTTCCCTGGAGAACTTTTACAGTACTCAGATGATCTGTGTAGGCTGCAGAGTGCAGTGGTGAACTTCAAGGCTTCCAGCAGAAGGGAGATGCTGTCCACGTTTTGGATTCTCCTTAGTCTGAACCTTCAATGTCCAAGGCTTCACTTTTCAAGCAGTTGGAAGAGCTCCAAATTAAGATATGAACAGGTCTTAATTGACCTTGTCACCGCCTCAGTTAGTCAAGTAATGCTGTGCACTGGATTTAATTGCCTAGTGCAACATGTGCTAAAGATATGTAGAGTATCTCCTCGATTACCCTCCCAGAAGGGTTTGAAGGGAGAACAAGGAGTTCCAAAGACAGGTATTTGGTGTACGAGAAGTAGAACTTAGTTGCTTGCAGGGCACTGCATGCACAAATGTCTAAGGAGGATCCTTCTTTTTTTGTCCCATCTATGCTTGTTCTCATTTGAAATCCTGAACATTCTGGAGGCTGGTTTTGTTAGGGTTGTGGCTGGGGAAGGGGTGGTGGTGGGGGAGGGGTGGGTGTTGTTTCTGATTTTTTTAATTTCCAGGATAGTGTACAAAGAACTTGTGCCCAAAACCAGCAGTATGAAGCAAGGCAGGTATAAAAGAAGGTCACCGAAATGTCGGCTAATATGAATCTGAAAGCGCTTCAGTATTTTACCCAGGAGTTTCACTCCAACAAGGTGATTGTCCTTCACAGAAATGTAGTGGCAGGCTTATGCCATGCTAGAAGTGATGACCTTTCTCTGCCCCAAATTGACCAGCAAGATATTTTGGCTCTTGATTTAAACCCCTGAGCCAGCTGTGTTTCAGGCTGCAGAAGCTGCAGGTGTTGTGGCAGACGCGGGGTGCAGCCTTGCCTGCCGGTCCCGACCTGGCGCACGCCGGTGGCAGCCGTCAGCGCCTGGGGTCCCCTGTGCCGCCCACGCCAGGGCTCTGCCTGCCTGCTTGCACCCCCGGTAGCCTCAGGGAAACAGCGGACTACTCCATCTACTTTAAAAACAAAGAAGCAAACAAAAAGCCCACTGTAAAAATATGTAGAAGTCTTGAAACTAATTCTCAGCGCTTGCTCGGAGTTTGTTGATGGCGCAAATGGATTTTGGATAAACTGGTATTGCTAGTACTACTTTTAAATTAGGCTCCTGAACTTCAGAAAGGAGAAGATGGTGGTCACATACCCCTGAGGAATGTTTGAAAAAGTAAGAGTGCTCAGTCATTTAAAGGTGGCCAGAAAATGGGTGTGGCAGTGGAGTGGACACTCTGCGAGTAGGTAGCCTTAAGTCATGCAGCGACTGGCACTTCAGTGGGAATTTTGCATCAACACCAAGAGATCGTTCCATGATGTGTTGCATAACAGCAAATTGGGCCAAAATTCTGCTGACTTTGATCAAGGTGGACGGGCCACCTTCACTTAACCCAGCATAGGGACATAAATCAATGATGTTTGAAAAACAGCCATGAAACATAGCCCCTTTAGTTTATTGCACTGTTGCAAGTCTGCAAAGCTCTGTTGCCAGGTCATTGGAAGTAGCTGTTGGAATCTAACTGCATTTGGACACTTTGTCAGTCAGCATCACCAGGAGGCTTAACGGTTTAGGTTGAGAGGTGGTGCATGTTTTTTTTCAGAGGAATGGCCCAGTGAAGAGCAGTGTTCACTGCCATGACTGCCGTTGTCGCCTTCTAGAGAAATCTTGGTTCATTCAGAGAGAACTTCCTTGGTTCTGCTGGTTTGGTTTCGCAGCTGGAGCAAAGGTACAGCACTGGAAGCAATTCCTAGGGCAGAAGCGGGAGATATCCAAAGCTCTGCACTTTGTTGTCCTCAGCACAGTGTAAGTGAGCGTAGTCTAATTGGAGGAGTGGTGAGCATCAGTGATATCAGATTTTTTACAAGTTCTTAATTCTGTCAAAACAAGAAAGAAGGAGAGTGATGAAGATGAAATCCTTTCCTCTTAAATCTGCCTACAGAGCAACTTCAGGGGTAGTTGTAATGTGTATTCACCTATTTTGAATTGCCCAAAACCAGGCCTAGAGATGCTTCAGAGACAGAGTCAGAGAAGCGGGTATTTGCTTTATTTGGCGCTGGGTGCGTGGGGGATCGCTCCTCCTAACACACCCACGCAGAGCACTCCATACAGTCCAGCATTATGTGTAAAATTTTTGAATATTCATCCCATTCCTTGGGATAGGAGTAGTTCTAGAAATTACTTCTCGGAAGTCATTGATATCATTAGCAGATGTGCCACGCATGCGCTGTGTAGCCAGGTGGTCGCACTGAGGAAGGCTCCTCTTCTTCCTCGGGGGTCTTTCTGATAAAGATCAGTAGTCTCCGTCACAATGCACTTTTTACCTTTCTTTCTGGAGCATGCACAGTTCTTCACTGGATGATTCAGCGATCTCTGTGCTGGTTTTCAAAAGATCCTGTTCCTCTTATCTTGACAAGATTAAGGCAAGTGCTGCTGCTTAGGTTTTGTGATTAACATTTGCCGTCTCTTAGTAGTTCCCTCGTGTTTACATGAGTAAACTATGGATCAACCCCCTTCTCAATTTTAGCACTGAAAGGATATCAGAGTCATTTAAAGAGCTGTCTCCTATGGAGTACTATAAAACTGCCATCATGGTAACACGTTTTCATACAGTCGTTTTAGCACAGAAGTAATAGATGTACAATCTTGGATGTTTCAACCTGCTGACTCAAGAGCCAGTGTTGAGCTTTTCTCTTTTAAATCCAGTCTTAGAGCTCTGCAGGGATCACTACAGCATGACGTTGTGACAAGGGGATGCTGATTCATGCATAAACCTTTGATGCTTTCCTTCTATCTTCAAGCAGCTTTGCAAACCAGTGATGATCTGGCATGTTGCAACTTGAGAGTCATGGTAAAGGTTTCACCAAACACTTTGTAATATCATGCTGCAGCTTTCATTCCTAAGGAAATAGCATTGAGCATATGGCTGGCAAAATGCCAAAAGAATGAGCCAAACCCAATATCCTTTAATGGGAAAGATGGAAAACATTGAGATGTGTTTATTTGAACTAAAATTCCTGTGGACCAAGCCTAAATGTATTTCACACTAAATTCTTAGAACTGATTTTAAGGGAAGATGTGAGAAAGATGAATTCACAAGCGGAATTTTCAGCAGCATAATATTGAACATTTGTTAGTAGAACAAAGGCATATCACAGCGCGGGAGCACTTAGCAATATTGCTAGAGGCGTGGCTCCATTCATGTTACTGTGAACTTAAGTACTTTTTAAACATAGTCCTTAAGCCCAGAAAGTAATTTACACTTCACTCAACTTTTCCCCCCCCTCCTGTCTCTGCCCCCTTGTGCCAGCGCACGCCAGCACGCTGCCGCCTCGGTCCTCTGGATAGCTCCAGAATTGAAGGCTGGCACCCCGCTCCGGTGCCTCCTCAGTCTCCAACCTAATTTGTAGTTGACAGATTCTTTGGGAGGTGTGAGTTTTGATGAGATAACAGACTTCCTGGGATGCATGCGGTTCATCTTCTTTGTTTCTTTAAGATGTCTTGGTTTCTACCTCTGTCATTTCTCAACTTAAAGGACATTTATTATCAGGTGTTTATTACCACGTTTCCCAACATGTTACCACTCTTTCGAAGTTACAATTTACTCTAGTCTTGTTTTTACTTAACTATATTTTACCTGTTTCTACGTAGTACATGATCACTTCTAAATGTTAAAATCATATATGGGAAAGACAAGATTTATCTTTCACTCATTTATCACAGGAGGAATGTGTTAGCTGCTCGTGTTGCAGTTCACTTGTAATGCTGGTCTATTACCGCAGGCCTGGGCCCTAGGCTATATCACCATGTCGCGCAGCCATAGGGAGGAGGAGGAGGAGAGAAGATCCAGCAGGCAGGAATTGTGCAGCAAGATTTATTCATTTAATTATTTTACAAACTCTTTTACAGACTTTCTTCTTCATAATCTATTTGGACAAAGGATCAGCCACCCCTTGGGGTGATTGGCTAAAATCCTAAAACATCCATTGTCAAAATATTTTTCTACTATACCATAAACAAGACTTTTCAAGGTTGCAGGTGGCTTGGTCGTTTCCATACTCTGCTACCTCTTCTGTGAGAGAGAAAAGTCTCTCACGGACTTAGAAAATAGCAAGAAAATCCTCGCTAGCAGCATTTTTGTATCTACACTGGTCCTTCTCATTTCCTTTTCTCTAGAACACATTTCTCAGGCTCAGTGAGCAGATGTGCGTGCAAGTGGTTTGGTGTGTCCTTGGAATTCAACTAGTCAGGGTCAGATGGGTTTCTGCAGTGAAAGGATACAAGGAAACGGGGATATAGCCTACAGTGGGAACTCCTGTGATTTTGCTCCTCTCCAAACATTTCTCCTCTCAAAATGGATCTCTGTAGGAAATGGCAATCAGGCCTTAAATGCGCCAATCAGGCTTGTAAATAAACCCATATTATCAGTCAATCTCTTCAATCTATTCATGTGTTTATATGGGATTTTATTCCTATAGAATAGAAAACTCGGAGCAGTGGCAAAGAAGGGGGGGGGTGGGGGTGGGGCAGCAGCGGCCCTGCTCTGAGCGGGGCAGGGAAAGGCAGGCTCGGGATGCCGGGGTTTCTCACCTGAGGCACCCGAGCAGATGGTGAAGAGTCCCTCTTTTAGTGAAGGTAGACTGTTAAGAAGGTTCCAATGCAACGGCCGCTCTTACGAACAGAGCTGCACTCACGGTAGAAGAAAGGCAGCAGGAGACGGAATCCTGCAGTGGTGACCAATTCTCCCCGCAGCCACCGCAGCCTCTCTCCCCTCCGAATGCTTGAGAGAACAAGAGCTGGGGGCTGCATGCAACCCCGTTTTGCCAGTCCAAAGTTCACTGTATCTCTGCCCTCACAAGACACCTCAGCTAAAGGGAGTAGCCAGCTGCATCCCTCTCCTGAGCAGTGACAACTTCTTTTGTCTCTCTTAAGTGTCCAGTCGTTATTGTCTCCTAGCGTATAGGGGAAAGCTCCTTAAGAGAAAATAAAACCTCAAAAAATAAAAGGAGAACTACTAAAACCCCAACATACGGGTGATTCTCACTTTCCTTTACTGTCCTGTGGTGGTCGGCGATGGAAGAGACGGGGCAGATTGCTCGGATGCAAGAAGCCGATTTTATTGATACAGAGCTGAGTATTTATACCTTTTCAGCAGTAACTAAAAATAGATTCTTATATAAGCAGCAATCACTATAACAACCATATCTATGTTTCTTAATAACATTGCAAAACTACAAGCTAGCATTAACCGACAGCAAGCATGCCGTTCCCTTACACTAGCTATTTCCTGGTAGGCCGTACTGCCTGCCATGGTTTGCGGCCTAGCAGCGTTAGCGCGTCCACTTCTGACATGAGTTTAGCAGTGCTCTCACTTCTGCTTTCTAGCTGTATCTCCACACTTCTCAGCTCCATGTAAAAGCACATGCTCTCAGTGTCGTAGAGTCCTTAGGGAAAGCAAACAGCGGTTCCGCTTCACACTGCTAAATGTGCCAGGACAGAAAGCTTTCACTGACCTTGCCTTGCCTTTTCCTTGCAGCCTTTCCTCTTCAGAGTGAAAGATAGATTTAGAAGAACTATAAAGATTTTAGTTATAGGCTAGCTGTGTTGAGATTAGTTAGAGTAGGAAGGAATTTGGGCCCAGTGAGAGTTAACGAAAATAGTTAAGAGAGCTGGACCTGAAAGGGGTTTTAAGATGTGATTACCAAATAACTGATGATCTGTCATTTGCATGTTTGCTTAGCTGTGCTTAGAAGGAGGAATAGAAACTTTGATAAGTTGGTGTAGGGAACAAGGACAATTACCAATTTCCTCCCTTGGTGGGAACCCGTTCAAAAGTCACGCAAGAGGAAACTTAAGAGGTCACTAAAGTAATTCGGATTGTTAAAGTTCAAAAAGGCAAAAAGGCCAAAATGAGGAAGATGAGTTACTTCATCTTTCTTGGGACCACTGACCCAATTCAAGACCACTGACTCCATTCAGGACACACACTATGCATGCTTAATGACATTTAAGCTCATTTCCATATGAAGCGGAGAATGGGAGGTGTTAATGTTACGAATATGCATTTGTATTTTGGATATTCCTAATATGTGGAAATAAAAAGTGTCGTGTTTGCTTGGATCGGGGCCCTGCGTCTTAGGCAGCGCGGCAAAGGCGGCCACCCCTCGTTACCCTAGGAAGGCCGGCCTCGGATCCCCGCTCTCTCCACCGGCACGGGCAGTGCCAGCAGCCTCTCGCTGCGGCCGCCGCTGGCCGAAAGCCTCGCCGCGCACCGCCCGGCCGGCCCCGCCGCTCCGCGGGGTCACACGGCACCTGCCGAGGGCGGCCGCCGAGCGACAGGAAGCAGAAGCGCTCACCGCCGCGCCACGCGCCGCCCCGCCCGGGCGCTCCTCTCCTCGCGCTACCACCATGGCGCCGGCCCGCCCCGCCCCGCCTTCCCCGTGGCCTGCGGCGCAACGCGGGTGCTCCGAGCCACGCAGCACGCGTGCGGCCGGGCCCTGCCGAACCGCAGGCGGAGCCGGGGCACGGCCCGGGCCGGAGAGCTTCCGGCGAGGCTGGGCGGGCGGCGAGCGCGGCCGAGCGTGAACGCGCCAGGCGGGGGTCGGCCGGCGGCGCGATGGAGAGCTAGATGGAGGCGGCAGCACCGCGCGGCATAAAATGGCTGATCGTCCCGCAGCCGCCCGCTCCGCAGCCCCTCGGCTGCTGTCGAGAAGGGCCCCGGCCGTGGCCGCGCCGGTGGCGAGGTGGCTCCGCAGCCCGCGGGCAGCCCTGGCGGGGCAGGGGAGCACTGCGAGCAGTCCCGGGACCATGCAGCCGTCTGTAACGCGCGGTGGGAGCCGCCGGGAACTATTTTACACCTGCCGGGGGGCTGGGGAGGAGCACGGAGAGCACGCAGCAGGTCGCTGCCGTTAGGGAAAATTAATGCACGATGCCTGAGGTTGATGTCCGAAAAGGAGACAGAGGAGTCCTGCAACATTCTTCGACTACAGGGAGAGTCCATGGGGCTTTTCCCCTGGGGTCTGTCAAACGGTTGCGGGATGCAGCCCCCTTTTGCTGTCAAGTTCCTGGCCAGAGCACCCTCTTCCTTTTCCCCACTGGCTGAGGTATTCGGGAGATACAGATTTCCAGAACTGCCTACTCTAAGTCCCCCTCTAATATGCACCCCCCCTTTTGGCATCGAAAAGGAAGAAAAAAAACCCATTTCTAATTCTATTAAGTCTTTGTTGCCTTGCTCTAGGTTCAGGAATTTAACACGCCCTGGATTAATCAACAGTCTCTGATGATTAGTAACAGTTCTAGAGAACTAATAGTTTCTTCTGTTACTTCACTCCCCATAAGTTCCTAGCCTTGTCTACAGGCCAATTCACACGGTCTGTTTGTAAAGACTCATCCACCTCCTTCCTTTTAATCCCTCCTCTTTTTATTTGATCTGTATTTGTCTTTACAAACCTTAATTACCATTGATTTAATTTTTTCTTCTTGAGTCTTCTTGGCTTTTGCTATTATTTGCAGTGACATCCTTTTCTGTCCTTTTGTAGTCCTTTCTGGATCAGGTAGGCATGGCTGCTAGCGGCATCCCCTTGACCACCTGCTGAAAGAGCTGCACCCAGCATGGTGTCACGCATGCTCAAAAGATTAGAGTTGCTATAGCATATAAGAGGAGAAATGGTATTCATTTAGCCCATAGCTGGCCAGTTAACCATGAAAACATGTCCCATTACCATCCTTTCAACACTTGGACAGGTCCATGAGCTGAGGTTATTTCCTTTGTTATTTGTTTGACCACATTTCCGCTGTCCTCTGCTTGCAAACAGCAGCTCGAGTCATTGAATTTCCCACAAACTCCTCCTTCTTCTGCTAACAGATAATCTAATACCATCCAATGTTGAAAATACCGCTTTCCTCATTGAAGTGGGTTGCTCAGCAAGACGGTCAAGAGCTGTGGCTGGCTGGTTGGTAATTATTTCTGAGACAGCTTGTAACCTAATTATCTCATTGAAATGATAAATGGGTTCCCAGGCATCTGGGATTAATTCCTTAGGTTTCCAAGGGGCTGGTCCATCGTGTTGCGTAACTTGTTCTGGTGGCCATTCATCTTTTCCCCGTTTTGGGGTGCTCCCTGCAGCCAAGACTGCCTCAGCTGACTGCTTTTCTCTAATTAAATCCTCACAGATTTTGGTTCCTAAGTGATTTCCCTGAATTTGTAGTAGCAAAAAGAACAATGGTCTAATATACCCCAGGGCTATACCATATCCCTGACCAGTTTGGAGGTAACCTGAGCTAAGCATGTTGGCCACAAATCCAATAATGTCCTTTCAAAGCCCGTGTTCCATTAGCAAAGGGGCCTTCCTACCCTTGGTCATCAATTGGTGGGTCAAAATACAGCAGGATTCCCGGGCCTAACGGTCCTCCAACAATAGCTGCCCCACCATAAGGGTCACAGTATTTGCATTTCCAAGCTCCCACACAGGGTTGCCATCTACATTTACATCTGCAAGCTGTTTGGTTGGATTTGGAGCAGAACTCACTAAAAGGCTTTGAGTTCCAATCCGGTGTTGCCATTCCCACTGATAATCACAAACAACATGTCTTCTACTTGTGGAATTTTTGTGGGGACAGCTTAAAAATAGGTGGTCAAAAAAACCCCTTGTCCCTCCCCATTGCTTTACAGGCTTCCAAATGTTTTTGGTAAGTGTGGTAAGAACACCTTACGCAGCTACCATTAGTGAGCTGAACAGGTATTTGATTGCAATTGTTTTGATATTTGGAACAATTGTAAGGAGGGCAATTGGAGGGCCAAAGCCAATTGCTTAAAGCCAGAGAGAAAGTCAATTGACAAACGCCTTTTCCTACATAGACCCGCCCTGTCCTGTTTAGGCAATAAGTGCCTGTTGGAGAAGAATGAAGTGGCCATGGACTTCCTTCTTTGGCCCCAAATCCCATGCCATTGTGGCCCTCCCATTGACCCACCATTTAGGTTCAGCTGGGCTAGCCAACCATGGCCACTCTTCAGATCCTCCTGGCCCTCCACAGAGCCAGCAATTGCTAAGGTTCAAAACTTTTGCTACTTCTTCTCCTAAGGCTGCCAATTGATTCTCCCACTCCTGGTCTAAACTTAGCTGACCATATAAAAGTAGAATTATTAAGGAAAATGTTTTAATAGTGTGATCTAATTAGCTAGTCTAATTTTCCCGTTGTCTTCTGCACCACCTGTGGCAATTGACGACACAGAAACTACTTAACGTGAAACAATGGCTGCAAGTATTAGCCCCCCAGTGAGTGGAGATTCTAGAGGAGGGATGCCCATAGAGACTATTTCAGCAGATGGTCTGTGGGTAGGCACGCAGGGCTTCCTCTGATGTCGAAGCACTGGCTACTGCTCCGGCCCACTCCTGCAGAGTGTCAGTCACGGCCTCCCGGCCTTCTCCTCCAGCTGAGATGTGCAAATCTCTGAGGCTTCAGAGACCTTGACCCGAGAGTGACGGGTCCACCTGTGTTCAGCTGTCTTGATGGCTGTTTCTGTCGTCAGTGACACTTGGAATGGGCCACGCCATTTCACCGCCACTGGCGCTTCTTTCTACTCCTTAACTAGGACTCAATCTCCTGGTTGGATGTTACAAGCAGCAAAGTCCAAAGGTGGGGCTTGTGCCAGCTGAGCTTCCTGTTGAAGGGGTTTCACAAGAAGCAGTATCCTGGCCACAGATGGTTTTCAATATACATCACTTACCTCTACTCCCCCACTAGGTTGAGACTTACCCGGGTAATTCGTAACAACGACGGAAAGGGGGATAACGGAATCTCTCTTCTGGGTCGGGCTCTCATTCTCGCCAAAGCCAATGTCCAAAGCCTTAGCCATGGCATCTTGGTTTCTATTCGCAGCTTCAAAAGGTGTTTCTTTCTCTATTCATTGTTTTCTACCCGAGCCGAGCTCTGGGGGTGCCAGGGCCTATGGAGGTTCCATTGTGTTCCTAAAGAAGCCAAAACCCCTTGAAGGATCTTTCCTGTAAAATGAGTTCCCCTATCTGAGTCTATTGCTTCTACAATGCTGTATCTTGGAATGATTTGTTCCAAAGATGCCTTAATAACTGATCCTGTCGTTGCTGAAGCAGTTGGAAATGCCTCTGGCCACCTTGCTAGCTGACATACCATTAGCAGAAGATATGAAGCCTTCCCACTTGGGGCATCTCAGGAAAATCCCCCCGGCATCTTTGGAAGGGACATGCAGCCCAAGGCCTCCCTCCCCTGGCAAGTTACTTTGTAACTTGGCTGTTTGCTTTAGCACAGATCAAGCAACCTTCAACAGCTCGTTTTGCCAGTCTAAAAAGACCCCCAGCAACATACAGCATGAGGAAGGCTTCTGCCAATCCTCAGGAAGTGCAAGGACTCTCTTCACGGAGTTCTTTTAATATTGGTAGGGCCAAAGCTTCTGGTATCTCTTGTTTGCCATCCCTTGTAAACCAATTATTGTCTTTTTTCTCTGCCACACGGCTTTTTACTGTATCTCGAACTCCTCTGGTAGAAAAGACAGCTTCCCGAGCAGTGATGGAGTCGCTGGGAGCAAAGGAGGCATCTTGGAGAGTTCTGGCAGAAGTGTTGCTTTCTGAATTTCTTCATCCACCAAAAAGGAGACAGAGGAGTCCTGGAACATTCTTCAACTACAGGGAGAGGCCATGGGGCTTTTGCCATGGGGTCTCTCAACTGATTGCGGGACGCAGCCCCCTTTTTATGCTAAGTTCCTGGCAACAGCACCCTCTGAGGTACTCGGGAATTACAGACTTCCGGAACCGCCTACTCTATGCTCCCCTCTAATAGGCACCCCCCTCTTGCTATGGAAAAGGAAGAAAACGAAACTACTCCTAATGCTATTAAGTCTTTGTTGCCTTGCTCTAGGTTCAGGAATTTAACACGGCCTTGGCTGAGCAACAGTCTCTGTCGATTAGTAACAGTTTCTAGAACTAACACTTTCTTCTGTTACTCCCCTACCAGTAAATTCCTAGCCTTGTCTAAGGACGGATTCACACGGTCTCTTTGTAAAGACACATCCATGTTACTCCTTTCACTCCCACACCTTCTTGGAGGTGGGACGGCTCCCCCTGGCACAGCACCTGGCACAAAACCCCCCTATGCGCACACGCACACCTGCACTTACCCTGCACTCCGCTGCACACACACACACACACCCCTCCCGCACACTAACACCCCCCTCCACATCCCCACCATGCTACTTGCAGTGGCCCCGCCCCTGCCATCCCGGCCGGCTGGCAGCACCCACTCCTCACATGCTTCCCCATGCCTTGCGTTTCCTTGCTGCCCCCTCTGTAGCCTTCTGTCAACCTGCCTTTTCTCCCCTGCCTTGCATTGGCTTGCTCACCCATCCCCCACCTGACTTCCTTTCACATTCGTCTAGGTCTGGCCTCACCTTTCCTTTTCCTTCTAGGACCCTCATTGCCTTGCCTCGCCTCGCCTCGCAAAGCCACCACTTGCCTTGCCCTGCCCTTGAAGCCCTCCCTTGCCTTGCATGACCTTGCTCACCCCTCCCCCACCTGGAATTCAAGACCCCTTTTCAATGACATTTCATGGCCTTGCCCTGCCCCTTCTGCTCCTCCTAGGAATCTCAAAGCTCTCAAGCATCTCCGGTGTTTCAGGATCACAGGAGAGGAAGACCAGGGGAGGACGCATGTTGCCACGCTCATCTCCATGGGCAGCCTTTGTCTGGGAGCAATCCTTGCATGTCTTGAATCTTGGAAGGGCAATTCACATTTTGCCCTTGAGCTCGGGGACCAGAATGAGAGTTCTTTTGCATACAAAGGAAAGCAGGTAGCTCAAGTCTTTTAGGTGCAGAGGAGACATGACCCACGCGGGATCAAGGCCACACAAAGCACTTGGTCCTGGCCACTTTTGTGTACCAGCAGTCCTTGAATGTACTTCTCACCTGCCTTGCCTGGCCTTGCCTTGGCAACACAACAGTTTCCTTGTCTTGCCCTGCTAGCCCTCTGGAGCCCGCTGGAGCCTTGCATTCCTTTGCATGGCCATGCCCCATCCTTGACCTGCCTACTGCTTTCCTCCAGGGCCTTGACTTGCCAAGCACTTCCTGTTTCTGCCTGGCCTACCCATCAGTGGACTTTCCTTCCTACGGCCAGCCTTGCCTCTAACGTCTGGGCCTTCTCTTGCCTACCACTCCATTTGCTTTCCCCTCACTGCTCTGGCCTTGCTTACCTCTCCCTTGACTTGCCCACAATTGCCTGCACTTGCCTTGCAGCACCTTGCCTGCATAGAAGGCAAGGTAAAGAATGGTAAGCAGGGCAAAGCAAAGCCAGCAAGTTGTAGGTAGTGCGAGGCAAGGCAGACGTAGGCAAAGGAAGCAGAGCAAGGGTAGCTTAAGAAGAACTCGACAAGGTACTGAAGGCAAGGCAAGGCCAAGAGACTCGGAGTGCCTTTCCTTGGGAAGGCAAGGACATAGTGCCAGTGTTGCTGCAGCAGATGTTAAGGTGGCATGGGGAGGAATAGAAAGTGCTGAGAACAGCGTGTGTGCTGCTAGTTTGAGGGGTGCAGTTGAAGTTGTAGGCAGCAAGATCTTCCTCAGCTGGCACTGTTTTGAGCTCTGTTTTTGCCAGATGGTTTCAAGTTGGTGGGCAGAATCTGCGAGAGGGAAAAGATTTGTTTGGGCCAAAGAGGTTTGTCTGGCTCTTGGAGTGTGGTGTAAAGAAGAGGCTGCTCTTGGAAGGGGAAGATGAGGGAAATCTTTTTGTCCTGATGTGCTGTTGATTGGAGTGCAGGGACGTTTGCAACTTGCCTCTGCCCTTGGGGCGGTTTCGAGCAGCGCCAGGTGCTTGGCCTTCTTTTGCAAGTCGTCAGCGCCATCGTGCGGTTGTTTCGATGAGCGCTGACAGTGCCGGGGAAAAAGCCAAGCGCTTCGCTGGCGCGGCCGCAGTCGTGTGCGAGCAGTTGGTGGAAGAGCTTCGCTGTGCATCCTGCCTCTTGGAGACACAAAAGAATGTGATCCTGCGCGTCGCGGGGAAGCAAGAGGAATCTTTTCATTGTTGGCTGTGCAGTTTCGAAGCGGCAAAAGTCAAGGCAGTTCCAGCACGGCCTCTTTCTTTCAGAACCTTTTCTGTGCCATCTTGAACATGCTCAACATGGAACTCGCACCCACTGAACTGCATCAAAGGTCCTGGAGAGACGCACTTTCCTTCAAGCTCTAGCTACCATCCTACCCTCCACCTCTCGCGGATCCCAAAGCCCTTCCAAACATCCAGCAGCTGCACGCAGAGAACAAGTGCTAGAACAAGGCGTTGGCCTTCCTAGTCCCTCTAAAGTCTGTAAACTAGGCGAAACATTGCAGTGACCAGCACTTTCCTTCGCAACTATCTATAGAGCGTCATCACATTCTCTCAGAGTGGCTAAGTCCACCCTTGCAGCGCAGCATTTCCAGCCACAGTTGGGACTGAGAGATGGGCCAGGTGAGAAAGCATTTGTTGACTATCCCTCGTCTCTGGAAGACTTGATACTCGCAGCGCAATCACGTCCACACACCTTCAGTGTGGCCAAGTTCAAGCAGCTAGAGCTCACAGAGATGGGAGAGTCAGGAGAGAAGCCGTTCCAAAAGTACCGTGTACTTACAGCAGCATTAAACCTGTGCACAGCAGTCTACAGCACTGTAGACCGTGGCTTCTCTGACAAGACGTGCCATCCCATTGTTGGCTCTCGCAGCTCGGTTGCTAGCTGCTCTCCTGAAGAAAAGAACTAGAAGGAAAAGCCAATGCTGGGCTGCACCTTCCCCTTGCCTCACGTAAAAGCCATTTCAACTCCCCGCTGCACTCTCTACTTCCCCTCTCCTTGGCATCGACCACTGTGTTTTCAGCATCTCGGAGCCGAAAGGTAAGCGCCAGTGTTCCCAGGGATGGTTGGAAGAGGGATAAGTAGTAGCACAAGTAGCTGTCGTTGAACTTCCTCCTTCTCAATGCTAACGTGAATTCGGCAGGCAGGCGAGCGCCAGCCACCCTCCTTTCTCAGTTTGTACGCTGCGGACGCGAGCCCGGTGCTCGGCGCCTTCGTTCGGCCTCTTTAGTACCCATGTGGCGCTTTCGTTCTGCCGGAGTCGAAGCGTCGTCTACTTCTCGCCCAGAGAGCACGGTGCCGGCAGCGAAATGCTCTAGCCCACTGCTTGTGCCGACACACGCCTGGGCTATGCACTTTGCCTCTCAGCGACATACAGCAGCACATTCGGTCTAAATGAAAAGGGAAAGATTCTCGGCTACGTCTGGCACAGAGAACAGCTGTAGTTCAACGGGCTTACCCAGAGCATGCCCCCGACGCGTGGGAACTTGTATTTGCACCACATTCCAGTGGCAGTCCTCTTTCCTTTACAGGCAGCACAGCGCCGTCAGATCGCGGTGCTCTCTGCACGTGCCTTCTCACTTCCAAGTAGCACCGCGCACATTAGAGCCTTGCAGGGAGAGAAGACGCGGATAGTCGTGTCGCAGAGAAGAACGTGGCAGGGCGAAAAGGTGTTCTTCTTTTGTCCTCCTCGTCGCCCAGAGTGTGGTGCTGTGTTGAAAGTCTTGGCCAGCGAAAAGCTAATCCAGCCAGTGTTTCTCTCCTGATGCATTTCGCTGAGCGAGAGCTACGCGGACAGTTTGGACTCTGTGAAGCAGCAAGAAAATGATTGTAGGTCGAGCTGAGGAAAATCCTTGCACAGCACACTGTGGCCGCGTGCAGTGTTGGCGCTGAAGAGCGGCAAAGCTCAAAGGCATCGCTGGGCTTCAGTTCTGTCCCGACCGCAGAAGGCGAAGAACGAAGCAGCTGAGCACCGGCTGCATGTACTCAGTGGAGCGAATTCCAAATGTCCAGCCAAGAACTGCTTCACAAGCAGATTCAGCTGAGAATGCTCTGGCTGCTTCACAAAGGAAGGTGCTGTGTTGCACTTCCTGGACACTACCTGGTCAGAAGCAGTTTCTTACACCTTCAATGCTGCAGAGTCCATGCAGCTAGAGCACACTCAGAAGGACGCGTCCAGAAAGAAGGCGTTCTTCAAGTATCCCCCTCTTCCAAGCAGCCTTGAAACTGAGCACAACACACTGCGGCTCAGGAGGTTCCTTCTCAGATAGACGTGCCGTCACATTCTTTACTCTCGCAGCTCTGTTGCCCACTTGCAGCAGCTGCTGCCAAAGAAAAAGGCTCCAGAAGTAAAAGCCACTGCTGGACTGCACTTTCCCCTTGCCTCACGTCAAGCACCAGAAACTGTCCGCTGCACTCTCTATTTCCCTTCTCCGCCGCATGGCGAAGCATAAACGTAATCGCAATTGTTTCCAGGGGAAAGCTGGAAGAGAAATAGGTAGCAGCACAAGTAGCTGCAAGTTGGACTTTAAGTTTCGAGCTGCTAATGTGAACCCGAAAACAAGCGAGTGGCAGCCACGCCTCCTCTTGCAGCCTGTGCGATGCACACACCAGCTCGGTGCTCTGCCTTCATTCTTATGCTCTTCGTAGCAGGTGGCGCTTTCGTTTTGCTGGAGACGAACCGTCGTCTACTTGTCGCCCAGAGAGCACGGTGCCGGCAGCCAAATGCTGCAGGCTGCTGCTTCTGCCGAAACACGCCTGGGCTATGCAATTTCTCTCTAGCGCTGAAGTAGCGCCACATTCTGTTTGCTTTGTAGCCAGCATCTTTACGGAAAGCTTCTCGGCTACGTCTGGCACAGAGAACAGCTTTAGTTCAACGGGCTTACACGGAGCTTGTCCCCGACGCGTGGAACTTGTATTTGCACCACATTCCAGTGGCAGTCCTCTTTCCTTTACAGGCTGCACAGCGCCGTCCGATCGCGGTGCTCTCTGCACGTGCCTTCTCACTTCCAAGTAGCACCGCGCACATTAGAGCCTTGCAGGGAGAGAAGACGCGGATAGTCGTCTCACACAGAAGAACGTGCCAGGATGAAAAGATGTTCTTCCTTTGTCCTGTTTCTTGCCCGAATTGTGTTGCAGTGTTGAAAGTCTTGGCCAGCGAAAAGCTAATCCAGCCAGTGTTTCTCTCCTGACGCATTTCGCTGAGCGAGAGCTACGCGGACAGTTTGGACTCTGTGAAGCAGCAAGAAAATGATTGTACGTCGAGCTGAGGAAAATCCTTGCACAGCACACTGTGGCCGCGTGCAGTGTTGGCGCTGAAGAGCGGCAAAGCTCAAAGGCATCGCTGGGCTTCAGTTCTGTCCCGACCGCAGAAGGCGAAGAACGAAGCAGCTGAGCACCGGCTGCATGTACTCAGTGGAGCGAATTCCAAATGTCCAGCCAAGAACTGCTTCACAAGCAGATTCAGCTGAGAATGCTCTGGCTGCTTCACAAAGGAAAGCGCCGCCGTGGCACTCCTGGACACAACCTGGTCAGAAGCAGTTTCTTACACCTTCAATGCTGCAGAGTCCATGCAGCTAGAGCACACTCAGAAGGACGCGTCCAGAAAGAAGGCGTTCTTCAAGTACCCCCTCTTCCAAGTAGCCTTGAAACTGAGCACAACACACTGCGGCTCAGGAGGTTCCTTCTCAGATAGACGTGCCGTCACATTATGCAGCTCGCATACTGTGGGCTCGCAGAGCTCGCAGCTCTGTTGCCCACTTGCAGCAGCTGCTGCCAAAGAAAAAGGCTCCAGAAGTAAAAGCCTTTTACTGCTGGACTGCCCTTTCCCCTTGCGTCATGTCAAGCACCAGAAACTGTCCGCTGCACTCTCTATTTCCATTCTCCGTCGCATCTACCACTGTAATCTCTGCATCTCGAAGAATAAACCCCGGCCCAATTCTTTCCGTCGTCATCTTGTCTCACAGAGGGCACGCCGGCAGAGAAACGCTCCAGATTGCTGATTCTTCCGAAACACACCTGGGCTGTGCATTTTCCTTCGCTGCCCTTGGTAGCACCACATTCTGTTTGCTTTGTAGCCTGAATATCAAGGGAAAGATTCTCAGCTACGTCTGGCACAGAGAACAGCTTTAGTTCAACGGGCTTACCCGGCGCTTACCCCGACGCGTGGGAACTTGTATTTGCACCACATTCCGGGGGTAGTCTTCCTTCCTTTACAGGCTGCACAGCGCCGTCAGATCGCAGTGCTTCTCTGCACGTGCCTTCTCACTTCCAAGTAGCACCGCGCACATTAGAGCCTTGCAGGGAGCAAAGACGTGGATAGATGTGTGGCAGAGAAAATCGTGCAAAGACGAAAAGGTGTTCTTCTTTTGTCCTCCTCGTCGCCCAGATTGTGGTGCTGTGCTGAAAGCGTGGGTATTATTACCCCTTCTCGCAGTGAGACTATGTGCTGCGTTGGAACTGTTGGCCAGTGAAAGGCTAATCCAGCAAGTGCTTCCCTCCTGATGCATTTTGCTGAGCGAGAGCTGAGGAAAATCCGTGCACTGCACACTGTGGATGCATGCAGTATACACGCAGAAGAGCGGCGAAGCTCATAGTCATCGCACACACCAGCCCAGTGGCCTGGGGCTGCGTTCTTCTCCCTTACCGGCGCTGGACAGAACTGAAGCATTCAGCTGTGGCTCTCTTTTTGTGGAACTGTGGACAGTTTCTGGTGCTTGACGAGAGGCAAGGGGAAAGTGCAGTCCAGCAGTGGCTTTTACTTCTGGAGCCTTTTTCTTTGGGAGCAGCTGCTGCAAGTGGGCAACAGAGCTGCGAGAGTGAAGAATGTGACGGCACGTCTATCTGAGAAGGAACCTCCTGAGCCGCAGTGTGTTGTGCTCAGTTTCAAGGCTGCTTGGAAGAGGGGGATACTTGAAGAACGCCTTCTTTCTGGACGCGTCCTTCTGAGTGTGCTCTAGCTGCATGGACTCTGCAGCATTGAAGGTGTAAGAAACTGCTTCTGACCAGGTAGTGTCCAGGAGTGCCACGGCGGCGCCTTCCTTTGTGAAGCAGCCAGAGCATTCTCAGCTGAATCTGCTAGTGAAGAGGCTTTTGACTGGACATTTGGAATTCGCTCCACTGAGTACATGCAGCCGGTGCTCAGCTGCTTCGTTCTTCGCCTTCTGCGGTCGGGACAGAACTGAAGCCCAGCGATGCCTTTGAGCTTTGCCGCTCTTCAGCGCCAACACTGCACGCGGCCACAGTGCGCTGTGCACGGATTTTCCTCAGCTCGACGGACAATCATTTTCTTGCTGCTTCACAGAGTCCAAACTGTCCGCGTAGCTCTCGCTCAGCGAAATGCATCAGGAGAGAAACACTGGCTGGATTAGCTTTTCGCTGGCCAAGACTTTCAACACAGCGCTACACTCTGGGCAACGAGGAGGACAAAAGAAGAACACCTTTTCGCCCTGCCACGTTCTTCTCTGCGACACGACTATCCGCGTCTTCTCTCCCTGCAAGGCTCTAATGTGCGCGGTGCTACTTGGAAGTGAGAAGGCACGTGCAGAGAGCACCGCGATCTGACGGCGCTGTGCAGCCTGTAAAGGAAAGAGGACTGCCACTGGAATGTGGTGCAAATACAAGTTCCCACGCGTCGGGGGTAAGCTCCGGCTAAGCCCGTTGAACTACAGCTGTTCTCTGTGCCAGACGTAGCCGAGAATCTTTCCCTTTTCATTTAGACCGAATGTGCTGCTGTATGTCGCTGAGAGGCAAAGTGCATAGCCTAGGCGTGTGTCGGCACAAGCAGTGGGCTGGAGCATTTCGCTGCCGGCACCGTGCTCTCTGGGCGAGAAGTAGACGACGCTTCGACTCCGGCAGAACGAAAGCGCCACATGGGTACTAAAGAGGCCGAACGAAGGCGCCGAGCACGGGGCTCGCGTCCGCAGCGTACAAACTGAGAAAGGAGGGTGGCTGGCGCTCGCCTGCCTGCCGAATTCACGTTAGCATTGAGAAGGAGGAAGTTCAACGACAGCTACTTGTGCTACTACTTATCCCTCTTCCAACCATCCCTGGGAACACTGGCGCTTACCTTTCGGCTCCGAGATGCTGAAAACACAGTGGTCGATGCCAAGGAGAGGGGAAGTAGAGAGTGCAGCGGGGAGTTGAAGTGGCTTTTACGTGAGGCAAGGGGAAGGTGCAGCCCAGCATTGGCTTTTCCTTCTAGTTCTTTTCTTCAGGAGAGCAGCTAGCAACCGAAAGTGCTGGTCACTGCAATGTTTCGCCTAGTTTACAGACTTTAGAGGGACTAGGAAGGCCAACGCCTTGTTCTAGCACTTGTTCTCTGCGTGCAGCTGCTGGATGTTTGGAAGGGCTTTGGGATCCGCGAGAGGTGGAGGGTAGGATGGTAGCTAGAGCTTGAAGGAAAGTGCGTCTCTCCAGGACCTTTGATGCAGTCCAGTGGGTGCGAGTTCCATGTTGAGCATGTTCAAGATGGCACAGAAAAGGTTCTGAAAGAAAGAGGCCGTGCTGGAACTGCCTTGACTTTTGCCGCTTCGAAACTGCACAGCCAACAATGAAAAGATTCCTCTTGCTTCCCCGCGACGCGCAGGATCACATTCTTTTGTGTCTCCAAGAAGCAGGATGCACAGCGGAGCTCTTCCACCAACTGCTCGCACACGACTGCGGCCGCGCCAGCGAAGCGCTTGGCTTTTTCCCCGGCACTGTCAGCGCTCATCGAAACAACCGCACGATGGCGCTGACGACTTGCAAAAGAAGGCCAAGCACCTGGCGCTGCTCGAAACCGCCCCAAGGGCAGAGGCAAGTTGCAAACGTCCCTGCACTCCAATCAACAGCACATCAGGACAAAAAGATTTCCCTCATCTTCCCCTTCCAAGAGCACACTCTTCTTTACACCACACTCCAAGAGCCAGACAAACCTCTTTGGCCCAAACAAATCTTTTCCCTCTCGCAGATTCTGCCCACCATCTTGAAACCATCTGGCAAAAACAGAGCTCAAAACAGTGCCAGCTGAGGAAGATCTTACTGCCTGCAACTTCAACTGCACCCCTCAAACTAGCAGCACACACGTTGTTCTCAGCACTTTCCTTCTCAGCTCTAGCTACCATCCTAAGCCTTCCCTCTCCTAGAGTCAGGATCCAAAGACAACGGCACCACGGACTGCTCACACACTAAAGGCATCAGGACAAAAGGCTCACAAGCTTGGCCTTTGCATTCCCACGGACAGCTCAACAGCTCTAACCCAGAGAGAGCTCTGCCTCTTGGGAAAAGCCCTTAAAATCCCTAAGAGCACCTGATGTGCACATCCAAACCTGCTTTCCTTGCCAAAGAGAGCAACTACAAGCCCATCTCCAAAGAAACGGCATCCCCTCCTCCAAAATACAACACATCCAGCCACTGATCCACCTCCAGTATTGAATGTATCCAATAATTGCCCCTACACGCCCAGGGGCCAGAAGAGAAATGTCTTGCTGGACTATTCCTCCCCATGCTACCTTAACATCTGCTCCAGCAACACTGGCACTCCAAGTCTCTTGGCCTTGCCTTGCCTTCAGTACCTTGTCGAGTTCTTCTTAAGCTACCCTTGCTCTGCTTCCTTTGCCTACGTCTGCCTTGCCTCGCACTACCTACAACTTGCTGGCTTTGCTTTGCCCTGCTTACCACTCTTGGCCTTGCCTTCCATGCAGGCAAGGCGCTGCAAAGCAAGTGCAGGCAATTGTGGGCAAGTCAAGGGAGAGCTAAGCAAGGCCAGAGCAGTGAGGGGAAAGCAAATGGAGTGGTAGGCAAGAGAAGGCCCAGACGTTAGAGGCAAGGCTGGCCGTAGGAAGGAAAGTCCACTGATGGGTAGGCCAGGCAGAAACAAGAAGGGCTCGGCAAGCCAAGGCCCTGGAGGAAAGCAGTAGGCAGGTCAAGGGCGGGGCATGGACGTGCAAAGGAATGCAAGGCTCCAGAGAGCTAGCAGGGCAAGGCAAGGAAACTGTTGTGTTGCCAAGGCAAGGCAAGGATAGGCAAGGCAGGTGAGAAGTACATTCGAGGACTGCTGGTATACAAAAGTGGCCAGGACCAACTGCCTTGCTTGGCGAGGCGAGGCAGGGCAATGAGGGTCCTAGAAGGAAAAGGAAAGGTGAGGCCAGACCTAGACGAATGTGAAAGGAAGTCAGGTGGGGGATGGGTGAGCAAGTCAATGTAAGGCAGGGGAGAAAAGGCAGGTTGACAGAAGGCTACAGAGGGGGCAGCAAGGAAACGCAAGGCATGGGGAAGCATGTGAGGAGTGGGTGCTGCCAGCCGGCCGGGATGGCAGGGGCGGGGCCACTGCAAGTAGCATGGTGGGGATGTGGAGGGGGGTGTTAGTGTGCGGGAGGGGTGTGTGTGTGTGTGTGCAGCGGAGTGCAGGGTAAGTGCAGGTGTGCGTGTGCGCATAGGGGGGTTTTGTGCCAGGTGCTGTGCCAGGGGGAGCCGTCCCACCTCCAAGAAGGTGTGGGAGTGAAAGGAGTAACATGGATGTGTCTTTACAAAGAGACCGTGTGAATCCGTCCTTAGACAAGGCTAGGAATTTACTGGTAGGGGAGTAACAGAAGAAAGTGTTAGTTCTAGAAACTGTTACTAATCGACAGAGACTGTTGCTCAGCCAAGGCCGTGTTAAATTCCTGAACCTAGAGCAAGGCAACAAAGACTTAATAGCATTAGGAATAGGTTCGTTTTCTTCCTTTTCCATACCAGGAGGGGGGTGCATATTAGAGGGGAGCATAGAGTAGGCAGTTCCAGAAGTCTGTAATTCCCGAGTACCTCAGAGGGTGCTGTTGCCAGGAACTTAGCATAAAAAGGGGGCTGTGTCCCGCAATCAGTTGAGAGACTCCATGGCAAAAGCCCCATGGCCTCTCCCTGTAGTTGAAGAATGTTCCAGGACTCCTCTGTCTCCTTTTTGGTGGATGAAGAAATTCAGAAAGCAACACTTCTGCCAGAACACTCCAAGATGCCTCCTTTGCTCCCAGCGACTCCATCACTGCTCGGGAAGCTGTCTTTTCTACCAGAGGAGTTCGAGATACAGTAAAAAGCCGCGTGGCAGAGAAAAAAGACAATAATTGGTTTACAAGGGATGGCAAACAAGAGATACCAGAAGCTTTGGCCCTACCAATATTAAAAGAACTCCGTGAAGAGAGTCCTTGCACTTCCTGAGGATTGGCAGAAGCCTTCCTCATGCTGTATGTTGCTGGGGGTCTTTTTAGACTGGCAAAACGAGCTGTTGAAGGTTGCTTGAGCTGTGCTAAAGCAAACAGCCAAGTTACGAAGTAACTTGCCAGGGGAGGGAGGCCTTGGGCTGCATGTCCCTTCCAAAGATGCCGGGGGGATTTTCCTGAGATGCCCCAAGTGGGAAGGCTTCATATCTTCTGCTAATGGTATGTCAGCTAGCAAGGTGGCCAGAGGCATTTCCAACTGCTTCAGCAACGACAGGATCAGTTATTAAGGCATCTTTGGAACAAATCATTCCAAGATACAGCATTGTAGAAGCAATAGACTCAGATAGGGGAACTCATTTTACAGGAAAGATCCTTCAAGGGGTTTTGGCTTCTTTAGGAACACAATGGAACCTCCATAGGCCCTGGCACCCCCAGAGCTCGGCTCGGGTAGAAAACAATGAATAGAGAAAGAAACACCTTTTGAAGCTGCGAATAGAAACCAAGATGCCATGGCTAAGGCTTTGGACATTGGCTTTGGCGAGAATGAGAGCCCGACCCAGAAGAGAGATTCCGTTATCCCCCTTTCCGTCGTTGTTACGAATTACCCGGGTAAGTCTCAACCTAGTGGGGGAGTAGAGGTAAGTGATGTATATTGAAAACCATCTGTGGCCAGGATACTGCTTCTTGTGAAACCCCTTCAACAGGAAGCTCAGCTGGCACAAGCCCCACCTTTGGACTTTGCTGCTTGTAACATCCAACCAGGAGATTGAGTCCTAGTTAAGGAGTAGAAAGAAGCGCCAGTGGCGGTGAAATGGCGTGGCCCATTCCAAGTGTCACTGACGACAGAAACAGCCATCAAGACAGCTGAACACAGGTGGACCCGTCACTCTCGGGTCAAGGTCTCTGAAGCCTCAGAGATTTGCACATCTCAGCTGGAGGAGAAGGCCGGGAGGCCGTGACTGACACTCTGCAGGAGTGGGCCGGAGCAGTAGCCAGTGCTTCGACATCAGAGGAAGCCCTGCGTGCCTACCCACAGACCATCTGCTGAAATAGTCTCTATGGGCATCCCTCCTCTAGAATCTCCACTCACTGGGGCGCTAATACTTGCAGCCATTGTTTCACGTTAAGTAGTTTCTGTGTCATCAATTGCCACAGGTGGTGCAGAAGACAACGGGAAAATTAGACTAGCTAATTAGATCACATTATTAAAACATTTTCCTTAATAATTCTACTTTTATATGGTCAGCTAAGTTTAGGCCAGGAGTGGGAGAATCAATTGGCAGCCTTAGGAGAAGAAGTAGCAAAAGTTTTGAACCTTAGCAATTGCTGGCTCTGTGGAGGGCCAGGAGGATCTGAAGAGTGCCTATGGTTGGCTAGCCCAGCTGAACCTAAGTGGTGGCTCAACACCCGACATGAGGTCCATACTAGGACCAAAGGGCCAAAGAAGGAAGTCCATGGCTATAGGAGAAGGTTTCACGAAGGATGTCTGGACTTCAGGTGGCTCTCTTGAAAGCTGTTTCTTGCATAGGCGAAGTTACAGCAGTTCAGGGAGCGGGTATCCAGAGCCAGCCCTACAGCTGCCAGCTCCAGCTGTAGGCATACCTGAAGCCGCTTTCTGGTCAAGTTACAAAGCATTCTAGACTTTTCTTTGCAGAGTATCTTAACACATAACAACCAATAAGCACCATACCCAATACCTTTACATTTGCCTATAGCCTATCATAGCTACTACCATCACCATATTCTAGTCATTATTATCCAATCACAAGAGTTAAGTAAGTTACAATTTCAGCTTACAGTGGAGAATTCTTAGACCTTTCTTCTTCTTGCTACATCAACATTTCTTGTTTGCCTGCCATATCTTTCTTTTTGGTAAAGACACGTTTTCTATTTACTTATGCTCTTCTTGAGACTTACTTACTTGGTGAAAAACACGTCTTTGTTTGTAATCACATACCTTTGTCCTGCTCCTAAAAATCTCCTTCCAACTCATCTCCAACCTTTGCCTTCTCAGTTACTCAGCGATCACTGTTTCAGCAAAACATCTTTTATTCTATATCAAAACTTGCTTCCATTTCTACCTCATCCCCAGCTTCTACATTCACAGACCTTTCTGCCAAGCCTACATACCTGTGAAACTTTCTTACCAAACTTTCATCCTCCCCAACACATGGCCACTTCATTCTTCTCCAACAGGCACTTATTGCCTAAACAGGACAGGGCGGGTCTATGTAGGAAAAGGCGTTTGTCAATTGACTTTCCCTCTGGCTTTAAACAATTGGCTTTGGACCCACAATTGCCCTCCTTACAATTGTTCCAAATATCAAGACAAATGCAATCAAATAGCTGTTCAGCTCACTAATGGTAGCTGCGTAAGGTGTTCTTACCACACTTACCAAAAACATTTGGAAGCCTGTAAAGCAATGGGGAGGGACAAGGGGTTTTTTTGACCACCTATTTTTAAGCTGTCCCCACAAAAATTCCACAAGTAGAAGACATGTTGTTTGTGATTATCAGTGGGAATGGCAACACCGGATTGGAACTCAAAGCCTTTTAGTGAGTTCTGCTCCAAATCCAACCAAACAGCTTGCAGATGTAAATGTAGATGGCAACCCTGTGTGGGAGCTTGGAAATGCAAATACTGTGACCCTTATGGTGGGGCAGCTATTGTTGGAGGACCGTTAGGCCCGGGAATCCTGCTGTATTTTGACCCGCCAATTGATGACCAAGGGTAGGAAGGCCCCTTTGCTAATGGAACACGGGCTTTGAAAGGACATTATTGGATTTGTGGCCAACATGCTTAGCTCAGGTTACCTCCAAACTGGTCAGGGATATAGTGTATATCTTAGACCATTGTTCTTTTTGCTACTACAAATTCAGGGAAATCGCTTAGGAATCAAAATCTGTGAGGATTTAATTAGAGAAAAGCAGTCAGCTGATGCAGCCTTGGCTGCAGGGAGCACCCCAAAACGGGGAAAAGATGAATGGCCACCAGAACAAGTTACGCAACACGATGGACCAGCCCCTTGGAAACCTAAGGAATTAATCCCAGATGCCTGGGAACCCATTTATCATTTCAATGAGATAATTAGGTTACAAGCTGTCTCAGAAATAATTACCAACCAGCCAGCCACAGCTCTTGACCGTCTTGCTGAGCAACCCACTTCAATGAGGAAAGCGGTATTTTCAACATTGGATGGTATTAGATTATCTGTTAGCAGAAGAAGGAGGAGTTTGTGGGAAATTCAATGACTCGAGCTGCTGTTTGCAAGCAGAGGACAGCGGAAATGTGGTCAAACAAATAACAAAGGAAATAACCTCAGCTCATGGACCTGTCCAAGTGTTAAAAGGATGGTAATGGGACATGTTTTCCTGGCCAGCTATGGGCTAAATTGTTACAGCAGGGATTACTGTAACACGCCTATATCAAACCAGGAATCCCGTGGAAAAGAAGTATATATGGACAGATTGGTGGTAGATGTTTCGGAGGTCTTTATTTCTCCAGCCGCATGGCCGGGGCTCTGCTCAGGAACTCCCCCAGTCACGGGACCCGAGGGTCCTTGGCCACACCGGGGAACACAAACCAACCAATGGGGAATGAAGCTGACCAGGGGCAGGGAAACCCCGTGTCTCTCGCCCAGGGCCCATCTCCCAGGGCTCCATGGCAGGGGGGGAGACCCCAACACTAAATGAATACCATTTCTCCTCTTATATGCTATAGCAACTCTAATCTTTTGAGCATGCGTGACACCATGCTGGGTGCAGCTCTTTCAGCAGGTGGTCAAGGGGATGCCGCTAGCAGCCATGCCTACCTGATCCAGAAAGGACTACAAAAGGACAGAAAAGGATGTCACTGCAAATAATAGCAAAAGCCAAGAAGACTCAAGAAGAAAAAATTAAATCAATGGTAATTAAGGTTTGTAAAGACAAATACAGATCAAATAAAAAGAGGAGGGATTAAAAGGAAGGAGGTGGATGAGTCTTTACAAACAGACCGTGTGAATTGGCCTGTAGACAAGGCTACGAACTTATGGGGAGTGAAGTAACAGAAGAAACTATTAGTTCTCTAGAACTGTTACTAATCATCAGAGACTGTTGATTAATCCAGGGCGTGTTAAATTCCTGAACCTAGAGCAAGGCAACAAAGACTTAATAGAATTAGGAATGGTTTCTTTTTCTTCCTTTTCGATGCCAAAAGGGGGGGTGCATATTAGAGGAGGGCATCGAGTAGGCAGTTCCGGAAGTCTGTATCTGCCGAATACCTCAGCCAGTGGGGAAAAGGAAGAGGGCCTTGTGGCCAGGAACTTGGCATAAAAAAGGGGCTGCATCCCGCAACCGTTTGACAGACCCCAGGGGAAAAGCCCCATGGACTCTCCCTGTAGTCGAAGAATGTTGCAGGACTCCTCTGTCTCCTTTTCGGACATCAACCTCAGGCACCGTGGATTAATTTTCCTTAACGGCAGCGACCTGCTGCGTGCTCTCCGTGCTCCTCCCCAGCCCCCCGGCAGGTGTAAAATAGTTCCCGGCGGCTCCCACCGCGCGTTACAGACGGCTGCGCGGCCCCGGGACTGCTCGCAGTGCTCCCCTGCTCCGCAAGGGCTGCCCGCGGGCTGCGGAGCCACCTCGCCACCGGCGCGGCCACGGCCGGGGCCCTTCTCGACAGCAGCCGAGGGGCTGCGGAGCGGGCGGCTGCGGGACGATCAGCCATTTTATGCCGCGCGGTGCTGCCGCCTCCATCTAGTGCTCCATCGCGCCGCCGGCCGACCCCGCCTGGCGCGCTCCCGCTCGGCCGCGCTCGCCGCCCGCCCAGCCTCGCCGGAAGCTCTCCCGCCCGGGCCGTGCCCCGGCTCCGCCTGCGGTTCGGCAGGGCCAGGCCGCACGCGTGCTGCGTGGCTCGGAGCACCCGCGTTGCGCCGCAGGCCACGGGGAAGGCGGGGCGGGGCGGGCCGGCGCCATGGTGGTAGCGCGAGGAGAGGAGCGCCCGGGCGGGGCGGCGCGTGGCGCGGCGGTGAGCGCTTCTGCTTCCTGTCGCTCGGCGGCCGCCCTCGGCAGGTGCCGTGTGACCCCGCGGAGCGGCGGGGCCGGCCGGGCGGTGCGCGGCGAGGCTTTCGGCCAGCGGCGGCCGCAGCGAGAGGCTGCTGGCACTGCCCGTGCCGGTGGAGAGAGCGGGGATCCGAGGCCGGCCTTCCTAGGGTAACGAGGGGCGACCGCCTTTGCCGCGCTGCCCTCCGTGCAGCACGTGGCCGATTCCGGTGAACCCGAGGTCTCCGCAGCGGCGCGGGCGGGAGGGAGTGGGGAGCGCGCTCGGTGCTCTGCCGGCCGCTCCCGCCCAGCGCTGCGCTCCGCCGAGGCGTTTTCCCGCCCGTCCTGGGGAGGACACAAGGGACACCAAAGTTGGAGCTTAGCTGTCAGGGGGAGCAACTTGCCTCCATTGGCGACGTCCTTTTCCCTCTGATTCAGCTACCTTGTAGTAGGTGCGATGGTGCTGAAGAAGGGTGGCGGCTTGGCACAGTTGCTGGCATAGGTGGTGCAAGAGCTCCACGCAAGGAGCTTTGAGTGGCATGTGTGAGGGTAGGAGGGTACGGCACCCACAGCTGAAGGCAGAAAAGGTCAGGGCATGTCATCAGCCGCAATCGTGCTAAGTTGTTCATCTTTGCAAACAGCTTGCCGAGTTGTTCCTTTTCTTAGGTAATGGGGGTTTGTATCAACCAGAACTGCATATGGTCAGTATTTGCAGAGAAGGTTATTTGGACTGTTGTTGAGGTGAGTGTAGCAGTTTCTATGGCATTTTGCAAAAAAGTGACAGATCTCTCTGCGTTCCCCAATTCTTAACAAAAATGAAGTTAACAAAGCCCTGAAAAGAGGTTTTACAAAACTTGAGGGATTTTTTCCTACGAGTACTGTAGAGACAACCATAGTCACCTTGTCTTTCCAAAAGTGAAGGTTACATCTTTTTGTCCAAGAGCATCAAGTGCTTTTGGTCAGCGTTTGTGTGCAAGCATTAGCCTTGTTCTTGTTCTTCCCTGGAGAACTTTTACAGTACTCAGATGATCTGTGTAGGCTGCAGAGTGCAGTGGTGAACTTCAAGGCTTCCAGCAGAAGGGAGATGCTGTCCACGTTTTGGATTCTCCTTAGTCTGAACCTTCAATGTCCAAGGCTTCACTTTTCAAGCAGTTGGAAGAGCTCCAAATTAAGATATGAACAGGTCTTAATTGACCTTGTCACCGCCTCAGTTAGTCAAGTAATGCTGTGCACTGGATTTAATTGCCTAGTGCAACATGTGCTAAAGATATGTAGAGTATCTCCTCGATTACCCTCCCAGAAGGGTTTGAAGGGAGAACAAGGAGTTCCGAAGACAGGTATTTGGTGTACGAGAAGTAGAACTTAGTTGCTTGCAGGGCACTGCATGCACAAATGTCTAAGGAGGATCCTTCTTTTTTTGTCCCATCTATGCTTGTTCTCATTTGAAATCCTGAACATTCTGGAGGCTGGTTTTGTTAGGGTTGTGGCTGGGGAAGGGGTGGTGGTGGGGGAGGGGTGGGTGTTGTTTCTGATTTTTTTAATTTCCAGGATAGTGTACAAAGAACTTGTGCCCAAAACCAGCAGTATGAAGCAAGGCAGGTATAAAAGAAGGTCACCGAAATGTCGGCTAATATGAATCTGAAAGCGCTTCAGTATTTTACCCAGGAGTTTCACTCCAACAAGGTGATTGTCCTTCACAGAAATGTAGTGGCAGGCTTATGCCATGCTAGAAGTGATGACCTTTCTCTGCCCCAAATTGACCAGCAAGATATTTTGGCTCTTGATTTAAACCCCTGAGCCAGCTGTGTTTCAGGCTGCAGAAGCTGCAGGTGTTGTGGCAGACGCGGGGTGCAGCCTTGCCTGCCGGTCCCGACCTGGCGCACGCCGGTGGCAGCCGTCAGCGCCTGGGGTCCCCTGTGCCGCCCACGCCAGGGCTCTGCCTGCCTGCTTGCACCCCCGGTAGCCTCAGGGAAACAGCGGACTACTCCATCTACTTTAAAAACAAAGAAGCAAACAAAAAGCCCACTGTAAAAATATGTAGAAGTCTTGAAACTAATTCTCAGCGCTTGCTCGGAGTTTGTTGATGGCGCAAATGGATTTTGGATAAACTGGTATTGCTAGTACTACTTTTAAATTAGGCTCCTGAACTTCAGAAAGGAGAAGATGGTGGTCACATACCCCTGAGGAATGTTTGAAAAAGTAAGAGTGCTCAGTCATTTAAAGGTGGCCAGAAAATGGGTGTGGCAGTGGAGTGGACACTCTGCGAGTAGGTAGCCTTAAGTCATGCAGCGACTGGCACTTCAGTGGGAATTTTGCATCAACACCAAGAGATCGTTCCATGATGTGTTGCATAACAGCAAATTGGGCCAAAATTCTGCTGACTTTGATCAAGGTGGACGGGCCACCTTCACTTAACCCAGCATAGGGACATAAATCAATGATGTTTGAAAAACAGCCATGAAACATAGCCCCTTTAGTTTATTGCACTGTTGCAAGTCTGCAAAGCTCTGTTGCCAGGTCATTGGAAGTAGCTGTTGGAATCTAACTGCATTTGGACACTTTGTCAGTCAGCATCACCAGGAGGCTTAACGGTTTAGGTTGAGAGGTGGTGCATGTTTTTTTTCAGAGGAATGGCCCAGTGAAGAGCAGTGTTCACTGCCATGACTGCCGTTGTCGCCTTCTAGAGAAATCTTGGTTCATTCAGAGAGAACTTCCTTGGTTCTGCTGGTTTGGTTTTGCAGCTGGAGCAAAGGTACAGCACTGGAAGCAATTCCTAGGGCAGAAGCGGGAGATATCCAAAGCTCTGCACTTTGTTGTCCTCAGCACAGTGTAAGTGAGCGTAGTCTAATTGGAGGAGTGGTGAGCATCAGTGATATCAGATTTTTTACAAGTTCTTAATTCTGTCAAAACAAGAAAGAAGGAGAGTGATGAAGATGAAATCCTTTCCTCTTAAATCTGCCTACAGAGCAACTTCAGGGGTAGTTGTAATGTGTATTCACCTATTTTGAATTGCCCAAAACCAGGCCTAGAGATGCTTCAGAGACAGAGTCAGAGAAGCGGGTATTTGCTTTATTTGGCGCTGGGTGCGTGGGGGATCGCTCCTCCTAACACACCCACGCAGAGCACTCCATACAGTCCAGCATTATGTGTAAAATTTTTGAATATTCATCCCATTCCTTGGGATAGGAGTAGTTCTAGAAATTACTTCTCGGAAGTCATTGATATCATTAGCAGATGTGCCACGCATGCGCTGTGTAGCCAGGTGGTCGCACTGAGGAAGGCTCCTCTTCTTCCTCGGGGGTCTTTCTGATAAAGATCAGTAGTCTCCGTCACAATGCACTTTTTACCTTTCTTTCTGGAGCATGCACAGTTCTTCGCTGGATGATTCAGCGATCTCTGTGCTGGTTTTCAAAAGATCCTGTTCCTCTTATCTTGACAAGATTAAGGCAAGTGCTGCTGCTTAGGTTTTGTGATTAACATTTGCCGTCTCTTAGTAGTTCCCTCGTGTTTACATGAGTAAACTATGGATCAACCCCCTTCTCAATTTTAGCACTGAAAGGATATCAGAGTCATTTAAAGAGCTGTCTCCTATGGAGTACTATAAAACTGCCATCATGGTAACACGTTTTCATACAGTCGTTTTAGCACAGAAGTAATAGATGTACAATCTTGGATGTTTCAACCTGCTGACTCAAGAGCCAGTGTTGAGCTTTTCTCTTTTAAATCCAGTCTTAGAGCTCTGCAGGGATCACTACAGCATGACGTTGTGACAAGGGGATGCTGATTCATGCATAAACCTTTGATGCTTTCCTTCTATCTTCAAGCAGCTTTGCAAACCAGTGATGATCTGGCATGTTGCAACTTGAGAGTCATGGTAAAGGTTTCACCAAACACTTTGTAATATCATGCTGCAGCTTTCATTCCTAAGGAAATAGCATTGAGCATATGGCTGGCAAAATGCCAAAAGAATGAGCCAAACCCAATATCCTTTAATGGGAAAGATGGAAAACATTGAGATGTGTTTATTTGAACTAAAATTCCTGTGGACCAAGCCTAAATGTATTTCACACTAAATTCTTAGAACTGATTTTAAGGGAAGATGTGAGAAAGATGAATTCACAAGCGGAATTTTCAGCAGCATAATATTGAACATTTGTTAGTAGAACAAAGGCATATCACAGCGCGGGAGCACTTAGCAATATTGCTAGAGGCGTGGCTCCATTCATGTTACTGTGAACTTAAGTACTTTTTAAACATAGTCCTTAAGCCCAGAAAGTAATTTACACTTCACTCAACTTTTCCCCCCCCTCCTGTCTCTGCCCCCTTGTGCCAGCGCACGCCAGCACGCTGCCGCCTCGGTCCTCTGGATAGCTCCAGAATTGAAGGCTGGCACCCCGCTCCGGTGCCTCCTCAGTCTCCAACCTAATTTGTAGTTGACAGATTCTTTGGGAGGTGTGAGTTTTGATGAGATAACAGACTTCCTGGGATGCATGCGGTTCATCTTCTTTGTTTCTTTAAGATGTCTTGGTTTCTACCTCTGTCATTTCTCAACTTAAAGGACATTTATTATCAGGTGTTTATTACCACGTTTCCCAACATGTTACCACTCTTTCGAAGTTACAATTTACTCTAGTCTTGTTTTTACTTAACTATATTTTACCTGTTTCTACGTAGTACATGATCACTTCTAAATGTTAAAATCATATATGGGAAAGACAAGATTTATCGTTCACTCATTTATCACAGGAGGAATGTGTTAGCTGCTCGTGTTGCAGTTCACTTGTAATGCTGGTCTATTACCGCAGGCCTGGGCCCTAGGCTATATCACCATGTCCCGCAGCCATAGGGAGGAGGAGGAGGAGAGAAGATCCAGCAGGCAGGAATTGTGCAGCAAGATTTATTCATTTAATTATTTTACAAACTCTTTTACAGACTTTCTTCTTCATAATCTATTTGGACAAAGGATCAGCCACCCCTTGGGGTGATTGGCTAAAATCCTAAAACATCCATTGTCAAAATATTTTTCTACTATACCATAAACAAGACTTTTCAAGGTTGCAGGTGGCTTGGTCGTTTCCATACTCTGCTACCTCTTCTGTGAGAGAGAAAAGTCTCTCACGGACTTAGAAAATAGCAAGAAAATCCTCGCTAGCAGCATTTTTGTATCTACACTGGTCCTTCTCATTTCCTTTTCTCTAGAACACATTTCTCAGGCTCAGTGAGCAGATGTGCGTGCAAGTGGTTTGGTGTGTCCTTGGAATTCAACTAGTCAGGGTCAGATGGGTTTCTGCAGTGAAAGGATACAAGGAAACGGGGATATAGCCTACAGTGGGAACTCCTGTGATTTTGCTCCTCTCCAAACATTTCTCCTCTCAAAATGGATCTCTGTAGGAAATGGCAATCAGGCCTTAAATGCGCCAATCAGGCTTGTAAATAAACCCATATTATCAGTCAATCTCTTCAATCTATTCATGTGTTTATATGGGATTTTATTCCTATAGAATAGAAAACTCGGAGCAGTGGCAAAGAAGGGGGGGGGTGGGGGTGGGGCAGCAGCGGCCCTGCTCTGAGCGGGGCAGGGAAAGGCAGGCTCGGGATGCCGGGGTTTCTCACCTGAGGCACCCGAGCAGATGGTGAAGAGTCCCTCTTTTAGTGAAGGTAGACTGTTAAGAAGGTTCCAATGCAACGGCCGCTCTTACGAACAGAGCTGCACTCATGGTAGAAGAAAGGCAGCAGGAGACGGAATCCTGCAGTGGTGACCAATTCTCCCCGCAGCCACCGCAGCCTCTCTCCCCTCCGAATGCTTGAGAGAACAAGAGCTGGGGGCTGCATGCAACCCCGTTTTGCCAGTCCAAAGTTCACTGTATCTCTGCCCTCACAAGACACCTCAGCTAAAGGGAGTAGCCAGCTGCATCCCTCCCCTGAGCAGTGACAACTTCTTTTGTCTCTCTTAAGTGTCCAGTCGTTATTGTCTCCTAGCGTATAGGGGAAAGCTCCTTAAGAGAAAATAAAACCTCAAAAAATAAAAGGAGAACTACTAAAACCCCAACATACGGGTGATTCTCACTTTCCTTTACTGTCCTGTGGTGGTCGGCGATGGAAGAGACGGGGCAGATTGCTCGGATGCAAGAAGCCGATTTTATTGATACAGAGCTGAGTATTTATACCTTTTCAGCAGTAACTAAAAATAGATTCTTATATAAGCAGCAATCACTATAACAACCATATCTATGTTTCTTAATAACATTGCAAAACTACAAGCTAGCATTAACCGACAGCAAGCATGCCGTTCCCTTACACTAGCTATTTCCTGGTAGGCCGTACTGCCTGCCATGGTTTGCGGCCTAGCAGCGTTAGCGCGTCCACTTCTGACATGAGTTTAGCAGTGCTCTCACTTCTGCTTTCTAGCTGTATCTCCACACTTCTCAGCTCCATGTAAAAGCACATGCTCTCAGTGTCGTAGAGTCCTTAGGGAAAGCAAACAGCGGTTCCGCTTCACACTGCTAAATGTGCCAGGACAGAAAGCTTTCACTGACCTTGCCTTGCCTTTTCCTTGCAGCCTTTCCTCTTCAGAGTGAAAGATAGATTTAGAAGAACTATAAAGATTTTAGTTATAGGCTAGCTGTGTTGAGATTAGTTAGAGTAGGAAGGAATTTGGGCCCAGTGAGAGTTAACGAAAATAGTTAAGAGAGCTGGACCTGAAAGGGGTTTTAAGATGTGATTACCAAATAACTGATGATCTGTCATTTGCATGTTTGCTTAGCTGTGCTTAGAAGGAGGAATAGAAACTTTGATAAGTTGGTGTAGGGAACAAGGACAATTACCAATTTCCTCCCTTGGTGGGAACCCGTTCAAAAGTCACGCAAGAGGAAACTTAAGAGGTCACTAAAGTAATTCGGATTGTTAAAGTTCAAAAAGGCAAAAAGGCCAAAATGAGGAAGATGAGTTACTTCATCTTTCTTGGGACCACTGACCCAATTCAAGACCACTGACTCCATTCAGGACACACACTATGCATGCTTAATGACATTTAAGCTCATTTCCATATGAAGCGGAGAATGGGAGGTGTTAATGTTACGAATATGCATTTGTATTTTGGATATTCCTAATATGTGGAAATAAAAAGTGTCGTGTTTGCTTGGATCGGGGCCCTGCGTCTTAGGCAGCGCGGCAAAGGCGGCCACCCCTCGTTACCCTAGGAAGGCCGGCCTCGGATCCCCGCTCTCTCCACCGGCACGGGCAGTGCCAGCAGCCTCTCGCTGCGGCCGCCGCTGGCCGAAAGCCTCGCCGCGCACCGCCCGGCCGGCCCCGCCGCTCCGCGGGGTCACACGGCACCTGCCGAGGGCGGCCGCCGAGCGACAGGAAGCAGAAGCGCTCACCGCCGCGCCACGCGCCGCCCCGCCCGGGCGCTCCTCTCCTCGCGCTACCACCATGGCGCCGGCCCGCCCCGCCCCGCCTTCCCCGTGGCCTGCGGCGCAACGCGGGTGCTCCGAGCCACGCAGCACGCGTGCGGCCGGGCCCTGCCGAACCGCAGGCGGAGCCGGGGCACGGCCCGGGCCGGAGAGCTTCCGGCGAGGCTGGGCGGGCGGCGAGCGCGGCCGAGCGTGAACGCGCCAGGCGGGGGTCGGCCGGCGGCGCGATGGAGAGCTAGATGGAGGCGGCAGCACCGCGCGGCATAAAATGGCTGATCGTCCCGCAGCCGCCCGCTCCGCAGCCCCTCGGCTGCTGTCGAGAAGGGCCCCGGCCCTGGCCGCGCCGGTGGCGAGGTGGCTCCGCAGCCCGCGGGCAGCCCTTGCGGAGCAGGGGAGCACTGCGAGCAGCCCCGGGACCATGCAGCCGTCTGTAACGCGCGGTGGGAGCCGCCGGGAACTATTTTACACCTGCCGGGGGGCTGGGGAGGAGCACGGAGAGCACGCAGCAGGTCGCTGCCGTTAGGGAAAATTAATGCACGATGCCTGAGGTTGATGTCCGAAAAGGAGACAGAGGAGTCCTGCAACATTCTTCGACTACAGGGAGAGTCCATGGGGCTTTTCCCCTGGGGTCTGTCAAACGGTTGCGGGATGCAGCCCCCTTTTGCTGTCAAGTTCCTGGCCAGAGCACCCTCTTCCTTTTCCCCACTGGCTGAGGTATTCGGGAGATACAGATTTCCAGAACTGCCTACTCTAAGTCCCCCTCTAATATGCACCCCCCCTTTTGGCATCGAAAAGGAAGAAAAAAACCCCATTTCTAATTCTATTAAGTCTTTGTTGCCTTGCTCTAGGTTCAGGAATTTAACACGCCCTGGATTAATCAACAGTCTCTGATGATTAGTAACAGTTCTAGAGAACTAATAGTTTCTTCTGTTACTTCACTCCCCATAAGTTCGTAGCCTTGTCTACAGGCCAATTCACACGGTCTGTTTGTAAAGACTCATCCACCTCCTTCCTTTTAATCCCTCCTCTTTTTATTTGATCTGTATTTGTCTTTACAAACCTTAATTACCATTGATTTAATTTTTTCTTCTTGAGTCTTCTTGGCTTTTGCTATTATTTGCAGTGACATCCTTTTCTGTCCTTTTGTAGTCCTTTCTGGATCAGGTAGGCATGGCTGCTAGCGGCATCCCCTTGACCACCTGCTGAAAGAGCTGCACCCAGCATGGTGTCACGCATGCTCAAAAGATTAGAGTTGCTATAGCATATAAGAGGAGAAATGGTATTCATTTAGCCCATAGCTGGCCAGTTAACCATGAAAACATGTCCCATTACCATCCTTTCAACACTTGGACAGGTCCATGAGCTGAGGTTATTTCCTTTGTTATTTGTTTGACCACATTTCCGCTGTCCTCTGCTTGCAAACAGCAGCTCGAGTCATTGAATTTCCCACAAACTCCTCCTTCTTCTGCTAACAGATAATCTAATACCATCCAATGTTGAAAATACCGCTTTCCTCATTGAAGTGGGTTGCTCAGCAAGACGGTCAAGAGCTGTGGCTGGCTGGTTGGTAATTATTTCTGAGACAGCTTATAACCTAATTATCTCATTGAAATGATAAATGGGTTCCCAGGCATCTGGGATTAATTCCTTAGGTTTCCAAGGGGCTGGTCCATCGTGTTGCGTAACTTGTTCTGGTGGCCATTCATCTTTTCCCCGTTTTGGGGTGCTCCCTGCAGCCAAGGCTGCCTCAGCTGACTGCTTTTCTCTAATTAAATCCTCACAGATTTTGGTTCCTAAGTGATTTCCCTGAATTTGTAGTAGCAAAAAGAACAATGGTCTAATATACCCCAGGGCTATACCATATCCCTGACCAGTTTGGAGGTAACCTGAGCTAAGCATGTTGGCCACAAATCCAATAATGTCCTTTCAAAGCCCGTGTTCCATTAGCAAAGGGGCCTTCCTACCCTTGGTCATCAATTGGCGGGTCAAAATACAGCAGGATTCCCGGGCCTAACGGTCCTCCAACAATAGCTGCCCCACCATAAGGGTCACAGTATTTGCATTTCCAAGCTCCCACACAGGGTTGCCATCTACATTTACATCTGCAAGCTGTTTGGTTGGATTTGGAGCAGAACTCACTAAAAGGCTTTGAGTTCCAATCCGGTGTTGCCATTCCCACTGATAATCACAAACAACATGTCTTCTACTTGTGGAATTTTTGTGGGGACAGCTTAAAAATAGGTGGTCAAAAAAACCCCTTGTCCCTCCCCATTGCTTTACAGGCTTCCAAATGTTTTTGGTAAGTGTGGTAAGAACACCTTACGCAGCTACCATTAGTGAGCTGAACAGGTATTTGATTGCAATTGTTTTGATATTTGGAACAATTGTAAGGAGGGCAATTGGAGGGCCAAAGCCAATTGCTTAAAGCCAGAGAGAAAGTCAATTGACAAACGCCTTTTCCTACATAGACCCGCCCTGTCCTGTTTAGGCAATAAGTGCCTGTTGGAGAAGAATGAAGTGGCCATGGACTTCCTTCTTTGGCCCCAAATCCCATGCCATTGTGGCCCTCCCATTGACCCACCATTTAGGTTCAGCTGGGCTAGCCAACCATGGCCACTCTTCAGATCCTCCTGGCCCTCCACAGAGCCAGCAATTGCTAAGGTTCAAAACTTTTGCTACTTCTTCTCCTAAGGCTGCCAATTGATTCTCCCACTCCTGGCCTAAACTTAGCTGACCATATAAAAGTAGAATTATTAAGGAAAATGTTTTAATAGTGTGATCTAATTAGCTAGTCTAATTTTCCCGTTGTCTTCTGCACCACCTGTGGCAATTGACGACACAGAAACTACTTAACGTGAAACAATGGCTGCAAGTATTAGCCCCCCAGTGAGTGGAGATTCTAGAGGAGGGATACCCATAGAGACTATTTCAGCAGATGGTCTGTGGGTAGGCACGCAGGGCTTCCTCTGATGTCGAAGCACTGGCTACTGCTCCGGCCCACTCCTGCAGAGTGTCAGTCACGGCCTCCCGGCCTTCTCCTCCAGCTGAGATGTGCAAATCTCTGAGGCTTCAGAGACCTTGACCCGAGAGTGACGGGTCCACCTGTGTTCAGCTGTCTTGATGGCTGTTTCTGTCGTCAGTGACACTTGGAATGGGCCACGCCATTTCACCGCCACTGGCGCTTCTTTCTACTCCTTAACTAGGACTCAGTCTCCTGGTTGGATGTTACAAGCAGCAAAGTCCAAAGGTGGGGCTTGTGCCAGCTGAGCTTCCTGTTGAAGGGGTTTCACAAGAAGCAGTATCCTGGCCACAGATGGTTTTCAATATACATCACTTACCTCTACTCCCCCACTAGGTTGAGACTTACCCGGGTAATTCGTAACAACGACGGAAAGGGGGATAACGGAATCTCTCTTCTGGGTCGGGCTCTCATTCTCGCCAAAGCCAATGTCCAAAGCCTTAGCCATGGCATCTTGGTTTCTATTCGCAGCTTCAAAAGGTGTTTCTTTCTCTATTCATTGTTTTCTACCCGAGCCGAGCTCTGGGGGTGCCAGGGCCTATGGAGGTTCCATTGTGTTCCTAAAGAAGCCAAAACCCCTTGAAGGATCTTTCCTGTAAAATGAGTTCCCCTATCTGAGTCTATTGCTTCTACAATGCTGTATCTTGGAATGATTTGTTCCAAAGATGCCTTAATAACTGATCCTGTCGTTGCTGAAGCAGTTGGAAATGCCTCTGGCCACCTTGCTAGCTGACATACCATTAGCAGAAGATATGAAGCCTTCCCACTTGGGGCATCTCAGGAAAATCCCCCCGGCATCTTTGGAAGGGACATGCAGCCCAAGGCCTCCCTCCCCTGGCAAGTTACTTTGTAACTTGGCTGTTTGCTTTAGCACAGATCAAGCAACCTTCAACAGCTCGTTTTGCCAGTCTAAAAAGACCCCCAGCAACATACAGCATGAGGAAGGCTTCTGCCAATCCTCAGGAAGTGCAAGGACTCTCTTCACGGAGTTCTTTTAATATTGGTAGGGCCAAAGCTTCTGGTATCTCTTGTTTGCCATCCCTTGTAAACCAATTATTGTCTTTTTTCTCTGCCACACGGTTTTTTACTGTATCTCGAACTCCTCTGGCAGAAAAGACAGCTTCCCGGGCAGTGATGGAGTCGCTGGGAGCAAAGGAGGCATCTTGGAGAGTTCTGGCAGAAGTGTTGCTTTCTGAATTTCTTCATCCACCAAAAAGGAGACAGAGGAGTCCTGGAACATTCTTCAACTACAGGGAGAGGCCATGGGGCTTTTGCCATGGAGTCTCTCAACTGATTGCGGGACGCAGCCCCCTTTTTATGCTAAGTTCCTGGCAACAGCACCCTCTGAGGTACTCGGGAATTACAGACTTCCGGAACCGCCTACTCTATGCTCCCCTCTAATAGGCACCCCCCTCTTGCTATGGAAAAGGAAGAAAACGAAACTACTCCTAATGCTATTAAGTCTTTGTTGCCTTGCTCTAGGTTCAGGAATTTAACATGGCCTTGGCTGAGCAACAGTCTCTGTCGATTAGTAACAGTTTCTAGAACTAACACTTTCTTCTGTTACTCCCCTACCAGTAAATTCCTAGCCTTGTCTAAGGACGGATTCACACGGTCTCTTTGTAAAGACACATCCATGTTACTCCTTTCACTCCCACACCTTCTTGGAGGTGGGACGGCTCCCCCTGGCACAGCACCTGGCACAAAACCCCCCTATGCGCACACGCACACCTGCACTTACCCTGCACTCCGCTGCACACACACACACACACACCGCCCGCACACTAACACCCCCCTCCACATCCCCACCATGCTACTTGCAGTGGCCCCGCCCCTGCCATCCCGGCCGGCTGGCAGCACCCACTCCTCACATGCTTCCCCATGCCTTGCGTTTCCTTGCTGCCCCCTCTGTAGCCTTCTGTCAACCTGCCTTTTCTCCCCTGCCTTGCATTGGCTTGCTCACCCATCCCCCACCTGACTTCCTTTCACATTCGTCTAGGTCTGGCCTCACCTTTCCTTTTCCTTCTAGGACCCTCATTGCCTTGCCTCGCCTCGCCTCGCAAAGCCACCACTTGCCTTGCCCTGCCCTTGAAGCCCTCCCTTGCCTTGCATGACCTTGCTCACCCCTCCCCCACCTGGAATTCAAGACCCCTTTTCAATGACATTTCATGGCCTTGCCCTGCCCCTTCTGCTCCTCCTAGGAATCTCAAAGCTCTCAAGCATCTCCGGTGTTTCAGGATCACAGGAGAGGAAGACCAGGGGAGGACGCATGTTGCCACGCTCATCTCCATGGGCAGCCTTTGTCTGGGAGCAATCCTTGCATGTCTTGAATCTTGGAAGGGCAATTCACATTTTGCCCTTGAGCTCGGGGACCAGAATGAGAGTTCTTTTGCATACAAAGGAAAGCAGGTAGCTCAAGTCTTTTAGGTGCAGAGGAGACATGACCCACGCGGGATCAAGGCCACACAAAGCACTTGGTCCTGGCCACTTTTGTGTACCAGCAGTCCTTGAATGTACTTCTCACCTGCCTTGCCTGGCCTTGCCTTGGCAACACAACAGTTTCCTTGTCTTGCCCTGCTAGCCCTCTGGAGCCCGCTGGAGCCTTGCATTCCTTTGCATGGCCATGCCCCGTCCTTGACCTGCCTACTGCTTTCCTCCAGGGCCTTGACTTGCCAAGCACTTCCTGTTTCTGCCTGGCCTACCCATCAGTGGACTTTCCTTCCTACGGCCAGCCTTGCCTCTAACGTCTGGGCCTTCTCTTGCCTACCACTCCATTTGCTTTCCCCTCACTGCTCTGGCCTTGCTTACCTCTCCCTTGACTTGCCCACAATTGCCTGCACTTGCCTTGCAGCACCTTGCCTGCATAGAAGGCAAGGTAAAGAATGGTAAGCAGGGCAAAGCAAAGCCAGCAAGTTGTAGGTAGTGCGAGGCAAGGCAGACGTAGGCAAAGGAAGCAGAGCAAGGGTAGCTTAAGAAGAACTCGACAAGGTACTGAAGGCAAGGCAAGGCCAAGAGACTCGGAGTGCCTTTCCTTGGGAAGGCAAGGACATAGTGCCAGTGTTGCTGCAGCAGATGTTAAGGTGGCATGGGGAGGAATAGAAAGTGCTGAGAACAGCGTGTGTGCTGCTAGTTTGAGGGGTGCAGTTGAAGTTGTAGGCAGCAAGATCTTCCTCAGCTGGCACTGTTTTGAGCTCTGTTTTTGCCAGATGGTTTCAAGTTGGTGGGCAGAATCTGCGAGAGGGAAAAGATTTGTTTGGGCCAAAGAGGTTTGTCTGGCTCTTGGAGTGTGGTGTAAAGAAGAGGCTGCTCTTGGAAGGGGAAGATGAGGGAAATCTTTTTGTCCTGATGTGCTGTTGATTGGAGTGCAGGGACGTTTGCAACTTGCCTCTGCCCTTGGGGCGGTTTCGAGCAGCGCCAGGTGCTTGGCCTTCTTTTGCAAGTCGTCAGCGCCATCGTGCGGTTGTTTCGATGAGCGCTGACAGTGCCGGGGAAAAAGCCAAGCGCTTCGCTGGCGCGGCCGCAGTCGTGTGCGAGCAGTTGGTGGAAGAGCTCCGCTGTGCATCCTGCCTCTTGGAGACACAAAAGAATGTGATGCTGCGCGTCGCGGGGAAGCAAGAGGAATCTTTTCATTGTTGGCTGTGCAGTTTCGAAGCGGCAAAAGTCAAGGCAGTTCCAGCACGGCCTCTTTCTTTCAGAACCTTTTCTGTGCCATCTTGAACATGCTCAACATGGAACTCGCACCCACTGAACTGCATCAAAGGTCCTGGAGAGATGCACTTTCCTTCAAGCTCTAGGTACCATCCTACCCTCCACCTCTCGCGGATCCCAAAGCCCTTCCAAACATCCAGCAGCTGCACGCAGAGAACAAGTGCTAGAACAAGGCGTTGGCCTTCCTAGTCCCTCTAAAGTCTGTAAACTAGGCGAAACATTGCAGTGACCAGCACTTTCCTTCGCAACTATCTATAGAGCGTCATCACATTCTCTCAGAGTGGCTAAGTCCACCCTTGCAGCGCAGCATTTCCAGCCACAGTTGGGACTGAGAGATGGGCCAGGTGAGAAAGCATTTGTTGACTATCCCTCGTCTCTGGAAGACTTGATACTCGCAGCGCAATCACGTCCACACACCTTCAGTGTGGCCAAGTTCAAGCAGCTAGAGCTCACAGAGATGGGAGAGTCAGGAGAGAAGCCGTTCCAAAAGTACCGTGTACTTACAGCAGCATTAAACCTGTGCACAGCAGTCTACAGCACTGTAGACCGTGGCTTCTCTGACAAGACGTGCCATCCCATTGTTGGCTCTCGCAGCTCGGTTGCTAGCTGCTCTCCTGAAGAAAAGAACTAGAAGGAAAAGCCAATGCTGGGCTGCACCTTCCCCTTGCCTCACGTAAAAGCCACTTCAACTCCCCGCTGCACTCTCTACTTCCCCTCTCCTTGGCATCGACCACTGTGTTTTCAGCATCTCGGAGCCGAAAGGTAAGCGCCAGTGTTCCCAGGGATGGTTGGAAGAGGGATAAGTAGTAGCACAAGTAGCTGTCGTTGAACTTCCTCCTTCTCAATGCTAACGTGAACTCGGCAGGCAGGCGAGCGCCAGCCACCCTCCTTTCTCAGTTTGTACGCTGCGGACGCGAGCCCGGTGCTCGGCGCCTTCGTTCGGCCTCTTTAGTACCCATGTGGCGCTTTCGTTCTGCCGGAGTCGAAGCGTCGTCTACTTCTCGCCCAGAGAGCACGGTGCCGGCAGCGAAATGCTCCAGCCCACTGCTTGTGCCGACACACGCCTGGGCTATGCACTTTGCCTCTCAGCGACATACAGCAGCACATTCGGTCTAAATGAAAAGGGAAAGATTCTCGGCTACGTCTGGCACAGAGAACAGCTGTAGTTCAACGGGCTTACCCAGAGCATGCCCCCGACGCGTGGGAACTTGTATTTGCACCACATTCCAGTGGCAGTCCTCTTTCCTTTACAGGCAGCACAGCGCCGTCAGATCGCGGTGCTCTCTGCACGTGCCTTCTCACTTCCAAGTAGCACCGCGCACATTAGAGCCTTGCAGGGAGAGAAGACGCGGATAGTCGTGTCGCAGAGAAGAACGTGGCAGGGCGAAAAGGTGTTCTTCTTTTGTCCTCCTCGTCGCCCAGAGTGTGGTGCTGTGTTGAAAGTCTTGGCCAGCGAAAAGCTAATCCAGCCAGTGTTTCTCTCCTGACGCATTTCGCTGAGCGAGAGCTACGCGGACAGTTTGGACTCTGTGAAGCAGCAAGAAAATGATTGTAGGTCGAGCTGAGGAAAATCCTTGCACAGCACACTGTGGCCGCGTGCAGTGTTGGCGCTGAAGAGCGGCAAAGCTCAAAGGCATCGCTGGGCTTCAGTTCTGTCCCGACCGCAGAAGGCGAAGAACGAAGCAGCTGAGCACCGGCTGCATGTACTCAGTGGAGCGAATTCCAAATGTCCAGCCAAGAACTGCTTCACAAGCAGATTCAGCTGAGAATGCTCTGGCTGCTTCACAAAGGAAGGTGCTGTGTTGCACTTCCTGGACACTACCTGGTCAGAAGCAGTTTCTTACACCTTCAATGCTGCAGAGTCCATGCAGCTAGAGCACACTCAGAAGGACGCGTCCAGAAAGAAGGCGTTCTTCAAGTATCCCCCTCTTCCAAGCAGCCTTGAAACTGAGCACAACACACTGCGGCTCAGGAGGTTCCTTCTCAGATAGACGTGCCGTCACATTCTTCACTCTCGCAGCTCTGTTGCCCACTTGCAGCAGCTGCTCCCAAAGAAAAAGGCTCCAGAAGTAAAAGCCACTGCTGGACTGCACTTTCCCCTTGCCTCACGTCAAGCACCAGAAACTGTCCGCTGCACTCTCTATTTCCCTTCTCCGCCGCATGGCGAAGCATAAACGTAATCGCAATTGTTTCCAGGGGAAAGCTGGAAGAGAAATAGGTAGCAGCACAAGTAGCTGCAAGTTGGACTTTAAGTTTCGAGCTGCTAATGTGAACCCGAAAACAAGCGAGTGGCAGCCACGCCTCCTCTTGCAGCCTGTGCGATGCACACACCAGCTCGGTGCTCTGCCTTCATTCTTATGCTCTTCGTAGCAGGTGGCGCTTTCGTTTTGCTGGAGACGAACCGTCGTCTACTTGTCGCCCAGAGAGCACGGTGCCGGCAGCCAAATGCTGCAGGCTGCTGCTTCTGCCGAAACACGCCTGGGCTATGCAATTTCTCTCTAGCGCTGAAGTAGCGCCACATTCTGTTTGCTTTGTAGCCAGCATCTTTACGGAAAGCTTCTCGGCTACGTCTGGCACAGAGAACAGCTTTAGTTCAACGGGCTTACACGGAGCTTGTCCCCGACGCGTGGAACTTGTATTTGCACCACATTCCAGTGGCAGTCCTCTTTCCTTTACAGGCTGCACAGCGCCGTCCGATCGCGGTGCTCTCTGCACGTGCCTTCTCACTTCCAAGTAGCACCGCGCACATTAGAGCCTTGCAGGGAGAGAAGACGCGGATAGTCGTCTCACACAGAAGAACGTGCCAGGATGAAAAGATGTTCTTCCTTTGTCCTGTTTCTTGCCCGAATTGTGTTGCAGTGTTGAAAGTCTTGGCCAGCGAAAAGCTAATCCAGCCAGTGTTTCTCTCCTGACGCATTTCGCTGAGCGAGAGCTACGCGGACAGTTTGGACTCTGTGAAGCAGCAAGAAAATGATTGTACGTCGAGCTGAGGAAAATCCTTGCACAGCACACTGTGGCCGCGTGCAGTGTTGGCGCTGAAGAGCGGCAAAGCTCAAAGGCATCGCTGGGCTTCAGTTCTGTCCCGACCGCAGAAGGCGAAGAACGAAGCAGCTGAGCACCGGCTGCATGTACTCAGTGGAGCGAATTCCAAATGTCCAGCCAAGAACTGCTTCACAAGCAGATTCAGCTGAGAATGCTCTGGCTGCTTCACAAAGGAAGGCGCCGCCGTGGCACTCCTGGACACTACCTGGTCAGAAGCAGTTTCTTACACCTTCAATGCTGCAGAGTCCATGCAGCTAGAGCACACTCAGAAGGACGCGTCCAGAAAGAAGGCGTTCTTCAAGTATCCCCCTCTTCCAAGCAGCCTTGAAACTGAGCACAACACACTGCGGCTCAGGAGGTTCCTTCTCAGATAGACGTGCCGTCACATTCTTCACTCTCGCAGCTCTGTTGCCCACTTGCAGCAGCTGCTGCCAAAGAAAAAGGCTCCAGAAGTAAAAGCCTTTTACTGCTGGACTGCCCTTTCCCCTTGCCTCTCGTCAAGCACCAGAAACTGTCCGCTGCACTCTCTATTTCCATTCTCCGTCGCATCTACCACTGTAATCTCTGCATCTCGAAGAATAAACCCCGGCCCAATTCTTTCCGTCGTCATCTTGTCTCACAGAGGGCACGCCGGCAGAGAAACGCTCCAGATTGCTGATTCTTCCGAAACACACCTGGGCTGTGCATTTTCCTTCGCTGCCCTTGGTAGCACCACATTCTGTTTGCTTTGTAGCCTGAATATCAAGGGAAAGATTCTCAGCTACGTCTGGCACAGAGAACAGCTTTAGTTCAACGGGCTTACCCGGCGCTTACCCCGACGCGTGGGAACTTGTATTTGCACCACATTCCGGGGGTAGTCTTCCTTCCTTTACAGGCTGCACAGCGCCGTCAGATCGCAGTGCTTCTCTGCACGTGCCTTCTCACTTCCAAGTAGCACCGCGCACATTAGAGCCTTGCAGGGAGCAAAGACGTGGATAGATGTGTGGCAGAGAAAATCGTGCAAAGACGAAAAGGTGTTCTTCTTTTGTCCTCCTCGTCGCCCAGATTGTGGTGCTGTGCTGAAAGCGTGGGTATTATTACCCCTTCTCGCAGTGAGACTATGTGCTGCGTTGGAACTGTTGGCCAGTGAAAGGCTAATCCAGCAAGTGCTTCCCTCCTGATGCATTTTGCTGAGCGAGAGCTGAGGAAAATCCGTGCACTGCACACTGTGGATGCATGCAGTATACACGCAGAAGAGCGGCGAAGCTCATAGTCATCGCACACACCAGCCCAGTGGCCTGGGGCTGCGTTCTTCTCCCTTACCGGCGCTGGACAGAACTGAAGCATTCAGCTGTGGCTCTCTTTTTGTGGAACTGTGGACAGTTTCTGGTGCTTGACGAGAGGCAAGGGGAAAGTGCAGTCCAGCAGTGGCTTTTACTTCTGGAGCCTTTTTCTTTGGGAGCAGCTGCTGCAAGTGGGCAACAGAGCTGCGAGAGTGAAGAATGTGACGGCACGTCTATCTGAGAAGGAACCTCCTGAGCCGCAGTGTGTTGTGCTCAGTTTCAAGGCTGCTTGGAAGAGGGGGATACTTGAAGAACGCCTTCTTTCTGGACGCGTCCTTCTGAGTGTGCTCTAGCTGCATGGACTCTGCAGCATTGAAGGTGTAAGAAACTGCTTCTGACCAGGTAGTGTCCAGGAGTGCCACGGCGGCGCCTTCCTTTGTGAAGCAGCCAGAGCATTCTCAGCTGAATCTGCTAGTGAAGAGGCTTTTGACTGGACATTTGGAATTCGCTCCACTGAGTACATGCAGCCGGTGCTCAGCTGCTTCGTTCTTCGCCTTCTGCGGTCGGGACAGAACTGAAGCCCAGCGATGCCTTTGAACTTTGCCGCTCTTCAGCGCCAACACTGCACGCGGCCACAGTGCGCTGTGCACGGATTTTCCTCTGCTCGACGGACAATCATTTTCTTGCTGCTTCACAGAGTCCAAACTGTCCGCGTAGCTCTCGCTCAGCGAAATGCATCAGGAGAGAAACACTGGCTGGATTAGCTTTTCGCTGGCCAAGACTTTCAACACAGCGCTACACTCTGGGCAACGAGGAGGACAAAAGAAGAACACCTTTTCGCCCTGCCACGTTCTTCTCTGCGACACGACTATCCGCGTCTTCTCTCCCTGCAAGGCTCTAATGTGCGCGGTGCTACTTGGAAGTGAGAAGGCACGTGCAGAGAGCACCGCGATCTGACGGCGCTGTGCAGCCTGTAAAGGAAAGAGGACTGCCACTGGAATGTGGTGCAAATACAAGTTCCCACGCGTCGGGGGTAAGCTCCGGCTAAGCCCGTTGAACTACAGCTGTTCTCTGTGCCAGACGTAGCCGAGAATCTTTCCCTTTTCATTTAGACCGAATGTGCTGCTGTATGTCGCTGAGAGGCAAAGTGCATAGCCTAGGCGTGTGTCGGCACAAGCAGTGGGCTGGAGCATTTCGCTGCCGGCACCGTGCTCTCTGGGCGAGAAGTAGACGACGCTTCGACTCCGGCAGAACGAAAGCGCCACATGGGTACTAAAGAGGCCGAACGAAGGCGCCGAGCACGGGGCTCGCGTCCGCAGCGTACAAACTGAGAAAGGAGGGTGGCTGGCGCTCGCCTGCCTGCCGAATTCACGTTAGCATTGAGAAGGAGGAAGTTCAACGACAGCTACTTGTGCTACTACTTATCCCTCTTCCAACCATCCCTGGGAACACTGGCGCTTACCTTTCGGCTCCGAGATGCTGAAAACACAGTGGTCGATGCCAAGGAGAGGGGAAGTAGAGAGTGCAGCGGGGAGTTGAAGTGGCTTTTACGTGAGGCAAGGGGAAGGTGCAGCCCAGCATTGGCTTTTCCTTCTAGTTCTTTTCTTCAGGAGAGCAGCTAGCAACCGAAAGTGCTGGTCACTGCAATGTTTCGCCTAGTTTACAGACTTTAGAGGGACTAGGAAGGCCAACGCCTTGTTCTAGCACTTGTTCTCTGCGTGCAGCTGCTGGATGTTTGGAAGGGCTTTGGGATCCGCGAGAGGTGGAGGGTAGGATGGTAGCTAGAGCTTGAAGGAAAGTGCGTCTCTCCAGGACCTTTGATGCAGTCCAGTGGGTGCGAGTTCCATGTTGAGCATGTTCAAGATGGCACAGAAAAGGTTCTGAAAGAAAGAGGCCGTGCTGGAACTGCCTTGACTTTTGCCGCTTCGAAACTGCACAGCCAACAATGAAAAGATTCCTCTTGCTTCCCCGCGACGCGCAGGATCACATTCTTTTGTGTCTCCAAGAAGCAGGATGCACAGCGGAGCTCTTCCACCAACTGCTCGCACACGACTGCGGCCGCGCCAGCGAAGCGCTTGGCTTTTTCCCCGGCACTGTCAGCGCTCATCGAAACAACCGCACGATGGCGCTGACGACTTGCAAAAGAAGGCCAAGCACCTGGCGCTGCTCGAAACCGCCCCAAGGGCAGAGGCAAGTTGCAAACGTCCCTGCACTCCAATCAACAGCACATCAGGACAAAAAGATTTCCCTCATCTTCCCCTTCCAAGAGCACACTCTTCTTTACACCACACTCCAAGAGCCAGACAAACCTCTTTGGCCCAAACAAATCTTTTCCCTCTCGCAGATTCTGCCTACCATCTTGAAACCATCTGGCAAAAACAGAGCTCAAAACAGTGCCAGCTGAGGAAGATCTTACTGCCTGCAACTTCAACTGCACCCCTCAAACTAGCAGCACACACGTTGTTCTCAGCACTTTCCTTCTCAGCTCTAGCTACCATCCTAAGCCTTCCCTCTCCTAGAGTCAGGATCCAAAGACAACGGCACCACGGACTGCTCACACACTAAAGGCATCAGGACAAAAGGCTCACAAGCTTGGCCTTTGCATTCCCACGGACAGCTCAACAGCTCTAACCCAGAGAGAGCTCTGCCTCTTGGGAAAAGCCCTTAAAATCCCTAAGAGCACCTGATGTGCACATCCAAACCTGCTTTCCTTGCCAAAGAGAGCAACTACAAGCCCATCTCCAAAGAAACGGCATCCCCTCCTCCAAAATACAACACATCCAGCCACTGATCCACCTCCAGTATTGAATGTATCCAACAATTGCCCCTACACGCCCAGGGGCCAGAAGAGAAATGTCTTGCTGGACTATTCCTCCCCATGCTACCTTAACATCTGCTCCAGCAACACTGGCACTCCAAGTCTCTTGGCCTTGCCTTGCCTTCAGTACCTTGTCGAGTTCTTCTTAAGCTACCCTTGCTCTGCTTCCTTTGCCTACGTCTGCCTTGCCTCGCACTACCTACAACTTGCTGGCTTTGCTTTGCCCTGCTTACCACTCTTGGCCTTGCCTTCCATGCAGGCAAGGCGCTGCAAAGCAAGTGCAGGCAATTGTGGGCAAGTCAAGGGAGAGCTAAGCAAGGCCAGAGCAGTGAGGGGAAAGCAAATGGAGTGGTAGGCAAGAGAAGGCCCAGACGTTAGAGGCAAGGCTGGCCGTAGGAAGGAAAGTCCACTGATGGGTAGGCCAGGCAGAAACAAGAAGGGCTCGGCAAGCCAAGGCCCTGGAGGAAAGCAGTAGGCAGGTCAAGGGCGGGGCATGGACGTGCAAAGGAATGCAAGGCTCCAGAGAGCTAGCAGGGCAAGGCAAGGAAACTGTTGTGTTGCCAAGGCAAGGCAAGGATAGGCAAGGCAGGTGAGAAGTACATTCGAGGACTGCTGGTATACAAAAGTGGCCAGGACCAACTGCCTTGCTTGGCGAGGCGAGGCAGGGCAATGAGGGTCCTAGAAGGAAAAGGAAAGGTGAGGCCAGACCTAGACGAATGTGAAAGGAAGTCAGGTGGGGGATGGGTGAGCAAGTCAATGTAAGGCAGGGGAGAAAAGGCAGGTTGACAGAAGGCTACAGAGGGGACAGCAAGGAAACGCAAGGCATGGGGAAGCATGTGAGGAGTGGGTGCTGCCAGCCGGCCGGGATGGCAGGGGCGGGGCCACTGCAAGTAGCATGGTGGGGATGTGGAGGGGGGTGTTAGTGTGCGGGAGGGGTGTGTGTGTGTGTGTGCAGCGGAGTGCAGGGTAAGTGCAGGTGTGCGTGTGCGCATAGGGGGGTTTTGTGCCAGGTGCTGTGCCAGGGGGAGCCGTCCCACCTCCAAGAAGGTGTGGGAGTGAAAGGAGTAACATGGATGTGTCTTTACAAAGAGACCGTGTGAATCCGTCCTTAGACAAGGCTAGGAATTTACTGGTAGGGGAGTAACAGAAGAAAGTGTTAGTTCTAGAAACTGTTACTAATCGACAGAGACTGTTGCTCAGCCAAGGCCGTGTTAAATTCCTGAACCTAGAGCAAGGCAACAAAGACTTAATAGCATTAGGAATAGTTTCGTTTTCTTCCTTTTCCATACCAGGAGGGGGGTGCATATTAGAGGGGAGCATAGAGTAGGCGGTTCCAGAAGTCTGTAATTCCCGAGTACCTCAGAGGGTGCTGTTGCCAGGAACTTAGCATAAAAAGGGGGCTGCGTCCCGCAATCAGTTGAGAGACTCCATGGCAAAAGCCCCATGGCCTCTCCCTGTAGTTGAAGAATGTTCCAGGACTCCTCTGTCTCCTTTTTGGTGGATGAAGAAATTCAGAAAGCAACACTTCTGCCAGAACACTCCAAGATGCCTCCTTTGCTCCCAGCGACTCCATCACTGCTCGGGAAGCTGTCTTTTCTACCAGAGGAGTTCGAGATACAGTAAAAAGCCGCGTGGCAGAGAAAAAAGACAATAATTGGTTTACAAGGGATGGCAAACAAGAGATACCAGAAGCTTTGGCCCTACCAATATTAAAAGAACTCCGTGAAGAGAGTCCTTGCACTTCCTGAGGATTGGCAGAAGCCTTCCTCATGCTGTATGTTGCTGGGGGTCTTTTTAGACTGGCAAAACGAGCTGTTGAAGGTTGCTTGAGCTGTGCTAAAGCAAACAGCCAAGTTACGAAGTAACTTGCCAGGGGAGGGAGGCCTTGGGCTGCATGTCCCTTCCAAAGATGCCGGGGGGATTTTCCTGAGATGCCCCAAGTGGGAAGGCTTCATATCTTCTGCTAATGGTATGTCAGCTAGCAAGGTGGCCAGAGGCATTTCCAACTGCTTCAGCAACGACAGGATCAGTTATTAAGGCCTCTTTGGAACAAATCATTCCAAGATACAGCATTGTAGAAGCAATAGACTCAGATAGGGGAACTCATTTTACAGGAAAGATCCTTCAAGGGGTTTTGGCTTCTTTAGGAACACAATGGAACCTCCATAGGCCCTGGCACCCCCAGAGCTCGGCTCGGGTAGAAAACAATGAATAGAGAAAGAAACACCTTTTGAAGCTGCGAATAGAAACCAAGATGCCATGGCTAAGGCTTTGGACATTGGCTTTGGCGAGAATGAGAGCCCGACCCAGAAGAGAGATTCCGTTATCCCCCTTTCCGTCGTTGTTACGAATTACCCGGGTAAGTCTCAACCTAGTGGGGGAGTAGAGGTAAGTGATGTATATTGAAAACCATCTGTGGCCAGGATACTGCTTCTTGTGAAACCCCTTCAACAGGAAGCTCAGCTGGCACAAGCCCCACCTTTGGACTTTGCTGCTTGTAACATCCAACCAGGAGATTGAGTCCTAGTTAAGGAGTAGAAAGAAGCGCCAGTGGCGGTGAAATGGCGTGGCCCATTCCAAGTGTCACTGACGACAGAAACAGCCATCAAGACAGCTGAACACAGGTGGACCCGTCACTCTCGGGTCAAGGTCTCTGAAGCCTCAGAGATTTGCACATCTCAGCTGGAGGAGAAGGCCGGGAGGCCGTGACTGACACTCTGCAGGAGTGGGCCGGAGCAGTAGCCAGTGCTTCGACATCAGAGGAAGCCCTGCGTGCCTACCCACAGACCATCTGCTGAAATAGTCTCTATGGGCATCCCTCCTCTAGAATCTCCACTCACTGGGGCGCTAATACTTGCAGCCATTGTTTCACGTTAAGTAGTTTCTGTGTCATCAATTGCCACAGGTGGTGCAGAAGACAACGGGAAAATTAGACTAGCTAATTAGATCACATTATTAAAACATTTTCCTTAATAATTCTACTTTTATATGGTCAGCTAAGTTTAGGCCAGGAGTGGGAGAATCAATTTGCAGCCTTAGGAGAAGAAGTAGCAAAAGTTTTGAACCTTAGCAATTGCTGGCTCTGTGGAGGGCCAGGAGGATCTGAAGAGTGCCTATGGTTGGCTAGCCCAGCTGAACCTAAGTGGTGGCTCAACACCCGACATGAGGTCCATACTAGGACCAAAGGGCCAAAGAAGGAAGTCCATGGCTATAGGAGAAGGTTTCACGAAGGATGTCTGGACTTCAGGTGGCTCTCTTGAAAGCTGTTTCTTGCATAGGCGAAGTTACAGCAGTTCAGGGAGCGGGTATCCAGAGCCAGCCCTACAGCTGCCAGCTCCAGCTGTAGGCATACCTGAAGCCGCTTTCTGGTCAAGTTACAAAGCATTCTAGACTTTTCTTTGCAGAGTATCTTAACACATAACAACCAATAAGCACCATACCCAATACCTTTACATTTGCCTATAGCCTATCATAGCTACTACCATCACCATATTCTAGTCATTATTATCCAATCACAAGAGTTAAGTAAGTTACAATTTCAGCTTACAGTGGAGAATTCTTAGACCTTTCTTCTTCTTGCTACATCAACATTTCTTGTTTGCCTGCCATATCTTTCTTTTTGGTAAAGACACGTTTTCTATTTACTTATGCTCTTCTTGAGACTTACTTACTTGGTGAAAAACACGTCTTTGTTTGTAATCACATACCTTTGTCCTGCTCCTAAAAATCTCCTTCCAACTCATCTCCAACCTTTGCCTTCTCAGTTACTCAGCGATCACTGTTTCAGCAAAACATCTTTTATTCTATATCAAAACTTGCTTCCATTTCTACCTCATCCCCAGCTTCTACATTCACAGACCTTTCTGCCAAGCCTACATACCTGTGAAACTTTCTTACCAAACTTTCATCCTCCCCAACACATGGCCACTTCATTCTTCTCCAACAGGCACTTATTGCCTAAACAGGACAGGGCGGGTCTATGTAGGAAAAGGCGTTTGTCAATTGACTTTCCCTCTGGCTTTAAACAATTGGCTTTGGACCCACAATTGCCCTCCTTACAATTGTTCCAAATATCAAGACAAATGCAATCAAATAGCTGTTCAGCTCACTAATGGTAGCTGCGTAAGGTGTTCTTACCACACTTACCAAAAACATTTGGAAGCCTGTAAAGCAATGGGGAGGGACAAGGGGTTTTTTTGACCACCTATTTTTAAGCTGTCCCCACAAAAATTCCACAAGTAGAAGACATGTTGTTTGTGATTATCAGTGGGAATGGCAACACCGGATTGGAACTCAAAGCCTTTTAGTGAGTTCTGCTCCAAATCCAACCAAACAGCTTGCAGATGTAAATGTAGATGGCAACCCTGTGTGGGAGCTTGGAAATGCAAATACTGTGACCCTTATGGTGGGGCAGCTATTGTTGGAGGACCGTTAGGCCCGGGAATCCTGCTGTATTTTGACCCGCCAATTGATGACCAAGGGTAGGAAGGCCCCTTTGCTAATGGAACACGGGCTTTGAAAGGACATTATTGGATTTGTGGCCAACATGCTTAGCTCAGGTTACCTCCAAACTGGTCAGGGATATAGTGTATATCTTAGACCATTGTTCTTTTTGCTACTACAAATTCAGGGAAATCGCTTAGGAATCAAAATCTGTGAGGATTTAATTAGAGAAAAGCAGTCAGCTGATGCAGCCTTGGCTGCAGGGAGCACCCCAAAACGGGGAAAAGATGAATGGCCACCAGAACAAGTTACGCAACACGATGGACCAGCCCCTTGGAAACCTAAGGAATTAATCCCAGATGCCTGGGAACCCATTTATCATTTCAATGAGATAATTAGGTTACAAGCTGTCTCAGAAATAATTACCAACCAGCCAGCCACAGCTCTTGACCGTCTTGCTGAGCAACCCACTTCAATGAGGAAAGCGGTATTTTCAACATTGGATGGTATTAGATTATCTGTTAGCAGAAGAAGGAGGAGTTTGTGGGAAATTCAATGACTCGAGCTGCTGTTTGCAAGCAGAGGACAGCGGAAATGTGGTCAAACAAATAACAAAGGAAATAACCTCAGCTCATGGACCTGTCCAAGTGTTGAAAGGATGGTAATGGGACATGTTTTCCTGGCTAACTGGCCAGCTATGGGCTAAATTGTTACAGCAGGGATTACTGTAACACGCCTATATCAAACCAGGAATCCCGTGGAAAAGAAGTATATATGGACAGATTGGTGGTAGATGTTTCGGAGGTCTTTATTTCTCCAGCCGCATGGCCGGGGCTCTGCTCAGGAACTCCCCCAGTCACGGGACCCGAGGGTCCTTGGCCACACCGGGGAACACAAACCAACCAATGGGGAATGAAGCTGACCAGGGGCAGGGAAACCCCGTGTCTCTCGCCCAGGGCCCATCTCCCAGGGCTCCATGGCAGGGGGGGAGACCCCAACACTAAATGAATACCATTTCTCCTCTTATATGCTATAGCAACTCTAATCTTTTGAGCATGCGTGACACCATGCTGGGTGCAGCTCTTTCAGCAGGTGGTCAAGGGGATGCCGCTAGCAGCCATGCCTACCTGATCCAGAAAGGACTACAAAAGGACAGAAAAGGATGTCACTGCAAATAATAGCAAAAGCCAAGAAGACTCAAGAAGAAAAAATTAAATCAATGGTAATTAAGGTTTGTAAAGACAAATACAGATCAAATAAAAAGAGGAGGGATTAAAAGGAAGGAGGTGGATGAGTCTTTACAAACAGACCGTGTGAATTGGCCTGTAGACAAGGCTACGAACTTATGGGGAGTGAAGTAACAGAAGAAACTATTAGTTCTCTAGAACTGTTACTAATCATCAGAGACTGTTGATTAATCCAGGGCGTGTTAAATTCCTGAACCTAGAGCAAGGCAACAAAGACTTAATAGAATTAGGAATGGTTTCTTTTTCTTCCTTTTCGATGCCAAAAGGGGGGGTGCATATTAGAGGAGGGCATCGAGTAGGCAGTTCCGGAAGTCTGTATCTGCCGAATACCTCAGCCAGTGGGGAAAAGGAAGAGGGCCTTGTGGCCAGGAACTTGGCATAAAAAAGGGGCTGCATCCCGCAACCGTTTGACAGACCCCAGGGGAAAAGCCCCATGGACTCTCCCTGTAGTCGAAGAATGTTGCAGGACTCCTCTGTCTCCTTTTCGGACATCAACCTCAGGCACCGTGGATTAATTTTCCTTAACGGCAGCGACCTGCTGCGTGCTCTCCGTGCTCCTCCCCAGCCCCCCGGCAGGTGTAAAATAGTTCCCGGCGGCTCCCACCGCGCGTTACAGACGGCTGCGCGGCCCCGGGACTGCTCGCAGTGCTCCCCTGCTCCGCAAGGGCTGCCCGCGGGCTGCGGAGCCACCTCGCCACCGGCGCGGCCAGGGCCGGGGCCCTTCTCGACAGCAGCCGAGGGGCTGCGGAGCGGGCGGCTGCGGGACGATCAGCCATTTTATGCCGCGCGGTGCTGCCGCCTCCATCTAGCTCTCCATCGCGCCGCCGGCCGACCCCCGCCTGGCGCGTTCACGCTCGGCCGCGCTCGCCGCCCGCCCAGCCTCGCCGGAAGCTCTCCGGCCCGGGCCGTGCCCCGGCTCCGCCTGCGGTTCGGCAGGGCCAGGCCGCACGCGTGCTGCGTGGCTCGGAGCACCCGCGTTGCGCCGCAGGCCACGGGGAAGGCGGGGCGGGGCGGGCCGGCGCCATGGTGGTAGCGCGAGGAGAGGAGCGCCCGGGCGGGGCGGCGCGTGGCGCGGCGGTGAGCGCTTCTGCTTCCTGTCGCTCGGCGGCCGCCCTCGGCAGGTGCCGTGTGACCCCGCGGAGCGGCGGGGCCGGCCGGGCGGTGCGCGGCGAGGCTTTCGGCCAGCGGCGGCCGCAGCGAGAGGCTGCTGGCACTGCCCGTGCCGGTGGAGAGAGCGGGGATCCGAGGCCGGCCTTCCTAGGGTAACGAGGGGCGACCGCCTTTGCCGCGCTGCCCTCCGTGCAGCACGTGGCCGATTCCGGTGAACCCGAGGTCTCCGCAGCGGCGCGGGCGGGAGGGAGTGGGGAGCGCGCTCGGTGCTCTGCCGGCCGCTCCCGCCCAGCGCTGCGCTCCGCCGAGGCGTTTTCCCGCCCGTCCTGGGGAGGACACAAGGGACACCAAAGTTGGAGCTTAGCTGTCAGGGGGAGCAACTTGCCTCCATTGGCGACGTCCTTTTCCCTCTGATTCAGCTACCTTGTAGTAGGTGCGATGGTGCTGAAGAAGGGTGGCGGCTTGGCACAGTTGCTGGCATAGGTGGTGCAAGAGCTCCACGCAAGGAGCTTTGAGTGGCATGTGTGAGGGTAGGAGGGTACGGCACCCACAGCTGAAGGCAGAAAAGGTCAGGGCATGTCATCAGCCGCAATCGTGCTAAGTTGTTCATCTTTGCAAACAGCTTGCCGAGTTGTTCCTTTTCTTAGGTAATGGGGGTTTGTATCAACCAGAACTGCATATGGTCAGTATTTGCAGAGAAGGTTATTTGGACTGTTGTTGAGGTGAGTGTAGCAGTTTCTATGGCATTTTGCAAAAAAGTGACAGATCTCTCTGCGTTCCCCAATTCTTAACAAAAATGAAGTTAACAAAGCCCTGAAAAGAGGTTTTACAAAACTTGAGGGATTTTTTCCTACGAGTACTGTAGAGACAACCATAGTCACCTTGTCTTTCCAAAAGTGAAGGTTACATCTTTTTGTCCAAGAGCATCAAGTGCTTTTGGTCAGCGTTTGTGTGCAAGCATTAGCCTTGTTCTTGTTCTTCCCTGGAGAACTTTTACAGTACTCAGATGATCTGTGTAGGCTGCAGAGTGCAGTGGTGAACTTCAAGGCTTCCAGCAGAAGGGAGATGCTGTCCACGTTTTGGATTCTCCTTAGTCTGAACCTTCAATGTCCAAGGCTTCACTTTTCAAGCAGTTGGAAGAGCTCCAAATTAAGATATGAACAGGTCTTAATTGACCTTGTCACCGCCTCAGTTAGTCAAGTAATGCTGTGCACTGGATTTAATTGCCTAGTGCAACATGTGCTAAAGATATGTAGAGTATCTCCTCGATTACCCTCCCAGAAGGGTTTGAAGGGAGAACAAGGAGTTCCGAAGACAGGTATTTGGTGTACGAGAAGTAGAACTTAGTTGCTTGCAGGGCACTGCATGCACAAATGTCTAAGGAGGATCCTTCTTTTTTTGTCCCATCTATGCTTGTTCTCATTTGAAATCCTGAACATTCTGGAGGCTGGTTTTGTTAGGGTTGTGGCTGGGGAAGGGGTGGTGGTGGGGGAGGGGTGGGTGTTGTTTCTGATTTTTTTAATTTCCAGGATAGTGTACAAAGAACTTGTGCCCAAAACCAGCAGTATGAAGCAAGGCAGGTATAAAAGAAGGTCACCGAAATGTCGGCTAATATGAATCTGAAAGCGCTTCAGTATTTTACCCAGGAGTTTCACTCCAACAAGGTGATTGTCCTTCACAGAAATGTAGTGGCAGGCTTATGCCATGCTAGAAGTGATGACCTTTCTCTGCCCCAAATTGACCAGCAAGATATTTTGGCTCTTGATTTAAACCCCTGAGCCAGCTGTGTTTCAGGCTGCAGAAGCTGCAGGTGTTGTGGCAGACGCGGGGTGCAGCCTTGCCTGCCGGTCCCGACCTGGCGCACGCCGGTGGCAGCCGTCAGCGCCTGGGGTCCCCTGTGCCGCCCACGCCAGGGCTCTGCCTGCCTGCTTGCACCCCCGGTAGCCTCAGGGAAACAGCGGACTACTCCATCTACTTTAAAAACAAAGAAGCAAACAAAAAGCCCACTGTAAAAATATGTAGAAGTCTTGAAACTAATTCTCAGCGCTTGCTCGGAGTTTGTTGATGGCGCAAATGGATTTTGGATAAACTGGTATTGCTAGTACTACTTTTAAATTAGGCTCCTGAACTTCAGAAAGGAGAAGATGGTGGTCACATACCCCTGAGGAATGTTTGAAAAAGTAAGAGTGCTCAGTCATTTAAAGGTGGCCAGAAAATGGGTGTGGCAGTGGAGTGGACACTCTGCGAGTAGGTAGCCTTAAGTCATGCAGCGACTGGCACTTCAGTGGGAATTTTGCATCAACACCAAGAGATCGTTCCATGATGTGTTGCATAACAGCAAATTGGGCCAAAATTCTGCTGACTTTGATCAAGGTGGACGGGCCACCTTCACTTAACCCAGCATAGGGACATAAATCAATGATGTTTGAAAAACAGCCATGAAACATAGCCCCTTTAGTTTATTGCACTGTTGCAAGTCTGCAAAGCTCTGTTGCCAGGTCATTGGAAGTAGCTGTTGGAATCTAACTGCATTTGGACACTTTGTCAGTCAGCATCACCAGGAGGCTTAACGGTTTAGGTTGAGAGGTGGTGCATGTTTTTTTTCAGAGGAATGGCCCAGTGAAGAGCAGTGTTCACTGCCATGACTGCCGTTGTCGCCTTCTAGAGAAATCTTGGTTCATTCAGAGAGAACTTCCTTGGTTCTGCTGGTTTGGTTTTGCAGCTGGAGCAAAGGTACAGCACTGGAAGCAATTCCTAGGGCAGAAGCGGGAGATATCCAAAGCTCTGCACTTTGTTGTCCTCAGCACAGTGTAAGTGAGCGTAGTCTAATTGGAGGAGTGGTGAGCATCAGTGATATCAGATTTTTTACAAGTTCTTAATTCTGTCAAAACAAGAAAGAAGGAGAGTGATGAAGATGAAATCCTTTCCTCTTAAATCTGCCTACAGAGCAACTTCAGGGGTAGTTGTAATGTGTATTCACCTATTTTGAATTGCCCAAAACCAGGCCTAGAGATGCTTCAGAGACAGAGTCAGAGAAGCGGGTATTTGCTTTATTTGGCGCTGGGTGCGTGGGGGATCGCTCCTCCTAACACACCCACGCAGAGCACTCCATACAGTCCAGCATTATGTGTAAAATTTTTGAATATTCATCCCATTCCTTGGGATAGGAGTAGTTCTAGAAATTACTTCTCGGAAGTCATTGATATCATTAGCAGATGTGCCACGCATGCGCTGTGTAGCCAGGTGGTCGCACTGAGGAAGGCTCCTCTTCTTCCTCGGGGGTCTTTCTGATAAAGATCAGTAGTCTCCGTCACAATGCACTTTTTACCTTTCTTTCTGGAGCATGCACAGTTCTTCGCTGGATGATTCAGCGATCTCTGTGCTGGTTTTCAAAAGATCCTGTTCCTCTTATCTTGACAAGATTAAGGCAAGTGCTGCTGCTTAGGTTTTGTGATTAACATTTGCCGTCTCTTAGTAGTTCCCTCGTGTTTACATGAGTAAACTATGGATCAACCCCCTTCTCAATTTTAGCACTGAAAGGATATCAGAGTCATTTAAAGAGCTGTCTCCTATGGAGTACTATAAAACTGCCATCATGGTAACACGTTTTCATACAGTCGTTTTAGCACAGAAGTAATAGATGTACAATCTTGGATGTTTCAACCTGCTGACTCAAGAGCCAGTGTTGAGCTTTTCTCTTTTAAATCCAGTCTTAGAGCTCTGCAGGGATCACTACAGCATGACGTTGTGACAAGGGGATGCTGATTCATGCATAAACCTTTGATGCTTTCCTTCTATCTTCAAGCAGCTTTGCAAACCAGTGATGATCTGGCATGTTGCAACTTGAGAGTCATGGTAAAGGTTTCACCAAACACTTTGTAATATCATGCTGCAGCTTTCATTCCTAAGGAAATAGCATTGAGCATATGGCTGGCAAAATGCCAAAAGAATGAGCCAAAACCAATATCCTTTAATGGGAAAGATGGAAAACATTGAGATGTGTTTATTTGAACTAAAATTCCTGTGGACCAAGCCTAAATGTATTTCACACTAAATTCTTAGAACTGATTTTAAGGGAAGATGTGAGAAAGATGAATTCACAAGCGGAATTTTCAGCAGCATAATATTGAACATTTGTTAGTAGAACAAAGGCATATCACAGCGCGGGAGCACTTAGCAATATTGCTAGAGGCGTGGCTCCATTCATGTTACTGTGAACTTAAGTACTTTTTAAACATAGTCCTTAAGCCCAGAAAGTAATTTACACTTCACTCAACTTTTCCCCCCCCTCCTGTCTCTGCCCCCTTGTGCCAGCGCACGCCAGCACGCTGCCGCCTCGGTCCTCTGGATAGCTCCAGAATTGAAGGCTGGCACCCCGCTCCGGTGCCTCCTCAGTCTCCAACCTAATTTGTAGTTGACAGATTCTTTGGGAGGTGTGAGTTTTGATGAGATAACAGACTTCCTGGGATGCATGCGGTTCATCTTCTTTGTTTCTTTAAGATGTCTTGGTTTCTACCTCTGTCATTTCTCAACTTAAAGGACATTTATTATCAGGTGTTTATTACCACGTTTCCCAACATGTTACCACTCTTTCGAAGTTACAATTTACTCTAGTCTTGTTTTTACTTAACTATATTTTACCTGTTTCTACGTAGTACATGATCACTTCTAAATGTTAAAATCATATATGGGAAAGACAAGATTTATCGTTCACTCATTTATCACAGGAGGAATGTGTTAGCTGCTCGTGTTGCAGTTCACTTGTAATGCTGGTCTATTACCGCAGGCCTGGGCCCTAGGCTATATCACCATGTCCCGCAGCCATAGGGAGGAGGAGGAGGAGAGAAGATCCAGCAGGCAGGAATTGTGCAGCAAGATTTATTCATTTAATTATTTTACAAACTCTTTTACAGACTTTCTTCTTCATAATCTATTTGGACAAAGGATCAGCCACCCCTTGGGGTGATTGGCTAAAATCCTAAAACATCCATTGTCAAAATATTTTTCTACTATACCATAAACAAGACTTTTCAAGGTTGCAGGTGGCTTGGTCGTTTCCATACTCTGCTACCTCTTCTGTGAGAGAGAAAAGTCTCTCACGGACTTAGAAAATAGCAAGAAAATCCTCGCTAGCAGCATTTTTGTATCTACACTGGTCCTTCTCATTTCCTTTTCTCTAGAACACATTTCTCAGGCTCAGTGAGCAGATGTGCGTGCAAGTGGTTTGGTGTGTCCTTGGAATTCAACTAGTCAGGGTCAGATGGGTTTCTGCAGTGAAAGGATACAAGGAAACGGGGATATAGCCTACAGTGGGAACTCCTGTGATTTTGCTCCTCTCCAAACATTTCTCCTCTCAAAATGGATCTCTGTAGGAAATGGCAATCAGGCCTTAAATGCGCCAATCAGGCTTGTAAATAAACCCATATTATCAGTCAATCTCTTCAATCTATTCATGTGTTTATATGGGATTTTATTCCTATAGAATAGAAAACTCGGAGCAGTGGCAAAGAAGGGGGGGGGTGGGGGTGGGGCAGCAGCGGCCCTGCTCTGAGCGGGGCAGGGAAAGGCAGGCTCGGGATGCCGGGGTTTCTCACCTGAGGCACCCGAGCAGATGGTGAAGAGTCCCTCTTTTAGTGAAGGTAGACTGTTAAGAAGGTTCCAATGCAACGGCCGCTCTTACGAACAGAGCTGCACTCACGGTAGAAGAAAGGCAGCAGGAGACGGAATCCTGCAGTGGTGACCAATTCTCCCCGCAGCCACCGCAGCCTCTCTCCCCTCCGAATGCTTGAGAGAACAAGAGCTGGGGGCTGCATGCAACCCCGTTTTGCCAGTCCAAAGTTCACTGTATCTCTGCCCTCACAAGACACCTCAGCTAAAGGGAGTAGCCAGCTGCATCCCTCCCCTGAGCAGTGACAACTTCTTTTGTCTCTCTTAAGTGTCCAGTCGTTATTGTCTCCTAGCGTATAGGGGAAAGCTCCTTAAGAGAAAATAAAACCTCAAAAAATAAAAGGAGAACTACTAAAACCCCAACATACGGGTGATTCTCACTTTCCTTTACTGTCCTGTGGTGGTCGGCGATGGAAGAGACGGGGCAGATTGCTCGGATGCAAGAAGCCGATTTTATTGATACAGAGCTGAGTATTTATACCTTTTCAGCAGTAACTAAAAATAGATTCTTATATAAGCAGCAATCACTATAACAACCATATCTATGTTTCTTAATAACATTGCAAAACTACAAGCTAGCATTAACCGACAGCAAGCATGCCGTTCCCTTACACTAGCTATTTCCTGGTAGGCCGTACTGCCTGCCATGGTTTGCGGCCTAGCAGCGTTAGCGCGTCCACTTCTGACATGAGTTTAGCAGTGCTCTCACTTCTGCTTTCTAGCTGTATCTCCACACTTCTCAGCTCCATGTAAAAGCACATGCTCTCAGTGTCGTAGAGTCCTTAGGGAAAGCAAACAGCGGTTCCGCTTCACACTGCTAAATGTGCCAGGACAGAAAGCTTTCACTGACCTTGCCTTGCCTTTTCCTTGCAGCCTTTCCTCTTCAGAGTGAAAGATAGATTTAGAAGAACTATAAAGATTTTAGTTATAGGCTAGCTGTGTTGAGATTAGTTAGAGTAGGAAGGAATTTGGGCCCAGTGAGAGTTAACGAAAATAGTTAAGAGAGCTGGACCTGAAAGGGGTTTTAAGATGTGATTACCAAATAACTGATGATCTGTCATTTGCATGTTTGCTTAGCTGTGCTTAGAAGGAGGAATAGAAACTTTGATAAGTTGGTGTAGGGAACAAGGACAATTACCAATTTCCTCCCTTGGTGGGAACCCGTTCAAAAGTCACGCAAGAGGAAACTTAAGAGGTCACTAAAGTAATTCGGATTGTTAAAGTTCAAAAAGGCAAAAAGGCCAAAATGAGGAAGATGAGTTACTTCATCTTTCTTGGGACCACTGACCCAATTCAAGACCACTGACTCCATTCAGGACACACACTATGCATGCTTAATGACATTTAAGCTCATTTCCATATGAAGCGGAGAATGGGAGGTGTTAATGTTACGAATATGCATTTGTATTTTGGATATTCCTAATATGTGGAAATAAAAAGTGTCGTGTTTGCTTGGATCGGGGCCCTGCGTCTTAGGCAGCGCGGCAAAGGCGGCCACCCCTCGTTACCCTAGGAAGGCCGGCCTCGGATCCCCGCTCTCTCCACCGGCACGGGCAGTGCCAGCAGCCTCTCGCTGCGGCCGCCGCTGGCCGAAAGCCTCGCCGCGCACCGCCCGGCCGGCCCCGCCGCTCCGCGGGGTCACACGGCACCTGCCGAGGGCGGCCGCCGAGCGACAGGAAGCAGAAGCGCTCACCGCCGCGCCACGCGCCGCCCCGCCCGGGCGCTCCTCTCCTCGCGCTACCACCATGGCGCCGGCCCGCCCCGCCCCGCCTTCCCCGTGGCCTGCGGCGCAACGCGGGTGCTCCGAGCCACGCAGCACGCGTGCGGCCGGGCCCTGCCGAACCGCAGGCGGAGCCGGGGCACGGCCCGGGCCGGAGAGCTTCCGGCGAGGCTGGGCGGGCGGCGAGCGCGGCCGAGCGTGAACGCGCCAGGCGGGGGTCGGCCGGCGGCGCGATGGAGAGCTAGATGGAGGCGGCAGCACCGCGCGGCATAAAATGGCTGATCGTCCCGCAGCCGCCCGCTCCGCAGCCCCTCGGCTGCTGTCGAGAAGGGCCCCGGCCCTGGCCGCGCCGGTGGCGAGGTGGCTCCGCAGCCCGCGGGCAGCCCTGGCGGGGCAGGGGAGCACTGCGAGCAGTCCCGGGGCCGCGCAGCCGTCTGTAACGCGCGGTGGGAGCCGCCGGGAGCTATTTTACACCTGCCGGGGGGCTGGGGAGGAGCACGGAGAGCACGCAGCAGGTCGCTGCCGTTAAGGAAAATTAATCCACGGTGCCTGAGGTTGATGTCCGAAAAGGAGACAGAGGAGTCCTGCAACATTCTTCGACTACAGGGAGAGTCCATGGGGCTTTTCCCCTGGGGTCTGTCAAACGGTTGCGGGATGCAGCCCCCTTTTGCTGTCAAGTTCCTGGCCAGAGCACCCTCTTCCTTTTCCCCACTGGCTGAGGTATTCGGGAGATACAGATTTCCAGAACTGCCTACTCTAAGTCCCCCTCTAATATGCACCCCCCCTTTTGGCATCGAAAAGGAAGAAAAAAACCCCATTTCTAATTCTATTAAGTCTTTGTTGCCTTGCTCTAGGTTCAGGAATTTAACACGCCCTGGATTAATCAACAGTCTCTGATGATTAGTAACAGTTCTAGAGAACTAATAGTTTCTTCTGTTACTTCACTCCCCATAAGTTCGTAGCCTTGTCTACAGGCCAATTCACACGGTCTGTTTGTAAAGACTCATCCACCTCCTTCCTTTTAATCCCTCCTCTTTTTATTTGATCTGTATTTGTCTTTACAAACCTTAATTACCATTGATTTAATTTTTTCTTCTTGAGTCTTCTTGGCTTTTGCTATTATTTGCAGTGACATCCTTTTCTGTCCTTTTGTAGTCCTTTCTGGATCAGGTAGGCATGGCTGCTAGCGGCATCCCCTTGACCACCTGCTGAAAGAGCTGCACCCAGCATGGTGTCACGCATGCTCAAAAGATTAGAGTTGCTATAGCATATAAGAGGAGAAATGGTATTCATTTAGCCCATAGCTGGCCAGTTAACCATGAAAACATGTCCCATTACCATCCTTTCAACACTTGGACAGGTCCATGAGCTGAGGTTATTTCCTTTGTTATTTGTTTGACCACATTTCCGCTGTCCTCTGCTTGCAAACAGCAGCTCGAGTCATTGAATTTCCCACAAACTCCTCCTTCTTCTGCTAACAGATAATCTAATACCATCCAATGTTGAAAATACCGCTTTCCTCATTGAAGTGGGTTGCTCAGCAAGACGGTCAAGAGCTGTGGCTGGCTGGTTGGTAATTATTTCTGAGACAGCTTATAACCTAATTATCTCATTGAAATGATAAATGGGTTCCCAGGCATCTGGGATTAATTCCTTAGGTTTCCAAGGGGCTGGTCCATCGTGTTGCGTAACTTGTTCTGGTGGCCATTCATCTTTTCCCCGTTTTGGGGTGCTCCCTGCAGCCAAGGCTGCCTCAGCTGACTGCTTTTCTCTAATTAAATCCTCACAGATTTTGATTCCTAAGTGATTTCCCTGAATTTGTAGTAGCAAAAAGAACAATGGTCTAATATACCCCAGGGCTATACCATATCCCTGACCAGTTTGGAGGTAACCTGAGCTAAGCATGTTGGCCACAAATCCAATAATGTCCTTTCAAAGCCCGTGTTCCATTAGCAAAGGGGCCTTCCTACCCTTGGTCATCAATTGGCGGGTCAAAATACAGCAGGATTCCCGGGCCTAACGGTCCTCCAACAATAGCTGCCCCACCATAAGGGTCACAGTATTTGCATTTCCAAGCTCCCACACAGGGTTGCCATCTACATTTACATCTGCAAGCTGTTTGGTTGGATTTGGAGCAGAACTCACTAAAAGGCTTTGAGTTCCAATCCGGTGTTGCCATTCCCACTGATAATCACAAACAACATGTCTTCTACTTGTGGAATTTTTGTGGGGACAGCTTAAAAATAGGTGGTCAAAAAAACCCCTTGTCCCTCCCCATTGCTTTACAGGCTTCCAAATATTTTTCGTAAGAACACCTTACGCAGCTACCATTAGTGAGCTGAACAGGTATTTGATTGCAATTGTTTTGATATTTGGAACAATTGTAAGGAGGGCAATTGGAGGGCCAAACCCAATTGCTTAAAGCCAGAGAGAAAGTCAATTGACAAACGCCTTTTCCTACATAGACCCGCCCTGTCCTGTTTAGGCAATAAGTGCCTGTTGGAGAAGAATGAAGTGGCCATGGACTTCCTTCTTTGGCCCCAAATCCCATGCCATTGTGGCCCTCCCATTGACCCACCATTTAGGTTCAGCTGGGCTAGCCAACCATGGCCACTCTTCAGATCCTCCTGGCCCTCCACAGAGCCAGCAATTGCTAAGGTTCAAAACTTTTGCTACTTCTTCTCCTAAGGCTGCCAATTGATTCTCCCACTCCTGGCCTAAACTTAGCTGACCATATAAAAGTAGAATTATTAAGGAAAATGTTTTAATAGTGTGATCTAATTAGCTAGTCTAATTTTCCCGTTGTCTTCTGCACCACCTGTGGCAATTGACGACACAGAAACTACTTAACGTGAAACAATGGCTGCAAGTATTAGCCCCCCAGTGAGTGGAGATTCTAGAGGAGGGATGCCCATAGAGACTATTTCAGCAGATGGTCTGTGGGTCGGCACTCAGGGCTTCCTCTGATGTCGAAGCACTGGCTACTGCTCCGGCCCACTCCTGCAGAGTGTCAGTCACGGCCTCCCGGCCTTCTCCTCCAGCTGAGATGTGCAAATCTCTGAGGCTTCAGAGACCTTGACCCGAGAGTGACGGGTCCACCTGTGTTCAGCTGTCTTGATGGCTGTTTCTGTCGTCAGTGACACTTGGAATGGGCCACGCCATTTCACCGCCACTGGCGCTTCTTTCTACTCCTTAACTAGGACTCAATCTCCTGGTTGGATGTTACAAGCAGCAAAGTCCAAAGGTGGGGCTTGTGCCAGCTGAGCTTCCTGTTGAAGGGGTTTCACAAGAAGCAGTATCCTGGCCACAGATGGTTTTCAATATACATCACTTACCTCTACTCCCCCACTAGGTTGAGACTTACCTGGGTAATTCGTAACAACGACGGAAAGGGGGATAACGGAATCTCTCTTCTGGGTCGGGCTCTCATTCTCGCCAAAGCCAATGTCCAAAGCCTTAGCCATGGCATCTTGGTTTCTATTAGCAGCTTCAAAAGGTGTTTCTTTCTCTATTCATTGTTTTCTACCCGAGCTGAGCTCTGGGGGTGCCAGGGCCTATGGAGGTTCCATTGTGTTCCTAAAGAAGCCAAAACCCCTTGAAGGATCTTTCCTGTAAAATGAGTTCCCCTATCTGAGTCTATTGCTTCTACAATGCTGTATCTTGGAATGATTTGTTCCAAAGAGGCCTTAATAACTGATCCTGTCGTTGCTGAAGCAGTTGGAAATGCCTCTGGCCACCTTGCTAGCTGACATACCATTAGCAGAAGATATGAAGCCTTCCCACTTGGGGCATCTCAGGAAAATCCCCCCGGCATCTTTGGAAGGGACATGCAGCCCAAGGCCTCCCTCCCCTGGCAAGTTACTTTGTAACTTGGCTGTTTGCTTTAGCACAGATCAAGCAACCTTCAACAGCTCGTTTTGCCAGTCTAAAAAGACCCCCAGCAACATACAGCATGAGGAAGGCTTCTGCCAATCCTCAGGAAGTGCAAGGACTCTCTTCACGGAGTTCTTTTAATATTGGTAGGGCCAAAGCTTCTGGTATCTCTTGTTTGCCATCCCTTGTAAACCAATTATTGTCTTTTTTCTCTGCCACGCGGCTTTTTACTGTATCTCGAACTCCTCTGGTAGAAAAGACAGCTTCCCGGGCAGTGATGGAGTCGCTGGGAGCAAAGGAGGCATCTTGGAGAGTTCTGGCAGAAGTGTTGCTTTCTGAATTTCTTCATCCACCAAAAAGGAGACAGAGGAGTCCTGGAACATTCTTCAACTACAGGGAGAGGCCATGGGGCTTTTGCCATGGGGTCTCTCAACTGATTGCGGGACGCAGCCCCCTTTTTATGCTAAGTTCCTGGCAACAGCACCCTCTGAGGTACTCGGGAATTACAGACTTCCGGAACCGCCTACTCTATGCTCCCCTCTAATAGGCACCCCCCTCTTGCTATGGAAAAGGAAGAAAACGAAACTACTCCTAATGCTATTAAGTCTTTGTTGCCTTGCTCTAGGTTCAGGAATTTAACACGGCCTTGGCTGAGCAACAGTCTCTGTCGATTAGTAACAGTTTCTAGAACTAACACTTTCTTCTGTTACTCCCCTACCAGTAAATTCCTAGCCTTGTCTAAGGACGGATTCACACGGTCTCTTTGTAAAGACACATCCATGTTACTCCTTTCACTCCCACACCTTCTTGGAGGTGGGACGGCTCCCCCTGGCACAGCACCTGGCACAAAACCCCCCTATGCGCACACGCACACCTGCACTTACCCTGCACTCCGCTGCACACACACACACACACCCCTCCCGCACACTAACACCCCCCTCCACATCCCCACCATGCTACTTGCAGTGGCCCCGCCCCTGCCATCCCGGCCGGCTGGCAGCACCCACTCCTCACATGCTTCCCCATGCCTTGCGTTTCCTTGCTGCCCCCTCTGTAGCCTTCTGTCAACCTGCCTTTTCTCCCCTGCCTTGCATTGGCTTGCTCACCCATCCCCCACCTGACTTCCTTTCACATTCGTCTAGGTCTGGCCTCACCTTTCCTTTTCCTTCTAGGACCCTCATTGCCTTGCCTCGCCTCGCCTCGCAAAGCCACCACTTGCCTTGCCCTGCCCTTGAAGCCCTCCCTTGCCTTGCATGACCTTGCTCACCCCTCCCCCACCTGGAATTCAAGACCCCTTTTCAATGACATTTCATGGCCTTGCCCTGCCCCTTCTGCTCCTCCTAGGAATCTCAAAGCTCTCAAGCATCTCCGGTGTTTCAGGATCACAGGAGAGGAAGACCAGGGGAGGACGCATGTTGCCACGCTCATCTCCATGGGCAGCCTTTGTCTGGGAGCAATCCTTGCATGTCTTGAATCTTGGAAGGGCAATTCACATTTTGCCCTTGAGCTCGGGGACCAGAATGAGAGTTCTTTTGCATACAAAGGAAAGCAGGTAGCTCAAGTCTTTTAGGTGCAGAGGAGACATGACCCACGCGGGATCAAGGCCACACAAAGCACTTGGTCCTGGCCACTTTTGTGTACCAGCAGTCCTTGAATGTACTTCTCACCTGCCTTGCCTGGCCTTGCCTTGGCAACACAACAGTTTCCTTGTCTTGCCCTGCTAGCCCTCTGGAGCCCGCTGGAGCCTTGCATTCCTTTGCATGGCCATGCCCCGTCCTTGACCTGCCTACTGCTTTCCTCCAGGGCCTTGACTTGCCAAGCACTTCCTGTTTCTGCCTGGCCTACCCATCAGTGGACTTTCCTTCCTACGGCCAGCCTTGCCTCTAACGTCTGGGCCTTCTCTTGCCTACCACTCCATTTGCTTTCCCCTCACTGCTCTGGCCTTGCTTACCTCTCCCTTGACTTGCCCACAATTGCCTGCACTTGCCTTGCAGCACCTTGCCTGCATAGAAGGCAAGGTAAAGAATGGTAAGCAGGGCAAAGCAAAGCCAGCAAGTTGTAGGTAGTGCGAGGCAAGGCAGACGTAGGCAAAGGAAGCAGAGCAAGGGTAGCTTAAGAAGAACTCGACAAGGTACTGAAGGCAAGGCAAGGCCAAGAGACTCGGAGTGCCTTTCCTTGGGAAGGCAAGGACATAGTGCCAGTGTTGCTGCAGCAGATGTTAAGGTGGCATGGGGAGGAATAGAAAGTGCTGAGAACAGCGTGTGTGCTGCTAGTTTGAGGGGTGCAGTTGAAGTTGTAGGCAGCAAGATCTTCCTCAGCTGGCACTGTTTTGAGCTCTGTTTTTGCCAGATGGTTTCAAGTTGGTGGGCAGAATCTGCGAGAGGGAAAAGATTTGTTTGGGCCAAAGAGGTTTGTCTGGCTCTTGGAGTGTGGTGTAAAGAAGAGGCTGCTCTTGGAAGGGGAAGATGAGGGAAATCTTTTTGTCCTGATGTGCTGTTGATTGGAGTGCAGGGACGTTTGCAACTTGCCTCTGCCCTTGGGGCGGTTTCGAGCAGCGCCAGGTGCTTGGCCTTCTTTTGCAAGTCGTCAGCGCCATCGTGCGGTTGTTTCGATGAGCGCTGACAGTGCCGGGGAAAAAGCCAAGCGCTTCGCTGGCGCGGCCGCAGTCGTGTGCGAGCAGTTGGTGGAAGAGCTCCGCTGTGCATCCTGCCTCTTGGAGACACAAAAGAATGTGATGCTGCGCGTCGCGGGGAAGCAAGAGGAATCTTTTCATTGTTGGCTGTGCAGTTTCGAAGCGGCAAAAGTCAAGGCAGTTCCAGCACGGCCTCTTTCTTTCAGAACCTTTTCTGTGCCATCTTGAACATGCTCAACATGGAACTCGCACCCACTGAACTGCATCAAAGGTCCTGGAGAGACGCACTTTCCTTCAAGCTCTAGCTACCATCCTACCCTCCACCTCTCGCGGATCCCAAAGCCCTTCCAAACATCCAGCAGCTGCACGCAGAGAACAAGTGCTAGAACAAGGCGTTGGCCTTCGTAGTCCCTCTAAAGTCTGTAAACTAGGCGAAACATTGCAGTGACCAGCACTTTCCTTCGCAACTATCTATAGAGCGTCATCACATTCTCTCAGAGTGGCTAAGTCCACCCTTGCAGCGCAGCATTTCCAGCCACAGTTGGGACTGAGAGATGGGCCAGGTGAGAAAGCATTTGTTGACTATCCCTCGTCTCTGGAAGACTTGATACTCGCAGCGCAATCAAGTCCACACACCTTCAGTGTGGCCAAGTTCAAGCAGCTAGAGCTCACAGAGATGGGAGAGTCAGGAGAGAAGCCGTTCCAAAAGTACCGTGTAGTGACAGCAGCATTAAACCTGTGCACAGCAGTCTACAGCACTGTAGACCGTGGCTTCTCTGACAAGACGTGCCATCCCATTGTTGGCTCTCGCAGCTCGGTTGCTAGCTGCTCTCCTGAAGAAAAGAACTAGAAGGAAAAGCCAATGCTGGGCTGCACCTTCCCCTTGCCTCACGTAAAAGCCACTTCAACTCCCCGCTGCACTCTCTACTTCCCCTCTCCTTGGCATCGACCACTGTGTTTTCAGCATCTCGGAGCCGAAAGGTAAGCGCCAGTGTTCCCAGGGATGGTTGGAAGAGGGATAAGTAGTAGCACAAGTAGCTGTCGTTGAACTTCCTCCTTCTCAATGCTAACGTGAACTCGGCAGGCAGGCGAGCGCCAGCCACCCTCCTTTCTCAGTTTGTACGCTGCGGACGCGAGCCCGGTGCTCGGCGCCTTCGTTCGGCCTCTTTAGTACCCATGTGGCGCTTTCGTTCTGCCGGAGTCGAAGCGTCGTCTACTTCTCGCCCAGAGAGCACGGTGCCGGCAGCGAAATGCTCCAGCCCACTGCTTGTGCCGACACACGCCTGGGCTATGCACTTTGCCTCTCAGCGACATACAGCAGCACATTCGGTCTAAATGAAAAGGGAAAGATTCTCGGCTACGTCTGGCACAGAGAACAGCTGTAGTTCAACGGGCTTACCCAGAGCATGCCCCCGACGCGTGGGAACTTGTATTTGCACCACATTCCAGTGGCAGTCCTCTTTCCTTTACAGGCTGCACAGCGCCGTCAGATCGCGGTGCTCTCTGCACGTGCCTTCTCACTTCCAAGTAGCACCGCGCACATTAGAGCCTTGCAGGGAGAGAAGACGCGGATAGTCGTGTCGCAGAGAAGAACGTGGCAGGGCGAAAAGGTGTTCTTCTTTTGTCCTCCTCGTCGCCCAGAGTGTGGTGCTGTGTTGAAAGTCTTGGCCAGCGAAAAGCTAATCCAGCCAGTGTTTCTCTCCTGATGCATTTCGCTGAGCGAGAGCTACGCGGACAGTTTGGACTCTGTGAAGCAGCAAGAAAATGATTGTACGTCGAGCTGAGGAAAATCCTTGCACAGCACACTGTGGCCGCGTGCAGTGTTGGCGCTGAAGAGCGGCAAAGCTCAAAGGCATCGCTGGGCTTCAGTTCTGTCCCGACCGCAGAAGGCGAAGAACGAAGCAGCTGAGCACCGGCTGCATGTACTCAGTGGAGCGAATTTCAAATGTCCAGTCAAAAGCCTCTTCACTAGCAGATTCAGCTGAGAATGCTCTGGCTGCTTCACAAAGGAAGGTGCTGTGTTGCACTTCCTGGACACTACCTGGTCAGAAGCAGTTTCTTACACCTTCAATGCTGCAGAGTCCATGCAGCTGGAGCACACCCAGAAGGACGCGTCCAGAAAGAAGGCGTTCTTCAAGTATCCCCCTCTTCCAAGTAGCCTTGAAACTGAGCACAACACACTGCGGCTCAGGAGGTTCCTTCTCAGATAGACGTGCCGTCACATTATGCACTCTCGCAGCTCTGTTGCCCACTTGCAGCAGCTGCTGCCAAAGAAAAAGGCTCCAGAAGTAAAAGCCACTGCTGGACTGCCCTTTCCCCTTGCCTCACGTCAAGCACCAGAAACTGTCCGCTGCACTCTCTATTTCCCTTCTCCGCCGCATGGCGAAGCATAAACGTAATCGCAATTGTTTCCAGGGGAAAGCTGGAAGAGAAATAGGTAGCAGCACAAGTAGCTGCAAGTTGGACTTTAAGTTTCGAGCTGCTAATGTGAATCCGAAAACAAGCGAGTGGCAGCCACGCCTCCTCTTGCAGCCTGTGCGATGCACACACCAGCTCGGTGCTCTGCCTTCGTTCTTATGCTCTTCGTAGCAGGTGGCGCTTTCGTTTTGCTGGAGACGAACCGTCGTCTACTTGTCGCCCAGAGAGCACGGTGCCGGCAGCGAAATGCTGCAGGCTGCTGCTTCTGCCGAAACACGCCTGGGCTATGCAATTTCTCTAGCGCTGAAGTAGCGCCACATTCTGTTTGCTTTGTAGCCAGCATCTTTACGGAAAGCTTCTCGGCTACGTCTGGCACAGAGAACAGCTTTAGTTCAACGGGCTTACACGGAGCTTGTCCCCGACGCGTGGAACTTGTATTTGCACCACATTCCAGTGGCAGTCCTCTTTCCTTTACAGGCTGCACAGCGCCGTCCGATCGCGGTGCTCTCTGCACGTGCCTTCTCACTTCCAAGTAGCACCGCGCACATTAGAGCCTTGCAGGGAGAGAAGACGCGGATAGTCGTCTCACACAGAAGAACGTGCCAGGATGAAAAGATGTTCTTCCTTTGTCCTGTTTCTTGCCCGAATTGTGTTGCAGTGTTGAAAGTCTTGGCCAGCGAAAAGCTAATCCAGCCAGTGTTTCTCTCCTGACGCATTTCGCTGAGCGAGAGCTACGCGGACAGTTTGGACTCTGTGAAGCAGCAAGAAAATGATTGTAGGTCGAGCTGAGGAAAATCCTTGCACAGCACACTGTGGCCGCGTGCAGTGTTGGCGCTGAAGAGCGGCAAAGCTCAAAGGCATCGCTGGGCTTCAGTTCTGTCCCGACCGCAGAAGGCGAAGAACGAAGCAGCTGAGCACCGGCTGCATGTACTCAGTGGAGCGAATTCCAAATGTCCAGCCAAGAACTGCTTCACAAGCAGATTCAGCTGAGAATGCTCTGGCTGCTTCACAAAGGAAGGCGCCGCCGTGGCACTCCTGGACACTACCTGGTCAGAAGCAGTTTCTTACACCTTCAATGCTGCAGAGTCCATGCAGCTAAGCACACTCAGAAGGACGCGTCCAGAAAGAAGGCGTTCTTCAAGTACCCCCTCTTCCAAGTAGCCTTGAAACTGAGCACAACACACTGCGGCTCAGGAGGTTCCTTCTCAGATAGACGTGCCGTCACATTATGCAGCTCGCATACTGTGGGCTCGCAGAGCTCGCAGCTCTGTTGCCCACTTGCAGCAGCTGCTGCGAAAGAAAAAGGCTCCAGAAGTAAAAGCCTTTTACTGCTGGACTGCCCTTTCCCCTTGCGTCATGTCAAGCACCAGAAACTGTCCGCTGCACTCTCTATTTCCATTCTCCGTCGCATCTACCACTGTAATCTCTGCATCTCGAAGAATAAACCCCGGCCCAATTCTTTCCGTCGTCATCTTGTCTCACAGAGGGCACGCCGGCAGAGAAACGCTCCAGATTGCTGATTCTTCCGAAACACACCTGGGCTGTGCATTTTCCTTCGCTGCCCTTGGTAGCACCACATTCTGTTTGCTTTGTAGCCTGAATATCAAGGGAAAGATTCTCAGCTACGTCTGGCACAGAGAACAGCTTTAGTTCAACGGGCTTACCCGGCGCTTACCCCGACGCGTGGGAACTTGTATTTGCACCACATTCCGGGGGTAGTCTTCCTTCCTTTACAGGCTGCACAGCGCCGTCAGATCGCAGTGCTTCTCTGCACGTGCCTTCTCACTTCCAAGTAGCACCGCGCACATTAGAGCCTTGCAGGGAGCAAAGACGTGGATAGATGTGTGGCAGAGAAAATCGTGCAAAGACGAAAAGGTGTTCTTCTTTTGTCCTCCTCGTCGCCCAGATTGTGGTGCTGTGCTGAAAGCGTGGGTATTATTACCCCTTCTCGCAGTGAGACTATGTGCTGCGTTGGAACTGTTGGCCAGTGAAAGGCTAATCCAGCAAGTGCTTCCCTCCTGATGCATTTTGCTGAGCGAGAGCTGAGGAAAATCCGTGCACTGCACACTGTGGATGCATGCAGTATACACGCAGAAGAGCGGCGAAGCTCATAGTCATCGCACACACCAGCCCAGTGGCCTGGGGCTGCGTTCTTCTCCCTTACCGGCGCTGGACAGAACTGAAGCACTCAGCTGTGGCTCTCTTCAGTGTGTGTACTGCACGCATCCACAGTGCTCTTTGCACGGATTTTCCTCAGCCCTACGTGACACTACAACCGTTCTGCTTCGCAGAGCCCAACTGTCCGCACAAGGTCTCGCTCAGAGAAATGTGTCAGGAGAGAAGAAGCACTTGCTGGATTAGCCTTTCACTGGCCAACAGTTCCAACGCAGCACCACAGTCTTATTGCGAGAAGGGGTAATAAAACACATGTATTGTCCTGGAACACTTCTCTGTGCGAGCCGTAGCCGAGAATCTTTCCCTTAAGATAAAGACCACCAGGCAGACAGAAGGTTGTGCTACCTAGCGCTAGAGAGAAATTGCATAGCCCAGGCGTGTTTCGGCAGAAGCAGCAGCCTGCAGCATTTGGCTGCCGGCACCGTGCTCTCTGGGCGACAAGTAGACGACGGTTCGTCTCCAGCAAAACGAAAGCACCACCTGCTACGAAGAGCATAAGAACGAAGGCAGAGCACCGAGTTGGTGTGTGCATCGCACAGGCTGCAAGAGGAAGCGTGGCTGCCACTCGCTTGTTTTCGGATTCACATTAGCAGCTCGAAACTTGCAGCTACTTGTGCTGCTACCTAGTTCTCTTCCAGCTTTCCCAGGAAAGAATTGTGCCGGGGTTTATGCTTCGAGATGCAGAGATTACAGTGGTAGATGCGGCGGAGAATGGAAATAGAGTGCAGCGGACAGTTTCTGGTGCTTGACGTGAGGCAAGGGGAAAGGGCAGTCCAGCAGTGGCTTTTACTTCTGGAGCCTTTTTCCTTGGGGAGCAGCTGCTGCAAGTGGGCAACGGCGCTGCGAGAGTGCATAATGTGACGGCACGTCTATCTGAGAAGGAACCTCCTGAGCCGCAGTGTGTTGTGCTCAGTTTCAAGGCTGCTTGGAGCAGGGGAGTACTTGAAGAACGCCTTCTTTCTGGACGCGTCCTTCTGGCTGTGCTCCAGCTGCATGGACTCTGCAGCATTGAAGGTGTAAGAACCTGCTTCTGACCAGGTAGTGTCCAGGAGTGCCACGGCTGCGCCTTCCTTTGTGAAGCAGCCAGAGCATTCTCAGCTGAATCTGCTTGTGAAGAGGCTTTTGACTGGACATTTGAAATTCGCTCCACTGAGTACATGCAGCCGGTGCTCAGCTGCTTCGTTCTTCGCCTTCTGCGGTCTGGACAGAACTGAAGCCCAGCGATGACTTTTAGCCGTGCCGCTCTTCTGCGTGTGTACTGCACGCATCCACAGTGTGCTGTGCAAGGATTTTCCTCAGCTCTCGCTCAGCGAAATGCATCAGGAGAGAAACACTGGCTGGATTAGCTTTTCGCTGGCCAAGACTTTCAACACAGCACTACACTCTGGGCGACGAGGAGGACAAAAGAAGAACACCTTTTCGCCCTGCCACGTTCTTCTCTGCGACACGACTATCCGCGTCTTCTCTCCCTGCAAGGCTCTAATGTGCGCGGTGCTACTTGGAAGTGAGAAGGCACGTGCAGAGAGCACCGCGATCTGACGGCGCTGTGCAGCCTGTAAAGGAAAGAGGACTGCCACTGGAATGTGGTGCAAATACAAGTTCCACGCGTCGGGGACAAGCTCCGTGTAAGCCGGTTAAAATAAAGCTGTTCTCTGTGCCAGACGTAGCCGAGAAGCTTTCCGTAAAGATGCTGGCTACAAAGCAAACAGAATGTGGCGCTACTTCAGCGCTAGAGAGAAATTGCATAGCCCAGGCGTGTTTCGGCAGAAGCAGCAGCCTGCAGCATTTGGCTGCCGGCACCGTGCTCTCTGGGCGACAAGTAGACGACGGTTCGTCTCCAGCAAAACGAAAGCGCCACCTGCTACGAAGAGCATAAGAATGAAGGCAGAGCACCGAGCTGGTGTGTGCATCGCACAGGCTGCAAGAGGAAGCGTGGCTGCCACTCGCTTGTTTTCGGATTCACATTAGCAGCTCGAAACTTAAAGTCCAACTTGCAGCTACTTGTGCTGCTTCCTAATTCTCTTCCAGCTTTCCCCTGGAAACAATTGCGATTACGTTTATGCTTCGCCATGCGGCGGAGAAGGGAAATAGAGAGTGCAGCGGACAGTTTCTGGTGCTTGACGTGAGGCAAGGGGAAAGGGCAGTCCAGCAGTGGCTTTTACTTCTGGAGCCTTTTCCTTTGGCAGCAGCTGCTGCAAGTGGGCAACAGAGCTGCGAGAGTGAAGAATGTGACGGCACGTCTATCTGAGAAGGAACCTCCTGAGCCGCAGTGTGTTGTGCTCAGTTTCAAGGCTACTTGGAAGAGGGGGATACTTGAAGAACGCCTTCTTTCTGGACGCGTCCTTCTGGCTGTGCTCCAGCTGCATGGACTCTGCAGCATTGAAGGTGTAAGAACCTGCTTCTGACCAGGTAGTGTCCAGGAGTGCCACGGCTGCGCCTTCCTTTGTGAAGCAGCCAGAGCATTCTCAGCTGAATCTGCTAGTGAAGAGGCTTTTGACTGGACATTTGAAATTCGCTCCACTGAGTACATGCAGCCGGTGCTTAGCTGCTTCGTTCTTCGCCTTCTGCGGTCTGGACAGAACTGAAGCCCAGCGATGCCTTTGAGCTTTGCCGCTCTTCAGCGCCAACACTGCACGCGGCCACAGTGTGCTGTGCACGGATTTTCCTCAGCTCGACGGACAATCATTTTCTTGCTGCTTCACAGAGTCCAAACTGTCCGCGTAGCTCTCGCTCAGCGAAATGCATCAGGAGAGAAGCACTTGCTGGATTAGCTTTTCGCTGGCCAAGACTTTCAACACAGCACCACACTCTGGGCGACGAGGAGGACAAAAGAAGAACACCTTTTCGCCCTGCCACGTTCTTCTCTGCGACACGACTATCCGCGTCTTCTCTCCCTGCAAGGCTCTAATGTGCGCGGTGCTACTTGGAAGTGAGAAGGCACGTGCAGAGAGCACCGCGATCTGACGGCGCTGTGCAGCCTGTAAAGGAAAGAGGACTGCCACTGGAATGTGGTGCAAATACAAGTTCCCACGCGTCGGGGGTAAGCTCCGGCTAAGCTCGTTGAACTACAGCTGTTCTCTGTGCCAGACGTAGCCGAGAATCTTTCCCTTTTCATTTAGACCGAATGTGCTGCTGTATGTCGCTGAGAGGCAAAGTGCATAGCCCAGGCGTGTGTCGGCACAAGCAGTGGGCTGGAGCATTTCGCTGCCGGCACCGTGCTCTCTGGGCGAGAAGTAGACGACGCTTCGACTCCGGCAGAACGAAAGCGCCACATGGGTACTAAAGAGGCCGAACGAAGGCGCCGAGCACCGGGCTCGCGTCCGCAGCGTACAAACTGAGAAAGGAGGGTGGCTGGCGCTCGCCTGCCTGCCGAGTTCACGTTAGCATTGCGAAGGAGGAAGTTCAACGACAGCTACTTGTGCTACTACTTATCCCTCTTCCAACCATCCCTGGGAACACTGGCGCTTACCTTTCGGCTCCGAGATGCTGAAAACACAGTGGTCGATGCCAAGGAGAGGGGAAGTAGAGAGTGCAGCGGGGAGTTGAAGTGGCTTTTACGTGAGGCAAGGGGAAGGTGCAGCCCAGCATTGGCTTTTCCTTCTAGTTCTTTTCTTCAGGAGAGCAGCTAGCAACCGAGCTGCGAGAGCCAACAATGGGATGGCACGTCTTGTCAGAGAAGCCACGGTCTACAGTGCTGTAGACTGCTGTGCACAGGTTTAATGCTGCTGTCACTACACGGTACTTTTGGAACGGCTTCTCTCCTGACTCTCCCATCTCTGTGAGCTCTAGCTGCTTGAACTTGGCCACACTGAAGGTGAGTGGACGTGATTGCGCTGCGAGTATCAAGTCTTCCAGAGACGAGGGATAGTCA